>NC_089822.1:175666816-176311197 GCF_035046505.1 Tiliqua scincoides
AAGATATCCAAGAAAAATGTAGGACATGACAAAATAAAAGCTAAAAGCACTTGTATATTGTTAACCATTTAACCATATTATTAACCATATTCACATGGTTAATTTATACACTATATTACTTATTATTAAATTTTAAACTATATTACATGTAATTTATTAATTACAAGAAGGCTATGTGTTACTTGCTCACAGGGAAAAGGAGGACATTTAAGTTATTTTCCAGGACATTAGGCTAAAAAGAGGACATCTGGTCACCCTGTTTCTGCAGTGCAGGTGCAATTTAACCTGCTTAACCCATTTCTGCCCAGCCCACAGCTGTACACATTTGATCCATGTTGCGTATATGCAACATTGGGCAGAAATGTCTTTTAACATCTGCATAGGTGAAGGGCCAAGAAAAAAATAAACAGGTGGGAGCCATGATGCTTAGCCTGAAATCAAGAAACCCAAAGCAGATGAGCTTTTCTGGGAAGCAGCTTCACAGGTGCCCATTCCCCTGGAAGTGAGATCATTAACCCCTTTCTGCCCAGCCCACAGGTGTACACATTTGGTCAGTGTTGCGAAAATGCAACAGTGGGCAGAAATGTTGAACTGACTCCAGAGTGAACCTGTGTGGGACTGCAGCTTTCTTAATAGAGGTGTTTGTTTCCGGTAAGGCTTCTAGCCCAAGCTTTACTGAACACAATGGGCTTACATCTGAGTAAAACAACCCCATTTTCAAACACTGTGGCCAGAGCAGCTGTGCTTCTTGGTTGCAGCTTGGCGGGAAGGCTCGCCTTCCAAAGTCCACTGCAGCTATGGTGGCTTCCTCTGCCAGGAATTAGAGCCCGATCCTATGCCTGTCTTCTCAGAAGTAGGACCCATTAGAATCAATGGGGCTTACTCCCAGGAAAGCGTGCATTGGCTAGCTGGTTAAGACTGCAGCCCTATCCGCACTTTCCTGGGAGTAAGCCCCACTGACTGTAATGGGACTTACTTCTGAGAAGACATGCCTAGGCTTGGGCTCTGGCTGCTGGCAGAGGCGTGCAGCACAGCTGCAGTGGACTTCGGAAGGCGAGCCTTCCCGCCAAGTTGCCAGGAGGGAGCACAGCTGCTGTGGCCACAGCTACTCTGCGCGGGACACGCGCCTCGCTCGGGGCTGCGCGCGCTTCCCCGTTCATGAGAAAGAATCGCTTCGCAGGCAGCTGCGCTGGGAAGAAGGAAGCCTGGCTGCGAGTGGCTGGGCCAGGGAAGCTCGGCGAAGCGAACAGAGGCGCCAGCAGCAGCAGCAGCCACCCTTCTGCCTGGAGCTTTCACTGCTGCATTGCCACTGCCCTGCGAGGCAGCCCGCGAAGGCGGGTGGGTGCAAAGCGCTCCCCGCGCCCGCTGTCTCCCACAGAGGCTCCCTCCGCGCCTGACTGAGTCCCACCCGGGCTGCTCACTCTCTAGAGCAGCAGCCAGCCCGAGGCGCCAGCCCAGCCCGTCACAGAGCACGCCTGGGAAGCTTTGGAGAGCTCCTTCCCCGCGCGTGGAGTTGCTGCTGCCGGTCCTGCCGCGGAGCCTGAGCCCGGTTCGGTGCGAGGGACGCAGCCCGCCGCCAGCGCACCATGAGCGGCTGCTCCAAGCGCTGCAAGCACGGGCTGGTCAAGTTCGCCCGGACCGTCTTCAAGCTCATCACGGGCACGCTCAGCAAAGGTAAGGGCGGCCCCCTGGGGTGGGGGTGACACGGGTGTGGGCGCCGCTCGGGGCGGAGTCCTGTGGAGCGAGGCTGCTCTCCTCCTGATGTAACTCTTGGGAACTTCTGGGGCTGTGAGCAGTAGCAGGGTTCGGTGTGACTCCTGATCTTGGGCTAGGGCGTCTGCTTGGAGGAAGACTTCTCTGGATCTGAGTATCCCATTGATTGGGGGAAGGGGATGATCCTACTCTGGTGGCAGGCTAACGTTTGTGATCGCCAGGATCGACTGCATTGGCATGTGTAGATCTTTAGCAGATCCAAATCGAGGACCTGCCCAGTGCTTCCTGCCTCCCAAGCTGCGATTCGTCCTGCGCCTTTGCAGAACCCCGAAGCGTGAATGGATTCCTTGGATCAGCTTATTTTGTAGATTGCAGAGGTCCAAGCTTGCAAGCCGGTTGTCTTTCAGCTGTGGTGGTGTTGGTGATGATGATCATGGTCGAGGAATGGATTGACACATGCCCCCTGTTTTGAGGTTTCTTGTTGGATACTCACTTGTTGGTGGTAGGAACTTTAGGCATGTTCAGTGTGTACTTAAAGGCTTTGATTTCTTGAGCTGCTTGGTTCTTTCAGAGACCAGCTGCAGCTGGTTGCCTAGTTGAGGTTCTTCTGAAGTTCTGGGGTGTTCAGCCCATGTAAGAAGCTTAGGAGCAAACGTATGCCTCGTGCAGCTGTTGAGTCTCATTAAAGTTCTTGGAGATGAGCACGTGCCTTCGGATAACAAATAACTTGGAACATACCAGGAGCGTTATTGGAAAATTAAGGAACATTTCTTGAGGCCATTAGAAACCTCAGAAGCCCAATCTGGTTTTTACTGATGGTTGGGCAAATCAAATGTGTATGAGCATGTATTTGGATTTTATGTTTTTCTCCCCTCCCCCCAAAATGAAATGTGTACCCAGGGATGTATCTTAATAGTTGATACCAAGAAGGAAAATATTAGTGCATCATTTTGGTAATAGGGGAAATCATTATTTCCAATTATTGATTGGGGAAATCGTTATTTTGATTCCTTACTGTTTATAATGAGTAGATATGGGGGAAAAAACCTAATACCATTAGATTTCGTGAACTCCGAAAGTATTCTGCACAAAATGTTATGATTCCCACGCAACATGTTTCACAGTGCCAGTCTCCTTGGTTTCTGCTTATGGCTCTTCTGTTCCCTTTTTTTTGCCTATGAAGGTTGTTCGGCATGAGCTCCCCCAGGGAGAAATGAGAATCTGGCCGTGGAGAAAACTTGTCACAACTTGCTGTCTGATAGCAACAGCAGCTCCTCCTTACTGTCAACATCCCTTTTTCCTAGAGAGCTGCAGGATGAAGTTTGGAGGCTGGGCAGGTTAGATCAATGCTGAGAGAAAAGTGATGGTGTTTTTCCCAGTTGGAGTCAGACCTCTGGCATCCTGGTGTGCTGATTTGTGCTTCTGTTCTTAGAAGAGAAATTGCTTGTGCGTGTCTGAAGTTCGGCACTTATCAGTTGCAGTTTTGTTTTTGCCCTTCAGCAATGCTGTCCTCTTTCTGGGTACATGGTGTATGGAAAGAATACCAAAGATATATGTTATACGACTAGCTGTTTGTTAATCTTGTGTACTTTTTGCTGATGGCACCTTTGAGAGTCACCACCTCTTGCTACTTTTCCAAGAGCTGAATAACATTGGCAAGTATGTAAATAGATACAAGCAAAGTATGAAGAAACTACATGCCCCCTAAGTAAACAGAGAAGCTGAAAAGAAAGTTGGCAATGGCATGCAAAGGTTGACTTATTACAAGAGAGACTGCAGATGCAAAACCCGCAAACAAGCAAAGCTTTGAATATGGTCCCCCCCACCCGCTACAAGGATCTGTGTGGTTTGATGGTGATCATGTCTACTCAAGCTCAAGTCCTGTTGAATTAATGCGGTTCTCCTAGATAGCTAAGTTTAATATTTGGGAGCAAACAAAGGTGTGATAAAAGAACTAATTTTCATGAAACGCAACTACTTTTGATTGATTCCAGTATATTTTGAATACAAAACCTATATTCATTTTATACCAGTTTAATGGTTCCCTTCAGGACTCTGGGAATAGTTGTTTGATGTATCCAAAATGGTCCTTCCCAGGGCTCCCTGGGAGGGACTGTAGCTCAGTGGCAGACCGATGCTTTGATTGCAGAAGGTCCCAGGGTCAGTCCTTGTCATCTTCTAGAGTTAGGAATGACCCGTCTGAAACTCTGGAAAGCTGCTGTCCATTAGTGTAGACAAAACTAAATGAGATGACTGAACCAATGGTTTGACTTGGAAGACATTATGGCAGCTTCTATGGCAGCTTCTAGGAGAGAGGAAATGACTATTAAACTAATACAAATCTGAAGTAAAGAAATGCTCTTCTCCCTCTGCGTTGAAATGCTCCCTCTTGATGAAGCTCAAAACCTGTTGGGCTTCTTTCTACATATGACCTCTTGAAATAAATCTACACATATTGACTACATCTTGCGCTTCATATATTGGTGGTGTGTGGCCCTTTTTATGGACCACCCTGAACAGTACAAATTATTACAAGAAAGTATGCAGTGCTTTGTAAGGCATTGGCACTATCATATACTTGCTTCTCTATTGCATGGAATGATAAACAATATTTATGGTCTCTAAGGGAATCAGAAATTTTAAAACTTTAATCATTTTTTTTGTGTGTGACTGGTTGGAAGATGAGGCATAGAAAGGCATAAATAGAAGGAGGAAATTGTGTTTCCTTAATTAAAAAAAGGATTCAAGATCTGCTATAATCATAGCTGAACATTCCATATTATGGATTTTGAAAATTGAAAAAGTGGGTTTGATAGTCTTTTAATGCATAAAAAGGGAAAACCAGTATTAGGTTAAGAAGAAAACTGTGATCAGGACCTATGGCAAGCATGTGTATTTTTGCAGGTATTTTTTTTTCTTGACTGATGCTTCGTACATGTAATTTCTTCATAGACATTCATGTACTGTAATTTCTTTCAACTGTTTGTTCTTATTCGAATAACATAAATTCAAAAATCTCGACTTCCACTTCCCTCACATTCTTCTTCCTTGATATCAACTTGTCTTGCACATTATCTTATTCGAGCAGTATTCCACTGATTTTAGTATATGTGGCTTGTAAAAGTGTAAGTTAAGAAATGTTTAGTTGAGATTTATAACCTGATTTTCAAAAGCACAAACATCTTGGTGTATGTATGTGTGCGTGTGTAATTATTGGAGCTATAGACAGTTGATAAAGATCTAGATCCTCCAAAAGAAGCTGAACTGATGTGATTGTACAAAGAATATTTCCAGTTATTATTATTATTATTAACAGTATTTATATACCGCTTTTCAACTAAAGTTCACAAAGCGGTTTACAGAGAAATATCAAATAACTAATGGCTCCCTGTCCCAAAAGGGCTCACAATCTAAAAAGATGCAAATGAATACCAGCAGACAGCCACTAGAACAGACAGTGCTGGGGTGAGGTGGGCCAGTTACTCTCCCCCTGCTAAAAAAAGGAGCACCCACTTGAAAAAGTGCCTCTTACCCAATTAGCAGGGGTCAAGTTAGGGTTAGTTATAGCTCCTTATAGAGCTCCTCTATAGATGCATTGATGAACACTGCAATTCATCAGTGTTGCAATGATGAGTAAATTGTGAAGACAGCTTCCAGTCCGTGACCAGGACTCAAAAGAACTGCATTTGCACAGGGATTCTTTGTTTCCCCCATTTCTCCCAATACCCTCATATTGTTTTAAAAATTGCTTCCAAGAGTTGGGAGGGACCTTCTGAGACGCCATATGACGGTGCGCAAGATTGATGCTACAGCTCAAGGGGAAAATTTGGCAGCAGAGGGCCATGTGGTCACTGAAGTTCTTGGAAATTACTGTGCATCATATGCATGAGCATACAGGTCAGTGCTGATTGTGGTCTATCATAAAAAAGTGACACTTCAATCATAATTAGAAGTTTGGCATTTATAAAACCAGAACCATAAAAAAACCTGAGACTGATAGTTTGGGACGAACTGTTTTAAATTTATAATCTAATGGAGTGGTATCATTTTGGTTGATAACTCATCTGGGATTTTCCTTTGTAAACTCAGATAACCTGCTGTATTTTGTCTTAAGTGTCTTCCTACCTCCTGATTTATTGAAAGTCAGTGCTTTGGAATCTTTGTACATTTGTGTATCTGACTGGCTTCTACTCTGCACTATTGTTTTCTGGCAACTTTTTATTTTAATTATCTAATTATCTGCTCCAGTGAAATAAGTCTTCAACCAACTTGCCCTCCCAGCCTTGCTTGATGCTTGTGAAACAAGCTAGATTGACAATCATTCAGTCAAGACTGAATAAGCCCTGTGGCATGATCTATAAAGTGAGCTCTTTTCTATAAAATGGCTCATACATTGAACAGGTTGTGGGAAATGATAGCAATATTGCTGGCATACATCAGATTCATCTTAATCAGGACAGTGGAGTTGACAAAATCTGTTCTTCTTGACCTAGTAGAAAATACTATAGAATGGCCTGATATATTCTACAGAAAAACCCTGAAGTTGCCACTCTATAAACAGTGGAAGCACCAGAAAATAAAATATGGGTAGGGACACAGAAGGGGCAATGGGACATTTCTGAGGTGGGCAAGCTTTGTTCCACATATTAGACTTCTAGAGGGAGAGTGTGTGTTTGTGTGCGCGCGCGCGTGTTTGCTTGTATTAATGCAAACAAGCTAATAATCCTAAATACACTTTTTGTCTGAAGTCCTGCTGACTTTTCATGGAGCTGAATTTTGAGTAACCCTAGCGCTTAGGACTACAGTCTTCTAATTTTGAGAGTATGATTCGGCAAGAGAGTGGGTGAACTACTTGTCTAGGAGAGAGGATGGTGCTTGCCCAGTTCTGCCTGTGACACCAGTTGCATATATAGAGCATTTCCTGCTCATGAGGTGTACTTGAAAACCCCTACATACTTGAATAGGCAATGGTCCTTGAATCTTTCCTGTTTTCTTCAACACTGGCATTATTATTATACTGCCATCATTGTAACATTTTGAGCTGTAGCATTTCTGGATTTTTAAATGTTCTTATTTAGCACTACTTAACCTAAGTTATGCCCCAGTCCTATCAAGGGTTTATAGCAGTAGATCTCACTTACTGTCACCATAAGTCCTGGTCTGGTAGTGTGAAAGCTCTACCTCAGGCACATGCTTCAGGGCTGCCAGTGCAAATGACTCAAGGCCGCACATGTGCAACAGCAGCTTCTGGGCACCCTGTCAGAATAGATAAGGTGGCGGTGGGAGCAGTTCCGAGATGGATAGTGGGCAGAATGGGGTGAGGAATGGGCTGGGTAGGGAGTGGATCTCAGCAGCAGCACTACACACCAGAATCTGATCCCCCCCCCTTCCTTGCCTGATACCCCCTGAGGTTCTTTGGGCCTACACCAGTGTAGTTAACTAGCTGGTGTGGGTCCTAAGAGACCGATTGGTGGGCAGGTGGCCTATGGGGACGTAAGTTAAAAAGATTTTTACTTCTTCCAGTCCCTGTGGCCACCCCCCCATCGACCATGTGCTCCATGGATGGCACTGTATTCTGTGGGCCGATGAAGGATGGTATTGGGCTGTGTGACCTACATCTTGTCCAATTGGGGTGGGCAGCACTGGTAGTAGGTTTTAAACTGAAGTCCTTTCCAGTTCTGCTGCTCCATCTCCTTCAGCTGGAGATGGCTTGGATTTAACCCTTCAATAAAGTGGACTTAATCCAAAGGATGTGCTCTACCCAAATCTATCCGACTCCCTCCCTTTTTAAACTTGTTTTCTGGCTTTAATACTACTCATGGTTTTGTTCTCCTTCTTTCGTTCTTCCCACCTTCAATTTTTATTCCTTTCCAAGCAGTTTCTGGTCTCCTGTAACCAAGTGGGAGACTGTTAATGGAGTCAATGACTAGTGACCAGGCTGCTCTACTGTGGGACAGCGAAACACGGGTGATATAGAAACGCAACATATCTTCATGCTTGTGCTAACACAACTTCAGGTGTTTAACTAACATGTGCAGAAAACATTTTGGGACTGTAAGCCCATATTCTACTTGAAACAAATATCCATTGAGGCCTTCTGCTGATGAAGCTTCAATAAACAAATAAAAACCACAATGCATATAAAATTAGAAATCAACCTCCTGCTCTAATTTTTTTTCAGTTGGCTTTAATTACTCATTTTGTTACTTTAACATGTTTGTTTTCTAATAATACCTTTTCCAGGGAATATGGGCAAACTACATCTACAGTTGATCTACTGGAGTGAAGTATTTGAGATTTAAAATAAGAGTAATTTAGAAACCCTCTAAATCCAACATATGGCATAGTAGCTTTTTTATTAGAGTGTGACAGGAAGCCAGTGGTGCAATGGAACATTGCTGAAGTGTTAATATGGCACAGCCCAAAATAGCTGAAATCTTGCAAATAACACCTTGTTATATATGATTGCACCTTTAGAAGTTGATATGACTTTGCAGTCAGCAATTTGTCAAGAACAGAGTTTATCTAACATTGTCGTAAAGAAGATTTGCTGGACTGCTTTGCACTTCAGGAGTTCATTTTACTACAGATAATATCTGGCTTTCCCTCCAAATACTTAGGGAAGTTCATCTGGTCACAGCAACCTTGTGAGGTGGGTTAGATTGAGAGAGTGTAGCTAGTTCAGTCATATAGTTAGCATTATGGTTGCGTAGGGGTATGAACTCTGATTTCCAGTCCGACACCCTAACCACTACACCATGCTTGCTCTCCATATGATTGATCTCTAGCTACCTTGAGTATCTGTCTTCAGGCAGAAAAATAAGAAAATTGTAGATTTGGTCAACAATTATTTCTGATTATACTGGTAATTATACTGGAAGAATTTTTTCTAGTAACAGTTGTGGAGACTGCAGCTATGTGTTGTTAATAGCCTCATAACCTAATTCACATGTTTCACTTTTGCACTGTAATACACACAAACCTACCCCTGTGAGTGGTTTGAATGAATTGTGTGGCGCTAAAATGCATATTTGTGCTAGACTTACGTTTTCTCATTATTTTAAGCATAAAAAACACTTGGGGCATCTGACCTATACAGTGCTATCCTTATGGGAGAGTTTATGTAGCACAAATGGGATGATGATTTTCCCAGTGGTTTCTTTTGCACATTATTGTGTTTGTATTCTATTCATAAACAGCAACAATGTAGTGCTTTCATCCTGTAATTTTTCAGGGTGTGTTTTGCCTCTTCATGAATTAATAAAAAAGCAGATACTGTACCTGCAGTGATCCCAGGCAGAATACAATGTGAGTGATTTGAGCCATATTGGTATATGGTCATCTTTAATCTCCCCGTCCTTGTAGGACTGAAGAACTTGTTGTGTATGAACTGCTTTGAATCAGCACTGCAAATAGGCACTGAGGAGTTGCGAGCTCCACAATTTTCATGCTGTGCTCAAACTGCTTTATTCAGCCTTTTAAAGCTCTCCTTGAAAGGTACGTGCTTCTTTTCAGTGATACAAAAAGTCTCCTGGCTCCTTTAATTTGCCCTTATACTTATGCTTGCTGGAATTTGTTTGAACTATTGGTGGCATTGAGTTCCATTGATCATCATACACTCTCTTCTTCAGCCTTGAACATGGGCCTCCCTGGGGTCTTGAATTTGCTTGTTGTATTTCACCTTGTGTTTTGCCACCAAGGACCTTCCTGTTTATTTCCCATGTGGGATATGTAACATTTAGGCAATGGAAATCTGTTAGGCTTCAGATACATTTTAAAAAGCACACACACATTTCTCAAGCAGCTTTCCTTCAGCCTGTTAGCTCTGCTGATTATATGGCTGCTGTTTTGTGCTGAATGTGCCTAAACAGAGGTCTGTCTCCAGAATATTTTCTTCGCCAGTTCAGTTTTTATAATGAACATTGCAAGAAAAGATGTTGGTACAAATTAGCAGTTTGTCTAAGCATAGTACTGAAGTACTTGCAGTTGTCTGTCTTGACATGCAGTGCAGCCTTGAAGGTCCTCCCTACACCTTTTAGTTTTTCCATTAAATACAAAGTATCACCAATGGTGATGCTCCAGACTCCTGAACGAAGGAAATGTGTGGGCCCAAAGATTGAAGTGATTTCCTCATACTTCCACTTGGGTGACTCCGCATATGATGGCAACTCTTGAGGTTCTGTCATACAGGTATGCCAAAGTAGACAGTGGTCTGTGATGACTTGGAGATGGAATTGAAAGAAAGAAAAAGGGTCATGTTATGTGATTCTGCCTGACTTTAAAACATAGCTGTTTAGCCAGTGCAGTTTAAATAATGCATTTGAATTCAATTAGATACTTGTAAAGCCTCCCTTCCACTGTCAGGTTAATTCTTGGTACAGAAATTGCTAGTGCCTGCTCTTGAATGGCACTTCTGTAGCTTTCAGAATTACCCAAGGCAAGGGAAACTCTGGGTGAAGGGTTGAGTCTTCTTGCTAAACTCCTTTCAATTAGATGAATCTGTACATGCTGGGAGAGAGATTGGGCTTCAACATCAGGTTAAGAACTGAATGTGTGACTCTGAATCAATATCTCTGTAAGAGTCTTGTGTTTCCAGCAAATTTCTTTCTCCTTCCTGAATTTCTTGCAAGACCTGTTTCAGGAGAAAGAGGAAGGGCTTTGTGCTGGCTGTCTCATTTTCTTGGACACCACCTCTTTCTCACTAGACCAGTAATTTCCAACCTTTTTCATCTCACAGTGTACTGACAAGGCACAAAAATTGTCAGGGCATACCATCAGTGTTTTGACAATTGACAAGGCACACCACATTGCTGGTGAGAGGCTCAAATCCCCAAATGGTCTAGTAATAAATTACCCTCCTCCAAATTCCCACAGCACACCTGCAGACCATTCATGGCACACCAGTGTGTCAGGCACAGTGGTTGAAAATGGCTGCACTAGACATTTAATTATCTTTCATCTGCCTCTGCTTGTCCCCAGCATTGATGTTCACTTCTGGGGTCCTCTGAGGAGCAGGATCTTTAGGCCTGGTGTAAAACTTTTAGGAAATGTTAAGCTTCAGAACTTAAGATACCTAGAGCCAAGTTAGGCGTGGTGTGTTTGCTCTGTGTTTGGTGTTCCCAGCATCGTTTTTCTTAAGCCAAAAGCCCCCAAGACACATTGGGGGCCATAGCGCAGGAGCTGCTTCCTAACCCTCTCCATGTGGACTAGTGAAAATTCTCCAGTGTAACGCACAGAGCTGCTACTTATCACAAAATGGATTTCAGGAGTGCTTAACCCATTTTTGCCTGGCCTGCATGTGTTTTTGTCCCCGTGTGTATATGCGATGTTGGGCAGAAATGTTAATGCATGTGGTTTTAAAGCTCCAGCCACAAATATTTTTACAACTTATGTGTTTAAAAAGAAAAAAAATGGATGTCTTCTGATTTCCTGATCATGATTCCCTAATCATGAACATTTTGTTCTTTCTGAATTTTAATTTTTTCCCTTAAATTTGTTGTTCTGTAACAAGTATTGCCACTGAATACTAACAGGTAATGCACCTTTTGCTACAGCTATATAGCCTTTTCTCCCCTGTATGGCCAAAAGTTGACTTGGATAAATAATATCTCATTTCAGACAATCCTGAAGTGTTTCTGAACTCAACAATGTCCTGGAGTATGGATTTATTGCTCTGTCATAACCTGAATGAGGTGCAGAAGGAAGGAGTGACAGACTGTGTTAAGCAAAGCAATTGCATTTGTGTTCAGAAGTTTATGTACAGTTTTTAAAATGCAGTTTTGACTTGGAGGGAGAAAATGGTGACTTATTTAAAGATTCAGAAATGCATAGCATCAACTTAGATAAGATCCTTAGTTCTGTAGAATGTCATAGTGTTAAGCCCTCCTCTCTCCAGGCTTGGGTCTAAACAGTAGAGAAATCTAAAATTGCTGCAATTTTAACTTAAAGATCTTTTGGAAGAAAGGTGTGTTGGTTGGTTACTAGTCAAGATTGGGGTCCTTTAAGGCTCTTGGCCCTAGACTGTATGACCTTATCTGCAATTAGGCTGACAGCTGGGCCTTCTGAGACCAGCTGTGGTGTTGGCTTCTGTGCCATGGAAATCAGTTGTTCACAGCCAACACATGGAGGAATCTTTTATTAATGGCAGGCATACACTTTAGTCTCCTGCCAATTTGACTGTGAAAGATACACTTACATGAATTGGCTTCTGTTCTTTCTGACTACAGAAGGTATTTAAACTCTGGTGTAATGGTAAATGCTGATTTAGGATTATTAGTGAGGCAGATTTTGTTCAATTTGGACCCTCCTCTTCCTTCCTTCATGAAGTTCAAAGTGGTATTTTGTGCAAAGTTGCAGTACTGATAGCTACAATGCAGCCCTGTGATAGGGGAACAAATATTTCTCTGTGACACCCCCCCCCCCCGTAGGATCAATGCTCACCTATTAGCATGGCTGCATTCATGCTGGAAAAGTTAGTTAAGATTGGGCTGTAAGTAGCTTGTGAGGAAACTGAACTTGGAAATTGCAAGGAGACTCATATATTGATGTTCCTACTTCTGTTTAGCACAGAGACTTGCATACGCAGTGTATGTGTCTATGGTGTATAAATATTTTTCTTTTATGTTAAGTAGTTCCATTTCTTATCTGTAGGTATTTTAAATCTGTTTGTTTTTTACTGGATTTTAGACATTGTCTTGCCCACTAGTCCAAATGTTGTGTGCTGAAAGGAGGAGGTGGCAGCAAGGAAGTGGCCCAAGATTCTGGTAAGGCTGTATATTATACACCCTCAGTTGCTTCTAGGGCTGTTAATCTTCAGGGTGATAGTGTGCCCATTGCAACTGGTAATGGTCTGACTTGATGCTTAGTGCGTGTTCTGAGTGCAGTTCAGAGAGCACTTGAAACCAAGGTTTTCCCTAATCATAGTTTAGTTAACAAGGTTTGAACTTTCAAATGGTTTAACGAACCATGATTTAAACTAGGTTTAAAACTGCTTGACTTTAGTTTTTTGTCCTCTCAACTCTTGGGTTTATATGTTCACTCCCATTTCTATAGTATGGCAGCTCTTGAAAGTAAAGTAATGGTCCTAACTATGGTTTATCAGTTCAGACATAATGTCAAGCTTGGCAAGAGAAGAGATGATGACATGAAGTTGCTACAGTGGGTACAGTTGCTACAGTGGGTACTTTCAGCCTTGGAGTTGGGAATAAACCAGTAGGCTTACACTTTATGAATTTTGACATTTTTATACTGTCATTCTTCCAAGGAGCTCAGGAGGGGTGTATATAGTTCCTTCTCTACTTTTGACCTAACAAGAATCCTGTAAGGTAGGTGAGACTGAGAGATAGTGACTGGCCCTG
The DNA here is from genome assembly GCF_035046505.1 of Tiliqua scincoides. Taxonomy (NCBI): domain Eukaryota; kingdom Metazoa; phylum Chordata; class Lepidosauria; order Squamata; family Scincidae; genus Tiliqua; species Tiliqua scincoides. The sequence continues at coordinate 175,679,887 of NC_089822.1, forward strand.
GAAGCTTCATGACTGAACGGAGATTTCAACCTTGATTTTCCAGGTCTAAGTCCAGTTCTTGAACCACTACACCAACCTGGCTCTCAGCATTGCTTGGCCTTTTAAGTGATGCAGTGCAGTTAATTTGTAGTCAGGGCGGTTCAAGCAGACTGCTCTGATTCAGGAAGACAATCTGCTGCCCATGCCAGCTTGTGACTCCACCCCCAGTAATTTTCATTTGTTTAATTCCTGCAAGCATTAGTGCATGTGTGTCCTGTTAATGCTACTATCGCCATGGCTGCCTGACTATTGAAGGTAGCAGCCAAAGAGAGTGCACTAAGCTACTCTAGGGCAGTCTTCTTGCCTTTGTTTTTTCCGTCGTTGCCTTCTGCTGGTTTCCAGATGGCTCCCAACTGTCTGGCCGTGCTTAGACAAATGGGGTGGGCAGAGCATACAGGGAGTAGAAGCTTTGCCAACTCTTTACTCACCTGGATGCCTTGTTGGCTGGGCAAGAAGGAGACTGACACAGAATGGTCTAGAATGATCTTGGGGGAAGGAGAGTGATCAGAACAGGATTGTCCTCCTGCTTTTTCCTGCAGCACTGCCACTGGAGGAAGTGGTCAATTATTGCTGACAGTGAGCAGGAAGATTGGCCCACCAGTTGAAGCTGCTTGGTGGGGGGTGGGCCTGATGGGGGACAGTGCACCCTTCATTGGTTTGCTTCTGCCTCTAGCCCACTGCTCAGAGTGACCGCTTTGGTCAGCCACATGGCTTGGTCTGTCCTATGTGTAGTACTCATGCTTTCTTCCTTGGGCTGGGATGATCACCAAATACTTCTGTTACTGTATAGCTCTCTTCAGCTATGGAAGGAATACAATGGTGCTGTGTCATGGTGAGTGGGCCGGTGACAGCGGCAGCAGACAGTCAAACAGAGAAAAGCAAGGGCAGAGGGGGGGGGGGCAGACAGGCTGCCAGCTGGATGCCTTATGTATTTGTTAGTCTGCCCTTGCACTCTCCATAATATTCTCCCAGTTCCTTTAATTCATGTAAAAGGAACCATAGGTAATTGTGGCACCTGATTGAGCACAAAGTGTGACTGTGGATGAGGAATCCATGAAGTTGGTGGCAGCAGCATAGTGGGCCATTTTGAAGGTTAGGAGCTTCTCTCTCCTGTGCATATACTAAGACTATGCAAGAAAAAAGATCCACTTTAAATTTCTTCTTTGGAGTGTGTCCTCCTGCGGCCTCTTTCTACTTTGAAGCCCATTATATCTTATTTAAAGATCTATTAATCCAAAACTTTTGGAGAGGGTTGGAATGATTTAAAACCAATGATTAAAAAGATCAAAATTAGAAATAAATATGCATAGCCTCACATTCTAGCATACCTTTGATACTGGGCATCTTTTAAAAAAATCCAAGTCCCACTGTGTTCAATAGGACTGGCTCCAAGGTAAGCTTTGCATGGGCTAAAAATGTCACATTACCTAAATACTGTGGCTCAACCTTTGGAAAGGACAATGGCTTAGACATTAATAGACACCCTTAAGCAAGTCTTTCAGTTTGCCTCCTGCTAAGCCTGATGCTCTTGCTTCTTGGCTATGTTGCTTTGAAACTTATTTCAAAGGCAGCGCATGAGTGTGTCTACTGATATATCACTGGCCAGTAGGACAAATTCCATTGCTGTTCTCTTCGACTACACCCCTGGTTGGTACCATCTATCTCACTCTATACAAATGTCTCTTTGGAATTGTAACAATATGAGGGAGGGAGGGAGGCTTTTCAAAGAACAGCTGCTTTCCAACCTGCATTGCATCACTATGTCTAGGAAACACAATTTAGCAGGGTTGTTTCCGACCAGTACAGTCTGAATACTCGTATAAGCCTTTCTTTGAGCAAAAGACAATCTAGCAGCATTGTCTGGTTATGCTAAAATTGTCTCTGCAAAGAAACTGTCATGGAATGCTTGTAATTTTCTGCCTGGCTCAGCAATAGGCCTGGTGAGAAGCAGGAAAATAGCGCAATATCACTTCCTCAAACCCTACAGATTTCTGACCGTGGAGTTTAACAGGAGCCTCTTTTTCTACTTGGTTCTTGAGGGTACAGAGAACAAGACACCAAGAATCTATCTGTGAACTGCATACTTTGCAACTGCAATCATCAGAGTAGATGAGGACTCTGCTGTTGCTCTGGGTCTCCTGTGGATCCATATAACCTGACAGGCTTTCTGAAATGACAGACAATAGGCAATGCCTTAGGTGATGTTTGTTGTTGCTTGCACATTCTGCATAAATAGACAGCTACAGATGGTCAAGCACAGCACGTTACATCTGTTAGCCAGACTTGGAGCATGTGCTGTAGGTGGCAACTTTATTCTGTGAGTAGTCTTGCATTTCTCATATGATTCCACAGGTCTATCTGCTGATTCAACAAGTCAAATGCATATGCTTAGTAGCTCCTAAGCCGTTGCCTGTGGTATTATGTACCACTCTTCAGAGACTTGTGTCCTGCTCAGGATCAGATAGAAGCACCAGTTGCATTCACAGGCTGTTCTGTGATTTCCACCAGGTGATGCACTATCACAGTGGCACCCTGTTAATTCTCCTGGACCTCTTTGCAGTTTCCCATACTTATGGCTATCTGTCTAGGTTGGGAGCTGGGAGGCACTGCGACCTGCCTGAGAGATTTCTAGCTCAGAAATCTCTAGAGATTTTCTAGCTAGAGATTTCTCAGCTGCATTGGAGTTCATTCTATAGTGGGTTCCATGAGGTTATGTTTATCTCCCCATTTTTCTTAAACATTGACATGAATACTGGAAAATGAGTCATGAGGATTTGAATTGGAGATCATAGGTGTGCTGATGGGACTTGACTGTCCACCTTTTGCTGAAACATAAATGAGGCAGCAGATACCTAGACTGATACTTTGGAGACTATGATGTGTGGGAACAGAAAACTGAAAATTGGATTTATCAAAAACTCCAGCCGATTAGGTGTGGATTCCTGCGTAGGAGACAGAAAAAGCAATCCTGATTCAGCAACTTCTGCCTCTAAAGTAATCAAAATAAAGTTATTATTTTCCACTCTTTTTCAGTGAACAAATGCATTCTGTAGAGTGTGTGTGTGTGTGTTTGTACATGCGTGTAAGGTTTCTATCTTGGAGTATTCCAGTCCTTGCTATAAAATGAACAATTGTGCTATTGGAGATAATGCAATTCAGCCTCCCCCCCCCCTTAAATTCTTGACTGCTTGAATCTATTTGTTTCAAATTAGAAGGGGCTGAAAATAAGCCAACTTGCAGCCACAGCAGGATTCTGCAGAGCAGGATGTCAGTGTGTGGTAAACATACAGATGTGGTATGAGAAGCTGCACTTCCGTGCTGTTGAAAAGATGGTTTCTCTATTAACTATCCTCCCTGATCTGAGATTGTCCCATTTGGCCACAAAACCACAAACGTGATGCTTATTCAGGAGCAATCACCTTGCATGGGACAATAAAAATCGTATTGAATGTGGGTGTTAATTATAGCACCAAATGTAGAAAATTAACTGACCTTTTTCCTTCTTTGTCATTTTTCTTGAGCCTGACTGGCAACATGGTTATTTCTTGGTTATCTCTGTAGTGGAGAAAAAGTCACCCATGGAAATGCAGGCAGAATGGAGAGGTGAACTAGTAATGCTGCTGGCAGCATTTTGTAAGGTGCCTACATTTCAAGCAAAAGGGTGAAGGAGGACAGAAAATGGTTGGCAACCTTCAGTCTCAAAAGACTATGGTATAAGCCTACAGCACCTGGTATTCCCAGGCGGCATCCCATTCAAGTACTAACCAGGCCTGACCCTGCTTATCTTCCGAGATCAGGCAAGATCAGGCATCTGCAGGGTAACAGGGGACAGAGCAGGTGAACATACTGCATCACATCACTTTTCTCTCCTGTAAGGGGAAGATTCTCACATGTGATCTTGCTTTCTCCACCTGATCTCTCAGTCCTGCCATAATTTGGGATTGTTCTCGTGCCTGTACCTCTCCTGTAAAATCTCCTCCAATACTATTTGCCATGTAGAGGAGATTCTTGTAGAGGTGTAAGAATCTCCTCCATGTAGAGGAGTAAGGGTCAACTATAGTACCAGAGACTCTGACCAAGATTTTGGCAACTCAGGCTCTCTCTCTTCCCTTCAAGATTGGGCTGTTTTGATATCTCTACTCCTACTAGTTTAGAGTTCAGGCAGTTTTGAAGGGACATACAGATCTCTTCTAGTTCCCACCCTCTACTTAGTCAATTGTGGCAGCGACATCCACCTAAAAATTTGTGTGTTCTCCCTTTCCCTCCCACCACCACTCAGGCATGTTAGACCTGTGTAGTCTGAATAGCAGAAGCCACACTTCAAGGCAATCCGCTGCTTCTTCCTCTGTCTCTCTCATACTTTAATGAGCGTGGAAAACTGTTGCATTGATGTGCTCTTACACATTGGTAAGGACAGAATGCGCAATCATTCAAGCCTTCCCATAAAATATCTTTATTTTCTCCATCATTATCTCTGTCTTCTCTAGGATTGCTTTTAATCATAGAGTCTGAAGGTACCTTGGAGGTCTAGCTCAATACAGGCACCTAATACAGCATCCCTGACAGGTGATCCTCCAGCCTCTGCTTGAAGGTATTTAAGTTTTCCTTTTAAATATGAGGAGGAAAATATATCATAAATGTAGTGCTGATTATTTTGAAATGTGCAGATAAGTACTTTTTAAACTTCTTATAATTTCCTGAAAAGACCCATAATTTGTTAGCAACCTTCAGTCTCGAAAGACTATGGTATCGCGCTCTGAATGGTGGTTCTGGAACAGCGTCTAGTGTGGCTAAAAAGGCCAATTCGGGAGTGACAATCCCTTCCACAACGGGAGCAAGTGCAGTCTGTCCCTGGTCTGTCTCCCTGGCTATGGGCCTTCCTTCTTTGCCTCTTAGCCTCAGTCTGTTGGCCAAGTGTCTCTTCAAACTGGGAAAGGCCATGCTGCACAGCCTGCCTCCAAGCGGGCCGCTCAGAGGCCAGGGTTTCCCACTTGTTGAGGTCCACTCCTAAGGCCTTCAGATCCCTCTTGCAGATGTCCTTGTATCGCAGCTGTGGTCTACCTGTAGGGCGCTTTCCTTGCACGAGTTCTCCATAGAGGATATCCTTTGGGATCCGGCCATCATCCATTCTCACGACATGACCGAGCCAACACAGGCGTCTCTGTTTCAGCAGTGCATATGTGCTAGGGCAGGGGTGCCCAATATGTCGATTGCGAGCTACCAGTCGATCTCAAGGCAAAATGAGTCGATCACAGGCTTCTCTCCTGTCCACGCATCCCTAGGAGTGAGCCCCTGGCAGGCTTGTGAGCCCAGGGAGCGAGCCCAGGGAGCCTAGGGAGTGAGCCTAGGGAGTGAGCACCTGGCAGGCTCCTCCCTGGGAGAGGAGCCACTGGCAGGCTTCTCTCCCGTCCACGCATCCCTGGGAGTGAGCCCCATTGACTCTACTGGGGCTGACTTACCTTTCCCCTGTTTTTGCACTGGTATGTTTGGAGATCTACCCCCCCAACTTCCATCTGTTGGTTCTGTGTGCAAGGGGTTTTGCACTGGTCTTGCTGTGATGTCAGTACAGAGATCTTCCCTCCCCCACACCTTTCCCCTGTTTTTGCACTGGTATGCATGGAGATCTGCCCCCCCCCCAACTTCCATCTGTTGGTTCTGTGTGCAAGGGGTTTTGCACTGGTCTTGCTGTGATGTCTATACAGAGATCTTCCCTCCCCCACACCTTTCCCCTGTTTTTGCACTGGTATGTATGGAGATCTGCTCCCCCCCCCCCACTTGTATTGGAATGGAGGAAGATCTGGTGAGGAGGTAGATGTGGTGTCAGCAGTGGTCAGTGGCCCTCAGCAGTGGCCCCTTTAAGGGTAAGGCCTGGGCATCCAGCAGAGTGTGCTGCACAGCTGCAGCCACTTGAAGGCAATAGGGCCCTCAGGGATATAAGAGCACCTGAGGCAGGAAGGGCTCCACTTATTTATGTGAGTCAGCCTTTTCCTACATGAAGATCATTAAGTTCCACCATGACTGACGAACATTTGGAAGTGTGCTTGAGGCTGGCTGTCAGCAACTACTGTCCGACTATGCATCCTTAGCTGATTCACTTCAGTGCAAGTCATCAAAGTAAACTCAAGTAATTACAAAAAATGTTTATAGTTAATTATGTTGTGTTGTGCAATATTGGCTCATGCGGTTATGCAAGGTACACCAACATACATTGTACACATAAATGTTATATGTTATGATGGCACGAACATTGTAAAAAAACTCTGGTAGATCTCCGGGCCTTGCTGGGTTTCAAAGTAGCTCTCGAGCCAGAAAAGCGTGAGCACCCCTGTGCTAGGGATTCCAGCACGTTCCAGGACTGTGTTGTTTGGAACTTTGTCCTGCCAGGTGATGCCGAGGATGCGTCGGAGGCAGCACATGTGGAAAGCGTTCAGTTTCCTCTCCTGTTGTGAGCGAAGAGTCCATGACTCGCTGCAGTACAGAAGTGTACTCAGGACGCAAGCTCTGTAGACCTGGATCTTGGTATGTTCTGTCAGCTTCTTGTTGGACCAGACTCTGTTTGTGAGTCTGGAAAACGTGGTAGCTGCTTTACCGATGCGTTTGTTTAGCTCGGTATCAAGAGAAAAGAGTGTCGGAAATCGTTGAGCCAAGGTACACAAAGTCATGGACAACCTCCAGTTCATGTGCAGAGATTGTAATGCAGGGAGGTGAGTCCACATCCTGAACCATGACCTGCATTTTCTTCAGGCTGATCTTCAGTCCAAAATCTTGGCAGGCCTTGCTAAAACAGTCCATGAGCTGCTGGAGATCTTTGGCAGAGTGGGCGGTGACAGCTGCATCATTGGCAAAGAGGAAGTCACGCAGACATTTCAGCTGGACTTTGGACTTTGCTCTCAGTCTGGAGAGGTTGAAGAGCTTTCCGTCTGATCGAGTCCGGAGATAGATGCCTTCTGTTGCAGTTCCAAAGACCCATAGCAAGACTACAAACTGACAGCCCAATGCTATGCAGCTCTACTCAGAGGTCCCATTGTGTTTGGTCACGTCCCATTGTGTTTGGTGGTTTGGTTTGCTCCCAGGGAAGTGTGCTTAGGATTGCAGCCTCAGATTGGTGAAAAAATGCACTGCATTTGAGAACTGTCTCCTGATCCATTGGATCCTAGGGGTGTTTCTCCCTGGAACCTTCCCTTTCAAGGAGGCATTCCATGATATATGTCGTATTTGCATAGCTTCCTAGCATCAAAGCAGCCGAAACTTTCAATTAAACTGTCTTAAAAGTTGGAACCAGCTCTGTAAAAATGAATTAATATGAGCTCTGTTCTTAAGACTACGAGTAATGACATTGTCATCAAAAGTGGTTGATGTCTTTATTTGAGCTGCCTGCCGATGTATTTGTCATTAATGGTTGACAGAAAAATCACTAGAGCACTTTCTGGACTTCCAAGACAAAAACTGAGCAAGAGCTATAGTAAAGCCTTGTATGATAAAAGAGTTAATAAACAACCCTGCTGAAAAAAATTCATAAGTCTCTTATAGGTGAAATGGCCAACTTTGATTTTGCAGGATGGATGGATGTACAGGTGGGCCAGATTCAAATAATACCATAAGTTACAGAAAGCTGGTCATTCATTCTGCAGCCAAGCAGGAAGAAGGAGCCCGCTGAGGGAAGTGCACTAGATCCTAGAAACCAGATCTTACTGCTCAGGGCACTGAAATGACTGATATGGGCAAGATCACACAACCTCCAATCGTGCTGCCTCCAATCGTGAAGTGGTTGCTGTCCAGAGTTGTGCCAGGTCAGCTCCTCCACCTTGTAATCCTGTCTGGCCATACTCAGAGTATCAGTGAGTGTGGGACTATAGTGATTCATTATTCTTTCTGCTTTCTTCTGCTCCCTTGTCCTGACTTTCTGTGCCCTCTGTTCGGGTGTGAAACTGAGAGTCCTGTTTTCATAACTGCAGGGTCCTTGAGGTTGGGAAGACCATTACATAGCTATGACCAACCATCTTCATGGAGAATCTTGTCTTACTTGTACCACTTAGAACACTACGCAACCGTTCAGATTTTAGACTTTCACGGTCTGCCTTGGAGCTTTAGGGTCTTGGTTGGGAAGTATGTTGTTTAGCTATTAAACTGCCTGCGGGCCTGTCGCCCTCTTTAGCACAGCCATATTTTCTGAGCTGCCAACTCCCAGTGAGATGCTTATTAGAAGATTTTTCAAATGAGCCTGGCCATAATGGCTGGATGCATAGAGAACCTGCAGGAAATAACTTATCGCCTTCCGATGCAGCAGGAGGCATATCGCTCAGGTGGGACGGGCTTCTATTTGGTTGGTGCCTGCTAGTAGAGGGTGTATTCACAGATAAGAAGTTGCATAGTTGCAAAGTTTCAAGATTCATCTATAACATGTGCCAGATGTGAGCTTGTCTTGGGTTTGTTATATCAGCTCAAGGCTTTTGCAATTATTTATCCTGAATTTCAGCCTTCAGATATAAGTGCTGCTTTTTAAAAAAAAAATTCTCCTTGTAGTGGTGTTGGTGTATTATTCAGCATGTTTCTCCAGTTCTCAGCTACTATCTGTGTATTGTTCTTTTTAAAAATACACAAAATATGAATATGAATGGTGTTTCATCTCTATTACTATCTTTAAACTTGCAGCTTAGTGGCTAAGAGACTGAACTGCAAATTAGGAATTTCCCAGTTAGAATTTTGCTTCTGCCATTGTATCCAGTTCCATTTACTGTCCCTGAAGTAAGACAACAGCTAATAAGACAGTGGTGAGCTGGCTTTCCGTTGGGCCACCTGGTGATGAGAGTGGCAAGTTGTGCAGCAGGAATTAACAGTGGGAAGTTCTGGGCAGGAGCAGTCCATGCAGTCTCGGATGTTTCCTCTTTTCTCTTCCTCACTGCTTGTTGGCCTGCAGGACCATTTAAATGGCCTCGTATTATGCAAAGATGAGGTGGAGGAGTAGGAAGAGAGAAACAGACCTTCCTGGGGTTAGACTATGCAGAAGCAGGAGTATGTGGCTTTTGGGGCTTTGCAAGAAACTATACTTTTCCCTATTTCTTCTTCTCTGGCTCCTGGGGCAAAAAGGTCTTTCTTCCCTATATGGCACTATCTCTATTCTGCTCCTCTTGGGTCTGGTGGGTTCCTGTTTTGATGGGAGGAATGATAAAAAGGGACTTTCCCATTCTATTTGTGGTTGGTGTCTCTCTGACAGAAGCTTGCCCTTGGCATGCTGCTTCCCACTTGAGCAGAGTTAGTGTCCATGGATGATATAAAGCAGGGTCTTACACCCCTTTGTGCATTTGCCCAGGTCTGACTCCAAAGGCATCTGATGTGCGCAGGAAGCCTGCCTGCTCACCTTGCAGCAGGTGCCAGTGTTGGGACCAGGATCTTGGGTATATGGGATCACCTGAGTCACTGGAATTTTTTGATTTGGAAACAAGGTGAGCCTTATGATCCAAAGAGTTGGCTCAAAGTGAGGTTACTATCAGCTGGGGAGCATTTGCCACCCAGGGCCAGGGCTGCAGAATGCTGCCCCCGATTGCCCACCTTACCATCCCATCCTTTAAATATAACTTCCAGTTTTCTTTGGAAAACCAGAAGTGACATTGAAAAGCCCTCAGAAGGCCTCCAGAGTGTGGCTGAAGGTGGTGCAGGGGAAAAGGTTGCAGAGGGCGGCAGCTGCTGTCCCTGAAGGTGTGGCACCCTAGGGCATTTGCCCCCCAACTCTCTGGTACACCAGTGCTGGGGAAGAAGTTGATGCTCAAATAAAACCACCATGGACAAAACATGGCAACTCACTTTGAATGATTCAGCAGCCCTGTCCAGGCTGGTGATGCATCGCTGAAGCCTCTGAGGTGTAGAAAGGTTCCAAAAAAGGAAAATAGGGGGAAATGTAGCTTTTCACCACAGCTTGTTAATAAGGAGGTTTATCTCATCTGTGTATGTTGTCTGACACTCCATACATAACTGAGAGAAATCTTTCTCACTTCCACTAAGGACTGTGTTGTCCCAAGATAGTCTTAATGCAATGAAGTGAAATTTTTTCCGACAGTTTGAATTTCTCACATAGGGCTGTGCTGAGAACATACATATAAGTTGAAAATGTGAAGGATAATTTAGGAAACAAAACTCAATAGTCTAGGGGAAAAAGTTGTTTCTGTCAGTAAAGCAGTATTCAAAGAAGTGGGATGAACCTTCACTCGATGGGAGAACACCTGCTTTGTGTGCCAGAGGTCCCAGGTTCAATCTCTAGGTAGGGAAGAGAAAAATGTTTGCCTGAACCCTGGACAGCCACTGCCAGTCAGTTTCTGTTTGACTCGACATAAGGCAGTTTCCTATTTTTCTGTGAACAGATTGCCTGTGGGAAATCTTCATTCCTGTCCCGAGCTTGAGACCATTCAACATTAGTGTGGGTTTCAACTGCTGGGTGAGCAGAAAACTCTTCCTTTAGCAAGAGCATGTGAAATAAAAATAGAAAAAAATAACGTGGCATTAAGAGAATACAAGAAATAATGACAATTCCATGAGAGGAAATAGTTTGTGTCTTGGATGATCACAGTTCCTGTCAGCATACAAAGGTTGTCATGTGACATGTTATGTGGGCACACCTCGTTGCACCTGACTGCTAAATGTGTAGCAGCTGAGGGTTGTGTTCTGTGGGTGTGGTGCCGCTCTCCACATCCTAGTGAATGCAGAGAGAATAACATGAGAATATGCTATAATTGCTTGTTGCACAAGAGTTTAATTCTTTCTGATATAATTTCTGTGTTGAATGCTTTTCTCCAACTGCTGTGAATGCACATGTAGAATAGAGAAAAGCCATTCCCATTCTTCTCTATAACATTGTCCTGCATGCTATCTACAAAGGCCCTTCTTAAAATGAAGCACGATTCTGCAGACAGAAGTAGTTTAATATTTTGGCATTGTTGACCTTGCTTCAGAGGTTTCCTTGAATAAAATGATCTACCAGATCTACAATGATTGTGTCTGGTGTAATGAGACCCAAATTCTAGATGACGTGCAACCCAAGCATTTATTGTTGGTTCAACCTACTGTCCCTGTACTTCGTTTGAAGCTCTCCTAATAGCATAATCCTATGTATTATGACTCACAAGGAAGTCCCATAGAGTTCAATAGGAGTTTTTTTTTTTTTTCAGTTAGGTGTGTGTAGGATGACAGCCCTAGGCTGTTAAGCATGAATCTATCTTTCAGTGCACTGGATATCTTTTTGCTTCAGTGTCCAGATTCTATGGGGTTCCTTCTCAATTTGCATTAAAATTGGAATGTTTCTGATGAAAATGGATCTTTTCCTTTTCCATTTTTTGTAAAGCATGATGTCTCGAGATCTTTTTTGGTCTCCCTCCCTACTTGCTTTGGGGGGGTGGGGTGGTGATATGCATAAATAAATACATTGCAAGGATCAATTAGAGACAATGGTGTGTAGAATTGCTTCATTGTATATGTAATGGTGCATTCAGCATTTGAAATTTTAAAATATAGGTTTATTTGCTAGCCTATTTATTGTGATTGCACCAGTGTTCCTTGGGGCACTGTCCTGGTTGAACAGCTTTGATTTCTTAGTAAGGAGAATGAGGTGGGGGAAGAACCAAATTGCTCTGATGCCCCAATCTGTGCTCTTAATGATGAGAAAAAACTGATTTAACAGAAGAATAGTCCAATTTATTTCTTGGTCCAAGCTCTTTTATATGCAAAGATACTGTCTCACTAGCTGTTTTTCCTTCCTAGATGAGAAGTAGAATAAGTTTGAAATGGGTTTTTATCCAATTTTATTTTATTTTAGAAGACTTCAGCTTATCACCCTATTTGCGTGCTTCCTTTCCTAAGTTCATCACTTTTTCTCTTTAATTTTCTTCTTGCTTTGCTTTAGTCATTTACTGAGGCATTCATTGATAAGGTCACTCTTTCAGAAAAAGTGATTTTAGAAATGATTCAAAACCAAATGTACATACAGTATTTCCTCTCGTAATATGCATCTGTTCCCATAAGTGGTTTTCATTTGCTAGCTCACTAGTGCCCATTCAATGATGGAATATCAAGGTTTGCTTAAGACCCCACACAGCCCAGTTCTATGCAAGTTTTTATTTGGCTGTAATCCTACCAAGTTCAATGTAGCTTACTCCCAAGTAACTAGGCATAGGACTATAACTTTAGCATACCCTCACTGCAATAGCTACTGACACTGCTATTTCTATGGTTGGTAAGATAGAACGATAGGGATGGTTCTGGGGTCATTCAGGTTGGGCAAGGACTCAGTTCCATCATAGGGTCAAGCTTCAAACTCTTTCTCCAGTGCCAGTGGCACATCAGCTGAGAGCCTTGCAGTATAGCTGCACCTGACACCATGTCTACAAATGGTAGTATTCCACCCCTCCAAGAGATTGCTGGTTAGTGCAAAGGAAGCTGGTAATCTGCTGGTTAGTGCAAAGGAAGCTGCCACCCACAGCCACTAGTAAGCTTTGTGGGTGTTGTAGTACTTTTATCCCAGGGTCTCCAGCATCTTGGTGTCAGTGCTGAATAAAAGTGGAGCGAGCAAACTTTTGTATAGGTGAATTGTATGTTGATCCTTAGAATGACAGTGCCCTAATAACTCTGTGTAAGTTTATATTTTGACCATGCTGTAATTCTGTAGATAGTGAAATATCCTCCATGGCATGTGCTGACATTGTACATTGTGAACTATGCACTATTCACAGAGAAAACTTCATCTCTGAAAACATGCAAAGACCATTTCAATGACCCAGACAAAGGGTGTTTTGTTTGGTTATTGATCATAAGACTTTTTTCCTGCTGGTAAACAGCAGGGCATTTTACAGAACATATGGAAGTCCTGTGGTCAAAAGGGGACATTTCAGCATAATCTGCCATTGCACAGCAGAGTCGTGAAACCTAAATGATGATTACAGACTTGCTCATTTCCAGTTCTGGTACCACATTCAATATTGGTAGACATATATATGGAGCTCCTGATAGCTCACTCTTGGATAGTTGTGTGTGTGTGTGTGTGTGTGTGTGTATACATGTTTATGCAATATAAGGGCAGACAATGAAATGCAACCTTTTCAACATCCCCTCACACAAAGGGTTACCTAAAGTTTACTGATTAGAGGGAGAAGTCATATGAATTCAATATGGCATGTTAATATACAATGAGTATGCGTGAAGCAGGGGGAAGGGAAAATCAGGATCACGCCCACAGGCTCTCCCCCCCATCTCCACACATTTATCAGAACTTATGAGAGGAGCCTGCATTTTTGCTGGTTGAAGATTGCACAACAGAACTTCTGTGCATCAGTTCATAAGTATGCAAGGTCTGTTTAGAGTAGTAATCAGTATCCTCCCAGGTGCATGGGCACACTCCTCATAATGACACACAACATGCACAGTGCAGGAACGGAGAAGGCAATCATAGTGCTAAGTAACATGCTGCTCATCATGAGGACCAGCATTCCTGTGATTACCTTCCCACTTCCCCAGGCATGTGATCTTATTAGAATTTTCCACACAAACCTAGAGCATCACCAAGTTTCCCTAATGGACAATTACTTCCTGGTGAGGCGGCAGTGGTGGCACTGACGTTCTTGGATCCCAGGTGGCAAGAGAGCCAGGAACACCAGTGGGTGGCAGCAGACTCTAACTAAACGATAGCCTGGGTCTCCAACACTTGCTGCTGATGTGAGTCATGAGGTCTACATACATGGGTCAGCCGTGCTGCTACTTCCATCGATAGTTGGTGATCACAGTAGGATGCCTGGCACAATGTTCTCTGAATATATTGGGAGATAGTGTGGGAGGATAGTTTTGAATTATACAATTACCCAGATGAAATAGTATGTCAGATCTGGGTTTGGACATTTAAAAATGAAGATATATTCATGGGTAACATCCAGAGTGGCTGTTCCTCCAGAACTGGAGTGCCCAAAACCTGGCCCTGGGGCCACTGGTGGCCCTCAAGGTCTCTCAGTGCGGCCCGCTGGGAGCCCCCAGTATCCAATGAGCCTCTGGCCCTTCAGAGATTTGTTGGACCCTGCACTGGCCCTACGCAACTGCTCTCAGTGTGAGGGTGACTGTTTGACCTCCTGCATGAGCTGCGGGCCAAGGGTTCCCTCCACTGCTTGCTGTTTCATGTCTCTGATGCAACAGTGACAGCAAAGGAAAGGCCAGCCTTGCTTTGTGCAAGGCCTTTTATAGACCTTGAGTTATTGCAAGACCTTCATTCATTCATATAAGTTCATCTTTAATATATTTATGTAAACTTATGTAAATTTATTCAAATTTAAAATGTAAATTAGTTCCTTTTTTTCCTGGCCCCCGACACAGTGTCAGAGATGATGCGGCCCTCCTGCCAAAAACTTTGGACACCCCTGCTCCAGAGCAAACTTTGGATGTTGCTTTCAAACCATGATGGGTATGCACAACCTCCTGGATTTAGAAGTAGGCTACCTCAGAATGCCAGGTGCAAGAGAGTGGCAACAGGATACAGGTATATTATTGTCTTAAGTGCTCCCTGAGGCATCTGGTGGGCCACTGTGGGATGCAGCAAGCTGGACTAGATGGGCTATTCTTATGCTCTTAATTATGTTCCGTGAAGGACCTGATTTTTAAAAAGCAGTTGCCACACTCCAGTTATGCTCTGATGGTCACTGTTGCTGCCAAAATAACATAAGCAAATAGCAGCCAGATTAAAAAATAATGCTCTGAAGACACAGTGGGGGCACTTCACAGATTGAACAAGCAGCCTGTTTCATACAGTAGTTGTAATGTGTTGCTAGAATGTTCATCTATATGCAGTTCCTATTTCTACATACATAATACTATTTTAAATGTAAAATTCCATCTTTCTTCAAAGAAGCTGAGATTGATGTACATGATTCTTCCCATTTATCCTGATAGGAACCCTATGGGGTAGTTAAGACTGATATATGATTTCTGGGCCAGGGTCAACCAGTGAACTTAAATGTGGGGAGCATGCTGTATACACACAGACCACGTTTGCTGTAGGGAATAGGAGTGCAACACTACTGCGTTTTATCAGAATGGTAACATAAAATATTGACCGTACTACACAGTTTGAATGTTCTTCTGCTACATATCATGGAAAGATTTCCTAAACGCCATCCAGTGAAGAAAGGCTGGAAGAAATGGTGTTATATATGAATCTCAGCGAACACCTTCAGCATTGCTGTGAATTAAATTTTCAACTCTGCTGCCTTTCAACAACTGTGATTTTAATGAGCAGCATAGCTTGACCTAGAGGAAGCAGATGTGGAGAAGTTTCTAGGAGATGAGCGAGAATAGCTATTTGTGATCTTATACCCCCAATACAAATAATCTTAAAAAAAATATTCACAATTAAAGCCAGGCTGTACCTTTCCTTGATTAATTGTGTCATACCGTATTTAATGCTTTTTCACATTTTTATACTGCCCTTCCTCCAAAAAGAGTTAAGAGTGGTGTATATAGTTCCTCCCCTCCTGTTGTCTTCACAACAACCCTGTGAAGTAGGTGAGACTGAGAGATGGTGACTGACCCAAGGAAGCTTCATGGCTGAGCAGAAATTTGAACCTGGATCTTCCAGGTCTAAGTCCAACTCCCAAACCCTGGCACCAACCTGGCTCATTCTTCCTATTTGTCAGGAGACCGTAACCATGTGCCTGATAGATCACAGCCTCCATTTTGCCCTAACCTGTCTCACGACGGTTTAATCCCAGCTCCCGTTCCCTATTAGTGGGTGAACAATCCAATGCTTGGTGAATTCTGCTTCACAATGATAGGAAGAGCCAACATCGAAGGATCAAAAAGCGACGTCGCTATGAACGCTTGGCCGCCACAAGCCAGTTATCCCTGTGGTAACATTTCTGACACCTCCTGCTTAAAACCCAAAAAGTCAGAAGGATCGTGAGTCCCCACTTTCACGGTCTGTATTCATACTGAAAACCAAGATCAAGCGAGCTTTTGTTCTTCTGCTCCATGGGAGGTTTCTGTCCTCCCTGAGCTCGCCTTAGGACACCTGTGTTACGGTTTGACAGGTGTACCGCCCCAGTCAAACTCTCCACCTGACACTGTCCCCAGAGCAGGTTGTGCCTGGCCTGCGCCGGGCACTTGGAGCTAGAAGTGAGAGCCCCTTGGGTCTCGCCCCCCCCCCAAGGCCCTTATCTTGCCTTTGAGAAAGATTTGGCTAATGTCTTAAAAATTTTGCTAACATGGGCTGCTAGAGATGCTGTTCTTCAGGTTTCAGTCCCCAGAAGTTAAATCTCTAAATGGGACAGATTTGTACCTTCTCTAGTGCTTGTGCACATTGACTGCACTAAAGCACTGTCCAGTGCCTGGCCTGTAATTTCTAACACTGCAGCTAATTAGGTTTATTTGTAACTGTTGATAATGTGTTGTATGAAGAAGTGTTTGAAAATGGTGTTTATTTTACTCAGAAGTAAGCCCATTGTGTTCAGTAAGACTTAGGCTGTAATCCTATTTTACTCACCAGAAACACCTCTAGTTTAAAAATGTTTTTTAAACTATGTTTTTTGAACTGAAATGAACAATGTTAAAAGCCCCACTGGATCAGGCTACAAGGCCCATCTAGTCCAGCTTCCTGTATCTCACAGCGGCCCACCAAATGCCCCAAGGAGCACACCAGATAACAAGAGACCTCATCCTGGTGCCCTCCCTTGCATCTGGCATTCTGACATAGCCCATTTCTAAAATCAGGAAGTGACACATACACATCATGGCTTGTAACCCATAATGGATTTTGCCTCCAGAAACTTGTTCAATCCCCTTTTAAAGGCATCTAGGCCAGACAACATCACTACATCCTGCGGCAAGGAGTTCCATAGACCAACCACACACTGAGTAAAGAAATATTTTATTTTGTCTGTCCTAACCCTCCCAACACTCAGTTTTAGTGAATGTCGCCTGGTTCTGGTGTTATGTGAGAGTGTAAAGAGCATATCTCTATCCACTTTATCCTTCCCATGCATAATTTTGTATGTCTCAATCATGCCCCCCCTCAGGTGCCTCTTTTCTAGTCTGAAGAGGCCCAAACGCCATAGTCTTTCCTCATAAGGAAGGTGCCCCGGCCCAGTAATCATCTTAGTCGCTCTCTTTTGCACCTTTTCCATTTCCACTATGTCCTTTTTGAGATGTGGCGACCACAACTGGACACAATACTCCAGGTGTAGCCTTACCATATATTTGTACAACAGCATTATAATATTAGCCGTTTTGTTCTCAATACCTTTTCTAATGACCCCAAGCATAGAATTGGCCTTCTTTACTGCCGCCACACATTGGGTCGACACTTTCATCAAGCTGTTCATCACCACCCCAAGATCTCTCTCCTGATCTGTCACAGACAGCTCAGAACCCAGTAACCTATATGTGAAGTTTTGATTTTTTTTGCCCCAATGTACATGACTTTACACTACTGACATTGAAACGCACCTGCCATTTTGCTGCCCATTCTGCCAGACTGAAGAGAGCCTTCTGGAGCTCCTCACAATCACTTCTGGTCTTCACCACTCGGAAAAGTTTGGTGTCGTCTGCAAACTTTGCCACCTCACTGCTCAACCCTGTCTCCAGGTCATTTATGGTTGAAAAGCACCGGTCCCAGGACAGATCCTTGGGGCACACCACTTTTCACCTCTCTCCATTGTGAAAATTGCCCATTGACACCCACTCTCTGTTTCCTGTTCTTCAGCCAGTTCTCAATCCAGGAGAGGACCTGTCCTCTAATTCCCCGACTGTGGAGATTTTTCAGTAGCCTTTGGTGAGGGACCATATCGAACGCCTTCTGAAAGTCCAGATATATAATGTCTACGGGTTCTCCCACATCCACATGCCTGTTGACCTTTTCAAAGAATTCTAAAAGGTTTGTGAGGCAAGACTTACCCTTACAGAAGCCATGCTGATTCTCCCTCAGCAAGGCCTGTTCGTCTATGTGTTTTGAGATCCTATCTTTGATGAGGCATTCCACCATCTTATCTGGAATAGATGTTAGGCTGACTGGCCTATAATTACCTGGGTCCCCTCCCTTTTTTAAAAATCAGCGTGACATTTGCTATCCTCCAATCCTCTGGCACCGTGGCCGTTTTGAGGGACAAGTTGCATACCTTAGTCAAGAGATCAGCAACTTCATTCTTCAATTCCTTAATAACTCTTGGGTGGATGCATTCAGGGCCTGGTGACTTATTGATTTTTAATTTATCAATTAGGTCTGAAACATCTTCCCTTTAACCTCTTTTTGACTTAATTCCTTGGTCAGGAGGGGCCATTCAGGCATGCCTAAATTCAGGCATTCAGGCATGCCTGAGGTCTTCTGCCTTGAAGACAGATGCAAATAACTCATTTAATTTCTCTGCCATCTCTAAGTCTCCTTTTATCTCCCCTTTCCCTCCCTCATCATCCAGAGGGCCAACCGCTTCTCTGGCGGGTTTCCTGCTTCTAACGTATTTGAAGAAGCTTTTATTATTCCCCTTAATGTTGCTGGCCATGCGTTCCTCATAGTCTCTCTTGGCCTCCCATATCACCTTCTTACATTTCTTTTGCCACAGTTTATGTTCCTTTTTATTCTCTTCATTAGGGCAAGACTTCCATTTACGGAAGGAAGCTTCCTTGCCCTTTATCGCCTCTCTAACTTGGCTGGTTAGCCAGGCGGGCACCCTCCTGGACTTAGTCGAGCCCTTCTTCCTTTGGGCCTCTATTACTGTTGTTTTAAGCAGCTTCCATGCACTCTGGAAAGATTGCACCTTTTTACCTTCCCTTTCAACCTCCTTCTAACCAACCTCAAAGTCAAGGGTTTTTGTGAGAGATTTGCCCGGTCTTCTTCCACCGACATGCATGTCGAAACGGATCGCAGCATGATCACTGTTCCTGAATGGCTCCGTAACATTGATTAACCAGGTCCTGAGTATCCCACAATATTAAATCCAGAGTCACCTGTCCTCTGGTGGGCTCCATGACTAGCTGCTCTAAGGCACAGTCATTTAGCATGTCAAGGAATCCGGTTTCTTTTTCATGACCAGAACACAAATTGACCCAGTCAATATGAGGATAATTGACGTCCCCCATGATTACAACCCTTTCCCTCCTTGTCACCTCCCTGATCTGTTTCCTTATTTCAAGGTCCCCTTCCGATTTCTGGTCTGGAGGACGATAGTATGCCCCCAGTATTACATCACTCTTGAGGCCTGGTAATTTAACCCACAGAGATTCTACGGTGGAGTCGGACCCACCCTTCAATCTCTACTTTGCTGGATTCTATCCCTTCTTTAACATAAAGGGCCACCCCACCTCCAACACGCCCCTGCCTGTCCCTCCTGTAGAGTTTATAGCCTGGGATTGCGGTATCCCGCTGAGTCTCTGCATTCCACCAGGTTTCAGTTATGCCCACTATATCAAAGTTTTCTCTGTTCACCAGACATTCCAGTTCCCCATCTTTGCTCAGAGACTTCGGGAGACTGTATAAAAGCATTTATACAAGGAATGCCCCAGGATGGGCTGCTTATTAGCTCCTTTATCCCTGAATCCTCTCATTGTGCCAAACCGTCTATCACATCCCATCATGTAACAAACTGCTTTCAGTGCAGAATGTATGAATCCAATGTAGAGTGAGGTGGAGAAGTACTTCAGTGATGTTCCTCAGGAATAGATTGTCTCAAACAATGAAACTGGAGTGGGAGGCAGCATGTGATAGATACATGTGTTCCCCATTTTTATGTGTTAATAGAGGAGTATGTTGTTCTGGCTTTCACAATAGGTTTGGTGTCCATTGGATTTTGGCTGCATTTTTTCAGTGAGAAAAATTGAACAATATATAAGGCTAGGGGAATAATCTCTTAGACTACTTTTTGTGTCATTTTACTGCATTAATAATTGAATTACTTGGGCTGCCAATTTAGATGAATTGCACTTTTGACAGTGTTCTTATGCAGGCAGACAAGTTCTGGAGAATGTGAGCATGTTTAGTTACCTTGATAAAAGGAGAGAGAGAGAGAAATTGCCATTGCACTGATCAACCTATTTCCCAGAAAAACACTACATAAGCAGGATACCATTCTGCTGAAATTTCTCTTGTGCAGGCATAATGCAGTCAGAAATCAACACAAACTTTTGGCCTGTGCAGCTAACAGCTGCAGTGCATCAGGGCAAAATACTGATACCTGCCAGCCATGGCAGCCCAACCATGCACTGAAAGTCCCAAACGGGGTGGAATGGGGTGACCAGGGCACATGGAAATGGGGGCCTGATCACTTTCAAAACCTTATTGTTGAGTGCAAGATATATTGACACAATAGCAAAGTCTGCTTGGTCTTATCTATGTCATTTGCCAGTCTGTGTCATTGGTCACTTTGAATAGAAGATCGGGGACTGATTCTGTTGCCCACTGAATTTGTTGGCGGGTGCTGCTGCCTCCACATGTCTCCATCTTGCTGTAAACATTTGGTTTTAGCTTGTATGGAGCTCAACTGGGGCTGAGGGCTATGTACCAGTGTCTTGATTTGAACCAATGTCCCTTGTGCCAGGAACAGGATTCATACCTACATTTTCTGCATCTTAGCAAATGTCTGGAAATACCCCAAATTCACTGGAGCATCTTGTTCATAGGAATTTACAGATTTAACAGAACCTGTGTAGCAAATGGCAGCCGAGAAGGCTCCTTGGAATAGCAGCAATGATATCCAGAAGGCTGAGGTGTATAATAGCTTTTTTCTAGCATACAATCCTAGTGAAAATTGGTTTTTACTCTGGTGCTAAGCAAGCACATTCAGTTTATTCTGCTGGCTTTCTAAAAGCTTTTAGCATCATATAATTGTATTTTTTAGCACTGGCAGGATGCATGAGTGTAAGAGAACCAGAATGAATTCCTTATCTTGATCCCTTGTTTTTACATTGGAAGTGGAAGAAAGGTTAACTGCTGTTCAAATAGTATAATTTAAACTGCATTAAACCTAATGCCTGCTTGCAACAGTAACTGAACTGCATGATTGGCAACAATTAAATGCGGGAGGGAATAGATGTCAGAGATCAAGAGTTTCAAGCTGTGCACCCAAAATATAGTACAAGTTGTTGCTTCTTGATGTGTAGGGTTGCCACCTGAGTGAGGGAATTCCTGGATATTTTTTCCAGCATGATATGATGTCACTTTGCTAGCAAAATCCTTCTTAACTCCAGGATTACTTTTGGTAGTCACCTGAAGATTGACATGGATTTCTGGAGGGTTTCAACCCCAGTGATGTCTAGTGCAATCTTCACAATTAGTGTACTTAAACTTAGTTTCTTTTTAAAGCTACTCTTTATGAAAATGGTAGATGTGTGTTAGAACCAATGTGCCTCTCGGGGCTGGTATTTTGGCATTATAGAGACATCAGCTGTAAATCAGCTCCTGAAATTGCAGCTACTTATTAACTTGACGCTTTTTGCTAGTATACTCCATTACTTCTGAGTTCAGAGTGAATATAGTTTGTCAGGCCAGAATTTGGAAGAAACCATTAGAACAGGAAGAAGTGATCAACAAGGAATTGTTTGAGTCAAGGAGTGTGAGCATCAGTGTGTAAAAATATAGATTTCCCAAAATGGTGTGTGGGGTGTGTGTGACAGAATGCTGAACATTCTGTCTAAATAGCCAGTGAGCTGCATTTCAGTTAAGGAGTAACAGTAGAAATTGGACCACAGTTTGTCTAAAGCTTCTCACTTATCAGATTTCCTCCACACTCTGTAATTGAATTGAGTCAAACGCTCAACATTCTGTTTTGTACTAATACTGAATTGACTACTCAGTCATCTTAAGATGCTTCCAAAGGGTGTTGGACTGGAAGAGCAGTGCTGTTCAGTGTGCCTTGTTCTGCAGCTATTTCAATGGCTCAGAAAAGGATTTCAGCCCTGGCAAAATTGATATAGTGCAGATAAATTCATACACGAGTACTGTATAATAAAAGAAAACCAAAGCACTTTAAGTGGGCTGTGCTCCTGAACAAGCGGTTCACAGTTGCTTCCATTGTAAGAAGCATATTTAGACTCTATCAGAAGACATACTGGAAAAGGGCACCCAGGACCCCATGATCTCCCTGAACAGAACATTTTCAAAGTTCCTGATCTGCCCCCCCCCATACATAACTTCTGAGGCTTGCCAACCAGCTCAGCCCCTTTAGCTTTGGTTTGAATCATTGCATGATGGCAACTGTCTTGCAATCCTGCCGACTATGCCAAATATTCCGTCTTCCAATGCCCACTTTTTGGCTAATTAACACCTTCCTTTTCCAAGAACAGCTGTGGTGTGCAAAGAAATGAACACAGAACTCCTTACCTATAACAATTAACCAAATTTATTGCTATAACCACTGACACTACCTGCAATTCCTTTTGTCCAAAGGGTTCCCCCTCCCCAAAACTTCACTTAACTTAGTGGGTAAAGGTTCAAAGCCTCTAGTCCAAGTCCAATCCAATCTCCCAAAGCACAGTCCAGTCTTCTGCAGCAGAGTCCCTTCCTCTGTGTCCTCTCCAGCAGTCCTGGCAGTCCCCTTCTCCCAGTGTGTCCGTCCCATTATCCAAAATGCAGCTCAGCTGTGAGCTACCTTGTTAGCTCCTTGTTAAGTCCAAATTAGGCTCAGGTGAGCCAACTCTTCAGTCCATGTCCATTCAAAGTCCCATCAAGGTCAAATGAAGCTCAAGTGTCCATTCAGGTCTCCATTGGCCTTGATTGATTACAGCTGTGGAGCCAGCCCTGCCCTTCCCAGAGCTGTCAACCAGCTGTCAAAACATGTGAATTGCTGTCAACACCACTTCATCCACCTGATGATCTTCCATTACAGCAAGTCAGGCCTCAAAGGTGAGATTAACAGTAAAAAATTAAAAGGGCAAACACTTGAGCTACAGATACAGGCCTATCAAAAACAAAACTTTCTTTTAGTGGACGTTTGAAGAAATTTAGGATATTTTGGGGCACTGAATCAAAAAATTTGTTTGGTTTTCCCAATTGGCTGTAGTTTTGGGGTACAGCATAGCCACCTTATATGCTGATTCAAGTAGCTTCTTTGTAAGGAAGCCTATTCTATGGCTTCCTCGTGAGGCAGCTGCTTGAATCAGCATATAAGGTCACTATGCTGTACCCCCCAAACTAGAGTCAATTGGGCAAAACTGATGCAATCTTTTGATTCAGCACCCCAAATATACCCAAGAATTGGCCTAACTTGTAAGACTGCAACATGTGTGGTGTTCTGCGTAAACTCTGCAGCGGCTTCTTGCCGACATGGTACAGAAAGGCACATTGCTGTAAATGGACCCTTTTTTCGCCTTGCCCATGCCCTTGTCTTGCTCCCTAACAAACTGTTAGCAGTTTTTAGAATTCTGTACATTTCATGGTGCCTGAAGAATTGGCCTGAGAAAGGAAAGCAAGACAAACTGGGTGCAGAATAGCAGCCGATGTAACAAATGAGAATTCTTCACACTGCTGCTTAAAACTGAGAGAGGTGCAACCTCTGCATTACAAATCCATCTCATTTCATGACCTTTGCTCTGTCTCATAATTTTTTTAAGGCTTCCTTTAATTCATTTAATTACTGATAAACAGACTGTGTATTAGCATTATTGACTAATTTTCTCTTATTTAACTAGAAAATTCCTTTATGTCCCCTCTTTGTTCTGCATCTAATTTCATATGATACGTGCACACTTTTGCCAAGTGCTCAGCCATCCTTTGATCAACTAGCATTTGTTATTGCATGCATGAAGCTGCCTAGAAATGTATCCTAATCAATTTAACCACCAAGAAGGCAGAGTTAGAAATTCCAGCTGAGGCAGTTTTAGCAGATGGCAAGTCTATGAGGGGGAAAAAAAAAAAGTTAAGGCAGAGTTGCAAAGAAGGAATTGCAAGACATGGGGAACAAATTCACAAGGGAGATTGTGTACTAGCAGCCTGTAGCTTTATAACTCTGCAGTCCTGGCTGGAATTCAGAATTGGTCTTTTTTTTTATGTGCACCAGTCATAGCTGCCTCAGATGTTTTCATTCTGTTAACCTACAGTTTATAAACACAGAAATTTAGGTTATATATAAAATCCAAACTTTGTCTTACATTTTATTGCAGTAGTCAGGCAACTGAAAGTTAGAAATTGTTTGCATGTAAATATATGGGGTGCAAGTGTGTGAGTGTGTTGACTTTGTAGGATGGATCTGAATCTACCTGTAGTTGCATGCATATTTTCTTGCAACTAATAGAGAAATGGTAATATGTGAACTGCTTTCAGTGATTTGGCAGAGACTGATCTATGTGCAATGGGTCTCCTGCCTTGATTGCCCAAATTGATACTGAATTGCTTTGATTATATCTGTGGATGAGTTGATTCACCCATGTCAAGAATGGTGGCTCAAGGAATTATCGGGATGCTTTGTATGGAAACAGATTTCCAGGCTATAAGTCACCAGGTTTAGGAGCAAGTTGTGTGCTGGCCACAAATTACACAACAATTCAAAAAAATGCTTACGTAGAAATAAATTCCACTGAGTCCTGTGACTTGTGTCACCTTGAAAGTATGTCTAGGATTGAGGATTTGCAGTGCAGTCCTCTGCATGATTTCTGAAGTAAGACCTGCTATGTTCCATAGGGCTTACTCTCAGGTAAGCATTGCAGAATTGGTCTGCTGAAAATAGTCCAACAATTTAAAATTGTTGAAATTTTAAATTTTACCATACAGTATGGTGATGTATTAGTGAGAGTGATAAAGCTGACAGAAGATTGCTTGCTGTATAACAAAGAAAGTTGATCAAAATAATATTTTAAATACTGGTGAGGTTAAAAATTGCTATTAGGTTTCTCCTCCTTGGGAAGTCCAATGCAGTAGAATTATGAAATATAGTTATGCCAATCTGTTTACGCAGTTGTGCCACAGATCTGCAGTGGATCTGTTCCATGGATACAGAAACCACGGATATGGGGGATACCTGTCTCTGGCACGCTGCCCAGTACACCCATTGACTTGTTTTAGAAACTTACCCAGGAGAAAATGTTTTCCTTCATAATGTTGCTATAAGCTTATACTGGCATTCAGGATGCCTCCTCCAGGAAGCTACCTCTTAATCTTGCCCTAGTTTTTTTCAAGTGACCAGTCTGTCAGAAGGCAGCCTGTGCGTTGCTATAAACTTATAAGTTTATAGTGACCTTGTGAAGTAATAGTTTCTGAAACCAAGTTAATGGGCACAGGGAGGAGCCTCCCCTTCATCCATGGATAAGTGAAACCATGGATAAAAGATCTGTGGATATTCCCCCCCTCCCGTACTTTCAGAACTGGTTCTGTCAACCTTTTCTCAAGTGAACAAGAGAGCCTCCTGGAGAAGATGCATGTAGGATTGTACAACTTGTTGTAAATGCCTCTAGAACTGGGGTGTCCAAAGTTTTTGGCAGGGGGGCCACATTGTCTCTCAGACACTGTGTCGGGGGCCGGGGAAAAAAAGAATTAATTTACATTTAAAATTTGAATAAATTTACATAAATGAATATATGAAAGATGAACTTATATGAATGAATTAAGGTCTTGCAATAGCTCAAGGCCTATAAAAGGCCTTGTGCAAAGCAAGGCTGGCCTGTCCTTTGCTGCCGCTGCTGCATCATAGACGTGAAACAACAAGCAGTGGAGGTAGCCCTCATCCCACAGCTCATGCGAGAGGTCAAACAGTCTCCCTCGAGCTGAGAGCAGTTGTGTCGGGCAAGTGTGGGCTCCAACAAATCTCCAGAGGGCCAGAGGCTCATTGGAGTCTGGGGGCTCCCTGAGGGCTGCATTGAGAGGCCTTGAGGGCCACAAGTGGCCCCAGGGCCAAGGTTTGGGCACCCCTGCTCTAGAATAATTGGCTACACTGGAAGGTCCTCTTCCTCCCCCCCCCCCCCAATATCTAGTTACTCGTTTTTGCAGTGATGTCTGACAACATCTCTTTGGTGCTTTATTCTGTCTTTGGACTTCTGAGGCGGATGTTTGCCGTCATGGCTATTTAAAGATTAGACTTGGAGATACTTCACAATAACTCTCATCAGCCTGATTGAGCGTTGATGCCTTGTGGAGGTTTTTTTGTTGTTTTTTTTACCCAATATGAACTTTCCTTTAATGCAAATATGTGTGATATTTTGTTAAATGTCTGATTCATATAGGGAAGTCTGGAAAGTTCACAGAAAGAAGAACCTTGACGTTAGTCACATTGTGTTCATTATTTAGATACCTGTGGGTTTGCATTTATAGATATGGATAGCAGAGGTTTGTTTGCTGCCACAGCAGTGACATCTAACTCTGGCCTGCTGAACTTGGAGAGCACTACACTACTCCCAAGGCACCTGGGAGCCTCTGCTAGGAATTTCGTAGTTTTGTAGGAGTTCTTCCCTACACAAGCCCCTTGCACAGTTGTGCCACTGTGAATGAGAAGCAGTGGTGCAGCAGCTTTGATGCCAGGCACATTACCTAAGGTTTGTGTGAGGAGAACATAAACCTACTCCGTTCAAGCAACAGGATCTTTATAGACAGTTTCACAAGCTATGGGGGTGAGTTCACACATACATTTGAATTTGGTTGCGCATGCATTTTGTCAGTTTTGCAATGAAAACAGGAAGTGGTTCCCCCCCCCTTTTACAGGACTTTGAAGGCACAGAGAAGGCTGCAGAAGGGTCACAGGCTCCCTAGACCCTCCAGAGAGCCATAGCAACCCCTATGTTAATTAGAAAAACCCTTACCTTCCTGGCAGCAGCACGATCATGGCAAAGACTTACTCAAGACTTACTACTTACTTGTCAAACTCCAAGTAGGACTTTGAGAACTCCTGCCTTAAAATGATATTGGAAGTAGAAAAAACATGAGGTTTTGGTTTTTTTGCTTATTCGATTTCCATTGGACAAACAGTGTTCACATACAGATGCAGGTCTGTAGGTTGCCCAGAGTGATCCCCTCCTTGCCATGCAGTGTACCTGCAAAAATAATTCCCGTCATTAGTTTGGATCAAGGGGGAAAATTCTTACTAGGCCCCGCTTAAGTAGTTGGTACACTGCAATAACTAGGAAGGGGAAAGGCTCAAGCTAGCTTGAGTGTTTTCCATGGAGATAGAGCTTCAGCATTATATGTGCTTCTCACTGTCATGATCGCGACCACAGATGGCAAGCCTAAATACTAACTCACAGAGAGAGGGCTTATGCAAGTTGGAAGAGCTAGTAGTGCAAGTTGTGGAGCTGCTGTTCCAGATTCTGAAACCAAGCCGAGACCCCTGGAGCTAAGGCCTTTGTTAACAGTGGAGTTGGGCTCCTCTGTAGGCTTGGTGCCCCCATACCAAGGGTCTCTTGCTCTGCAGTGCTTGCTAATCCAACACAGGATTTGAGAGGTAGTGAAGTAATGGGCTCTGAGCCAGAGGCAACCTCCTTAATGCTCTCTTCAGGAAGAGGTCAGAGTTTGGAGAAAAGGATGAGAGGGGCTCATTTGGACCTAGAGGTCTGTAAGAAAAGGGTCATCGGTTTACTGGTATCTATCCAAGGCCCTGCAGCAACTATTACTGACTGTGCTTGTTCTCCAGCCTGTGATTCCTGATCATGGGTGGGATGCAGCCCCTGGCCAGGCTGCTTGTCGATTGACTACTCTTGTCCTTAAGCTGAGACCTCTTGTTAGGGCTAATACCTCCCAAGCTCTGTTCTGTGGACTTGTAAAGGACTATAATTACTTTTGTACCATATGTCACTTATTTGTTGACCTCCTTTCATATGAGCTGTTTATAGGACCCTATCTTTATGTTGATCCTAAAGTTAGATTTGCAGGAACATCATCACTGTCTTGTGGCTGTGTGATAGACATTTTTCTGTAAGAGTGGAACTTTGTAATGCTTTTCACTATAAATGAGAAATTGACAATAAGGATCTGACTGCCCCACTAGCAGAATGAGCGTTATGCCACTTCTAACTGCTGTGAAGCAGTTGTGAAAGGCACTCTAGCAGCGTACAGAGTAGTACACTGCAGGAGTACCGGCGGCAAGCCCAGAGCCTTCCTGTGTGTGTCAGCGAATCCTGAAGGACCTGCTGAGGCAAGTAAAATGGTGGGAAGAGTGGAACGGGGGGAGGGCAGATCAGGTCCATGAAGGGGGCCAGTTTGGCAGCTGCTGTGGCCTCCAAATCTTAATCCCCTGATCCACCATCTGGGGTGAGTGCACACTTGTGCCAGCAGTTTTGCTGAGTAAACCCTTCTACACTGAGGTGGCTTACCCCCAGCTAAGGAAACCAAAGTTCCCTTACCCAGGGGAGACCTCCATGACTGCCCCTTCTGCAAGATGCAGTGGCAGCCTTTTCAGCACCTCTGCATTGGTGGAAGGGGGATGGATATAATTGGGCTCTAAATCTCAAAGTTTGAGAGGCTTCTGTTTAGAGATAATATCTGCAAGTTGGAATGGTTTAGTAAAAATGTTTAGTGTTCCGAAAGCTCATTGGGAAGGAAAAGCAGCCCATTTCAGCTGATAATCTAAAACAAATAACCTACTAGTTTCTAAGGATAGTCTATTTCCCTGTGTATTCAGAGAATATATTTCAAAGCTTTTTAGTTCTGGCTAGTAATAATAAGGAATAGATTCCATCTTTTGCTTCTGCATAAATGAATGCTTTTGAAGCTGCAATGGCTCATTCCAAACCTTGATTAGAAACCTGTTTTTTAAAGAGGATATGCTGAACAAAGTTGCTTTAAGCATATAAATCTTGTGCATATTTTCTGGGGATAGCACCTGTATAGTTGAGAGGTTATAAATCTTGTGCAAGTTTTCTGGAGATAACATCTGCATAGCTGAGATGATACTAAAGACCAGTTTGATTTATTTAGAATGGTCTGGGATTGCTGTTCATTCATGACAAATTAATTCTTCTTCAAAATACAGCATCACTTTTGGAAAGTGTTCACGAGCCATCTAACCTTAAAGGTAATCAAAACAAATTTGCTGACGATATCATATCATCCTATCATTAATTCTCTTATTCAATATCTTCCCCCCTGCATGTCAAATCTTGCTATTTCAGAAATAATTTTGCAGAGTAACTTTGAAAACTTCCTTGCCCATGCTGCATTTTGGCATATGGTATATTTAGTACTTTCAAAAGCAACTGCTAGCACAAAAACTAAGGCAGCCAATATTTAAGAAGACTGTCCCACTGTCAAGCAAGTGAACATCTGAACCCACCCTTGGTATTCTGATAAGCTGGTCAATGGGAGGTAACAGTGCAGTTGGAACTGGTATTCCAAAACTGTTATGGTGCTCCTGCTATTGATTCCTGGGTCCTTCCCCCACATCTCTGTTCATAGTGGCATTATGATCCCATGCAGTCACTGAAATGTGCGTTTGGCACCCGGATTTGGCAGAGGCGCATAACCTATGATGGTGGGGTTGTGTAGGAAGAATGTAGAGCAGTGGTTCCCGAACTGGGGGTCATGACCAACCAACCAGGGAAAGCCCTATCTGTCCTCTTCAGGGGTGGGGAGGAGAGAAGGCAGCGATACGGTTGCCAGGATTGGACCATTGCCAAGGACAAAAGGAGGTGTTTTAAAGTTACCCTTGGCAGCATTGGCCTCCTCAGGAGTGCGGGGAGCCCGTGGACACCTTCGCAGGACTCCCTAAACCCCAGAATGCTTAAAAATAGTGATCATGACCCAGTTCCGGTTTTGCAATCACAAACTGTAAGTGGCTCACAATTTTTTTTAAGCATTCTGAGGCTTGGGCAGCTCTGCAGGGGCATCCACAGGCTCTCCACACACCCCAGGAGGCCAGCGCTGCCAGGGGTAAGTTCAAAAAACCCCTGTTGAGCTTGGCAGTGGCCCAATCTTGGCGGTACACTACCTTCCCCCCCCCCCCCGCAACAGCTTACATGGTTTCCAACTTTCCTGTAGAAGTTTGGGAACCACTAGTGTACAGACTTAGGATGTGTCCACAACTTTCTTGTTCAAAGCCCTGTTTTGCAACTTGTAATCACTTGTGCCTCATTTAAACAGGGAAGTAATTATAACTTGACTGACTTCATGGGACTCTAAAGTTTGTAGCCCTTTTTGAAATATTTCTGGAGGCATTTATTATTTAAAGAACAACACACACATACATGTGCTCTCTCTACCCCCCCCCCCCGCCCCAATGGCTTTAGAGTTACAGTCTCATTCTCAAGATTCATGGTGCTCCTGGAGGTGCTCTGGACTTCAGAGTGTGGCCTTTTCTTGTAGTCTGCAGCTTGTGAGGATTTAGAAGTAATCCTTGTAATGTGGTGATCAGTGGCCCATAAATTCAAAGCAGGCATACAGCCCTCTGGATAATTTCGTTCGTGAATTTAATTACTTAATGAATACCTTAATTTCTTTCTAACATCCTTGTAACTTTCAGCCCTTGATCTAAGGCCAGTGGTAAAAAAGATGGAATAGGTATTGTTAATTGCTTCCTTCATTTAATGTGACCCTAGAGAAGCATGGATGGGCACTTGAAACTGTGGAACTTTCATGCCCCTCTTCAGCAGTAAACTGATCCTATGATCTGCAGGGACCATCTGAATGGATGTGACTCAATCTGGCACAGATTGCACAGCTGTGTTTTGTAAAATTTATAACAGCAGGTTGGTAACAGGTGGGTGTAAGGTAGGTTTGGGCCATCAGCAGAACAGGAAGTTCAGGGTAACAAGAGCATCAAGTGTACTCCTAATTAATGTGCACTAAGTAGCAGATTTCAGTTGTGGGGCTTTTTGTGCTACATACAGAAACAAAGGAAAAGGCTGTTTCTTTATGACGACTTGATGTGTCTTATGATGTAACATCTTTTTGTTGCACGGCTGATAAGCAACTCAGAACGACTCGGTACTCAAGGGTGAAGGTTCACAGACTTTTATTTGAATTGTATATAATTGGCCCATGGGACTCATGTCACAAAGCATGGCGCCCCATCTGAATGCTGGTCCTTAGCCTTTATACCTCTCACTGCTCTTTGTCCTCAATCCAGACTTCTCATTCGCTGAAGATTTGACATCATAGATGGGGCTAACTCTTAATAGGCTAAAGATAACCTTAAAGACACCTCATAGGTGAGTTGCAAGTTACAGGTTTCCAAAAAGGTGAAATTAAACATATTGAATTACAAAATTTTCAAGAACCAGCAGGGGATGCTATAATATCATTTTATCCAGTGCTGACCCTTACTCGCATCCATCAACCCAATTAGGAACTTCCTTGACAGTGGCTCTAGGCTCAAAGGTCACTGTGCCTCATTTTCATGGTCCACCGCTGGCGCAAACTGTTGCAAATGTACCATAAGGCACATCTGCAACAGTTAATGCCTGCCCAAAGCCGAAGCTGGCCCAGTGTGAGCCCGTGCTGGCCCAGCACTGGTTGGAGGCCGGCTGGACACCGCCTGGTGCTCCGGGCCAGCACTGGGCAGTGGAGAGATGAACGAGGGGATGGGAGAAGGTGTTCTGGGGCAGGGGCAGGGGGATGGCGGGGTGGGAGGGGGCAGGACCCATTGAGCTCGGCTCAGCTTTGCTGAATCCATAGCCCTGCGTTGGGCCTCCCAGCCTGACACGGGCTGCTTTACTCTGTGCTGGCTAAATAGCTGGTGAAGAGTCATGTAGCTCCATTCCCCATTCCACAAATGTCCCCTTCCCCCAAGGAGACGTCAGGAGCCACTGGGGGCTGCCCGGCATCCATAGGGGTGGAGTAGCATTTGAGACAGTTTAAAATGCTAGCATTTTATATTTTATTGGCTAACGGAGTGTATTTTATATTGTGTATTTAGGATTTTTCTGACTTGTATTTGTTATGAATTGTTAACTGCCTTGAGCCTTT
The DNA here is from genome assembly GCF_035046505.1 of Tiliqua scincoides. Lineage (NCBI taxonomy): Eukaryota > Metazoa > Chordata > Lepidosauria > Squamata > Scincidae > Tiliqua > Tiliqua scincoides. Next base: position 175,711,748 of record NC_089822.1, read on the forward strand.
GGGAAGAAAGGATATACATTTTTAAATAAGTAAATATTCAGTTAGAATGTACAGCACATTTCAACTGTCTGTCCAGTTCTCGTTTCCCTTGAAATCTTTGGGGTCAACTATTGCTTTGTTAAATTTTGTACTTTGAACAAAGCCAAAGGAATGTATTCATCTGCTTGATGTATATGTACAATCCTATTCGTGTCTGTTCATTAAGTCAGAAGTAAGCCTCATTATAGTTAATAGGGCTTACTCCTAGGTAAGTGAGAACAAGATTGCAGCATCAGTTTAATTAGAAAATAATATTCTTAGTGGTTATATGAAGCAGCATATTGCTTTGTTTTGCTTATTCAGGTGGTTCTGCATTGTTCAACATGAGTAGAGAACTCAGTTCTAGCTGGACCTGTGATAAATCTTAGGCCTCTTATGGTTGATCTGCACATTATTATTTTCTACGCCAGCATTGTGCATGGAGACAGGATTTTGTAACAGACATATACCCTGCAAGCACCATGATGAGCACAAGGATTTAACCTGCCTGATCCAAAAGTTGTGGACCTCATGTGTTCTCTAGATATGTTGTTAGGCAGTGTGGGGGAGGAGTAAGTAGTTGTGGTGCAATGATATTGGAAAATGTAGCAGGTGGTCCTGAAAGACAAATTAGGATTCTGAAGACCAAAACCTCCAGGCTAACATTTTCAGAAATTCTACCTGTATTGTTATATACATGTGTATTTCACTGAGTGTGCATGTTGAATAAGCACACAAACTCAATTTGTTTGATTGTCACATATGGCAAATCTACGTGCAAATTGCTTGCTATTTCTTTCATGGAAGTACAGACGTACCCAGTACTTGCGGGGGTTCCATTCTGGAACCCACCACGGTTAACAAACTGCAGATACCAAGGAACGCCTGCCCCACCCTCTGGAAGCGAGGGGAGCTGTGTTCTGCTTCCCTTGCCTCTGGAGGGTCCCCTGTGCCCAGCAGAGGCCATGAACATCTGTCCACAGTCTCTGTTTCAGACTGTGCCTTAGAGTAAAAAAAAGTCACTTCTGGTTTTTTCGTAAAACTGGAAGTGACTTTTTAATGCCTTAAAAGGCATTAGGTGGTCCAGGGAAGCCCCTGAGGGATGGACATGTGCAGATGGATGTGTGCAGTCTCTGCTGGGCTCAGGGGACCCTCTTGGGATGAGAGGAATGACAAGTGAACCCGTGGTTATTGGGTCCCCATGTATTTTTTTGTGTAGCAGTTCTGTCACTGTTGAGTAGTCCTCTGGTTCAGCCTTAATAATTTTTTCCACACTCAGTTGTGAAACAATGTTCTCAGGCTGCATTTACACCTTCTGCACTCATCCATAAAATTCTGAAATAAAACTACAGAAGTGTAAGCTGCTGAGAGGAATGATGAGGAAAAGGTGGTGCTGCTCCACTGATTAACTCTTGGGTATTTGGGGAAAACAACTATCCCCTAAGTGGCTGTACTTTCTTTCTGAATGCTAATCACATAAACGGTGTGAGCATTACCTGTATAACTGAGCATGAGTGGTGTGCAGTGTTGATTTGCATTGCTCAACAGGCAGAAATAAATGGAGAGCAAATTTGATCTGCAGAGACCACTGCCATGACAGCTAATTTTCTGTGCATTACGTGGGACTAAGTGGAAAGAAGATCAAATGCCTGAACTGAACCTGGATTATTGGAAACCCACAAGATTGTTAAATGACAGCCCCTAACTCAGGAAACGGGAAATGTTAACACATTTGTTGATTATGTTCATGAACTGTGATTTTGCTGTTTAATTTCATTCAGTTATTTCTGAGGAAGCAGCAGGGTGTGAGGTTGGATGATTTGAAAGAAATGAATGGATGTGTAACTGGGAGCAGGGAAGGAAATTCTATTTGTGGGGTTTCTACTGTATTTCTTTGTTTACTCCTCTTGTTTTCCTTTTGGCAAATTAGACATGAAATCTGAATGAACCTAACCAAGGCCACTAACATAATTACTGGAAGGTAGTAAAAATCTTCTTATCCAGTTTGTGAGAAAATACTATAGGATAGTGCAAGATTTCAAGGGCAGTGGGTGTTCTCAAAATGGAAACTTCACCTTCCCTTTCAATGACTTTCACAAGATCAAGTTCAAATCAGGTCAGGCTGGACTTGACTCGTATGGGATTCAGGCATCAACTTTGCTGCTACCCAGGTATTCTGTCAAACCTTCCATCTTCCCCAAGTAAAACAAGGCTAACTTTGAAGGGAGGCAATATATGGTGGATGGTTCACTTCCATTAAAGTGGGGCTTCACATGGGTTCTCCTTAGCTGGAAATGTCTGAGGATGGAGGAGGATCTCTGGGCCTTATCCTACAGCCAATTGGTAACCTCACCAGTGAGAGGATTCACATGCTTCCTTTGAAACTTTTTCAAAACAATCTTAGCAGAGAAGTAGCACTGGGCTCAGCAGGAGAAAAACTGAGAAATTTGCTTAAGGGTATGTTAATATATAGGCCACCATCTTTCCCAAGAGCTACCTGAGGGGGCAGTAAGTAACTCAAGTTACATTAAGGCTACAATCCTATAGAAATTTATCTGGAAATAAATTCTATCAAATACAATAGGATTAACTTTTGAGTAAACATAGATAGGCTAGTGCAGGGCTTTTCAAACTGGGATGTTGCAATACCCCAGCCTAAGGGCCCTGGCCTCTTTTCCCTTAAGGGGCGGGGCAGCCAGGAGGCAGGGAGGAGCCAGTGACGCGATTCACAGGATCGCACTGCTCAGGGGGCTGCAGGGGCTTGGCTGTACTTACTAGAGCCTCCTGCAGCCTCCTGGGGGTACGGGAAGCCCTGCACAAGTGTCTGCAGGGCTCCCCAATGCTTTAGAAGTGAAAGTGGAGCGATCGTGCCCCGCCTCTGCTAAACCAGACGCATTGGGGTGCCCTGCAGACAGTCGCGCAGGGCTACCTGTACCCCCAGGAGGTGCAGGAGGCTCTGGGAAGTGCAACCAAGCCCCTGCAGCCCCCTGAGCGGCACGATCCTGGGGATCGCGTCACTGCCTCCCTCCACCCCCGCAATGAGTTAGAGTGGTTCAAACTTTCCTAGAGAGTTTGAAAACCGCAGAGCTAGTGCTTTGGTATACCTTTTCTATTTGGGATAGTTTTTAATGCCCATTTTTCAGTTGTGATATATTTGTTTTTAAAACTACTATAACTCACTCCATGTGTATGGAATGAAATGAACTAGTTCTTTGAAATATACTTAAAGTTGAAATAAATGGCAGGAGAATAAAACATTTTAATGAAGAAATTAAAAGTAGAGAGTTTTTTGTGTAGTCTTAGTGGGTGGGGGGGGGCAATAGCTATAGGGAGTGCCATGATGAGTTCAGAACTTACCATGTCAACTTCAAAAGTTGAAGTTGCCTTCTGAAGTTACCATGTCATATGTGCATGTCACTTCTGTGTATTTGGCTTCATCCATGGCTTATTGTTATGGTGAGCAAAAGTGAAGAGCTCTCCCTCTCTTGGCATGAGGTGCCTTCAGGCATGAGAAACACGTCCACTTTTGAACAAACCACAGTTCTCCATTACTTCTGAACTTGGAAAAACTGTGGTTTATTATTTAATTAGTTTTAAAAGCAACTGATTCTAAAACCATTGTTTGATCCTGGTTCCCCTTTAATGGGGGACTGTGGTTTGTTCAAAGGTGGAACCATTCCAACACCTTGCCTTCTAGGCAGAACAGCCTGCATATGTGAGTCCAAGGCTTGACTCTTTAGCTGCTCATCACTGTAACAGTAAGCCATGGCTTGCTCTTTCTTGTGCATGTGGTGAGAATGTCATGCCCTACTGAGGGCACTAGATCTTGTGAGAAAATGGTAGTGTCCTTGAATAAGGCTGTTATGTCCATGAAGGTATGATTGCAGACGTACACGCACAGCCAGAGCAGTTGAACCTTTGGACGTACCGTATTTCTGAGATGTCCTGAAGCAGCTGAACAGTCAACCCTGAAGCCAAAAAGGATGCTAAGCATGCATGGCAAAGTCGCTTTCCTCTACTGTACTTTTCAGGTGAGTGCTAGTGAATTGGGAAGAATGAACACTTTGTTAAAAAAGAAAGAAAGAAAGCTAGTAGTTCATTAGCAAGTATTTTGGAGATGAAATGATTTTTTTGTTTATTGTGGCAGCCGTGTTGACCTGGCAGTTAAAATCTGCTTTGAAAAGCCCTTTTTGTATGCTTGCTATGTCTGTAGGCAGCACATGGAAAGCTGCTGTTCCCTGAGCAATGAGGCTAACATGAGTTTAATGCACAGGTAATGACAATAGCTAAAGCAGTGCATCATGGTAATTTGCCAGTACATTGAGTTGCTTCAAGGCTGGTGAAATAACCACACACAAAGCACCTCGGATGAGCTTGTAAAAATGAATGTGCTTTACTTGTTTCAGTTTTGTTACAACAATAAGATTATCCTTCTGTATCAGATGATTCCTTTTGAGTATGAGTGTGTGTGGTTTGTTTTTTTTTACCAGGATTGCAGATTCTCTGAGGCTGATCAGAACAAAGGTCTAGCGCAGCCATTTTCAGCCACTGTGCTGTGGCACACTGGTGTGCTGCGAATGGTCTGCAGGTGCGCCGCGAGAGTATGGGGGAGGGTCATTTGTTAATAGGGCCAATGGGTTTCTGAGTTCCCCACCAACAGCCCGGTGCCTTGTCAATTGTTAAAAAACTGATGGTGTGCCTTGAGACAAAAAAGGTTGAAAATCACTGGACTAGAGGGTGGCCTCATGGTGGCAGAGCTCCCTACTGCTGTATGCTTCAGTAGCTCTGATGATTTTGCATGGTTCAGTCATGGAACCCCTTTATGGTTGCATCAGCTTCAAGATTTCTTGAGAGGGAACACTTAAGAAAAGTTACTTAAGTTCTTCCACCTTGGGCACCAAAAATATTTTTTTACATGTGAATGAAACACAGATCAGTTTGCTGATAGTAGTCTGTCAGCCCTGAAAAGGAGATGGGAAATGTATGCAGGACATCACTTCTCATTCTACCTCTTCTCTGGGATTCCATCGGCCAGTGTGTTTTGGTTGTTAATTGAAATGTTGGAAGCTTGAGTCTATCAACAGATATGGCAAACATTGCCTTAGTTACCCCTGATCATTGGTGGAGTTTTTCATGCACAGGCTTCCCAGTTTAATCCCTGGAATCTCCATTTCACAGGATTCTGAGCAGCTGAACTGCAAAAGCCTTCAGCCTCACTTTCAGAAGCTATGCTGAACAGACAAGCTGCATGCAGAGTTAAGAAAACCTAGAGTCACAGCAAGATATAGGTTTTTGTATAGACTTCAACAGTTTGTACAGCAATCAATCAGGCTTCAATCAATAGGGTCTCTCTCATGTGAGCACTTTCTCTTTCCATTACATCATTGACTAATCAGTTTGTTTGGCCAAGAATTTTCAGTATGTAAAGTGTCTGTGGGGCAGAAGCATGATTGGCTGGGAGGAATAGGAAAATTCATTCATTAATTCTTTATTTATGGTCACAGACCCAAGATTCATAAAACATTTAAAAATTCATAAAAACATTTTAAACAAAACTTTTATAAAAAAAGGAGCAAGAATCTTCTTATGTGTTCTTTGTGCTAAAAAAAAGAAACCTGGCCACTGATTCTGTTATGGACTTATTCTTATCAGCTAAGATATATTTTAAATAACATGTAAAAGTCCTGCCTGGAAAATTAACATATAATAGGGTTAATATATCTTATATGCTCATCCCTGTAAAAATTGCATACAAAAAGAACATGGTCCAAGGTCTCTATATTCATATTATTACAGGGACATAATCTATTTTCATAAAGCACATTATTATAGCATCCTTCCAAGACTGCAGATGGAAGACAATTAAATCTAGCTCTTGTAAAAATTTGCCTATATTTTGGTATATTTGCCTATATTTTGGTATAGTTAAAGTGTCTAGATATCTAGCACTTTGATTAAGAATAGGAAAATTTACCCCGCCAGCCAACCAGCCAAAGAACCCCCTGCCTGCTGTCCCAGCAAATAACACCAGGGAAGCAAATAACACCAGGGAACGGAAGAGAAATGTGTACATGTGGGAACCCAAACTCATCACTTGGTGCAACCTTGCTGCCCTTGTCAGATCCTGGAGAATTCATATGACAATACACTTTGTCCTTCACCTTCTTTTATTTCCAGCATATATCCTAACATTCTATAGTTTCATACAGCTAATGACTATTTGTGTAGAATTTTTAAAATTTGCAAACATATAAACATTACTCACACACACAGAGAGAGAGAGAAAGAGAGAGAGAGAGAGAGAGAGAGAGAGAGAGGAGTCTTACCCTTCCCTCCAGGTATGTAAAAACCACTACTTTACAGTCACCCCCAAAATGTTTCACTTCCAATCTAACAGGCACTCAACCACCTGGGTTCCAAGTTAGTACACATAATTCCTAAAAAGTTGGGCAAGATTGAACATGTGAAGCTGCCTTACATTTTCAAAGCACTGATCCACCTATCCCAGTATTCAGACTGAGCTGCTCAAATGTCTAACAGCCTAGAGTGCGTGTCCTGGAAATAGGGAAGATGCGTGTCATTTTAGAAACATAATCATCACTGGGTGTGTGTGTGTGTGTGTGTGTGTGTGTGTGTGTGTGTGGGAGTTCTCTTTAAGCACTCCCCTGATGTGCCCATCCCATCTGTAAACAGGGTGAGAGAGGGTGGGAGGGACTGTGTGAAAGTGGGGACAGAAGCAGCAAGAGGGAATGGGGTCACACACAGCAGCTGGCAGGCTTACCAGGCTGACCCAATCCTTTGCAGCTCTATGCAGAAGTAGTCCCACTGTAGCCAGTCATTCAGTGAGCCCGATGGTGCCATGCCATGAATTTCTCCAGGATGACTAGGAACTGTCTCCCCCTACTTTCTCCCCTTATTTGTCCAGGGGAAAAAACCTTCCTCCTCCTCCCTGTGCTCCGGCAGCCAGTTGTAAGGTGAGAATGCCCTTAGCTCCTCCTTCTGCCCTCCTTCAGCCAAAGAAAATATCAGATGTCTATCCTTTGTCCAATAATCATCAGTTCCTTCCTTCCTATCATAGATGGGCAAAAGAGTCACTCCTCCCCCCACTGCTGTTTGGATTCATTAACCCTTTCCTGCCTCCTGGCTGGAACTTCCCTGCTACTCGCCCAGTTTGAATGATGGGCCCACAAGGTGGCTCACACCACGAAAACAGTAAGCAGGCAGGCCCAGACACAGGCAGACTTGAATCTGCATGTGTGCAAACAACTGCTGAGTCAAGGGGCCTTTGACTTGAGTGTTTTTCGGTGTCTTGCATGCGCATGAGTCATTGAAAAACGCGAGTTTGCACAATTTGAATCTGCGTCACTGACTTGAGTTTCCATCCCTGCACTTTCCCCATACTATAGTCCCAATCTGGAGTCTCTCCCTGTGGCACCTGCTTATGGTAAGAATAACAAGCACATAAGTGCTAAATATGGTTTCTTGTAATGTAGGAAAATCACATTTCAAAGGTGGCTGCACTTTTATCCTTAATAAGTTAAATTCTAGAGTTTATCAAGGATATACAGAGGGAAATTTTAAAAGATCAGAACAATAACAGAACAGAGAAACTCAAGTAATTTACAACAATGTAAGTTTATCCTTTTTGAGACCATAAAATCTGAAGCACTGTGTTCAGAATAGCGAATAATACACGAGTATACATAGCTAGTATTGAAGATATTCAGCCATTCTTGATTCTTATCCTGGAAACCGAAGGATAGTCCAAATGGCTATAACTTTTAAAAGGAAGGCAGTGGAACCCAAACAGCTATATTAGGGTTGTAGTAAAGGGCAAGAGAATTCCCTCTCTTCAGTAAATGAATATGTGCATTGCATGTGCACGGAGGACACAGGGATGTTGATTCTTCTGCTGTGGGATGCCACAGTGGTACACATACAAAAGAGGATCTCCTCTATGGAGAACTTGTGCAAGGAAAGCACCCTACAGGTAGACCACAGCTGCGATACAAGGACATCTGCAAGAGGGATCTGAAGGCCTTAGGAGTGGACCTCAACAAGTGGGAAACCCTGGCCTCTGAGCGGCCCACTTGGAGGCAGGCTGTGCAGCATGGCCTTTCCCAGTTTGAAGAGACACTTGGCCAACAGTCTGAGGCTAAGAGGCAAAGAAGGAAGGCCCATAGCCAGGGAGACAGACCAGGGACAGACTGCACTTGCTCCCGTTGTGGAAGGGATTGTCACTCCCGAATTGGCCTTTTCAGCCACACTAGACAATGTTCCAAAACCACCTTTCAGAGCACGATACCATAGTCTCGCGAGACTGAAGGTTGCCAACACACATACAAAAGTCGGAGATTACTTCAGCATGACACATTTGAAAACCTGTTTGGTTCTGGTCAAATAATGTGATCCGTTGATTATAGTTGACTGATCATGTTTCTTGTACCCCAACCCTATGAAACTCTGGTGCTGTGTATGGAATTTTCTTTTACATGAATTATGTTGCATCTGCATTTTGTGAAATGGCTTATTTTCATATGACAATGATTTCAAAAGCTTGTGTTTTGGAAAGTGGTGTGAAGGACTTGAGCCTATGACTACTTGCATATCTCTGTGCTGAGTTGGCCTGTGAGATCTGTTGCTTTAACACATTTGAAATGTAAATAGAGCATTAAATGATCTTAGAGAATATGAATCTATTCAGTAACACTTGAGTGTATGCATGTGAAAAGACAGTATGTTCTTGCACACTCTAACCATAGTGCCATGTGAAGTGTGAATATACAAAAATCCCAACAAATATGTTCCACCAAAGAAAGCTCTGTCCAAAGAAATGTTATTTGGGCAGTTCTTAGCTGAGAACTGTGTTTTGTTTTTTTTCCTTTTCCTTGTATGTTGTCAATTTTCTAACTTGAAAATTGAGCCCATGTTCCCTGAGATAAAAGAATATGCAGAAAGACAGTGGGACCGGCTATATACCTGTTTTGTTTTGGGTGGCAGAGAGTAAAGAGAAATATTGACTTATTTTCACCATGATGACAATCAAAACACCACCAATCCACATTAGAGTTGGCCAGATAAAAGTAATAAGAAGCTTCTCTGGAGGGTATAATCTCTGATAAAGAACACTTGTTTCTTCTCTTGATGGGTCATAATGACAAGGGAACAGTTTCGCCTTTCTGAATGAGTCTACAATTGTTTCCACAAGCCTTTGAACTTCATTGTAATCCTCCAGGTTTGGGGGGATATAGGAGCACTGCAAAAACAAAGACAAAAAAAGCAAGATACCAGTTATAGCATTTATTCAATGGCAGGCAAAGCAGTACATGGAAACCACCTAAAAGCTACCAGTAGAATTATAAGTTTCTGCCAACTGTGCACTAGGTCAATATCATTATTATATACAATGTAATTACTTTTGAATGTATTTATTATTTGATGGAATTGTGAAACATCATTGTATGGTTAATGTAGTGCAATGCTCCTTGATATTTTGACAAGATTAATTATGGTTCACCTTCAAAACCACTTTTGGATATCTTATGGGTACTTAAATAAGTTTGTATACTTGATGTGTGCTAGAAGGCTTGAATTTTGTTACTTACTAATGTGGGGGATATTATGAGGAATGCAAAATAGCACAATGACATTATAGCCCTGTTATCAACACACCTACCATTCCCTGCACATTCTGTGAAAGCAGAGTGCCTCAGGCCATTTTGGCTCTTGCTGTTGGCATGCCCACTGACCCTGACCTCCACATACTGGGGAGAGGGTCTGAAAGGGGATTCACCTGGCACATAGCTGTACATGCAATGTTGCCCTTTCAGACCTCAGTCATAATGCATAGAGGTTGGGCTGCAATCTCACAGTTGGATTTCATTCCTGCCTCACACATTCAGTGAAAGGGTAATGAGGTGTGAATAGGGCTCATGTGATTCCTACAAAGAAAGTCCCTGCACAACAAGTGTTTGGCTCTGTGTGCACAAAAATTATATTTGTATGTAAGGATGGCCTTAAGGTCAGCCAAGTGAGACAGTAGCTAAGGGCACATGCTAATTATAAGACCCACTTAGCCGGGCTGACATCAGATCCTTTGACCAGGCAGAAATCAACACCAGTGGGAGTGGTAGTACCAGAGATAGGAAAACCCAGCACAGCATGACTCAAGTAGAGTCTAGAGTCTCCGCCCCCTGCAACTCGCTAAAAAATGAGTCATAACAGGGGCACGTTCCAAGTTGCCAAGTCACCCTTTCATGACTTGAGTCGAGTCACCCCCCTTTAAAAAGCCTGCGGCGACTCTGTGGAGGGAAACGGGGCTACTACCAGGTTGTACGTGTGTGTCAGAGTTCACTTTAAACACTGCCCTAATCCCCCCACCCATCTGTAAACAGGGTAGGAGGGGGTGGGAGGGACTGCAAGAGAGTGGGGACAGAAGTGGCAAGAGTGAGAAGGGTCACACGCAGCAGCTGTGAGGCTTACCAGGATGACATGATTCTTGGCAGCTCTACTCAGAAGTAATCCCACTCTAGCCAATCAGCATGATTACTATGAACTGCCCCCCCCTGCCCTGCCTCATCCCCCTCCCTGGGCTTCTGCAGTCAATTCTAAGGCAAAAACCCCCTTGGGCTTCTTCTTCTGCCCTACCTCAGCCAGAGAAAATACCAGACTGCCCATCCTTTGTCCAATGATCATCGAAGGAAAAGTGAGCCCCCTCCCCCTTCCCCCCTCCCACGCTGCAAAAGCAACCATTAACCCTTCCCTGCCTTGTGGCTGGAACTTCCCTGCTGCTCACCTGGTCTGAATAATGGCCTCACAAGGTTTTTTCACTCCACGAAAACAGAAAGCAAGCACACCCAGACACAGGCAGACTTGAGTCTGCATGCCTGGAGATGAGTTCCAAATCAGTGAGCCCCTGACTCACGTGTTTTTTTGAGTCTTCTACGCGCACGACTCATGAGTCAGCAAAAAAATGTGCATTTTGGTAACTTGAGTCTGAGTCATTCAAGACGAGTTTCCAACCCTGGGTAGTATCCAGTGTCATCAGGAGGCAGGCTAGGGGTGCCATAGGGTTCCAGTGCAGGGCTTTGCCTCAAGACCTCCAGCAACTTGGCTGGAAGTCTTGAACGTTTTGCACACATGTGGGCACTCTCTGAATAATTGAGGATCCCAATTATGTCTATTGGTGATATATACGCATAGAGCTGATGAAGCCCCATGGTGCTTGGTGTAAAGGCAACAAGTATGTTTGTACATGTGACTCTCCATCTGCTGACTGTATGCAGTTCTGACCATGCATTCAGTTCTGATCAGGTTTTCTCCTCCCCACTGTCCCTCTTTGAAGGAAGTTATAAGCTCTGCTCAGACATTTAAGTTGAGGGAGGTAGCTGTGCTGCCTGATCTACACACATTCATCCAATCACTTCAAAAGGGACCTCATGTGTGCACAGAGGGCTCTAGAAGTTTACATAGTCAAATGACTGAGCTGGGAAGTCCCTGGTTTAAGTTTCACCTTCACCATCTGCTCAATGGGTGGAAGGCATTGTTCTTCTGCCTCAGTTCCCAATCCGTAACATGGGTGTGATAAGCTGGGCCTCTAAGTGGAATTTTATCAGGGGGTACAAAGTTTCTTTTGGGCCCTTTGCAAAGAGGGAGGGGTGAAACAGTGGGGGAGGGTGGTGATGGGAGAGCAGAATTGGGATAGAGAGGGGCAAAACAGGATTGGGAGAGGTTGGAGACAGGTGGATAAGTCTTTGGAGCCCAGGTCTACCCACCATGTAGCACTGGCAGATTCAGTAATATGAAAAACCAAACACGTTCCTCTCTAAAATCTTTCAAATATAGAAAATCATGCAGAAAATTAGCATCATATTTAGGCTCACACTAGAATGGAAAGAGTCCTGTGCATACCAAAATTTGCTTCTGCAGCAGCTGTAGCTCCACAGTTGTGTCCCTGAGCTCCTATAAACTCCTTCATGGTAGGCAGATCCACAAGCCAAAGGGGTACTCTAGCAGGCCAGTTTCCTGCCAGATTTGACACTGTGTTAAGGAGCGTCATGTATGCATTCTTTGACCCAGCATATATGGCTTGCCAGTAGCTGCAGCTGTACACTTGTGGTAGTGTCCCCAGCATCCCATGCAGGAAACAAGTCTGAGTAGATAGGAAAATGTAAGATCCCAGAAAATTTCTGCGCCCCCTCCTTTGGCTCCTGGGCCCCCTTTTTGATCCTGGGCCCGGGTACAAATTACTCCCTTTATCCCCCTCTCCTAGGCCCTGGTGAAAATTATTATTCTTAAGAGTTAACAATGGGCTGTATTTAGGGTTGATTGAACTTTCCTAATCAACTTTGTGAAGCATTTTGAGGACTTAGGAAAAATGCTATATAGTACAGTATTAAGTATATAAGTATTAAGGAGCTCTGAGTCGTGAAAGGAAAGACTGACCAGAGTTAGGAATCCAGATAACTGTGCTGACTACCTGAGATTTTGCTGTAATCATTTGCAATTAATTGATTTTTATTTCAGTACAAATAAATTTGAGACAGATGAAGCATTCTTAATTTTGCCTTGATCCTTGTCCTAATGTAATGTTGAGGTTAGATTCAATGAGCTCTCTACTGTATTAGCTTTTATTTTTATACAAACCAATCTCCCAAATGTGAAAAACAGCAGTGCTGTGAATGCCTAATGGAGAACTACAGAATGCTTATTTAAAAAAAATAAATTTAAAAAGGCCATCAAGTATTGGTACTTCTGTGCAATCATCGCTCTTCCAAATTGTGCTTGAGACAGAAGGTGTAAATGACTATTAATGTCCTTGAAGCAGTTGTTGAGCTTTCCATTAGGGAAATTTTGTTTTATTGCTCATTTATCAAGGGGTTTTTTAAAGCTTGCAATGTAAATAGAATGATTCCCTGCTAGACTGAATGACTGTAAAGATCATGGAACAAAAAACATGAGGCCTCAAAATAATTCGATGTGGATGATAGGTCATCCAAATACCATATTATACAAAAATATTGTTCTTCTTTTGGAAAATAGTTTTTTCTTCAGTGTTTTAAGTCTGCCTTTGTCGGCAGCTGCTATATAAATGGGAGTTGAAGATGTTTGATCTATTGCTAAGCCTCCCCATATTTTCCCTTCCTTCTAGCTATTTTGAGAGTTTGATTAAGTAATGGAAAGTTTGACCAAAGGCAGAGAAAAGAAGTGATACAGACTGAGTATCCCTTCTCCAGAATGCTTGGGACCAGAAGTGTTACGAATTTTAAATTTTCTGAATTTTTGAATATTTGAATGGCAGCTTCCTTGGTATTTATGTACCGCAATGCCCTCTTCACCTGGCCTAACCTAAGGTACATGCCTTAGGGCCCAATTCTTAACAGTGCATGCCTGCTTGCCGCCGGCGCGCACTGTCGCAAACGTGCCGTAAAGCATGTTTGCGAGGCCCTAGTGCCAGCCAGTGCTGAGCTAGTGCTGGTGGATCTTCGGCACTCCACCGCTTGGCAGTTGTGTGGATTGCTGGGCAACGGAGAGGTGGAGGGAGGCATGCTGGGAGGAGGAAGTAGGGTGGGAGGGAGATGGGACTGGGGGAGGAAGCTGAACCTGACACAGAGGCTCTTGATTCTTTGGTGACTCAAAGGTAGCCCCATTGCGTGGCTACTTGCCTTACCTCTGGTAAGGGAGAAAGGTCCCCTCCTCCCAAGGTGCTGCCAGCGCTGCCTAGTTAGCATTCAGGATGCCGTGGCAGCCATTTTGGGTGCTGTGGCAGCCCCGTGCTCTGGGCAGCATAGGATTGGGCTGTTAGTCAAGGAGACTCCACTGAAAAGCCAACAGTCTTTTTTCATGTATAGCCAAAACTGCTTTAAATCCAACAAATACCTACTGTGTCTTAAGAACTAAAATCACAGTACAGTGGGCCTTTGGTGTCTGTGGACCCCTGCAGATAAAGTGCTCAAAGGACCTCCCAGACATGACCAGAAGTGTCTTCTGGATGCGTCCTGGAGGACTTCTGAGGCCCAGTAAGGCTGAGTATAGTCTACCTGGGTCTCAGAAATTTCTCTGTCTTGTCCAGGAGGTCCTTAAGGCCTTTCAAACTTGGAGTCGGCTGCCATGTTGAGTCAAATTCACAGATGCTGAACCAGTAGATGAGGCCACTATACAAGATATTTGCAGGAATTTAGATGACCCAGGGAACAGCAGATTCATTCATTTCAGGTTTGCTCTGTGGGTCATAAACAGAGTCAGTTAAGTGGCAGGAGGAATTGCTGACACTATTTACACTGTTGTTTTTCCTTTGTCTTTTGAGGGTGGTGGCGGCTGAGCATGTACGCTTGAATGTGAAAGTCAATTGTAACTATATTTAGCTGGCTATCTTTATCTGGGATCTTGGATTCCACTTCTTAAGACTGAGTAGGAAGAAGATCAGCAGTGGCAGCCCATCCTTTTACTCCAGCACTGCTGGAAGAAAAGGAAGGGACTCTGATTCTTTGCCACCACCTCCTCCTTGCCCTTGCTTAGGAAAGCAGATGGGTGAGCAAGTAAAAAGGAAAGGGGGGAGAGGTAAGGGGGAACCTCTTTAAACTCTGAAGAACAGCACTCAAACCTTGGGATTTTTGTCGATCGTCTCCTCCGTGTGATAGAGCATTACCACCTGTCCCAAGACAGTCAAATTGACCTGGACGTCCAAGCAAGGATAGTGAAAAATGTTCTCATCACTGATGCTCTCATTGTAGAAAAAATGGACTTCTTTGATTCCCGCTTTCATCAGTTTGCATACACTTTCTTTGATCCAAACACTGTGAAAACAAATGAGTTTGTGGTTTTTAAAAAAAATTCTAAAGGTTGTCTATATTTTTATCTGAAAATTTTTTATCCTGCCTTTCCCATGCTGAAGCAAATGCCCAGGGCGGCTTTTCCGCTCATGTAATCTGTGACTTTAGTCTGTGAGAATTCAAGCTTTCACAATTTAGCTATTCAGGTACTGTACTTGCCAGTATTTGGCATTTGTCTACATCAAAATGAAGTATCCATAGCAGTAATGAAATCTGGCAAATGTTTTCAAACTTCAATTTTTGCAAGTTCAAAAACTGATACTTTTAATGTATTTAATATTGTTGATAAATTTAATGGTATTATTATGCTTGCTAAATTCAATGCTATCACACTTGTTTGTGTAGGCACAAAGAGGTTATTCATCATTGGACCCATAATTTCAGCACTATCCATGATTAGAACTGTTTGATATGAATGTAAATTGGATATGAATGTAAAACGAGTTTAGATATCAGAGTTTTGCCAGCAAATTTGGTTGCATTTACGTGAGATTTCATCTTCCCTGTTCATTTTAGGGCAAAATAATAGTAGTAAACATGTGCATTTGCAAATAGCAGCAAACACTCTTTTGGCATACATGCAATAGCTTTAATGTTTAAAAATTAGGGAGAAGAATGTTCATGAAATGAAAGAGATTCTTGCTAGATTTTGCATTTTTCTTTGTTCTTCAAGGTATGGACTGCTCACTGGATGTACTCCGTATTTGTTAAAGAATGGCTAGAAATGTTGTGGCTGTCACTGGGCTATTCAGATCTCAACCATGACAGCAGTGCTAAACTAGCTTTTCTGCTCCAGAAGCAAAAGCTCTCATCACTAAAGCACTATGAATTACAAGATAACCTCTGGGTAGGTATATTTAACAGTGAAGAGTCTGTGTGGGTGGGTGGTTAATGAATATCACGAAGTGCCCTTAGTTTGCCACTCCATTAAGCCATTTTTATCCAACGTTGCATGTATGCAACAGGGACCAAATGCGTACACTTGAGGGCCGTGCAGAAACGGGTTAATGCCCAGACTCTACACCTATCTATAACCTGGCTTGCACAATTATTGGAGCAGCTTACAATTTGTGTGTAGGGGTGTGTATGTGCGTTTGAACCCTTCCCAGTAAAAAAAGTGTGATAGAGGCTATAAGGGGATCTACTTGCAAGGTTCCCCTGTTTTGAGAGGAAAAAATGGTGCAGCTGGTGCAGTTGCATATACAACCTTTTCAATGTGCATTCCTTTAGGATGGTGCATTCCTTTAGGACAATGGAGGTGAGAGGTGCTTGCTTGCCATCATGTGAACCAAATTGCTGCCCAGTACTGTCTGAATTAGGCTCAGATCACAAAATTTTAAGCTTCTAAATGGATTTGGTTGGTTGGTTGCTGCTTTAGGACCCAGAATGTATTGCACTATTATCCAAAAAGAGAGCACAGTTTGGAATGCTAAAGGAGGAAATCACATGTGTGCTGTGTGTATATAAACCAATTCAGTTACCTCCTCTTGTAGAATGGCATAATGGTGATCCCAATAAAGAAATACATAATCACTGAACAGGCCACCATTCCCAAACCTAGGCAGAGTGCCCTGGTCTCCCCTCGCTTCTGTGCCATCACCAGCTTTTTTCCCAGCATGATGAATTCTTTTGCCTTTATCGCTGTGTTTAAAAAGGGGTAAAAGCAGAAGGAATCATGGTTAACCATAATGATAGCCTGATACAATTGTCAACTCAGGGCCCAATCCTATCCAATTTTCCAGCACTGGTGCAGCTGCAATGCAGCCTGGGGATAAGGGAACAAATTTTTCCTTACCTTGAGGAGGCCTCTGACTGCCACCCCACCAAAGGATGCAGCGCATGCCCCATTGGCACCACTGCACCGGCCCTGGAAAATTGGATAGGATTGGGCCCTCAGTCTTGAAGAACCTGCATAATTTTGCTTCACTCTTTTTGAATTGTGACTATTTACTTAGAATGAAAACTCTAAAATAAATCCAATTTTATTCAGCATGCAATCCTGGTTAATTGAATTAGTTCACATCTTCAAGGACAAGATTAGAAACCAAATGTCAGATGTTCAAGCGGCCATGTGTAGTCAGTTTCTGAGATCTGCAGAATAATTTGTTTTTGCTTGTGAAATATGGCAGGGCTGCAGAGGACAGAAATGCAAGTTGGCACTTTATTTGCTGTAGTGATCCATATCTCACTCACTGACTGATTCATCAGGCTTGCATTCTATTGAGCCAGCATCCTAAAGTTTAACACTGCTACAATAAGTTCATTTCAGTTGAACTACTACATGATAAGTTTTGAGATGTCTCCTGCCCTAAGATGGAAGGCATTTGCTAAATGCAGTGGTTGGGGATGGGATTGGGGGAGGTAGACACAGCAGAGGAGAGGACAATTCATTCTACTTTACCCAAAGGCTCTATTTTCACCTGAACTGTCCTTTTGCAATATCCCATGTCCTCCAAGTCTGTATTGGAGTATTTATAGCATTTATAGTATTTATAGCAATGATAGGTATATTTGGGGGGATAGTTTGTCCGCAGCCACTAATGCATTAACTACCCTGTTATTTGAATCTACTGTGAGCAGAGAGTTAGACAAAATACTACTGGCTAACAGAATGACTCCTTTAACGTTTAGTGAAGTTTATTGTGCAGTTTCACGTACAGGTCTGTCATCCTGCATTCCTTTGGGTGTAGGGTGCAGGTCAGCTCAAATTTACTCTGCCATGTGAACTAGATAAAGGCACATTCACACAAGCGTGAATTCTGGGGTGAGGCATTCTGGGGTGAGGCTGGGAGGAGGAAGGAGCCTCTGCGTGACCCTGAAGTGGGTCTTTAAGTCCTAAAAATAGCTAGAGGCTTGGAAACAGCATGGTTTGGCTGCAAAGAGGCAGGAAAACCAATTTTGTGTGTTTAAAGCATTTAAAATGGTCCCCAGGTGTGCCACGAGAATTTGGGAGAGGGCCATTTATTAGTAGGGCCAATGGGGGATGTGAGCCCCCATTGACAGCATGGTGTGCCTTGTCAGTTGTTAAAAAACTGATGGTGTGCCTTGACCATTTTAGTGCCTTGTCAGTGTGCCATGAGATGAAAAAGAGATTGAAAATCACTGGGTTAGATGAAGCAGACTATATTGTGTTCACATCAGATATCTGGCAGTAAAAAAGCATCCTCCTAGAGTCATGGCCAGTTTTGTCCACAAATAGTAGATTTTAGGTGTAGTACTGAATGACTATTTTTCACTTTTTTATTAAGTTTGAACCCCAATAATGTGCCGGGCTCTGAAAAGTTCACCTGACACACAGCAAGTTTCAAGGGAAGCAATTAGAATTTTTTTGATGTATTAGCCAGAGGCTGCCTTCACCTTGAACTGCCAGTTTGACATGAGCTGCTATACCCGATTACTGGGGATTTGAGTTGCAACAGGTATTTCTGGAACTTTGTGGGTATAAGCCTTTGAGAATAACATTGAGAGGCAGCTGTTCTATGGGCAAAGAAATTAAACAGAAGATTACAAAGATAGTCATTAGAGACAGGAAATGATGCCTGAAAAGTTTTCCTAAATGGCATACTGTTTAACACTAATAACTTCTTTGGCAAGCCTGGAAGGAAACTTCCTGTCCATATTCCTTTAACTACCAATGTGATCCATTGTTCTACACACTTTTCCTTTTTCCTCCCCCCTTCTTATCACATAATACACATTTTAAACAATTTTCCAAATATATGATTGACAAAATTATATGTATATACCGACATTCTACAACAGGCAGACTTCATATGACTGAACCTTAAGTCATTTCAGCTCAAATTCGCTTAAAACTCTGCTCTGTTCCAATGTTGAAAAACAGTAATGCATTACTTGTATCACAAAACCTCCGTTTTCCATTTCAAATGGAAGCCAGAGCTGTGGACTCTCTCCTTTAGAAATGAAGAAAGTCACCCTCCCTGCCGATCTTCCAGCACAGGCTAAAAACTTTGTTTTGCATTGCTATTCCACCTTGATTTTTTTTTTGTTTGGTTAATCAATGCTGCTGATTATTTTATTGTACTTAATGTAGTTCCGTTTACTTCAGTTTTTTAAATTTTACTGTACTGTTAGGATGCCTTGGAAACAAGAGGAATGTGCAGTATAAATATGTTTACATGAATACATAAACTACAGCTAACTTTCACTTTTCATATCTTATATTTCGGGGCAGGGGAGGGGAGGTCTGCTTTCTTCCAATAATGTGCAATTACAATCTTTGATGCTGTGATGGATTAACTCAGGGCTGCATGAACCCGGCCTCCTGCAGATCCATCTGCCCAGTGAGTAAGCCTTTTGGTTCCACTCAGGCACCACATGACATCCTCCTCTTCTGGAGAACAGGGATGCTCTGGGCAGTCGCCTGTGACCAGTCATCCAATCACGCAGCCATCTGGGATGCCAGGCAGATGATGCAACTGCCCAGAGTGTCCCTGTCTTCTGAAAGAGGAGGATGTTGCACAGCACCTGAGCAGAATGCTCGGATGCAGTCCTGATGGGGACCACATTCCAGGCGTGTAGCGGGTGCAAGTTTGAGCATCGCTGGATTAACTCAACCTCATAACTATTTCTTTAAAGCTGCAAGCCTATGTACGCTTTCCAGGGAATGAGCCCCATTGGAGATGATGAGACTTGCTTCTGAGCAATCATGCAAAGGATTGTGTCTTATGTAATAGAAGATCAGAAGATCATCAGGTGGATGATGTGGTGTTGACAGCGATTCCCTGTTTTGACATAAGAACATAAGAACAGCCCCACTGGATCAGGCCATAGGCCCATCTAGTCCAGCTTCCTGTATCTCACAGCGGCCCACCAAATGCCCCAGGGAGCACACCAGATAACAAGAGACCTCATCCTGGTGCCCTCCCCTACATCTGGCATTCTGACTTAACCCATTCCTAAAATCAGGAGGTTGCGCATACACATCATGGCTTGTACCCCATAATGGATTTTTCCTCCAGAAACTCGTCCAATCCCCTTTTAAAGGCGTCTAGGCTAGACGCCAGCACCACATCCTGTGGCAAGGAGTTCCACAGACCAACCACGCGCTGAGTAAAGAAATATTTTCTTTTGTCTGTCCTAACCCGCCCAACACTCAATTTTAGTGGATGTCCCCTGGTTCTGGTATTATGTGAGAGTGTAAAGAGCATCTCCCTATCCACTCTGTCCATCCCCTGCATAATTTTGTATGTCTCAATCATGTCCCCCCTCAAGCGTCTCTTTTCTAGGCTGAAGAGGCCCAAACGCCGTAGCCTTTCCTCATAAGGAAGGTGCCCCAGCCCCGTAATCATCTTAGTCGCTCTCTTTTGCACCTTTTCCATTTCCACTATGTCTTTTTTGAGATGCGGCGACCAGAACTGGACACAATACTCCAGGTGTGGCCTTACCATAGATTTGTACAACGGCATTATAATACTAACCGTTTTGTTCTCAATACCCTTCCTAATGATCCCAAGCATAGAATTGGCCTTCTTCACTGCCGCCGCACATTGGGTCGACACTTTCATCGACCTGTCCACCACCACCCCAAGATCTCTCTCCTGATCTGTCACAGACAGCTCAGAACCCATCAGCCTATATCTAAAGTTTTGATTTTTTGCCCCAATGTGCATGACTTTACACTTACTGACATTGAAGCGCATCTGCCATTTTGCTGCCCATTCTGCCAGTCTGGAGAGATCCTTCTGGAGCTCCTCACAATCACTTCTGGTCTTTACCACTCGGAAAAGTTTGGTGTCATCTGCTAACTTAGCCACTTCACTGCTCAACCCTGTCTCCAGGTCATTTATGAAGAGGTTGAAAAGCACCGGTCCCAGGACAGATCCTTGGGGCACACCGCTTTTCACCTCTCTCCATTGTGAAAATTGCCCATTGACACCCACTCTCTGCTTCCTGGCCTCCAACCAGTTCTCAATCCACGAGAGGACCTGTCCTCTAATTCCCTGACTGTGGAGTTTTTTCAGTAGCCTTTGGTGAGGGACCGTGTCAAACGCCTTCTGAAAGTCCAGATATATAATGTCCACGGGTTCTCCCGCATCCACATGCCTGTTGACCTTTTCAAAGAATTCTATAAGGTTTGTGAGGCAAGACTTACCCTTACAGAAGCCATGCTGACTCTCCCTCAGCAAGGCCTGTTCGTCTATGTGTTTTGAGATCCTATCTTTGATGAGGCATTCCACCATCTTACCCGGTATAGATGTTAGGCTGACCGGCCTATAGTTTCCCGGGTCCCCCCTCTTTCCCCCTCTTTCCCTTTTTAAAAATAGGCTGTTTGACAGCTCTTTGACAGCTCTGGGAAGGGCAGGGCTGGCTCCACAGCTGTAATCAATCAAGGCCAATGGAGACCTGGATGGACACCTGAGCTTCATTTGACCTTGATGGGACTTTGAATGGACATGGACTGAAGGGATGGCTCACCTGAGCCTAATTTGGAGCTAATGAGGTAGCTCACAGCTAAGCTGCATTTGGATCATGAGACATCCAAGGATAAAAGGCAGCTTTGGAAGGAGACAGAGCTACCCTGACCCAGTCGGAAGCTGGACCCTGCCCCAAAGCGAGGAGCAGGACGCTGACCAGAGGGAGGACCCTGACCCAGAGCCAGAAGTGGGATGCTGACCCAGAGGAAGCCGGACGCTGACCCAGAGGGAAACCCAGACGGACCCACACTGGGAGAAGGGGACTGCCAGAACTCTGCTGGAGGACACAGAAGAGAGGACTGCCAGGACCCTGCTGGAGGAAACACTCTGCTGGAGAGAACACTGCTGGAGAGGAGGAACTCTACTGCAGAAGATTGGACTGGGAATACTGGAAGGGGAAGACTGCACTGTGCTTTGGAGACTGGATTAGACTTCGACTGGAGGCTTCAGACCTCTACCCACTAAGTTAAGTGGAGTTTTGGGGAGGGAAAGCCTCTGGACAAGAGGACTTGCAGGGAGTGTATGTGTTTGTAGCAATAAATTCTTGTTAATTGCTATAGATAAGAAGTTCTGTGTTTATTCCTTTGCACACCACAGCTGTTGTTCTTGGGAAAGGGGGTTGTTAATTAGCCAAAAAGCAGGCATTAGAAGGGAGTTGAGATATGTGGCAGAACATCTTATCAGACTACTACCACTGCACCTAGAAGGATGTTAATACCTGTTATTTCTCTTCATTTTATTCAACACTCTGCCAGTTTTCACTTCTTACTGCAGCTCCTTGCATTGTATCTGTGTTTCCCTATAACACAGAAAATTGCCTTGAACTGAGTCAGGCCGTTGGTCCCTCTAGCTCAGGACTGTCCACTGTGACTGGCTGCCAACTCTTCAAGGTTTCAGGTAGAGATTTTTCCTAGTCCAAACTAGAGATATCTGGGATTGCAACTAAACCTGCCTGCAAGCCACTTGTTTATCTCTGAAGGGTCCTGAGTTTTAAGGGTGATTTTTCAGGAGGTGGTGAGGTAGGGAGCTGAAGTGTGAACTTCAAAAAGGTGTGAACTTTCCTCTCTCAGTGAATCAGAGCCCTGTGGTTTGCAGGCAGCTGGTTGGTTGAGATTAGGCTCTGGGTTGAGGGAGGCAGGGCTGGGGTGAGCCAATCACGGCACTTTATGAGTCAGAAACTGTTGCAGGACTTCCTGCAAATGAGCAGCGAGAGGAGGGTGGAGGGGGGCAGGCTTCAGAGGGACTCATCCTGCCAGCTCAGCCCCTCCCATCAGTGTCTCTGCCTCCTGCATCAGTTGCCAGCTAAGTCCTAGGCATGTCTACTCAGAAGTAAGTCCCATTAGTCAATAGCGCTTACTCCCAGGAAAGTGTGGGTAGGATTACAGCCTCAGAGCCCAACCCTATGCATGTCTACTCAGAAGTGAGGCCCATTATAGTCAATGGGGCTTACTCCCAGGAAGGTGTGGGCAGGATTGCAGCCTCAGAGCCCAACCCTGTGCTTGTCTACTCAGAAGTAAGGCCCATTATAGTCAATGGGGCTTACTCCCAGGAAAGTGAGGATAGGATCGCAGCCTGAAGCCCAATGCCCCACACTTACTGGTCAACCAGTTGCCACTGTGAACTAGCCAGCAAAACTGACCTGTTGCTAGTGTGCAAAGCTTTAGCAGCAGGTTGATATGCAGAAATCCAGCGGCTGAAGCTTACCCTGCTGATAAACACCACTGGAGTAAGAGCTGGTGGAAAAAATTGGCAGTCTATTCCCAAGGGAACTCAGGCTACAATCCTGTCCACACTTCCCTGGGAGTAAGCCCCATTTAATATAATGGGACTTCCTTCTGAGTAGGCATGCATAGGCTTGGGCTTTCGGGCTACAATCACACTTTCCTGCGAGTAAGCTCCATTGCCTATAATGGGACTTACTTCTGAGTATACATGCATGGGATAAATAAATAAAAGATTAAAAAGTTGTTTTTTTTTTTGGTTTTTTTTTTACAAAACACTGGGTACAGGCATGCCCTGGTATCCGTGGGGGTTCTGTTTTGGAACGCTCCACGATTAAGTGAAGTGGGGGGTTCCCCAGAGGACTTCCCTGGGCCTCCTGATGCCTTTTAAAGGCATAAAAAAGTGACTTCCAGTTTTCAGCCGAAAGCTGGAAGTAGCGTTTTTCTGCCTCTAGGAAGCATTCTGAGCATGGCAGAGGTTTTGGTGAGCTCTAGAGGTGAGGGGGCACACGGGGAATGTGCAGGGAGCCCCACAAACTCAATCCATGGTTAACTGAAACCATGGATCTGTACAGGATCTGTGAATTAACGAGGCTATTGTTAAATGACTTTTTTCCTTTAGTTGAAAGGGCCCTTCTCATCATGTTGAGATAAAACCGGGGGGGGGGGGGGGAGAGGGTGAAAAATCCATGATTAGGTTGTACCTGTATATTGGGGGTGCCCAAACTCAGCCCTGCAGCCACTTGTGGCCCTCAGGGACGCCCAGTCCAGCCCATGGGGAGCCCCCAGTCTCCAATGAGCCTCTGGTCCTCCGGAGGCTTGCTAGAGTCTGTGCTGGCCAGACACAACTGCTCTCAGCATGAAGGCGACTGTTCAACCTCTTGCGTGAGCTGAGGGATGTGGGGTCCCTCCACTGCTTGCTGTTTCACTGCTTGCTTGCTTGCTGTGCAAGCAAGCTACGGAAAGGCCAGCCTTACTTTGTGCAAGGCCTTTTATAGACCTTGAGTTATTGCAAGAACTTCATTGCAGAACCAAAGGTAGCGTTCTCTGAAGTGCTACCTGTTCCACGCGCAGGGCCAGCTACGCAGTCGGAGATCAGGGGTCTCAATGCGTGGATGAGACGGTGGTGTAGGGAGGAGGGGTTTAGATTCGTTAGGCACTGGGGAACGTTTTGGGACAAGCGGGGCCTGTACAAGAGGGACGGGCTCCATTTGAACCAGAATGGAACCAGACTGCTGGCGCATAACATTAAAAAGGTGGCAGAGCAGCTTTTAAACTGATCCCTGGGGGAAGGCCGACAGGAGCCGAGGGGCATCCGGTTCGGGACTCCTCATCCCTATGGGATGAGGATGGGGAGGTTAGAGAACAACAAGACAAAGGCAGGGTAGGAGAAGAAATTGGGAAAGGTAGGGTGATGGGATGTGATAGACGGTTTGGCACAATGAGAGGATGCGGGGACAAAGGAGCGAATAAGCAGCCCATCCTGGGGCATTCCGTGTATAAATGCTTTTATGCGAATGCCCGAAGTCTACGAGCAAAGGTGGGAGAACTGGAATGTCTGGTGACAAGGGAAAATATTGACATAGTGGGCATAACGGAAACCTGGTGGAATGCGGAGAATCAGTGGGATACCGCAATCCCGGGCTATAAACTCTACAGGAGGGACAGGCAGGGGCGTGTTGGAGGTGGGGTGGCCCTTTATGTTAAGGAAGGGATAGAATCCAGCAAAGTAGAGATTGAAGGTGGGTCCGACTCCACCGTAGAATCTCTGTGGGTTAAATTACCAGGCTTGTGCAGCGATGTAATACTGGGGGTATGCTATCGTCCTCCAGACCAGAAATCTGATGGGGACCTTGAAATGAGGAAACAGATCAGGGAGGTGACAAGGAGGGACAGGGTTGTAATCATGGGGGACTTCAATTATCCTCATATTGACTGGGTCAATTTGTGTTCTGGTCACGATAAGGAAACCGGATTTCTTGACGTGCTAAATGACTGTGGCTTAGATCAGCTAGTCAAGGAGCCCACCAGAGGACAGGTGACTCTGGATTTAATTTTGTGCGGTACGCAGGACCTGGTTAGAGATGTAAACGTTACTGAGCCATTGGGGAACAGTGATCATGCTGCGATCCGTTTTGACGTGCACGTTGGGGGAAGAATACCAGGCAAATCTCTAACAAAAACCCTTGACTTCCGACGGGCGGACTTCCCTCAAATGAGGAGGCTGGTTAGAAGGAGGTTGAAAGGGAGGGTAAAAAGAGTCCAGTCTCTCCAGAGTGCATGGAGGCTGCTTAAAACAACAGTAATAGAGGCCCAGCAGAGGTGTATACCGCAAAGAAAGAAGGGTTCCACTAAATCCAGGAGAGTGCCCGCATGGCTAACTAGCCAAGTTAGAGAGGCTGTGAAGGGCAAGGAAGCTTCCTTCCGTAAATGGAAGTCTTGCCCTAATGAAGAGAATAAAAAGGAACATAAACTGTGGCAAAAGAAATGTAAGAAGGTGATAGGGGAGGCCAAGCGAGACTATGAGGAACGCATGGCCAGCAACATTAAGGGGAATAATAAAAGCTTCTTCAAATATGTTACAAGCAGGAAACCCGCCAGAGAAGCGGTTGGCCCTCTGGATGGTGACGGAGGGAAAGGGGAGATAAAAGGAGACTTAGAGATGGCAGAGAAATTAAATGAGTTCTTTGCATCTGTCTTCACGGCAGAAGACCTCGGGCAGATACCGCTGCCCGAACGGCCCCTCCTAACCGAGGAGTTAAGTCAGATAGAGGTTAAAAGAGAAGATGTTTCAGACCTCATTGATAAATTAAAGATCAATAAGTCACCGGGCCCTGATGGCATACACCCAAGGGTTATTAAGGAATTGAAGAATGAAGTTGCAGATCACTTGACTAAGGTATGCAACTTGTCCCTCAAAACAGCCACAGTACCAGAAGATTGGAGGATAGCAAATGTCACGCCTATTTTTAAAAAGGGAAAGAGGCGGGACCCGGGAAACTATAGGCCGGTCAGCCTAACATCCATACCGGGTAAGATGGTGGAATGCCTCATCAAAGATAGGATCTCAAAACACATAGACGAACAGGCCTTGCTGAGGGAGAGTCAGCATGGCTTCTGTAAGGGTAAGTCTTGCCTCACGAACCTTATAGAATTCTTTGAAAAGGTCAACAGGCATGTGGTTGCGGGAGAACCCGTGGACATTATATATCTGGACTTTCAGAAGGCATTTGACACGGTCCCTCACCAAAGGCTACTGAAAAAACTCCACAGTCAGGGAATTAGAGGACAGGTCCTCTCGTGGATTGAGAACTGGTTGGAGGCCAGGAAGCAGAGAGTGGGTGTCAATGGGCAATTTTCACAATGGAGAGAGGTGAAAAGCGGTGTGCCCCAAGGATCTGTCCTGGGACCGGTGCTTTTCAACCTCTTCATAAATGACCTGGAGACAGGGTTGAGCAGTGAAGTGGCTAAGTTTGCAGACGACACCAAACTTTTCCGAGTGGTAAAGACCAGAAGTGATTGTGAGGAGCTCCAGAAGGATCTCTCCAGACTGGCAGAATGGGCAGCAAAATGGCAGATGCGCTTCAATGTCAGTAAGTGTAAAGTCATGCACATTGGGGCAAAAAATCAAAACTTTAGATATAGGCTGATGGGTTCTGAGCTGTCTGTGACAGATCAGGAGAGAGATCTTGGGGTGGTGGTGGACAGGTCGATGAAAGTGTCGACCCAATGTGCGGCGGCAGTGAAGAAGGCCAATTCTATGCTTGGGATCATTAGGAAGGGTATTGAGAACAAAACGGCTAATATTATAATGCCGTTGTACAAATCGATGGTAAGGCCACACCTGGAGTATTGTGTCCAGTTCTGGTCGCCGCATCTCAAAAAAGACATAGTGGAAATGGAAAAGGTGCAAAAGAGAGCGACTAAGCTGATTACGGGGCTGGGGCACCTTCCTTATGAGGAAAGGCTACGGCGTTTGGGCCTCTTCAGCCTAGAAAAGAGACGCTTGAGGGGGGACATGATTGAGACATACAAAATTATGCAGGGGATGGACAGAGTGGATAGGGAGATGCTCTTTACACTCTCACATAATACCAGAACCAGGGGACATCCACTAAAATTGAGTGTTGGGCGGGTTAGGACAGACAAAAGAAAATATTTCTTTACTCAGCGCGTGGTCGGTCTGTGGAACTCCTTGCCACAGGATGTGGTGCTGGCGTCTAGCCTAGACGCCTTTAAAAGGGGATTGGACGAGTTTCTGGAGGAAAAATCCATTATGGGGTACAAGCCATGATGTGTATGCGCAACCTCCTGATTTTAGGAATGGGTTAAGTCAGAATGCCAGATGTAGGGGAGGGCACCAGGACGAGGTCTCTTGTTATCTGGTGTGCTCCCTGGGGCATTTGGTGGGCCGCTGTGAGATACAGGAAGCTGGACTAGATGGGCCTATGGCCTGATCCAGTGGGGCTGTTCTTATGTTCTTATGTTCTTATGTTTCATTCATATAATTGCCATCTCTAATATATTCATTTATGTAAATTTATGTAAATTTATTCAAATTTGAAATGTAAATTCTCCCCCCCCCACATGGTGGCAGAGAGGTGATGTGGCCCTCCTGCCAAAAAGTTTGGACACCCCTGCTGCTGTATATAAACACACACATGTGTACACACACGTGTAGTGACCCAACACCTTGTGTGTGTGTGTGCGCGTTTATACATACAAAAAATTTACAACTTGAAAGTGTGTAAGCTGAATTAGAAAAATGACAAATGCATGTTGTATATGCACATAGGATTATTTGTCAATAGTAATACATATTCACCAGTGAAAGAAATTGTTTACTTGGTATGAAGGACAAACTACATGATGATGCTTGCAAATTAATGCAGCAAACCCCAAACAATGGTCCTCCTGTTAAAGGAGAATCGCCTTGTGATTTGGGGAAGCAATGGTGGAAGGTGTGATATACTGGTGGGTGCCTTGGTGTCTGTGGGGATCTGTTCCTGGACCCCCTGCAGGTACCAAAAAACTGTGGATGCAAATCTGTGCTTTAGCACCCTTTAAGGCTTACAAAGGCTACCAAAGCTGTGCTCCTGTCGCCTCCAGAGACTCTTGAGGACTCTGGGAGGCTTTAGAAGGTCACTTCTGGTTTTGGAAGAAAACCAGAAGTGATGTTTTAAGGCCTTTGGAGGGCCTGGAAGGGCTTCCTTAGATGCCTTAGAAGGCCTTCTGTGGCCCCAGAGGCAACCAGAGTACAGCTTCATTCCCCTTTGGAATCTTCAGGTTGGGCCTAATCTGGCTCAACGCGGGTCTGGGTTGAGCCAGGTCTGTGGATAGCTATTCCACGGATACAGAGCCCCCACCTATACTTTCAAATCCCTTCCCTGCCACTGCAGGGTTCCAAACTCTTTTTTGCCCTTATAAACACACTGGAATTTAAGGAGGGGGAGGGGGAAAAGGAAAGTGACTCATGTTCATCAAGGAAGCAGCAAGTAGTAAATGGGTTACCCACTGACTTCTCTGTTTCAAATTACCCCCGTTTGCTTCCCTGAAACACGCAACCCTGCAATAGAAAAGGTGACCTGGAGGTGATTTAGAAACCTCAAATTGCTTCTCTGTCTCAAATTGCCCCTTCAGGAGCTCCTTCATCACTGTGTATTACATGCATACAATTGGTTTCTCTGTCTTTCTTGCCTCATCCAGGCATTCCCCCCTTTCTGTGTGCATGCTCCCCCATGTAAAGTATATTGACAATCCCCATGCCTGCTGCACTCACAAAACATGACCCTCCCATGATCAAACATGGAGAACAGGAAGGGATCCTTCCTATAAGTGCAAGATGATTGCTCTCTGTGTTCAGCATTTGTTGCTGCAGGGAGTCGGGCCTCATGAGTGGAACAGTGGTAAGGCTGACTCTGTGTGCTCATACTGCCTTCCATGTGTACACCAACATGTGGGAAAAAAACATCTAAACAGGGCTGCTCTCTCTCTTATATGGAGGCAGTTGGGTCCTGGGAATCACTGAGTTTTGTTCGGCTCTTGAACATAATACCAGAGTAATTCAAGACTTGCTCACTCCCGTGTCTGTAGGTTTATGTGCGTAAATTGTGTTAGATTTAGTAATACTGTAACTGATAATTTTGCACAGCTTCTGAAGGGTGATTTATACAGTAATTCATTGAATAGTAAATGTCAAAGTAGAGCACAAATAAAACATTCCCAGTGTTAATGTTTGATCACGCAAATATCAAAAGAGATTCAAATGGTCTGTGAAGCATTAAGTATTAAAATTGGAAGCAATAAATTTTACAGTGCAAGAATTTCAGGGCTGTGTTAAATCCTTACCTTTTGCTTTTTTTTTTTTTTAACATCAGAACAGCTGGTTTACTAGTAAATGAAAATATCGGAAGCTTCTTCTAATGATCCTGCATCCTAATCTTTTCTTGTGGCCTTACTGCATTCTGTTGGGATTATGAATTAGTTCTTCTACACACTGCTGGTTATAACCCTCAGCATGGCATATACTTGGGTTGAGAGTTCAGTTTGTGGGCTATATTTTACCTTTGACAGTCAGAGCTCCATTTTAACCCAAAGAGATCTCTTGCCTGGAGATGGTGAAGGATGATGTTAGGCCTCTTTTTTTTTAGGTCAGATCCATAAGGCTTTAATCCTTCAAGTCAGCCTCACAGGTCTGCAGACTGTATTGTATTGTCACAAACCAACTGCAAGTGACTATAGTCACAAGTCTTGCTGACCACTGGAATACTGTTCACCGTGAATGTGAGAGTGTTGAAAGGTGAACTTATGCTCCATGCCTATTTGATTTGGAGCTCACCACAGTTCTTGTTCTGCTTAAATTTGTTCTTTGAATAGTTGCTTATTTTGGTGCTGTGGATGTCTGGTGCTGCTGTCAACCTTCAGTGACAGCTAATAGGAAAAGCAGAGCATGATGCCCAGCAGGCCCTCCAGAAATAGATCACCCCTAACTACTTTAGTAAGCTGTTTAGGTACAAAATGTTGCTGTGATTTGTTGTTCCAACTGTCAGCAACTTAAAGACGGCAACCTGTAGTTGGCAGTATCTCAAGCAGAAGGTTATACTTGCACTGTCCAAACTTTGTTCCCTTGCAGTTGTTGCCTTAAAGATTTCTAAAATTTGACTGTATTTCCTCCCTTCTTCTGCCCTATTTTTTTTTACCTTGTTCACTTCCTATTAGGCTCGTCCTTTTTATTTAATCTGCTCACTCACACAATTACAGAAGGTGTATAGAATGGGTAATAAATCAACGTGGATTTTAAAAACAAAGCAGAACTTCAAACAAGCATACTGCTCAAGTTGTCCTTATTTTCATTCCAGCCTTGCCAACAGTCTGAGGCTAAGAGGCAAAGAAGGAAGGCCCATAGCCAGGGAGACAGACCAGGGACAGACTGCACTTGCTCCCGGTGTGGAAGGGATTGTCACTCCCGGATTGGCCTTTTCAGCCACACTAGACGCTGTGCCAGAACCACCTTTCAGAGCGCGATACCATAGTCTTTCGAGACTGAAGGTTGCCAATACAAATACAAATAGTAAGTCCTTATCAAAAAAAATTTTTAAGCCTCTTGCGGTGAGACTTAGGCATTGGCAAACCTTTGTATTGTATTGCATTGGTTCTAAATCCCCCTGTGGAGTCAAGATCTCACAAGGAGAAGAGAGAAGGATCTGCAGTGTCATCGGATCAAATCCTTGCATCATTTCAGTTAAACGGTCAAATGGAGATGAACAGGAGGTTTGTGGTCCAGAGAGCTGTGGAGGTCAAACCCCAAATGCTGGTCCATCATCAGGCAGGTGCAAAGAAAGAAGCACATATGGAAAGTAATGGGTACAAGTGTGAGGAACACACAGCAATTGCAGTCTAAGGCAGGAGCACAGTGAGAACTCAGCATCTATTGTTTCTAGCACTAGAGCCACAATTGGGGGTAGAGTCCCAGCCCAGCTCAGAGAAGACCTGTATTTAGAGTGTTCATGTGTTCATGTTTTTACATCCCAGCTGTCATGTTTTTACATCCCAGTGTTCATGTTTTTACATCCCAGCTTTGGGAATAAAGATTGTCTCTATGTGCAAAAACATGAACATTACACTTTCAGCTTGCTCTGCATATGTTGCTTTGTTGCAGCACATGAATCTTATCAGAATTGATGCAGGGGCTTAAGTCTGTCTGCAAACACCACCTACTGATCAGGAAGAAGTTTCTTTAATCCCAGATGGCTGGATGTATCTGGCTACAAACCCCCACTGACAATGAAAAGGAATGTGGATACCAAATACATGGAGTCCTTTTTAGAAGAAAAAAAATTAGCAACTGAAGCAAAGGGTGTTCATTAAGCAAAGCTAGCACAGTGTCTCTTACAATAGCACCTACCTACTATGCAGATCACAAAGTATTAACATCATGCATGTTAAATTATTCAGTTTATTTGTTCCAGTTCCTGTATGATCTAGGTTAGAAAAAGAAAATGTATTTTCTTCTGACTTTTCCCCACTATTCTTTAAAAAATGCCTCAGTGCTTCTGAAAGCTGTTATGTTAAAGAAGCATGGTTAAAGAATTTTTTTTGTTGTGTTTTAAAAATGCCTGTTAAAAATAATTACACACAACATAGTTCTGCTATTATTTACTAGGAGAAAGACAAACTTTTTCCCCCGGTTACTTACGAAATGTGGGGAATTTGGGTAAGTCCTTGCTTGGAGGGTCTTCATGAAACTTTTGACAGATGCAGAAGTATCAAAGCCTGTTCCATATTGACAGTAAAGCAGCAAATCCACAGCTGTAAAAACTATTTTATACAGAAGTCCCTTGCACTGGTTGCTGGGACTGGACTTTTCACTTTGCTCCCTTATTATGAAACTTCTATTACCGTAAATGGTAAGGTATGGAAGTGTGCCGTCTTTCTGAAGATTAATTGCTGCAGAGCAGGGATCTACATTGTTATGATCAACTTAGGCCCTCTTCTCCTCCATAATGTGGAGCAATGCTGTGAAACTCTGCAGATAAGCAATTTGGAGTACCTTTGTCATAGCACAGCCAAATATAATCTCTGTGTGCTATTCTTCTTCCTAAAATGACTGAGAACCTGTCAAGTTTATATTTACACAACAACCAAAATATGAATTTTAAACTACATCTGGACTTTTGCAAGTATAAATCACTGCAGAATCATGCTCAGATTAAAAAAAATACACATTGTTAAAAGAGATTTGGACATTATGCCTTTTTCAACGTTGAGCAAAAATCAGAGTATAAACTTCTTGACTGTAGAGAAATTTTTAGACACTATGCTACCACTGTAATTATTGTGTCTGCCCCTAGGAGAGCATACTTGAAATACTTTGAATGCTTGAAATAACCAAATGACAGAAAAAGAACTTTACAATAGATTTAGATAACCTAGATGTTTCTTTTTGAGGTTATCTCAATGGTTTTCCCAAATTCAGTCTCTTTGTATCTTGACTGATGCATTCTTGTCTAGTTAGGGGAAATATCTCCAAACCTTTCTAATGATCAGCTAGCACCAGATCCAGCTGGATGTTTAAAACATCCAGCATGAGATGTTGAAAAGCCCTGGAGCTAGTGGAAGACCTGAACCTCAACAGTAATTGGCATCAGAGCCTTAAAAACTCAGTTTAAAAAAAAAACAAAAACAAAACCAGGAACAAGTCTAAAGGTGCTGTGGGGATTTAGGCTACCTTGTTTCCACTCTTCATAACTGAATATTTAAATTGACCATTGAGGGACTAGAGAATACTAGCACAGGTGGGTGAAAATGTTAATGCTAAAGGATTTATGACAGTGAAATGTAAACAAATATGATTGGCTGAGGTTTGAAACAGAACACTACAAAATTTGGAGGTTGGGGTTAATGGCAAAGAGAGGATTTTGTGTGCTGAAAAAACCAAGAAGAATTGTATTTTGAAGATATCCATCCCAAACAAAGGCAGCTACTTTGTTGTATGATGTGAGCATATGCCTATTTTGTATTACCAAACATCTGAGCTGCAAGATAGTTCGACAGGTAACCTTTGCAGTTAACTTAAATCTCTGTATAGGTTATTTTCTTTAAGCTGTGGTAGATATTGCTCGCACTCCTACCCACTGCATGCAACATATGCATTGCCCATGAAGCCATGTGGCAGGGCAAATGTGGCTGAAAATGATACATTTACACAAGTGAACAGCACAGTCCACAAGACTACTCACAATTTCACCAGTAAGGGTGGCTCCTCAAAAGTTCTGAAATCAGTGTGTGCTGAACCCGTGGAGCTTTGATACACATACTGTTACAGCTGTCAAGTGAGGGGATACTTTTTTCTCCAGGGTTTTGCACAGGTAATAACTAAAGGTGATTCGCCAGTAGTAACTGCTGGCTAAAAGACGCTTGCTTAAATGAACATGGAAAACTTCTGATAGCTGCTGGTTAGTAGCTATTAGACACACTCAACCCACTTACATAGAAGTAGAGATCAAGCAGTGGAAATGGAGCCATCAAAGAAAATTCTGTGTCTTGCAGCTAGCAGGCAAGAAGTAAGGCTAGAACAGTGGTTCCCAACCTTTAGGAGCCTGCCGGCCACTGAGGCAAAAATTGGAATTGTCTTGGAATTGGAATTTCAAAAATTGGAATTGTCCCCCTACCCCCCTGCACTCACACAAAAAATTTAATTTGTAATAATTAGTGAAGATTTATTAGATTTATTATTTATTGAGAAGATTTGTGGGTTGCTACTTTTGTTTCCAGCTGTGGCAGTAAGCAGTCCATTCTCTACCCTGTTTGGAGGTCCATGAGGAAGGGACTCCCAAGCAAGCAGTCCTCCAAAGACTACCAGAGAGGGCAGAATATGGATTGCCTGTAGCTGAAACCAACACTCCTGTGCGGTTGGTGACTGTGGATAGTCCTTTCTCTGCCCCCTATGATAGTCTGTTGGGGAGTGCTTGCTCAGCAAGGCATTGGAAATGCTGGCTGTGGGCTGTGGGCGGTCTGTTCTACGCCCTCTCTGGTAAGACCCTGCAAGTGATCAAAGGTGATCTTTCTTTCCTGAGATCTTGCAGACCACTTTTCAGGTTGATCTGTCAACCATGGGTTTGAGAAATCAGTGGGCTAGAAGGTTCAAAACCTGTGGTTTGCATGGGGTGAGGAGTCATGCTTTAGAGAGCTACTCACAGTTTGTCTGGATGCTTGCCAGCTCTTCCATGCTTATCTTATTTACTGGGAACCAATGCTAAAAAAATTCCATGTTCTAGGATTCTTGCCTCTTCAGAAAGAATAGCACACTTCCTACCACTCACAGTTTTTCACCTGCCAGGAACTATGCCAGGTCAACGCCTTCCTCCAGGATTAAATTATGAATCAAGCTGATATTATTCATTGACCTGGTGATCAGCAACAGAAGCTTCAAGCCAGCAGAACTTCTACTAGGGCCACTGAGGGCTCTAAGGGAAGAGGAAGGGTCAGAAAGAAAGACGGCCTGCCTTCAGCCAACTCCTGTAACTGCCTACCTGACCTGCACTGCCAACAGCAATTGGTAGTTTTTATTTAAAACATTGGTTTCTTAACCACTGTTGTGAGTTTGAAAAGGGAAACGGTGATGGTAGTATTATACCTTAATTTGTTTACAGAAAGGAGTGATTGAAGCAGCCTCAGAGGTTCAAATTGCATACCTCTGCGCCCCCCCCCCCCCAAACTTAAACCAGTCTTCATGCTGAGACTAATCCATGTTGGGAGATGCTGTCTTACCTTTTTTTTGTCCATAGGTTTTCCACATTCAAGTTTTAGCTTTGGCGAGAAGAAATGGCCATGCATACCATCAGTAGCGTAGCTAGGTCATTTGACACCTGGGGCCCATAAATTTTTGTCACCCTATATGACAGACTTGATTAATTAAATAATTCAGATTATTATACCACTCTTATGCTAAGCAGCTCAGGGTGGTGTACATCGTTCCTCCCCTTATTTTGTCCTCACAACAACCCTGTGAGGTAGGTGAGACTGAAATATAGTAACAGTCATGACATGAAATGAATAATAATAATGGCCAGAAAATAAACGCAGTGAATATTTCCCCATAAGCAGTGGACAAAATTCTGTATCAGATGGTATATACTGTAACATGATAGTACTATTCCTAAAAGTCATGATTTCCAGAATTTTGGTCACTAGGGTCACCCCCCCCCCCCCGGATGACTCATTGGCCTGTTTGGAGTTAAGGCAGTGGTTCTCAAGCTTTAAGAACATAAGAACAGCCCCACTGGATCAAGCCATAGGCCCATCTAGTCCAGCTTCCTGTATCTCACAGCGGCCCACCAAATGCCCCAGGGAGCACACCAGATAACAAGAGACCTCATTCTGGTGCCCTCCCTTGCATCTGGCATTCTGACACAGCCCATTTCTAAAATCAGGATATAATTGTGTTATAATTGTGTTAGTTGTATAATTGTGTATATTGTGTTATAATTGTGTTAAATGCAGTATAATTGTATGCGGTATAATTGTATTAAATGCAGAGCTAAAATCCACGAAGAGCATTCTTACATAGGTCCCCCGCTGCTCTAAATGAGTTAAAGCAGTGTGTAAGACAGTGTTTATAGCATCTTCTGTTGATCTACTTGCCCTATATGCAAACTGATATCTATCAAATAAGTCTGGAAGACAGGAGATGATATACTGTCAAACTAATTGTTCAAAACCCTTCATAATAATAGAAGTGAGTGCCACTGGTCTGTAATCATTGAGGCTACTTATACAGTACTTCTTTGGCAATGGAACAATAATAGCTTGGGATAGAGACCGATTAAAAATCTTAGTCAAAACCCCAGCCAACTGGTCGGCACAGTCTTTTACCACCCGGCCGTAAATGCCATCAGGTCTGGTGGCCTTTCTTGAATTTACCGCTTTCAGTATCTTCCTCATGTCATGCTCTCCCACAACAAGGATGGAGCCGTGCGGAGTTGATAACTGCGGTGTGGCAACTTCAGCTTGATTTACCTCAAACCGGGCAAAAAAGCTATTCAGCTCCAACGCCAGCAGAGCATCTCCATCCGTGGGGGCAGCATTTTTTGTTTTATGATTAATAATTTGCTGAACCCCTTGCCACACCTGCCTTGTATTATTACTAGAAAAGCACTCTTAAATCCTCCTCATAATCAGCCTTGGCTTGCCTAATACCCCTCTTCAGATCAGCCCTAGCAACGCTGTACTTCAACTCATCACCAGATTTGAAAGCCTTGTTTCTTACATACAGAAGACGTCTGACCTCTCTAGTCATCCACAGTTTCTGGTTAGGGTAAATCCGAATACGTTTATCTACCGTAATCTATACAGTGAATGATATATCCCAAAACCGATGCAGTATACTCCTCTAAAACAGGATGCTCGAAGATATCCCAGTTCGTTTCTTCAAAACAATCCTGCAGCCGTGAAATGGCCCCCTCAGGCCAATATTTCACATTCTTGATTATTGTTCCAGCTTATTATTGTAGGGAAAAACAACACATGAGAACCATCCTGTATGGCTTGGGCCTTGTGGTTTTGACTGATGCATAAACTGAAGGTTTCTCAGAAGCAGCATAGCCTTTGAGTCCAAGTAATTAAGTGGACTTTTTGGTTTTCATCCTTATTGGTGGGAAAGCATTTCTTGCCTCTAAAAACCTAGCCAAACAGCTGTGAAATGAAAATATTTCTGATCACGATAAATGTGATCAAGATTATTCACTTCCCCACTTCCAGTTTAAGTATATTAATAGCAAAGTAAATTGTCGTTTTAAGGGCAACAAAGGAAAAAGACAAATCTGTAGAAGGTGAGCATTCAGGCTTTCTGCAGATAATTATGCAGTGAGGGAAGAAACTGCCTTAAGCAGTAAGCTCATGTGGATAAAATGCAGGCTCTCATTTTAAACTGGAAAGCCTATCACACTGTTCACTTAGGAGGACCAAATACAGATTTTTAAGATATTGCATGGTGAATATTTCAGCAGTAAAAAAACTGATACCATTGAAGCCCATGTCTCAGCTCCCCAGACTTTGTTTGGAATAGCAACAGTGAATGAAGACCATTGAATGAAGATCAACTGAATGGAATTCAGTTCCCCACACTTTGCTTGGAATAACAATAGTGAATGAAGTCCAATAAAATATGTACTTTTCTCCATTGTAAGCAATGGTGAATTTTGAAAGTGGGTTTTATGCAAAGAAAATTGTAAGTGCCAGGAATGCATATTTCAGTCTGCTGCAGAGAGAATTCTTTTTATTTCAGAAAAAGAACTTATCTCCAGAATAATATATAAAAAAAGTTTCCTCGTACTTTTGATCTTGGGAACCAGACATTGTCATTTTGGGATTTGTAATTCTTTTTTTTTCACTTGAAGTACCGCCACACACTCACACACACAATATAAAGTCATCTGAAGAGGCTGTTAGGCTGTTAGAGTTCTACTGGTTCAAGAAGACACAACCAAGGCTAGCCCTCCTTGAAAGTCTG
Organism: Tiliqua scincoides; assembly: GCF_035046505.1. Taxonomy (NCBI): domain Eukaryota; kingdom Metazoa; phylum Chordata; class Lepidosauria; order Squamata; family Scincidae; genus Tiliqua; species Tiliqua scincoides. The sequence continues at coordinate 175,749,264 of NC_089822.1, forward strand.
AGTTCTCTATATCTATTCATCTCCTTTGAACTGAGTATAAAGTCTGGCTGCGTCCAGCTGACACTTGCGCATGATCTGAGACAACTGGCCCCCTTGCTGCCTTGCTTCAGTACCAGCAATAAACAAGCTGTTTTCTGCTATACCTTCCCTCAGCGTGTTAAATTAAGATATAGCATTCTAAGTAATGAACCTCAAGCTGCCTTTGTAAGTTCAAAGGCAACATCCTGGTATTTTATATTTCTCAAGTCTTTCTGTTGCTTCCTTTGTCACCTACCTCTGGCATTCTTTAGACTTCTGATAGGCAGAATGGCACAAACCTGTCACTATTCCTGTTAAGGAGAAACATCCAAGAATGTTGAAATGAGTTTCTGTAATGCAAATGAAATTTCTCAAGGGGATTCAGTACATTCCTGGCTGGTTCCCAGGGACAATTGTACCTGGACCTGGGATTAAAAAGGGGGTCTAGGAGCCAAATTCTATTTGAAGGGAGAGGGAAAGAGACCCACAAGAAACTTTGTACCCCATGATAAAATTCCTCCCTTTCCAGGGGTCTGTGTACTTGCTTCATGGTGTGTTTGCTTTGAAGCTACCATGTTTCCCTGCAGTGTTACTGCTTCTGTTGTGTGTGTAGAAAAAAAAACAGATAGAACTATTGAACTTGCAAATTTTTCATTTTCCTGTTGAATTTACAGTCTCCTTTATTAAATGAGTTCATTGTGAAAGAATCAGATGAGACTTAACATTACAAAATTTGCAGTAGAAATACCTGCAAGTTCAACATATTACAGTGCAATCCTATCTTGTGCTGGAACAGGCAGGCCAAGAGGCCTGCACTGTATCCAGCACAAGATAGGGCCTCAAAGTGGCTCAGCCGGAGATAAGGGGAAACTCTTCCCCTTACCCCCAGGTAAGCCACTGCAGCCCCAATGGGTCTCCTTGGATTTGCACCAGTTCCGGAGGTGGCATAAATCTGAGATGAGCGGAGTGGCTTGGCGCCGCTTCACACTGCTTGGGGAATGGGGTTGGGATTCAGCGTAACAGCTGGTTCCCAGCCCCACCTCCCACTCGCCTGCCCTCAGGCCTGGGAAAAATGTGGCTGGTTCAAACAAGTCTTTGAAGTAATACTGGAAAAAAAAGAGGAGGGGTGGTTAAGATGCCATCAAGTTAAAACATACGATGATGTCAGGTGGACTCTGTTTTATGAATAGTTCTTGTATCCAAAGAAGAGTGAGCTGTTCATGCTATTCATGCTGTTCTATGAACTCTTGTGCAAGTGCTAGTGTTGAGAATTGCAATTTGAGAAAAATGGTGAATAAGGAAGATATGCGCTGAAGGATATCAGCTCTAGTGGACCATAAATAGGTGTTCAAAAGACCTTGTTGAAAGGCTTGTCAAGCAGAACCCGTCTGGCTAGTGGTCACTGTTCTTGCTGAATGCACATCCTCTAAATTAGAAATGTTCCATGAGTTTCAGAGGGTTTTGGCTGGTGGAAAGGGCATTTTTGGGATCCAATCCATTGTGTTTCTCCAATGGAAAACCCAACAGTTAGTAACCAACATTGCTCATTTTGTTTCAATGTTGGTAATTATGTGGAAATGACTAGTTCCTTCAATGTCATGTGTGATCAGTTAGTGTTTTATTTCCCCTTTTTTTCTCGGGATTTTATAAAATCTGATCCGGTAACCTTGTGTTTGTTAGTGAAGTATGCATTTATTTCCACTTGCTTGATAGATGGCAAATGGGAACATTGTGATCTTTTATCTATCAATGGCTCTCACACTGGTGGAAGAAATTAAAAGGAAATCCTTTTCTTCCCCTGTAAAGTTGTCACCCAAGCTAATGAAAATTTATAATAGTCATTGATATATAATAAGATTGATTGTGCTTTCCCTGGAGCTATAAATTTGTCTTCAATACCAGACCCCATTATATAGGCTTTTTATTTGCTTCATTGCACACTTTTCACAGTTAACAAGATTACTGCAAACCCTACCTCTTCCATTGGGTATGTTAATCCACTACTGAGATAGCATTGTCAGGAAAGCTAACCATGCTTTTCTATGTTATGGAGAAAAAATACAGTGGTGGCAAATTAAAATAGCCCTTTTCTGAGGTAATGGAAGTCAAGGTTTTTGAGCTGCCATGAAAAGGACAATGAGATCGATTGGCTAGCTTCAAATGTAAGCGAAAACCATGGTTCCTTGCTTTGAGAATGAGCCTCTAAGTATTCACAAACTCTTCCTCCTTTTCTTGTGTGAGAGGAGAAAAGTGAAACCTTTCACTTGAAGAACAACTTCAACTTATACATGTTATGTATAAACTTGGCTAACCAAATGCATTCCTTAACTAGAGTTGGAAGAAGCCAGGATGTTTGGACAAGATCAAACTATGGTTTGATACCCTAAGCCATTTTAATTTTGGTAAGTTGACAGTTTCTCAGGTTTGTGCCAAACTTCAGTTTGTTCTTAAAGTAAAAGCAGCCACTTTTTCTCTTCACAAGCACAATGGAGAAGGGGAGCACCCAAGCCCATATCAGTGCCATAGCTAAGCCATTGGTTACCCGGCACAAAGAAGATTTTGTAGCCCTCACCCCACAACATCAAATTTAATTAATTAAATTGGTGTCTTTTTATTTGTTACAGTGAGTGAGAAATCTTACTTAATACTTTGAAAAAGCAAGCACTTGTTTAAATATTTATTTATTTATTTATTTTAAAATAAAAGGATAATAACATGGCTGTTATTAATAACAGCTGTTTTTGGTTGTTTATTTATATCTTCGTTTTTCTGGTTGCATAAAAAAGTGTAAGATTATTTGCTTATATAATATGACAGTACAGTGGCATTCTTCAAGTTTTTACTTCTGCAAACTTGTCAATTACATCCTTGAAACTCATGCTTCTCACATGCTCCCTGTCAATGGAAAGGATTGCCAAGCTTGGTAATTGTTCGTCAGTCATCGTGGATCAAAGACCACTTTTTATTGGTTAAAGCTTCGAAAAGTTTCTTTTGTTGGATGCTACAGGTACGCATCTACACCGGGTAGATGGGACTCGTCAGCCTGGGAAGGCAGCTCATCTGAGAGAAGGAAAACTCTGATCCCAAACCTCCACTGCCTTGTGGCTACATCCAGTTATGGAAAAGGCTTCAGGAGTCAACCTCGAGGCAAAATCTGGAGCCGGAGCCCCTGAGGCAGTTCATGGCTGAACACAGTCATGTTCTGGCAACTCCTGCGATGCCGCTGGAACCAACCGTATTGGCCTCTGCCTTTCCATTGGACAATTTCAGCGACGTGGAGAGGGGGGATTTGCTGCATGGGTAACAGCCTATCCTCCATACCTACTTTACCCAGGCTTCGCGCACTGGAGAGGACACTCTGTTCCAGAACCACCATTCAGAGCGTGACACCATAGTCTTCCGAGACTGAAGGATGCCAACTACAGGTACGCAAATGGTCAGGAAAAATCAAAAATACACAGATGGGTTCGGTACAGTTTCAAAATAATCTGACCTCACAGTGAATTCAAGAAATTGAAGCACTGTCCTTGTCTCAGCTGTCTTGGGGTTGATTCTTGCAACTTCCTGATGACTCTTAGAATTTCCTGTACGAAATCAGTATCTTCTGAGAATGCATCATAAACTTTGACCAGATTGGGGAGAAGTCTTTGTAATTCTTCTGCTGTCACAAAAAGCAGAATGAATGATAACAGAGACTAACATTACGTTAGCCATTGCTTCATTGTGAATCTCCAGTTCTTTAAGAGAACAGTCCCGGCATACCAATATTGCCCTTTTAACTTCTTCTTTATCTGTAGGGTAGGTTGAATGGTTTGCAGAGGGGACAAGTAAGGCCTTAGGGTCAATCTGTTTAATTTTCTTCTAGACATCACCATGCACCCCTGCCATATTTACTGCATTATGGCCTTCACAATGGCAGAAGTTGATGTCCAGTCCATTTCTCTCCAGTAGTATGAGGATTACTCCTGCTAGTTCATTGGTGGTCTTTCTACGCACAGGAAAGAACCCCAGGAAAGATCTTTTATTGTAACCTCACCACCCTCAGTGTGGACGTATCTGATAACCTGACACATCTGATCAGGGTGTGATGCATCAGGAGTGGTTTATTTATTTATTTAGCATATGGCATATAATGCATGGACTTATATGACAGTTAACCTAGATCCCTGTTTCCCCTGGGGGCTGGGGATAAGAATAGGCCCTCAGTTTGGCTGTACTTGTCGTAAGAGGCGACTAAACAGCCACCGGGTCGATGGGACTCGTCAGCCTGGGAAGGCAGCTCATCTGAGAGAAGGAAAACTCTGACCCCAAACCTCCACTGCCTTGTGGCTACATCCAGTTATGGAAAAGGCTTCAGGAGTCAACCTCGAGGCAAAATCAGGAGCCGGAGCCCCTGAGGCAGTTCATGGCTGAACACAGTCACGTTCTGGCAACTCCTGCGACGCCACTGGAACCAACCATATTGGCCTCTGCCTTTCCATTGGACCATTCCAGCGACGTGGAGAGGGGGGATTTGCTGCATGGGTAACAGCCTATCCTCCATACCTACTTTACCCAGGCTTCGCGCACTGGAGAGGACACTCTGTTCCAGAACCACCATTCAGAGCGTGACACCATAGTCTTCCGAGACTGAAGGATGCCAACAACCTAGATCAAATATCAATGTCCAGTTCATCCAGCCATTCAAGGACAGAGTTTTCTTTATTGAAAAAGTCAGACCATGGGCCAGTATACGCCCTCAGTTTGCAGCCAGACACAATGTGGTATATGGTATGGTGGGAAAACTTGCAATCATGCAGTGGGTTAGATACTAGCCCCCATTTAAACATTGAGTCCTGGCAAACACCATGTAGGGTACGGATCCTGTTCAAAGTTTTACAGTGCTGGAAAGGTAATTTGAAACATGGCACCTTAAGTGTAGGATTGTCTATATGTCTACCTGTTTCTCCATCGTGTTGAGGGAGGGACTGCTATATAAATTGTGTCACATCATCCCCTGTAAAAAAAAACCTGTATCAATTAGTCAACCACATGCTAAGTGACAGATCAGGAGTGGTGTCAAAAAGGATTCCATAGTACTAAGCCTTCTTAATGTCTGTCACAATTCTTTATTAACGTGATTCTCCATAACGTTAGTAAACTCATTTTGAGTTTGTGGAGATAAGTAGGTTGCAATTCTCCCTTCATAAGGAGAGGCAGTTTTAATTGTGATTTAGTGTTCCCTCAGAATTGCATCATACTTTGATATATATTGAGACAGCTCCAAAAGAATTTCCCTTGTTCTCTTCGGACTCCAGGTGACCATGAAGGGGAAGGCTCTGCTTACCCAGCAACAGAACCAACAGATGATGTAGCATGTCCCTCCATCTCCTCCTCTCCTCCTCCAGCTTCAGTTGGTGAAATGCGTCAGTAGGTGCTTTCTTCTTAAGGTCTTTTGACATTCTCCAGTGTCTAGGTCTTTAGGACAATGACTAGGTCTTTCCTTTTCTTCATGCAGCCAATATGAGCAGCAGATGATTCATGCTCCCCCAGTCTTGTGCTCAGTTTCTGTCACAAAGGTGAAAGGAAAGGCTTTACATTGGTCATGAAATAGTCTGTGGCAGAAGCAGTACAATAAATGTGTTGATGTAGAGTACACCATCCATTTTCATAGAACTGTTCTGCCCCCCACTGAAGCCTTGTAGAACCACAATGTACTCATGCATCTTTTATAGACTTTACCACCAGCCCCTACGCATATGATGGAACAAAATGGTCCGTCCTTATTCTGGGGAGGCTTGCTTCCCATCCTGTATCTCACAGCAGCCCACCAGGGAGCACACAAGACCACCAGATACTTGCATCTCATTGCCATTCTATTTACCCTCCTACCCCCCCCCCCCACAAAGATACCATGGTGACTGTTCCTTAAGCATTATTATGCCCTTAAATTTTTGCACAGGGTATATATTGCATAAATATTTATCACATAATAGAGATTTGCTTGTCAAAATTTCTCCCATATTTTATGTAAAGATGCTTTTGATCTCAACACTGTGAAATGGGTGAGAAACTGCTTTGCCTGCTGCTGTTTCTACACAGCCCAGATCTGTAATCCTTGTTGACGTGCATATCATCTGGTACCACAAAAAAGTGGGTAGGTGTTTGTAAAGCAAGCAGTAGTTCAGGGCAACCTGCTGAGTAAATGATCAAGCAAGTTATCTTTGGTGGTATTGGAAAAGGGGAAAAAATGTGACCGTGAATGAACCTTAAAAAGAAGCACTTTTCTTCAAATTCTTTACAATGTGTCTTGCTTCTAAATATTTTAAAAACTTGTCTTTTTTGGCCGTGTTCTACAATAAATTTTAAATGTTATGCAGAAGGCTCTTGCTGTAGGTACATTATTTTTATTCAATATAAGAAATTGCAAAATCCAGACTGGTACTGGATGCTAGCAGTGTACCGTGCTCTCTTTCAAAACCCATTTGTCATCCCTCCCTGCATGGAAGGCCAAAACATCTAACTGAAGGATGAGAGAAAATCATTTGTCTGAGAGGCCAGCTGGTTCCTGGAAGGGCAAGAGAGTAGCAGTAAGCTCTGAAAGGCGGGCGGATCCAAGAAAAGGCTTACAGAGCACAGGAAGCACAGTGAGAAGGCAAAGCAGAACAGGACATGGAATTGTTTATTAGACATGAGGGTATTTTGCCTGTGCAGCCATGCCTGCCTACAAGAGAGAGCAGGGGCATATCAGAGTGGGAAGCATTGGAGCATGGCAAAGAGCCTGCGGTAGATGAGTTTGGGTGCATTCACATTTGTGCATGAGTGTTTGTCAGCAATTTTCAACCTTTTTCATCTTACTGCCAGTGACAAGGCACTAAAATTGTCAAGGCAGACCATCAGTTTTTTGACAAGGCATACCATGCTGCCAGTAGGGGGTTCATATCTTCCCAAATCCCTCCTCCAAACTCCCATGGCATACCTGCAGATCATTCATGACACTCCATTGTGCCGTGCCACAATGTTTGAAAATCTCTGGTTTAAGTTGTCTGACCCTTTGCAGTCTTGTATGCAAAATATATGAGATAACAGGGTTGTTCGGTGTGGTGCTAATTGGGCAGCAGAGCAATTATTGCTCCTTGTGTAGACCGTCTTGAGTAATAGTGTGAGAGGGAGAATATAAGAGAAGGTGGGTTTCCTCTGCCTCCTGCTGCTGTTTCTCTGGCATGCTTCTTTTCCCACATTCCCTGCAGCAGTACCTATAGCAGTGGGATAAGTTGTTTGGGAGAAGGAGCCTCTTTCCTTTTGTTTCCTTGGTGGATTATGGGCTGCTTCCGTCCTCAGCTTTAAATCAAGTTAGGTGTGAAATCTGGGACTGCTCCTTCCTGGAGGTGAGAAGATAACTGAGGAAAAAATAACTGAGGAGTTTGACACATGTACTTCTCCAAGGGATGTCCCTGAAGTCAGGGGGCTTATGATGCTACTGTGAAAGAAAGAGGGAAGAGTTTGCTGTTTCTCCCTGCCCGTTACCAAGTGTTTGGAATAAAACCTGGACATTTGGAGGGTTCTGAGACCAGAATTCCAAATTGATAATATGACAATACAGAAATTCCATAAAACTAGAAGATTGATGGTGTTAGGATAATAGAATTTTAGTCAAATACGTTGAGTGTGCCTTTGAAGAGTCTCCTCTCTCTTTTATGTTTGTGGAAGCATAGTTCATAGTTTGTGGAAGCAACTCTCAGACAGGCTCAGGTAGTAAGATAGCAATTGGTGTCAATGATGCACTTAATTGTACCTGAGGCATATTAATGCACATATTTTCTGACAAAACATAACAATGTGGTTTTCAAAAAAAAAAAAAAAAATGCAGCAGTTCGAAAAGTAGGACTCCACCCCCAGTTTTAATATATTTCAAGCAGACCTGATCAACACTGAAGCAGCACCCATATTCTGTCTCTATGATCTTTTTTATGCATGTATCCTGCCACTCTCCTTCACTGCGAGGTGGGTGGGATCCTTCTGAGTGTAGCCTTTTCTGAGGATTGACTCTCTTATGGCATGAGTGTGACAGGGAACAAGATTACAGCAGCTTCTACTTATTCTTTCAGCACCACCACCATGATTCTCCAGCAATGCTGGAGGAGGATGGGAATAAACCCCTCCCACACATAGCCCCACCCACCTGCCCCCATTTTTCTCACTTGCTTTCCAAGGACACTGAGCAAGATCAGGGGAAGGGCAGGTAATAGGCTGGGGAGGTGAAAGTGCAGGATGCCAGCTTGCCACCTCTGCCCAGCCTACTGATAAAAACACTCATTTCACCTGGCTTTTAGCCCTGATTTCAAGTAATCCACCAGTGTCCGATGATCCTGATACTCGCCTGCTAGATAAATAGGAAGATGAATGAAAAATAAATGAAAACTGCACACAGAAATTTACAGAGTTCAAAGGTGTAGCCAGTCATATACAAATATGTATCTGTACTTCAAGGTTTTTCATTTTGAAATGTTCTTTTTCCTGCCAAGTTAATCCAGGGAATGGCACCTTTTCTCAAGTTTTTCCCAAGGCTATTATGCTGCTGTTTCAGTAGGGATGCAGTCTCTCTTTACTTCTCATAGCCAGAAATTGTTAGGTTTTCAGTTCTTTCTGTTCACAACAAATGAAACACTTTGCCACTAAATGGAAATAAAGGTTTTATTCGCACACTTAAAAATCAGTATTTTTTTCTTTTGCCCTGTCTTTGGAAAAACACTTTATATCTGAGGTATTCAATCTCCCTAGTGAGCTGTGGCTAGCCTCCAGGGGCATCGCCAGGCATCTCGGGGAGAGAGGTGGCCGGCAGCTGCTCTGCTGCTGAGCTCTGCTCAGCTCAGCTGCACTGGCTGCCTCCTGACTTGCTGCTTTTCCGAGGCTGAGAACAAGGTGGGTGGGCAGTGTGGAACATGGTGGGGGGAGGTGGGAGAGAAGGCTGGCTGGGCAGGCAGGCAGAGGTGCCGCATCTCATCATGGAGCTCTCTCCATGTGCAATCTCGCCCCAAGGACTACATTTCCCAGTGTGCCTCTTGCTCTGGGCATCCTGGGATTGGGCAAGGCTGCTTGGGAAGGAAGGAACCAGCCTGCTCGTAGTGGGGGGTGTCCAAATGCCCCAGCCTGCATCCCTCCATCTTGCCTGGGGGGAACAGGCGTGGCATCTGCATGCTGGGTGTGTGTGTGTGTGCAGCCCCCATCTACTTTGGGGTGAGTTGTAATCTTGCTCTGTGTGGCTGCAATCCTTTCCACACTTTCCTGGGAGTAAGCCCCATTGACTCAAATGGGACTTACTTCTTAGTAGACCTATGTAGGCTTGGTGTCTGTGTCAGCTTAACCAATGATCTTCACCTTTCTCTTTTTCCTCCCCCTTCAAAAAAGAAAAAAAAGCCACTCTTGATGGCTTTGTCTCAAAAAATTGATTAAAAATAAAAAATCCCCATCCCTTTTCAGCCATCCCTTTTTCCTCTTGCCTCCTTTTGGGGGGGGGGGGTACTCTGTTGCTGCTGCTGGTACATGCATATGGAATCCCATTGGCCATTTCCCCCAAGACCTGCAACCCTGTTGTTTGCACTTTTGACTTAAGTATCATCTCATGACCACTGCTCTATGCAATAAAATGTTATCTCCCACCCCCCACCCCCCGCTGCCCCAAATTATGTCAGTTCATTTTGGAGCATTCATTTCGGTGGTTCATTCTTGTCAGGGTTCCCTCTCTGTCCCTGGGCATGTGGTTCAAATCCCCAGGATTCTCTCAGTGAGAAGAGACCCAGTTATAGTAAATCATAAACCTTGATAAGAACTATGTTTTTATAGGAATTGTCAGTCTTGTGATAGATGACTCCTGCTTGAATGAGAAAACATGTACTTGATGCAGCTGTGGAGCAAGAACCAATGCTGAGCATCTTTTCCAGGTTATCCACTCCCAGTGAGAGAGGCCCAGGCAACTTGTGCCTTTCAATGTTAGTTCATTTAACTGTTCCAGGTCACTGGTTGTAACAATCATGTTAGGTCAATCATTGAGAAAGTTTTAAGTTGTCCATATATCTAGTTGAACAGTGATATATGCTCTCTTCTTGAAAGGAATGAAAGTTTGCTTATCTGTCTCTGCACTTTTTAAGGGCCAGAATGACAGTAAGACATTCTTACTGCGTGTTTTAGACTTTGCAAGCACGATGTATCCATATGAGTTGTTCAGCCTTAAAAAATATATTGCAACCTTTCATTAGTGAGCTTTGTGAATTACATGTTGCATGATACTTCAGAGCTTGTAATGTATTTTATGTCATTTTGGAATCTCCTGACTACAATAACCAGCTCATTATTTTGGAACATAAAACAGGAATGAGTAAATGTTATGCCTTTATATCTGTCCTCTTTTTTTGTTTTAATATTTCTGGTCACATCTGGGGGCTTGTTCACACCTGAATGAACAGGTGTTCTAAATGAACAGGTTGTTTTAATGCCAATAAAGGTCTCTAAATCTAACAGGTTGTTTGTTTGACATGGTCTGACATTTCTATATATTGAGCTGCTAGTATTCTGTCTTCAGCATTCTGACTGGGAGTCGCCATCTTGTCATGAGACTGCTAGTCCTTATGAAAACTAAAGTTTGTCCTTACTCTTGATACATAAGCTGCAGGCAGTCTTTACAGTCTTAGGAACTTTGACTGTTTTGTGTTCTACTGATCATAATATGGACTAGAGCTGAAATGATATTTTGTAGTGATTTGAAATTTGGCAAGAATTTTGCTTTTTCAGTACAAATAGATAAATAAATACTTCATTGTCATTGTACAAGTTACAACGAAATTTCAATGCACTCCAAGACACAGACATAAAACATTTATACAACAATCATACAACACATTTAAATCCATCCCACATTCAATGCTACATATACATCTATTTATATAAATATCTCAAAATAAAAATAAAGTAATACTCCTATTTCACTCAGAGATGCAATAAATAGATAATAAAACCCAGTAAACATCTGAAGATGCTGTGTTATCACATTCCTAGTAATTTTAAAGTTCATTGTTCAATGTGGTTATAGCTCTAGGATAAAAACTGTTCATAGATTGTGTGGTGCGTGCCCTAATACATCTATATCGTTTGCCAGAAGGCAGCAATTCAAAAAAATTATAAGCTGCATATATACGAGTCCTATATACAAGTCCTCGTATATACAAGTCCTAATCATGCTTCAGAAACTACTGGAAAAAAAACATTCCTAATCAATAATATATCAGCAATCAACTTGCAAGTGAAATACTTTAACACTTTTTGTGTTTTATCTCCTCTCAGACACCTAAATCCAATAGTTACTATAACTGGGAAACTTGAGGGAATAAGTGAATCTGGAAAATGTAATTTTTTGCAGACAAAGTTGAAAGAATAAACTTGAGGATTTCTTCTTCTCTTACATGGTTCATGACGGTTTATTATTCATGATCCAATTATCGCATTTTCTACTATGATTTCTGAGTAGAATATGAATAGCCTCTAACTATTTCTGCAGAATGTATTCCTCTTGTATTCTAAGTGCAGGCTATGAGACAAAGGTGAAGGTGTATTTCCTTCTTTTTATGGCTGTTATCTTCAAGTGGTTTTTGTGATGCAACAATGAAAACAGCATTCCTTTTCTTGCATTTCAGAAACAAGAGTGAACTGGAAGGGTGCTTAATGCACTGTTATGGAGAAGATTTGCATTATCAGTTGCTCTCACATGAATAGAACTGGGATTTTCAATGCACATAATTAAAAGTTATTGTCAGTGTTTTTCTACCAAGTAACTGGCTATACTCCATGCACTCTCTAAGTAGGACATCTCTGCTCCACAACATGCATCATTACAGTGGCTATAAAAAACTTGTTTGGATGTGAGATAGTGCTGAGCCTGAACTAACTTAAACCAGACAGTGGTCTTCCAAGGTCAGGACATTGGTGGAAGATATGGCACAGCTGATACCACATTGGTTTTGTCTCATCAATATACAGTGAGTTTCCTGTTAAGACACTGCAATCAAGACAAAGTGTACTTTGCAGAGGAAAACTTTTAATGTCTTCAGCTGCTGCAAGAACTTATGCAAGGTGCATCCTGCAGTTACCGTTCTTCAATATTCACATCCTGTTGGAAGTTTGGAACATCCTTGTGGATGACTTACAATTTGCAACAAGCAAAAACTTCTTTCCCAAGCCCAAGTTTGAGATTGCAGGTTTCCTTTAAGGTTGTTGGACACCTTTTCCTGTCTCATAAAGTTATCTCTGATGGATTATAAAATAGAATTACAGACAGCTCTTTATTTACATGGGGGTTATGTTTCTGAAAAATTGAAATATACATGCTTATATTGCAAGCATGTAAATTAAAATGGCTTTTCCCATAGGAAACAATGGAATTGGTATGTTTAGGGGAAAAGTCAGCTTAATTCCTTCAGCTCTGCTAAAATTAGTTCTATTAATACATCTAGGTCAGGATTCAGTAGTACATAAAGTTGTATGTATGTCCTCACCTCTCCTATAACTACCCCCAGTAGTGTAAGCTGTGGCTTACTGCCAGTGCAAGTGTCTGTCCACCTGGCAGGGTGATGTAAAGAGAGTCAAGGAAGAAGATGGTGAAGATGCTAATACTGATTTGAAGATTGTGCACTGCAAGGAAAGAAAGTGCCGTTTGGGAAAATGTATTCTTCTGGATTAGAGCACTGCAATATTGAGAGAATTGCAAGCCTTATTGTAGAAAATGATCACAGTCTCTTCTAGGCAGTATGTCAGTTCTTTTCTACATTGTATTCCAGTTTCTACATTGTATTCCAGAAGAACCCAATTCTGATGGTTCTTCTGTATCCAATTGTACACTTTCTGGAGTATTGATTTATTTTCTCATCTTCACTAGTGCACTTTGAGTTTTATATTCTAAATGCACTGCAAAAAAGTATAGTGTGATCATAATAAAATATTAAAATATCCACTTACTATGATATGTGGACTGAAAAGAAATAAGACTAAGCAAAATAAGTGCCATTCCGTAACAATACAGAATTCAACCTTTCTTGAAATTACTTTAGTGTTGTGACCTCTCATCCCTTTTTGTGTCATCTTCCATCTAAAGAAAATACTGAGACTTTCCAAGCCAGCAACAGTAGCAAAATATCTTGGCCCAGTGCATTGGGGGGAAATGGGGAGAACCACATACTATATCAGCAAACATAGGTTTTTTTCACTAACAATCCCACAAACTTGGGAAAGGGATCGATTGGTTTCCTAGATCAATGGTTACTGTGGGTCATAACCCACTAGTGGGTCATGACCCAATTTGATAAGGCAAATTAGGCTGTGTGCATCAAGGGTTAAACAAGCTGCTATGGGGGGAGCATTGCTGCCCAATCCCTATTATAGCCACAATCCTTGTCATTCATAAATCAGGCAGCAGCCTTTAGGACTGCAGAAGCCTTTAGGATGAGAGGAACACAGCAACACCAGAATAATCCCAATCCAATGAATGTAGAGGTCACATTTCTCCACTCCCACTATAGTAAAAAGGGTAAAAACAGGCTTGAGTGACTGGCAAAGTGGAACACTTTTTTTTAAGGCTCATAAAGTTAGGTGGATCCCAACAGAGTGTCATTTTAAAAAGTGGGTCCCTGTGCTAAAAGTTTGGGAACCACTGTGCTAGATGCAGCATTAGAAAGTTTGATGGTGGACAATTTGCAGAGCCAATGAGAGGGGGAAATAATTCAGTGGACAAGAGCATATCATTCCCCCCTCCCCCCAAAAAAGGGAGGCAAAAGGTTTAAAAAAAAAAAAGACACATGCTTTAGATCGCAGTAGGAGTTGCTTAGCATTCTGGTGCTGTATTAGCAAATGGGGCAGCAAGATATACAACCACCAAAGTCTGCGACTGGGGAAGACTAGCTGTCGTTTGCAAACTTGGTGTGCATGCATAAGTACTGTTATATGAACTATATGCTCATCACCAGGTCACAAGGGATGCCATAGTTACTAGCAGGGCTGTGGAGTTGGAAGCAATTTTGGGTGCAGTTGAATGTTTGGTCTACTGACTCCAAAATCTTGCTAGTTATAATAGTAGGCATAACTGATATGTTATAGTTGGTTGACTGGAAGATAACCCGAGAGCGCAAGGCTGTGGAATCAGTAGACAAAACTTCTAACCCCACCCAAAATTGCTTCCAGCTCTGACTCCATGTTTCCGACTTTGACTTTATAGCCCTGCTCATGATTGGGGAATTGGAATCAGAAGCAATTTTGGGTGGGGTTGGAGTCAGAGTTTTTGTGTACAAATTCCCCAACCCTAGTTATTAAGGTTATTTGCATACTATTTTTCAGAACAAAAGTTTTCAAAGCAGTTTACATAGCTAAAGATAGGGGGGAAATAGAAAAGATTGCCTCTTCCAAGGGGAGATCACAATCTTCAACACACATTCACAACCACAAGGGGACACCAGGAAAAAATTCTCTAGAAAAGACACTATGCAGGGGTGAATGGGGCCTATGGTTCCCCTCTTGGTTTTCATCCCAATTGCAACCTCATTCAAAATTGTTGTTAAAGGGAAAAAAAAACACCAATTAAAACCAGCAGTCTCCCCCGCCCCCCCTGCAGATAAAAAAGCATGGGGGGAAGGTTGTGATGGACAACCATAGCAAAGTACTAAAGCCATTTGAATAGTGGTATCACTCTATTTCTACCTCTTTCCAGATAGGCTATTTATAAAAGAATCCCAAACAACACAGGAGTATGTCATGAATTCTTTGCAGCATCTAGTTTGGCCCTAAAAGTGCCTCTTTGCCCAGTTAGCAGAGTCTAGCCTTCTCAGTAGTTTCTACCTTGGAGATGCCTGTGAGCTCTAGCAACATACAAAGCCTGTCCCAGTGAGCGCAACCTGCAGGTCCTCCGAGCTGCTCGTAGCCAAGTTCGGCAGACTGCCAGAAGATGTGCTAACGACTACTGGCTCCAACTCTGTCCCAGATACAGAGAGCAGCTGACACAGGCAACATCAAGGGGATGTATGACTGTATCAAGCTGGCCCTAGGTCCAAAACAGAAGAAAAATGCCCCTCTGAAGTCTGCCACAGGCGAGGTTATCCAGGACTGGGCACAGCAGATGGAACGCTGGGTGCAGCACTACTCTGAGCCGTATTCCAGAGAAAATGTAGTTGGAGCTTGACAGTGAACCACCCCCAGAAGAACTTAACGTGGCCGTGGACTCCCTTGCCTCTGGCAAGGTACCTGGGAAAGACAGTATCCCTGCTGAGGTCCTAAAGTGCTGCAAAGAGATCATCGCCACTAAGTTGCATGAAATCCTCTGTCTCTGCTGGAGAGAAGGTGGAGTACCCCAGGACATGAGGGACGCAAACATCGTCACGCTGTACAAGAACAGGGGTGACTGCAATGACTACCGTGGCATCTCTCTCCTTAGCGTTGTAGGAAAGCTGTTTGCCCGAGTTGTGCTAAAGAGGCTCCAGGTACTTGCAGAGAGTGTCTATCCAGAATCACAGTGCGGATTCTGAGGCAACAGGTTCACCACTAATATGGTATTCTCCCTTAGACAGCTGCAGGAGAAATGCAGAGAACAATGACAGCCACTCTTTATAGCCTTCATAGATCTCACGAAGGCTTTCGACCTGGTCAGCAGGGACGGTCTCTTCAGGATTCTCCCCAAGTTCGGATGTCCACCCAGGCTCCTCAGCATCATCAGGTCTTTCCATGAGGACATGGGGCACTATAGTTTTTGATGGCTCTGCATCAGACCTCTTTGACATTCAAAGCGGAGTGAAGCAGGACTGTGTTCTGGCGCCGACCTTGTTTGGGATTTTCTTCGCTGTCCTGCTGAAGCATGCCTTTGGAACTGCAACTGAAGGAATCTATCTCCGGACCAGATCAGACGGAAAGCTCTTCAACCTCTCCAGACTGAGAGCAAAGTCCAAAGTCCAGCTGAAATGTCTGTGTGACTTCCTCTTTGCGACAATGCTGCTGTCACCACCCACTCTGCCAAAGATCTTCACCAGCTCATGGATCGCTTTAGCAAGTCCTACCAAGACTTTGGACTGACAATCAGCCTGAAGAAAACACAGGTCATGGTTCAGGATGTGGACTCACCTCCCTGCATTACAATCTCTGCGCATGAACTGTAGATTGTCCATGACTTTGTGTACCTTGGGTCAACGATCTCTGACACTCTTTCTCTAGATACCAAGCTAAACAAACGCATCGGTAAAGCAGCTACCACATTTTCCAGACTCGCAAAGAGAGTCTGGTCCAACAAGAAGCTGACGGAACATACCAAGATCCAGGACTACAGAGCTTGTGTCTTGAGTACACTTCTGTACTGCAGTGAGTCATGGACTCTTTGCTCACAACAGTAGAGGAAACTGAACGCTTTCCACATGCGCTGCCTCCGACGCATCTTCGGCATCACCTGGCAGGACAAAGTTCCAAACAGCACAGTCCTGGAACAAGTTGGAATCCCTAGCATGTATGCACTGCTGAAACAGAGACGTCTGCATTGGCTTGGTCATGTCATGAGAATGGGCTATGGTCAGATCCCAAAGGATCTCCTCTATGGAGAACTTGTGCAGGGAAACTGCCCTACAGGTAGACCTTGCGATACAAGGACATCTGCAAGAGGAATCTGAAGACCTTAGGAATGAACCTCAACAGGTGGGAAACCCTGGGTTCTGAGCGGCCTGCTTGGAGGCAGGCTGTGTAGCATGGCCTCTCCCAGTTTGAAGAGACACTCGCCCAGCAGACTGAGGCAGAGAGGCAAAGCAGGAAGGCCCATAGCCAGGGAGACACACCAGGGACAGACTACACTTGCTCCCAGTGTGGAAGGGATTGTCACTCCCGAATTGGCCTTTTCAGCCACACTATACGCTGTTCCAGAACCACTTTTCAGAGTGCAATACCATAGTCTTCCAAGATTGAAGGATGCCAATGATGATGATGCTTCTCACATAGCAGTGATGCTAGGTAGGCATTTGTTATGGGGAAAATATGAATTGGATTTTCCAGGTATGAAACATTGCAGGAACTGTAACATCTGACACAACAGAAGTGCTACTTTGAGGGATGAGACCTGAATTCCAAGCAAGAAATGAGAAATAGCTGTGTACCTTGTTGTATGAAAAACAATTTCATGTGTAAAACTCCAGGGACCAAATTATCTGCTCCAGTTGTACAAATGCAATTCATCATATTATGAGTGGAATCTCAGCTAATACAGCTGCTGACACTGCTGGACATAGGTTTGTGCCATATTTTTTAGCGTCTTAAGCATTTTCTGCCCAACGTTGCATATACACAATAGGGATCAAATGTGTACTCTGTGGGCTGGGCAGAATGGGTTAAGGCAGTGGTTCTCAAACTAGTGGGTCGTGACCCACCAATTCGTGTAACGCTTCCCCTATCCTTTTAAGGGGTGGGGGGAAGGAGGAGGCAGGAATGCAATCCCCAGGATCCTGTCGCTAACGGGGGGGCGGCGGCAAGGGAGGTGCTTTTACTTAATGTGTGTTAGGGCAAGCAGCAGGAGGTGCGGGGAGCCCTGCACAGCCCTCTGCACAGCTCCCCATGGCTTGGAATCTTCACAAATAAATAGCAAGTGCAAGCCACTTCTGGTTTGTGATCGCAGCCAGGAGGTGGCTTGTGCTTGCTATTTGAGGATTCCAAACCTCAGGCAGCCCTGCACGGGGCTCCTGGCACCTCCTGCTGCTTGCCCTAACACACAGTTATTTGTGTGTCCCCTCATCCCCCCTTAGCGGTGCAATCCTGGGATTGCATCGCCGCCCTCACCCCTCCCCTGCAAAGACTTACCTTGGGAGTAAAGCTACCAAAAAGTTTGAGAACCACTGAGTTAAGGAGTAGGCCCTGGCCTGAGTTTGTGTGGATTTAAGATTGCTGGCTGAATGTGATTGCTTGTTATATTAGTTTGCTGTGGCCATCATTGTGGGGGTCATGTCCATAATTGCATGAAAATATTGGACTAATTTGCTGTGTACCTTTATAGACTGAAATGGGACAAGTAGCTGAAGTTACGTGCTCCAGGCAATCAAGAAGTTTATGGTTTAAACTGGTAATTTCTCCTCATTGTCAGAGTAAATCAGCAGCAATTTCAAGTGATCAGGGACCAAAGGATTCCGTGAATAGTAATATTTTTTCTAAACATTCAATTTTTATCATACCAGCTCATACACCAGCTCATATTAATTGAATTAATGTTTGCATATGCAAATGTGGGCACACTCACACTTAACTAAAAAGCTTTCAGTGGTATAATTTTGTTAATTTATTTGATAGCTATTCTAGTTAGGAATGGATCCTTGCTGTTTTCAGTCTACCTCTCAATACCACATGCTCCTAATGCAGATGGGTAAGGATGTGTGTTGCTGTCAGACCCTATTTGTGAGCATTCCAGGTCTTCAGGATGCTAGAAGGTCTGGAAGCTATACTGTTCCTTCCAGTCCAGCTTTGCAGAGGGTGATAGCTAGACTATTATGAAGCAAAGATACATCGCACATGTTCTGAAAATGTTCTTGATCATTCTGCGTATCCTAGTGTTGAGCTTTGGAGTCAGTCTCTGGCAGGAGAGATGGGCACAAACATGTGTTCTATTTCTATTTCACACTATTTCTATTAAGATATTATGAGCACTTATTTCTGAGTACATGTGGTTAGTGTGATGGATATAAAAAGAACTGTTCTACCTCACAAGGGTGTTGTGCTGAATGTGGAGATCACGTATCTGTAGAACACATTAGAAGGATGGTGGAGACTGATCTATTCCATCGCTACAACTCCACACAGGGCATATACCAAAGAGGAAATATTGCTTAGGGTTGCTCTTATGTGTAATAAGTTGTTTTCATTTATGTCACTGCTTTACCTTACCTATTCCTGCCCCATTTCTTTTAAAGGTTGACTGGCTCATGTTCTTTGGCCTGAAGTTGCTATATAGACCAAGATATATATTATCTGGATAACTGAAATTCACATAAAGCCCCAATGTAGGCAAGTGTGAAGATTCAACCTAGATTCAGATGTCTACCATTACACCTGAAAATTAAGGCTACTTCTCGTTTTACATTTGTAACCAAGTATGGTTGAGTACAAAATGAATATGCTTAGGCTAGAATAGTGTGTGTTTATTTGAACGGTCACAAATGGAAAAGTATAGTATGTTACTGAAGATGAGATTTCTGGTTATGTCAATACCTACCAAGTTGTGACATAATATATCAGAGAAGTGATTAGAAAACATACACACAGATCATTTGATTTCTAGGGTAAACTGATAACTCTGATGCAATTGTTTGTCCAATGCAAAACTTGAAAGTTACCTTGAGCATCCCATTTTCTTCGAAAGTCTGGAAGAAGGGATGGAGCTATAAATACTGAATTTCATGTAGAGAAGACCAGTTATTTCACTCCCAATGGAGAAGCATGAGTGCTTACCTATTGTTCGTCCTTTCCTTTATGATAAGTTATAATGTTGGATTTATGATGGTAACTTGTGCCCATCATACCATAATTTACATTTGTGACCACATTGTTAATCTGTATTATAATTCTTCCTTTGCTGATACACAGAGAGCCAAATCAGAATACCAAGTAAATGAATAGATTTCCACAGAGGTAGATGTTGACTGGCTCACTGCATACTCACAGTGGTTTAATGAATTATCTTTTTCTCTGCTATGAGATGAATCTTTGCTAGTAAAGGGGAGGCATGAATGTCTTTCTTGAGTGCCCCTCAATTTTATTGTATAAAATATCTTAATAATAATAATAATAATTGCAGCCACTGTCAATCAGAATGTGAAGAAGGAAGCATCTCATCTTCGTCACTGAGGCTGCGATCCTATCCACACTTTCCTGGGAGTAAGCCCCATTGAACAAAATAGGAGTTACTTCTGAGTAGACCTGGTTAGGATTGTGCTCAGTGCCTACATAGAGGTAAGTTTCATTGTGTTCAATGGGGCTTACTCCCAGGAAAGTGTGGCAAACTCTGCTGGGGCTGCAATCCTCAGGGCAATGGACGGGCAGCTGAACTGCTCCTAGTCAGCGAGGCTGCACGCTGACTGCTCCTGTTGCCCTCATTAGCGGGAGGGAACACATGGCGGCAGGGGGGGCTCGCCCTCCGGGGCAGCGGGGGCTCTTTGAGTGGGAGCGGTTCCAGCGTCCCCCTCTTCCTCCCGCACCCCCGACCCACCGGGAAAGCTGAGCCAGCTAGCTCAGCCGGGGAGGACAGGCGCAGGGCGGGCAACTGCTCCTGTTTCCCTCGTTAGCGGGTGGGGACACATGGGGCGGGGGGGCTCGCCCTTGGGGGCAGTGGGGGCTCTTTGGGCTCCAGCGCCCTCCTCTTCCTCCCGGGCCCCGTCTCACCGGGAGTGCTGAGCCTAGCCGGGGAGGAGAGGCGCGTGGCGAGCAGCTGAACTGCTCCTCATCAACGAGGCTGCAGGCTGGCCATTCGCGCCCTCTCCTGCATTCTCCGTGCAGTCGCAGGAGGGTCATAGCTGCGCGTGCGCTCCCCAGCCAACAACCGGTTCTCCGAACCAAGAGGTGAACTAAGAAGCGGTACTATAGAACCGGGGTGAACCGGCTCAATCCCACCACTGCTTAAATGTATGAAAATATATACAGTAGCTGGAACTCCTGTATTTTCACTTTGGTGTTATTAAATCAAAAGGTTGATTTGGTGTAACATTCACTTATCAGATTTTCCTGGGGCAAGTGATCTCAGAAGTGCAGATTCCTAGGGCATTTAACATCTGAATTGGTGAGTGACCTATGTCTGGTTAATGAAAGAATGTAGTGTCCCTTTCTGCCCAAACCCTAACAATTTTTTTTATTTTTTCTCTATTATCTCAGTTCTAGTAAAGTTTCATGCAGAAACAAAAGTGTGCCAGGAAATTATCCAATAAATTCTCCCACGAGAAACAATGAGTTTTCAGTATTCCAGTTTCAATGTCTGGCACCCTAAGAATTCACTATTGCTTTCAATGATGGCCAGTATATGATAGAATTTAGTGAAAATAGTTGCAGTAGAATTTAACCAACTTTATATGAACAGCATTTTTTCAATTAAAATGGTCAAATTTCAAATTGTGATGTCAAGTTTCAGTTCTGAAATCCAAATGTTCAAATGTTTTGAGATCAAACTTTGACATCAAAATCCAAACTGAAGATATGATCCAAACTGAAAATTAATCCAAAATCCAAACTGAAAATTAATCAAATATCAGAATGCTGCAAGACAGTTTCAAATCTGGTTTGGCATTTGTGGCATATGAAGGTCATTTGGCAACCAGGGCACATAAATTCAATAATAGTCATGATATGAAATGAATAATGATAATGGTCAGAGAAGAAGCACAGACAGTGAACATTTTCTTTTATTGAACTTTAAATATAGGTTTCACATATGTAGTGAACATTAGAGGTCATAACCCAAAACAAAACAGGGAAGGAATGCCCATCGAGATAATATGCAGTCGGCTTGTGGTCTATCATACATACATAAGCAGTTTTGTTGTAATATAGAAGATAGGCAAAACATACGTATGTTTATGAAAAATACGTTTGGTTTTCTGGAATGCTTGCAACAAGATATTTATTCCCAGTCGTAATCCCAATGCGATCCACTTTTGGTTACAGTATACACCTTTTGTTACAGAATTTCCAGTGTAATCCACTTTTTGTTAGATAAGGCAGTTGTGTTTTCCTTTTATGATTTCTTGCTGTAACATTTGATAGAATAAAAATAGTTCAACATGATTTGTTCCGTGGCATTCTGCATGTAATTACACATCAAATGACATATAACATGATGGTATTATTCAAAAATTCAAAGATTTTAAAAATTGGGAGGTAGCCACTGTGAGATACAGGCAGTTGGACTATATGGGCCTTTGGCCTGATCCAGCAGGGCTCTTCTTATGTTCTCTGTCACCCCTGCAGCTTGGCATCCAGGGCCTGCAGCACCCCCCCCCCCGGCCTCCCATTCATACGCTACTGTTTGGCACAAGTATAAAACCCTGAGTGTTCTGTGCTGCTCTGTAATGCATTGGTGAGATATAGAAATAAGTGTAGCTCTTTGTGGTAGTATCGGCTAATGGTAATTCTAGAACCTTAGAAGATTCTAGGAGGATCTTCCCCAAACACCTGTCTGATTTCTAAAATTGTAGAAGAGAGTGTAGCCAGAGCCCACATGTTTTATCCATATCTTCTGAAATGTAAGATATGCTTCTTCTTCTGCTTCCCCTTGCAGCAGGCTGCCATAGCAGTACCATTGTGGTCCATTGTTAAGTTTGCCAACTGTTACAAACATGACTGGCAATGGCAGAAAGCCAGGCGGAGTACTGCTTTTTGTCACTTTGCCATGAGATGAATATGGCTCCCCTGAGTCTCTTCTTCTCTATTACAATATGGGGATCAGTATAAGAAAATGTTAAGTAAATGGCAATGAGATGCACTAGCTGCCATATACCTGCATTGTCCTCTGCAAGGACTGCGATTTGCTAGGACTCCTGATCTGATCAACATTTAGCATAAGTATGGCTTTTCAGTAATCTCTGGATACAGTTGAGGCCTTGTGTATAGCATACTGGGCAATTATTTCTAAGTAAATCTCTTTCCCTTTTGCTGTGTTCCCAGTCACATGAGCTCTGCACTGGTGGTTAATTGTGTCTTGAACTTTCTTGTAGCTAACACGTCTTCTTGTGTGTCTTCTTGTAATGTAAAATTTATCTCAACCTCATTTTATAGATAATTTCCTTCTTAGCTTTTGTAATAGAAACAACTAAGGGATCATAACTTAGTTAATAAGACTTAGCAAGATTATGGATGTCATGAACAAGATGCTAATTATGGCCATAATGACTTTTGCCTACCCTTTTGAAATGTGACAGACAGCCAAACCCGCAGTGGTTATTTAAATCTCTGCCCCACTGTTTTGCTCATAATTCGTAATGAGTGAATGACACATTAGATGAGACCAGTATAGAGGTTGGCATAAAAATAAAAAAAAATTCAGTTCAGAGCATAATTCTAATTGCATATTGAGTAACTTGAGAAATAGACTGGATGTCTCAAGAAAATGTACACACACTTTATAGTGTCAAATCTATTAGTTACTGAATTCAAGTGCTCAAAATGTTCCTCATTGGTGTCTATACATCACTGATATTATTTGACTCCCTGCCCAATCCTATGCATGTCTACTCAGAAATAAGTTACACTATAGTCAATGGGGCTTATCCCCAGGTAAGTGTGGATAGGATTGCAGCCTAAGAGATCAGCAGCAGCCACCAACATGTGTGCTGGGATAGTTCCACACATCTCTTCAATTGTTTCCCTTAGATAATAATAATAAATAAAACTTTATTTCTATCCCGCCCTTCTCCCCAAAGGGACACTAGATGTTCTAGTGTTGCAGGTTTTTGAACAAGGAGTATGTATGAATTACAGCTCATAAAAATTCAGATTTCTGAAGCTTCCCATGGCCATCTTAAAGTTATCCGTGCTATTTGCAGGTACCATTTTGAAGGTCTCCACTGTGTTCTGAAGGTCTCTGCTAGCATTCGTTTAAAATGGCCTCCGTATATACATTCTGGAATTTCTCAGATAGCTTTAGGATGGTCATGGATGGGGTGGAGACCATGGATAGCCAAAAACAGCCTGAAAATTGAGGGAGGTAAGTGTCAATCCTGCTTCACATGGGTAGCAAGGATTGACTGTAATCAGATAAAATGTCTGGAGCTTTATTATCTTTCTTCCAAGTAAGGCCTATGTTGGCTCCAGCAAAGCCTGATTTTCCTCAAGATCCCTGATTCCCATGTCAGAAGTCCAGGACTCATGACATTCTGCCTTGTCCTGAAATCCTACATGAATTTAATCCTTCTAACCTTAATGTATGACCCAGCAAATTCCAAACTAGTCCCAATTTCTCCCTAGCAACTTGCTTTTTGCTATGTGTAGCTGTTAACTCACCCCACTAGCCATGTATTGAACCATAGAAAGAATTCAGTTTCTAGTTCCATTTTCACTGAAGGACTGAATTTTGAAAATCTATGGAGTAATTCAGGTCTTTGCTTGATATATATATTTTGTTCAGCATCAACATCAGTCCTCCTGATGTATTGGATGCAGCACAGATCAATCTAGAATACTGCACTGCAACCAGGGTTTTCTCTGTATTCTTAAAACTGACACTTTCAAAAACATGACCACAGGTTGCTTTGGGGAAAATGGATGTATCCATGCAGAACCCCCAATTCCCTTCTCTTTAAAGTGGCTGGAAGCTTCATTGTACAGCAAGTGTACTGCACAGATACAGTACAATAATGTGATGGGTGAGGGCTCTGTTGTGTGCAGAATTTGGCCTCCTGTGTTTTGAAACTAAACCTGAGGAAAAGCTTGCTTGCCTTTTCTAAGGCCACTTCCTGGACATTTCTGACAGGAATGCTACGGGTATGATGGTTTGCTCCCCACTAGCAAGGCAGAGTAGTAGAACGTAGGAGCACGTTTTAAGCAAGCAGTCCCAGAAAGAAACACACGGCTGCAAGTTCCTTTCAGTAAAGTAGACTTGTATTGAAGAGGAGCAAAAAGGCATATCAGGAATGCAGCAAAGATCAGAAGCATAGTAGAACGTACACAACCAGGGCCGACCCCAACAGCACCTCTCCCAGCCACCACACCAACCACGAACCAACCCACACCACATAGCTTCTAAAATCTGCTTATAGACTGGAGCCTACCAATCACAAAATAGGTGACTTCATTGTCTTGTGACTGGAATTGCACAGTATTGCATCAGCTCCCATCATGCTCAGTACCATTAACCTTTATTAATGTGTGAATGGCTATATAGCATGGTTTTGTCCTTGTTGGCTTCAATTAAGTGGGAAGACCTAGGCCACATGGGGGAAGTTCATGTCACAGCTTCTTTGCCCACCAGTGCCCCTTTCTAGGAGTTGAAACAGCACTGGTAACCATCAGGAACAGGCCAGCTGGGGTTACAGGCCTTGAGAAGGTAATGAACATAGCTGTTCGTGTTGGGATGTTTGTGCTTGTCAGCCAGCTTTCCGCAATCGGTCACTCAGGCCTACAGTAAGCCATTTCCTTTTTATTGTAGTATTGTATTTTATTTATTGTAGTATGAAACTTTAAATAAAAATCTATATCCCCCCCCCCAATCTGTATTTCCCATTTCCTTTTTACTGCCTGCTATTATCTTTTTTGACGGAAGCACAAGTGAACGATGGTGGTGTGTGAAGATGGCACAAAGTCAACCTTGAGTACTTTAACCTGTCAGTTCATTAAAGGTTTATATATACAGTGAGATGGCAGTATTCTCTATTCCCGCAGGGAATACTGCAGCCACTTTGCTCTTTTTCATTGCATTGTGACCTCGGCCTCTATTAGCTACTGCTGCCCTCAGGATTCCTTGGGGAGTGAAAAGTAGCACACTCAGAGCTGCTATCCTGCAGAGCCAGTGAAAAATGTTCCTTTATTCTTTTGTTCAGTGATACAAATTGTGCTGTCTCAGGCCATAGATTGGGAGGGAAGCCAGTTGTGCTCTTCCACTAGGGATACTACTTCTCCGGTGTGATACTGCTCTAGGTAGTGGTGGAAGCTGCATTTGGTGTGATACTTCAGCCTGTAATTGTGATATTTTCTTTTGACCTGAAGAGTAAGCAGTGAAACAATTAATCTAATTGGAAAGCACTTCCCAATTAATTCTTGAACTGCAGGGGTTCCTGTTAGAAGCAAATTTCTCTCTGAGCTGAATTATAGCCATCTCTTTATTACTGAAGCTGTGTGTGCCTAACCAGGCAGTTTCAAAGGAAATGATTAATAAGCCTCCTGCGCTAGTTTTTATAATGAATATAAACCTTTCCCTGCAGAGTTTATTTTTTCAAACTGATTGAAAAACTTGAAATCACTTTAAAGAACCTGAAGTTGTTGTTAAGAATATTTGTATTCCGCTTTTCACCAAAAAGTAGCTCACAAAGCAGTGTAAATAGCAAAATAAATCAATAAATGGTTCTCTGTCCTCAAAGAGTTTACATCTAAAAGTTCATAGGACAGAAAACTCTAAAAGAAAATATGCAATATCAAAGAAGTACAGGTGGGGCCTCGGTGTCCATGGGGGATCTGTTCTCAGACCCCCCACAGGTATAGAAAATCGTGGATAAACAAATCCATGATTTTTGGCCCTGTAAGTCCTCTGGAGGGTATCAGAGCTGTGCTCTAGTCCCCTTCAGAGGGCTCAGGTGGGCCTGAATCTGGCTGAAACCGGATCTGACAGATTCTCATTCTAAAAAGTGGGTCCCGGTGCTAAATGTGTGAGAACCACTGCCCTAGTCCATTTCTGTCAAACTGCAAAGCTCTGGCATGGCATTGGCCAGGACACATGGTTCCTGCACAGAGATGGATCTCCCTTCATGGTGGTCCTTGAATAGGGCACAAGCACCAGCAGGTTAACATTCCACATTTAGCAAAGCAAGATAGCAAATAGTGAAGGACAAACAAGGAACAAGTTGAGGAATGAAGAACGTGAGGCTCTAGGGCTCAGGGCTTTTATATCCTTTTTCCATAAAGAATCCTGTGAGATCCTTTGTGGGGTGAGCTAATCAAGGGACCCTCCTTTGCTAGTTGGCGACCATCTGGTGGGTGCTGTCATTTTCTTTCACACCCAGCTGAAGGTGTGGTAGCAAGTTCAGAAGGCCCATTGGGCTCACTAGCAGGCGTCCTTCATTGAGTTTGGTCATGGACTTTTGGTGAGGACTGTTTGAGTTTAAGCTTGTTTTTTCTTGAAGTCAGGAGTCCATGGGAGTCCATGGGAGTCCTGACTGTAGTCACCCCTACAATTTTGCTCTACCAGCAAAACTCCGTTTGAATTTTGCAGTGGGTGTGTGTTCAGTACACAGTGAATTTAAAATGCAGTCACCTTGGCCTATGAGTCTGAGGCCTCTTGCCATCAGTCCAGGAAATAGTCACATTACTGGCCTAATCCATGTCCTCCTTGCAGCCACCCATCACCAAGTGCATGCATATGTATGCATGTCTCCTGCACTCCTTGAAACAGAATAAAAGATTGACAAAGTAACAGGGAATGGAGCAAAAGGACTTTGGAGCCAGTCTGATTCCCAGCTGTATATCGGTTTCTGCTAAAGAAAGATTGGAGGCTAACCCCCTCCCTCTTGGTGGTCTAAGGTGGGCTATTCAATTTTCATATTCACACTGAACCTGTTAGGTAGGTTAAACTGCAAAATAATAGTCCCTGTGATTGTAATGGCTTAATTGGATTTGAACTCTTATCTCCCTGATCTAAATGTAACACTTTATTTGCTACACTATTGTGGCCCTTGCTGACATAACAAAAAAAATGACCAAATAATGGAGAAACTAGCAAGCACACCACATAAATCTTGTCTAATACTGTTGGTGGCTGTGCATTAACAGGGTTTGCTCTTTTTTAATTGCCTCCCCGACACGGCCTTGTCCAAATCTTGCAAAACTTGCATAATACTTGAACAGCGTGTTAACATCAGATGAATAAATAAGAGAACTTTCCCTCCTGCAGTGTACCATATGGGAAGACAGTCCCTTCCAGGCTTACTTTTCTGTGAAGTTGGCATTAACAGGAAATTTCTGCCCGCCACATGTTCAATGTCCTGTAAGTTGTAGCTCTGAAATGTGCTTTCCTATTGATGTTTCACAGATTTGTAAAGACACTTTACAGTGCCATGTATTACTGCCCCAGCCCTACCCATGATTTTAATAGAAATAAGGCTCATTGAAAGGGCAAGCAGGCATTTTCCCTTCATGCATGAGGGGGTGGGAATAGGGCTAGCTGCTGGTCATGCCACCCTGTGGGTATCCCAGCCCCCTCTGTCTCATCGCAAGGGGACAGGTCTGTAACAAATGTTGTAAGCTATGACATCTGCAAGGCCTAGGGAAAAAGAGAAAGAGAAACCCAAGTGTGAGGCTGAAGTCTTAATTGTCTTTGCTA
The DNA here is from genome assembly GCF_035046505.1 of Tiliqua scincoides. Classification (NCBI taxonomy): domain Eukaryota; kingdom Metazoa; phylum Chordata; class Lepidosauria; order Squamata; family Scincidae; genus Tiliqua; species Tiliqua scincoides. The sequence continues at coordinate 175,777,318 of NC_089822.1, forward strand.
AAGTTTTTTATTCCAACCAATTCCAGAAACAAAAGGAACAGTAAACTCAACCTGAATCTTCTGTTCACTGCTTTCCCACATGGAGTCCCTCTGTGCAGAACTCTACTGCTTTCCATCTAGAGGCAATGAATCATAGTGAAGCAAACCATAGGACTCTCATGGAGAACAGAGATGGAGTTCCATGCTCTCTTAGATGGAGTTCTTCTGTGCTCTGATGTAGGGACGTAGTGAAGGATGTTGGTAGGCCCTATTGGAGATACTCTCCAGCATGTTTGGCCCTGTCGGTTGCTAGTCTTGGGCACAGATCCAGTTGATCCTGCAAGGCAGTGAGGTCCTAGGCCGTCAGACCCTGGCCCTAAAGGGAGCGGAGCAAACCCCTTTGAAGGGGGCCTTTCTGTCTTCCTTGCCTGATTCCTTCTCTTTAAAAGGCTCCTACTCCACTCTATCCTGCCTGTTTTCAAGATCACTGTTGACTGGGGTGCATCTTAAAGTTCCATAGTGCTTGGTGATGATGACATTTTTGCTGAGCCTGATGGAGAAGAATGACTTGCTCCCACAACCCTGCACAGTCACCACAAAGCATCCAGAGGTTGCTGGGTATATGGAAGGAGCCCATGAAATTGCAGGCACTCAATTTAATTTTGAGAAAACTGGTTTGTTCACTTCCAGCGGAGGAACGTAAGTGTACCTATTATTTGCCAGTTCCTTGATTTTCAATTATAGCATTGGATTGTACATTTCAAATTGCAATTTACATTTGTGCCTACATTGTTAACATACATATTCTACTTTATTTTGTTTTTGTACAGAGAGTCAAATAAATAAATAGATTCCTGCAGGGGTAAATGCTGACATATCAATTTATTAACTGAGGGAGTACAGTAACCTTTAAACATGTTCCTTGCTGTGTAATGTTGATTTGCAAATCTTGAGAGAAGCAGTGATTTATCTCCTGTCTCGTCACCCCCCCCCCAATGCATTTTTGCCAGTTTTAAGGAGAAAATTCCCATTATCTGAGCATTTGTTGCTGCTCTGGTGTGTATAACTAATGAACAATGTATGTGCTCAGTTATGCCGCTATTTTAACTGTTTATGGCAGATCACTGTCAGATTAGAAGCTAGACTTCTCCATTTCTGTTTCTGTTATTTGCTGACCTCGCAGTTATTTAAGCTGGGGGCTGTAATTATTCCCACAATCGTTATCAGACTGTATGTACACACACACTGAAGTATTTCCAAACCTGGATTGCTTGGGTTTAGAGACTCAGCTCCAGGGGTTCCTGAAGGAGGCTGATTAACTTGAACATTTTCAGTCTGGCATTCAACCTCGTTTTGTGATGGAAACAGCTTTGGCCATTCTAGTGAATGATCTACACTAGAAATTGGAATGAAGGGGGTGTGTTGCTGTTGGTTCTGCTAGACTTTTCAGTGGTGATTGATATTACTGATCATGGTATCTTTCTGGGTTGCCTGGCCAGGATGGGTGTTGGGGCACAGACACAGAGAGTGCTGTGGAATGCTTTGGTGTTGCTTTATGATGCTCTTTCATATTTTATCCTGTGAACATTGCCTTGGCCAAGTTGGAAAGGGCAAGACCATAATGTGGGAGGAGGGGGGCATGAACTCTTCGTCTTGCCACTATCCTGATGAGGTACTTTTTCAAGTGGGTACTCTTATTTAGCAGGGAGTAACTGGTCCACCTCACCTCAGCAGTGTCTTTTCTAGTGGCTGTCTGCTGGTATTGCATCTTTTTAGATTGTGAGCCCTATTGGGACAGGGAGCCGCTTTGTGAACTTTTGTTGAAAAGCAGTATATAAATACTGTTAAATTAAATTTAATTAATTAAATTATCACCACCACCCCTTTCTGGCAGCTAGTTGTGGAGACTTTTCTCCCAGAATAGTTTCATTGCATATAGTGATGCTGATCATTTGTGCTGCTACTTAACAGAAAAATTAACAAAGTGATTTGCACAGGACAAGTAATGAGAACATGGGTCCCAGCATTTGACCAAGAGTGTTGCATGCTGCTGTGGGCCCTGAGTGTAAGGAAGGAGGTCATTAAAAACAGCAACACTCATTTCTGTTGTTTCCTTGCAGATGTAAATCAATTATAGATTTGATATTACTCTGCATAAAATTTGTCTAAACTGAATTCCAGTTCCAAGTATCCATACTGTTTTCAACACAAATGTCTGTACAGGATCTGAATCAATGAGCTAAAAAAATACTGATAAACCTGAACAGGAACAGTACACAAATGTTTAATGGCTCAAATTCTTAGATTCAAGTAACATTTAAATAAACATATGCAGAATGCGAGTTCCTTATTTCCTTTCTGAGAAGGATGCATTACAGATTCTCAACATAAACCTTATTGGGGGGTGGAACCCATGTGTCTATTACACATTCTTCAAGGATATTGTTACCCAATTCTTATGTAATTTGTAATAATCTTCTTCTGTACCAGTCCTCTATGCCAGTTTCCTTGAGAGCTTGTCCCATTTGTTTCACTGTCAAATTGTGTCTCCCTGGTATTTGAACACTGCTGTTGGGAAATCCTTTTTTCTGACAGATTATTGTGTCATCACATACATTTAAAATGCTTTTTGGTAGCTTTCCCAGACTCTCTCTGGAATTGAACCTGCTATGTAATGCTTTTAATCTTTCTTCTTCATCAATTTTACATGCAGACTTTGGCTGCAAGACTATGATCCAAGTTAGTAAAAGGTTTAAAGGCATGTAAATCTGTCAGAATTTACCATTCAACATTATTCTTCTGCAGCTCTTGGAAAGCTACAGCAGTACACAAGCAAGTAATTCTTTCTGTTTCGATGACAGGTTTTCTTGTTTCCTTTTCAATTAGATGTGCTTGTAGTATTGAAGCACTCAAGAGAAACTTGGTTTTGTTTGCATCTAGCTGCAATATTTTTTTAACTGGTAATAATTAGTGCAGAATGCATGCAATCTGAAATTTTAAGTTTGTTTTGGTTTTCCTGTGTCTTCCCATTTTTTTTTCTTGTCTCCCATTTTTTGCAGAGATCTCAATGCAGCTTCATCTTTGATTTCCCCATTTTTCTTTCCTTACGGTGAATGAAATATTGACTGAGACTGTATTCTTGAAGCTTATGCTAATTAAAGAAACTTTCATATAATGCCTTCCTTATGGGATTGCGGGTGCAACCTGGTGGCAAAAACTGGATATACAAAAACTATGCTTCTTGGTCTACAACATATTCTGGAGCATTCATTCCAGCTTGTTTCCTGGGATGTATCTGCAGTGAAGTTCTCTTCATCTGGCTAATTGGCAGGTGCAGCATTTAAAGCCCTCCTGGATAGCCAGTTTCTCTTTGTGGGTGCAAAGAACTCACAAAGAGCTCCAGTCAAATGTTCTGGGAAGGACAAAAAGGCTAAGCTTGCCTTATTTTCTCTTAGAAAGATTGGTGGGGACACACCACATCCTAATAAACCTGGATTATGCTTTTTCAGTTTGGGGTGTTTTTTTTAATGAGCGAGGGGACTAAGTTGTAACAACCATCACAGAATTTGCATTGATCATGGAGGCTGCTTTTCCCATGAGACCTGTGTCCACTGGAAATGGATGTGTGTCCCCAGACAGAGAGATTCTTTGGTCCTGAGGGGGTTTGCATCTTCCCCTTACCTTTCTATGTTGTTTGAAGAGTCACATGTGAACATTTGTATCTTCCCAGTGAACCAAGGTGAGGTGATTTTGCAATTGCATAAACTACAGCCACAGCTATAGCAGCACAGCCGCAGCAGCATAGGAGAAAACAAGTGTGCACTTTTGCCTTGGTGACTGATGTACAATGATGAGAGTGCATTTTCTCCTCCTCTGGTGAAATATGTTCATAAAGAATTAATTAAAAGGAAGCTGCACATAATAGTTGGTTGAGCACGATGATATATATCTAGCTATGGCTGAAATATGCATGTGAGTGAACACACTTCTATTACCAGTCAAGGTAGGAATAAATGGTCTCTGGAGGATCAGAGAAGGAAGATGGGGAAGGTAGTATTTATCATTCTTACAGTGTCCTTTCTGTAAGATTTGCACACCCACTGTTTTATTTATGAACAGTAACTGTTTACTTTATAAAAATCTCCTACTACTTCAGGCTGGGCACCTGTGCACTTTTTAACTTGCTGTGACACCAGCTGCCTGTCAGAACCCACTGAACTGGGCAGCAGACAAACATTTAGGCTTGTGCCTGCCCTGTTCTACAAAGTGGGAGGCAAAAAGGAGGTCTGGTTTTCTTTGCATCAGGAGGAGCATGTGGCTGAGGAGAGCAGTTTCTCCCCTTCTTCTCCATCACACTTGTCACATCCCCCCCCCCAACTATGATCAGGGTGACCAGATTCAATGGAGAACAGGGTGCCTATACTTTTAATCATTGTATGAAAGAGGGAATTGGGGCATGTGCAGCTCAGCATAGATGGGTTTAAAAAGCTACACCTGCCCAATTTCCATCTTCTATACAATGGTTAAAGGTATACGCACCCTGTCCTCCATTGGATCTGGTCATCCTGACTATGATCCTCAGCTGTCTGTTTGGTAGGAAGTATTTCAATTTACATGTTTAGTACAGAGTGGGGGGGGGGAATGCAGCAGTGGGTCATGCTGGTTGTTCCAATCAGTTCCATTTAACTTTTCACCTCACATCTTTTAAAAATGAAAAGCAGCTACTTCGAGGCTGCAACCAGGATAGAAGGAAAGGCAGTGGGGAGGTATGCACAACTCTTACCCTGCTAGCCATTCTTCCTCACAATGTCAGCCCAGAGAAATGATCTCAGTGCTCAAGAGTGGGTCCTTGACAGCTTCCCAACAATGCTGATGGCTGATGCCAGCTCTGAAATCAGCACTGTTCAGTTTTGCTATATCATCTAGTGCAGTGGTTCTCAAACTGGTGGGTTTGAGGACCCACCAGTTTGTGTAATGCTTCCCCTGTCCCTTTAAGTGACGTCGCTAAGGGGTGCGAGAGGGGTGCTTTGCGCTTACTTTCAGAAGGCAGGGCTGCAGCAGGCTACAGGAGGTGAGGGGAGCCCTGCACAGTGCTCCCCGAGGCTTGGAACGTACACTAAAAATGGGCACAAAGCACTTCTGTTTTGTAGGAGGTGCTTTGTGCCCACTTTTAGCGAATGTTCCAGGCCTTGGGGCGTGCTGTACAGGGCTCCCCGCACCTCCTGCAGCCTGCTGCAGCCCTACCTTCTGAAAGTAAGTGCAAAGCACCCCCCTTAGTGACATGATCCTGAGGATCGCGTAGCAGCCCTAGCTCCTTCCCCGCAAGAACCTACTGAGGGAGTAAAGCTCCCTCAAAGTTTGAGAACCACTGATCTGGTGCCATCTAATCTGTTCACTTATTTTTAAAAAGGTAAACACTGATGCAAAAGGTTTTACTTAAAGGCATTTGATTTCATTTAAACCTCCCAACATACAGAAGAACAATTCTTTCAGTGTAAACTGTCTTCATTGACTGGCAGTGCTGATTTTTACAAGGCATATATTGATTCAAAAGCATCAAAGTGACAGTATGTATAAAGCAGCCTCTAACCTGTGTTGCTTTTGTCTCATCGCAGCACAGGAGAATTCAATGCTGTTTGGATATAGGGATTTGATTAGGATTAATGCAAATTGACACTAGAACTGATAAAATAATTGGAGCTTGTTTGTCCATGACCAATATCTTTGTAACCTTACGGTGTTCAAACTTGTAGTGCTGATAGAAAGACATAGTTCATATGCAAAGTATTTCAAATGGAACCAGCTTTAAATGTAGTTTTCTCACTTAATTTCATGCACTAATGCTCTGCCTTAGAAGTTGTCATAGGTTTTCCATACCTTTTTCAGTAGCATCCACTGCCTCTGCTACTCAGTGCTTACTATGTCTGTCAAGACAAGAAATAAGGGCATTTGTATGAGCTCTGGGAACTACACAAAATTGTAAAAATCGCAATTGTTTGTATTTGCCTTTTATACTAAATCCAAAATGAAAGTCATAGGCTTATTAAACACAAAACATAACTTTCTCATGTTTTCTTTGAAGTTTTCTGATTTTTAATATTATTAAACATACACAAAGGAGTTCTGCAGGAGAAAGTGAAGTGTATTATCTGCATTTTAAGACACCCTTTACCTAAACCTTTTGAAGATTAAGACAACAGAATAGTCCCCTCATTAAGTGAGATGGTGGAAAAAAGGAAAGATTTGAAGGAAGAGACGGAAAGGCTGGAAGAGTGGGGAGGCAATGGAGGCAAAATTGGAATGGATTTTGATGCTGAAGAAGGAAGCAAAGTCTTGGACAGAAAACAAGGAGGTCTAGGATTGAAGGGGCAGGCCTTTGTAGGAAATCTTAAGTACCAAGGGATCCTAAACTTGATGCGGATTAGAGAGGTGTGTCAGAGCAGTGGTTCTCACACATTTAGCATCGGGACCCACTTTTTAGAAAAAGAATCTTGCTGGGACCCACCGGAAGTGATGTCATGACCAGAAGTGACATTGTCGAGCAGGGAAATTTTTAACAATCCTAGGCTGCAATCCTACCTACACTTACCCTGGAGTAAATCCTATTTACTATCATTGTTAAAACCATATCTGTTCAAAGTACAGGTCTGTAACATTTCCCCAAATGCAGTCACATGCTATGGTAGCATCAAGTCTAATATATTAAAAATAAAATATTGAAATGAATGGGGACCCATATGAAATTGGCTTGCAACCCACCTAGTGGGTCCCGACCCTTAGTTTGAGAAACACTGTGTTAGAGCATAATCCTAGCTGGCACTTAGGTTAGCTCAATGAACTTGCGCTGACTTCCTGATATCACAAACATGCTATAAAGCATGTTTGTGCCGCCTCCTCAGGAGTCAGGGAGGCCAGCGCAATTATGTGCACTGGCCTACCTGTGCCAGATCCATCCCCAGAACTGGTGAATTTGTGCTGGCCGAGGAAGGGTGGCACAGAGGTTGGGGATGGGAAAGGAGGGTGGGGAGCGGGGTTGTTACAGTGGGGGAGGATGGGTGGACGGACTGGGCCTGGGAGGAAATGGGACTGGCCTCCAGCACTTAGGCCAGGACCTAACCCCCCTCCTAAGCAGCCCAGCATTACATTTGGGCTGCTTGGATTTGCACCAGTGATTTCACTGGCACAGATCCGAGTAGCCCCATGGGGTGGTTGCCACAGATCCAAGTAGCCCCTTTGGAGTGGCTACTGTGCGATACAGGGTAAGGGGAATTAAATCCCCTTACTCTGAGTTGTGTGGCAGCCACCTCCTGCTTTGTGCTGGATACAGCACAGCCCAACTGAACTGCCTGTTCCAGTGCAGGTTAGGATTGGGCTGCCTGTGTTGTTTTGCCAGGTATATGGCAGAGAGAAGGATAAAGGAATGAATGTGTAGTGTATACATTCATCCAACTCTTTTATTCTCCTCGAAAGGTGTTCTGCTCCATGAGTGCATGAAGAAAAATGTTGAATGGAAGGAGTGAACCTGGACTGAAGATGAGGAATATTCTTCTCTTTGAATAAAGAAACTGAAACCTATAAAGCATGTGGGGAGCTTGTAATACTTGATTGGACTAGAGGAGTTGCTGGCCCAGTGCCTCAGATGATAATTTATAGGTAAACTCTCTCTGCCTCAGATACAGCTTCTTGCCCATCTTCAGGAGGAGCCCAAGCGTGAGGGGACTGTTACAGTTCATGTTGATCAAAGAGCTGCAGGGAGGATCAAAAAGACTTGGGGGTGCTTATCTGAGTCTGTTCTCATTTCCCTGCAACCTGTCATGGTTGCAACCACTTTGATCCACTTCTCACATACTAAAAGTGCAGAAACTTCTTCCAGCACATTCTTCTATTTCTGATTTGTTTAAAGGGGCTGCAAGGTAGGAGGTAGGCTCCCTGCCTTCTGCATTGTGGGCAGGTGACACCTTCTTTTGGGCACCTTTGTGGGCACCTTCTGCTACCCCTCTTCTTCCTCTGTTGCTTTTTTTCCACCAGAGCCACATTCTGATTTCTCTATTTATAAGTCCTCTATATTCCTTTCCATTCAAAGGTTTGGATGTTATAAAGGGTAGTGAAAACAGGGTATTTGACAGCTTCGTGTTTCTGCTTTCCCACATATTTTGGAACATGAAAAAAAAACCCAACATACTCATACTTTGGGTGGAGATAATCAAATTTACTTTTTGGACCTTACAACATTGGAAACAATAGTAGTAGCAAACTCATTTTGACTCTTTTTCCTCTGCATGTTTCAATGTTAAAGACTGTGTTAGTTTCAATCTTGCTCATGCTAATTTAAAAATGTCAATTAAAAACTGTGGTAACATCTGGTTTGTAAGGAAAATTTAGGAAGGGGGAACCCAATCAGCCATTTTGCTCTGGGCCCAATGCCAGCTCTCAGCAGCTTGGTTCCATGTTGTAGCAAAACTGGCTTCAACTGTTATGTGAGCCTCCCTAGTGAATGCAAAAAGCAGTCTGACTACTCAGGCATGATTTTAATGTTGTTGTTGTTTTCTTTATTCTGCCCTTGAAGGTGTGAAAAGTGATTTGTTTCATAATGGTGTTTGAAGTGGCTTGCTCTGTAATGTGGGAGTGATGCACTGTAAATGAGGTGTAAGGCATTGCCTCCTTAAACACTGCAAAATGTTCCTCCTGTTTTTTCTTAGAACTTTGTTGTCTTTATACAGGTGGTGGCTCTGTGAGGGATCCATTCCCTGACCTGAACTGAGCCAGACTTGGCCCAGCCTGAGCCCTCCAAAGGCAAAAGGATCTGTACTCCAGTTGCTTTTGGAGGGTTTTTTGAAGCCCGAAGAGGCCATGCTTGTCTGCCAGTGGCCTCTGCGGGCTTCCTAGAGGCAAAAAATGTCGCTTCCAGTGTTGAAAAAAAAAACAAGAAGTGACGTTTTTATGCCTTTAAAAGGCATTATTAGGAGGGCAGGGGAAGCCTTCTGAGGCCGGGAGATCCACATTGAACCAGAGACACTGTTGGAAAATCCGTGGATAAAAAGGCTGTACTTTATTATGACGTTGACATCTTGCTTTTGCAGGACCCTTCTTTGCATAGATTGTGTTGGGTCAGCCAGGTTGGAGAACACCAATATAGGTCATATTTATTATAAGAATCAAAAGATCATATGTGTGATAAGAAGTAAAAATCAATTGTGCTAGACTGTGTTCTACAGCCCTTTTAAATTATCTGATAAGAAATTTTCTGATAAGAAAATAAGGCTTCAGAAATTTCCTTTAGCATCTGTTTATATAATTCTTAGGAATAAACCACTGTGGTGATAACATATGCTCGGTGGCACTGATCATCATTATTTTCAGATGTGGCTTTTCAAAAATTACTGAAGCAAATCTATGTGAATGGAACAAATGGTCACATAATATGGTTGCTGTTATGTATGCAAGTTTGATGTATAAGTTATGCAGAATCCTGCATAACAGATTGGCCCAGTCTGGATCATAATCCTACCCTTCCAATTGGCCCTCTAGTTTAGCCTGCCAATCGGGTGGACTAAGGCTGATTCAACAGCACCAATCGTGGGGAATCTAGGTGGAGCTAAGGGGTATAAAGCAAGGGGTGTTTGCCTTGTGTTTTCATTGCTAGATTCTGTTCTGAAGATGAAATAAATGTGTTGAGCTGTTATCTCTTGGCCTTCATTTATTTGCATGAACCCACTATTTAACAGTTGCCGTCTCCAAATTTGCATTATCTGAGTCAAAATAGCTCAAAATAGCTCAGAGTGAATTTTGGCACAGAGTTTATCCTCTGCCATTATGATGGCAGAACAACTGGTTTATCCTTATCCTGTGGCTTTCCCATCTGACCAGAACCATTGTTAACTTTTGGCAAAATGAAAAAGAAACCAGCTGTTGGTAGGATGAAAGAAAATTTGAACTGAAATTCAGAAGGCTTTTTTTGTTTTTAATTTTTCCTTTGTGTTGCGTTAGTGCCCTGCATATGGACAGAGTGAGCTGCAGAATTGTTCAGATTCCACAATCCTGTGGAGTTTGGGAGAAATGGAATGAGTTTTTCCTGGCTCTGGCAAAACTCTTTGGGGCGAAGCCAAGGGGTTCCACATACTTCTTACTTCCCATGCAGAATTGCTTGTTACTTAAAGTATCACATGTGACAACATCACGTGACACACTATAAAAAAATGAGCATTTTAGAGAGATGTCCTCTGTGGAATGTTACATTTTGATGTGCAGTCTGTAAATTATAAATATGAATATGCATTATGATTAAAGAGCACCATACTCTGTGATATGTGTGAACTGAATTACCTCAGTGATTGAACTCACGTTTTTTCCCATTTGGAATGACTCATTCTGCCTTTAAATGCTTGAAATAGTATGCTCCTTGTTTGTTGTACTTTGGGTTGTGAGTGGCATTTAAACCTGAGCACGTGTCAGGCAATATGGCCTTTGGGAGATGTGCCTTATTACTGCCATAGATGTCACTGGCTGCCAGAATTCCCTCATCTCTACTGAAACCTAATTTGTTTGCTCAAACATAATGTAATTGATTCTGCTTGGTTCATAACAATATGTTTTCTGTTTTAATCCCAGCAGGCTTCATATTAGGCATGTAGGAAATAAAGTCTGTTTTGATGGCTGTTTTCCAAATAAAGTTGCCTGTGTTGGAATGCTTTGAGGATATTACGATAGAAAGAGACAAGAGATTTTTAAATCTGTCATGGTCTGTCTGTGGCTAGTAGTGGAATTAGAACCAATCTGTTATGTATATTTTCCAGGAAATATTTATGATCTGGAAATTTTAACTACTGATGGAGCTTTTAGTGGAAAAATCTAGGATATTGCAGGAATTGCTTGATGTTTTTTTATGTACATGTCTTCACAAGAAAAATCCTGAGTGAGGAGACAGAAAGTGAATGTGTGTGTACTTCAGGTTTGTATGTGGGTCTCATGGTGACATGGGTTCCTGCTGTCCTTTGCTCTCAGAGTATGTACAATTTTCACTCTGGGTGGACATAGATGACTATTTCACCACAGGTTATATCACATACCTGCATCTGGTTTGAAATAAAATCCTGCTTACAATTGAATAATATGGATGTTGAAACTACCTTGGAATAAGGTTCAGTTGTCTCTATGAACTCAAAATGAGGCATTTCCTCACTGTGATAAATTCTCAACTATCTGAGTCTGTGTGTTCTTAAGGAACAGTTATCACTTTTGAAGAACGTGGAGATTCACATATTGCTGTTGGTTTAAAAAGAAAATCAAATCAAAGTGATAGTTGGGATTCCTGGGTAGCATTTTTGTGATGGTTCTTCTTCAATGTTATTTGTGTATCAACCAAACAAAAGATTTCGCTATCAATTTTCCTTAAGAATGGACAAATCCTTCAAGTTTTTAAACACACTTTCAAGAGATTATGGAAATTGTTCCTTTCAGCACTTAGGTAGCTACTTACAAACCCCAAGAGTCTTTACTGTGATCTAGTAACTAAGTGGAGTGTTTTCATTAAGAGCTAACTTTGTAAAGGATAAAAATGTCCTCTACAGGGATTTGAGGCTGCTCAAAAGAATATCTGTTTAAGATGTTAAGGAAGTGTGAAACAGTTATGGAAAAAACGAAAGTGGTTGCATTTTGTGTTCTAGATCTGCAGCACTCAAACTAGTGACCTCTGTGTACTCGGAATGTGGTCCCAGTCCTGTCCGCATTTGAGTGTTCCACCCAGGCGCATGCGAAGTCCTCCTCGTTTGGAGGGTGGACGCTCTGGGCAGTTGTATCATTTGCCTGGTGTCCCAGAAGGGTGCATGACAGATCATCCAGGTAGATGCATCTGTCCAGGGCGTCCCTGACTCCTGATCAAGGGGGACCTTGCGTGGCATGCAGGCAGAAAGAAATGGTCCACTCACCGGGTGGACGGATCTGCGCAGATGCCGGATCCAGCCCCTGGGCCGCGGTTTGAGTAGCCCTGTTCTAGATTATCATCATGTGGTCATTTTCCTGCAGAACCAATATATATTAGTATAGTGTTTCTCAAGGTTTGTTCTCCACTGTACCACTTCACATGTTCCACCTATTCAAAGTACCACCAGAAGTACCTGCCAAAGACATGGATTTTACTTCTGGGCAAGGATGGGAAAACCCAGCGTGGCTTGGCTCAAGTCATGAATACAGTCACTGCTCCCCTGTGACTGAACTCAAAAACAAGTCATTATAGGGTCACTTTCTGAGTTGCCAAGTTGCCCTTTTGTGACTTGAAAAGACTCTAATTGAGTCTCCCCCTTTAAAAAGCCAGCCATGGGGAAAAAAACAACAACAATGGGGCTGGGGTGTGGGTGTGTGTGTGTTGGAGTTCACTTTTAACTCTCCCCTGATGTCCCCACCCATCTGTAAACAAGGCAGGAGGAGGTGGGATGAACCATAGAGCGTTGGGAAGGAAGCTGCAAGAGGGAAGCGGGTCATCTTGGCAGCTCTACTCAGAAGTAGTCCCATTGCAGCCAGTCATTCAATGAGGGTTCCTCTGCCCAAGTAACAATGGAGCTCAGAGCAGCCATGTGGTGGAAAGCTTGATCTCTATGAACCGCCTCCCCCCCCCTTACCTGCCTCCTCCTCCTCCCTGGGCTTCTTCAGTCAAAATCATAAGGCAAGAACTCCCTTGAGCTCCTCTTCCTGCCTTGCTTCAGCCAAAGAAAATAGCAAACTTCCCATCCTGCATCCAATGATAATCAGTTCCTTCTTTCCTATCAGAGATGGTCAAAAGAGCCTTTTCCTGCCTCCCTCCCCTTCCCTGGGCTTGTTTAACCCAAGAACCTTGTAAGGCAAGAACCTTGACTTGAGTGTTTTGCTGAGTCTTCCATACACACAACTCATGAGTCAGCTAAAAACGTGCATTTTTCACAACTCCAGTCTGAGCCACCTGTCTCGAGTTCCCATCTCTGCTTCTGGGTTAGGAGGCCAGATGCGACACGACAAACATCAATAAAAAGCTCGGGACGGATGGAAGGGCTTTTTTGAGTGCGGAATAGCATGCATTGGAGCTCAGCCCACCAAGCCAAGCTTCCTACTGCTGTTTGTTGCATCACATTCCTAGTGTCATTGCCGGGCGGCAGGCCTGCGAGATCTGGGGTCCTGCGAGTACCACCAGACACCACCTCAAGTACCACTGGCAGTACCCGTACTACTGGTTGAGAAACACTATATGAGCACTATTGGTAAGAGCATTCTGGTATGACAAGTGGGTTTTAATCTGTGGAATAACCTTGAGGCCTACTTTTTATTTCTGTGGCATTTTCTAAAAACTGCCATAATGTGACTAATGTAACAGGGCAAAGAGAAAAGGATGCTTATGAACTGTACTCTCCCTAATCCTCATTGGGAATTTCATTAGAGAGTTTAAGTATTTGCTTGGAAATCAGGAAAAAAGTGCTGAGGCAATACAAGTTCTGTCTGCTTTGCATGTCCTACTGAAACTGCTACTGAGTTTTTGCTATCTGATTACTGTGAGTGGGATGATCCCTCTGGTTTTGCTTTAAACTGGTGCCTGAATAGAGTTCTAGATTTCACTTTTAAAAGTTAATATCACTTAATGGTTGGAAATGTTTCCTGATTTCGCAAGTCACCTGCAGGGATTAGGTCTGAGACAAGTGCTTGGCAGATGGTATGCGAGAAACAGCAGGATTTTTAGACACAGAAAGTGGATAGTGAATTGTTTGAATCTGAAGACACCTTGGGGATGCAAGTACTCTGGAGATCAGTTGTGCTAAGGTGAATTTGCTGCCTTTACTTAGAGTTTCTTCAATGGATTTGGAATCCTGGCTGGTCAGCATGTCAAATCATACAGAGTAACCATCAATATATGTTTGACACTCTCCTCTGCAGGTGTTCACTGATGCATGGGGGAGGTATAGCTAATGAATGTGCTCTCATTCTCCAGCGCTGCGCACAATTCACTGAATGTGAGCAGGGCAATGTTTGCATAAGGCAGGGCTTTTCAGACTGGGGCATCACGATGCCCCAGTCTGTGGGCCCTGGCCTATTTCCCCTTAAGGAGCGGGGGCAGCCAGGAGGCAAGGAGGCAGCAGCGGCATGATCCCCAGGATCACACCACTCAGGGGAGCTGCAGGGGCTTGGGTACACTTACTAGAGCCTCCTGCAGCCTCCCAGGGGTGCGGGGAGCTCTGTGCGGCTCTCTGCAGGGCTCCCCAAAGCTTCATAACTGAAAGTGGAGTGATCGCACTCCACTTCTGCTAAACCGGAAACTGTGAAACCAATATATATTGTGTTTCTCAAGGTTTGTCCTCCACTGTACCACTTCACATGTCCCACCTATTCAATGGAGGGTAAGTGGGTACACTTACCAGAGCCTCCCCCAGGGGTGCAGAGAGCCCTGCGCAACCGTCTGCAGGGCTCCCCGATGCTTTAGTAGTGAAAGTGGAGCAATCGTGCTCCAATTCCGCTAACCCAGAAGTAAAGCGTGATTGTGTGCACCTAAGCCCCTGAAGCCCCCTGAGTGGCATGATCCTGGGGATCATGCCCCTGCAAGAACTTAAAGCAGATTTCAAACTCCCTGAGAGTTTTAAAATTGATGGGCTATGCTGTTGCATTGATAGTTTAAAATTGACCTGTTTTGTCATATTGACAATGCTTGACTTCAGAAGTCACCTATTTTTGTCTCTACTTTGTTTTTTCACATAGAAAAGCAGGCTTTAGCTCAAAGGATATGAAAGAAGTCAGTTAAGTGTTTTAAGCCCCATTAGTTTCAATGGGAGAGATAAGAATGTGCTTGAGACAAAGGCTGGCCCATCCATGAGGCCAACTGAAGTGGCTGCCTCAAGCATCAAATTGGTGGGGGGTGGGAGCCAATATCTTCCTACTTGCTTCCGCTGCATGAGAGAAAGCTACAACAATGCAACTCACTCATTTGAGCAATTGGTGCTGTCACTGTGGGCCAGTCCCAGGAGCTTCACAGGGCAGTTCTTGGGTCCCTGGTTGTCCTCAGCCAGACCTGGCATACCCTTAATGCCACCTGTGTTTCTGTTTGTTCTGCAACACATGTTGATGGTCCAAGGTTGTTTTTAATGACATCTACAGGCAAAAAGCAATGGCTTCATGACCAGTTAAGCTCCTCATTATTATTGGTGGAGGAGCTGTCTTGTGTCTCAGTATGTTAGGTTTCCTTGGGGCTATTTAAATTCAATCACCCTGTTTGTGATGGCTATCTGCTGATGATGAATGGATCTTCTGAACCTGTCTCTAAATGAGTGGAAACTTGGGTTTAACATACTGGAAAAGCTTGCAGTGGTCTGTGAAATTTCCATTTCTGTTTAGAACAAACTAGCTGGATGAAAGTCAGCCAGTCATTGTGGAAAGATGAAGGGGAAGAACCAACAATCGGTTTTCACAAGTAGTGTGGTCATGTTCTCATGACTAGAGAGGTCCCAAACCATTTAAGTTTAATTCCACTTCTTGCTAACATTAATGGGATTTAGAGCATAAAATTGAATTTAATTTTGGAATGCTAGCATGGGTTCCTCATTTGAAATCCACCCTGAACTATCAGGTTTGCAGCTGCAACCGCTCTATAAGGTCTGACCACAGGTTGATGGAGGATCGATTGTCATAGATTCCTAATAAGAGCCTTGCTGAAGCCACTGGTGGACCTAGGATGGGGCAAATGCCCCTGCGCTGACCCTCTGGGGCGCTTCCATCAGCCTCACCCTTTGTCCTTTTCTTAAAGGAGAAGGGGCACTCATTATCTCTGCTGGAAAAGCAGCAAAATGCTCAAAGTAAGTCCTGTTGCTTTCAATGGGTCTTACTACCAGGTAACTATGTAGAGCTGAGGTATTCAATGCCTAGGAAGGCGTGGCTAGCCTCCAGGGGCGTCATGAGGCATCTGGGGGAGAGAGGTGGCCATAGCTGCTCTGGTCAGTTGCATGTGCTGTCTGCTGACTTGCTGCTTTTCTGCAGCTGTGAATGAGGTGGGTGGGGAGGGAGGTGGTGTGAAACATGGTGGGGGGGGTGGGAGAGAAGGCTGGCTGGGCAGCTGCAGAGGTGCTGCATCTCATCAGCTCAGGGTGTGCTCCTGGCAGGCTTCAAACTGGGAGGGAAGAGTAAGTGCAAGCAGTTCATTGCTTTCCTTTGCTTGGGAAGGAAGGAGCCTGGGTATCCAAATGCCCCAGCCTGCATTCCTCTGTCTTGCCTGGGGGGAATAGGGGTGGCATTTGCATCTGCTGGGGTGTATGTTTGTGAGCAGCCCCCATCTACTTTGGGGTGAGTTGTAATCTTGCTCTGTGTGCCTGCAATCCTTTCCACATTTTTCTGGGAGTAAGCCCCATTGACTCAAATGGGACTTACTTCTGAGTAGACCTATGTAGGCTTGGGGTCTGTGTCAGCTTAACCAAGGATCTTCACCTTTCTCTTTTTCCTTCCCCTTCAAAAAAGAAAAAAAAGCTACTCTTGATGGCTTTGCCTCCAAAAATTGATTAAAAAATAATAGCCTGGCAAAAAGCCTGGCTGTTTTTCTTTGCTGGTGGCCTGTATGCTGCTTGAGCTCTCCTCTTTTCCTCAATGACTGGTGTCAACTCCTCAGAGTGGGCTTCAAACCAGTCTGCTGGTTTCTTTGCTCTGTGTGCTTTTTGAGGAAATGTTGTTTCTCTTTCACCTTTAAGAAATTGTTTTAATATGCTTCTAACGAAAGTTTTATGTGAGCACTATATTTAATTTTGACTTCAGTACAGTATATTGATATTGCACCTTGATCTAACATGGGATATTCTTTCCTTGTATGAGTCTTCTGTCCAATGGCTGCCAGAGCATTGTAAATAAAAGTAAACAGCTGAATTACATTTCTGCTCTTATATTCTCTGCCTGAAGCAAGGTTTTCACCTTACTTCACAGTAAGTTCACACCTGCCCTGGAGGCTTCAGGCTCTCTGTATTCATAATGATGTGTTTTGTCTGTGACCTGTGGTGTTTTCAGACCTCATTGCCTCTCACACAGGTCAGGTGAGGTTCTTCTCTGCTCCAGAGCTAGACCAGCATATAGAAGATCAAAACAGCCTTTGGATCTGTGGAAGGCTCTTTCATCAGGAAGATTGTTGAAATGACAGAAAAGAGTCAACACTGAAGGGGTATTTTGCTCCCTGTTCTTGATGTTCTTTTGTAAGATAACTTTTGATAGCATTTTGCAGCAGCATTTCATCATATGGTACCTAGACTGCCATTGCAACGAAGACATAAAAATACACACACATTCTCATTATGGCAGTAGCATCATTGCCAGCTATTAGCTCGCTAAGTTTCATCTTGGAAACAAATTGCTTGCTCCCAGGGGCCAGGGCTGGAGTTCTTTCAGCTGTGTTTGCGTAATGTACAGACTATCTCTACAAAGCAGTAAAATGAAGCAGGGGAAAAAAGATGATGATGGCTTAATTTTGTACACACTTTAAGGCTCCAAGGAAAAATAGAGGAGCCAAGAAATGTTCACTTGTTTATGAAAATGCATGCTTACCCCTGAGCTTCTGCTTCTGGCTGCAACCCTGCTGCTGCATCGAATCCTTTCAAATCCCAGAGGGCTTAGGGACTCATTGAATGGTCACTTGGCTCTTGACCCAACTGGTGATCATATTTGTTATACAGGTTGGGCCTCGGTGTCCATGGAGGATCCATTCTTAGACTGACCCCCCCCCATGGATACTGAAGTTTGTGGATAGTCAAATCCATGATTGGCCCTGCTAAGCCCTCTAAATGGGACCTGAGCTGTGCTCCAATCCCTTCCCGAGGTTTTCTGAAGCCTCCAGAGACAGCATGTGTTCTCTTGCTGCCTTTGCAGGCTTCAGAATGACCCATGGAGTTGAAAAAACTCCACTTTGGTTTCCTGAAGGAAAACGGAAGTGGCATTTTTATGCCATATAAGCTCCCGGAGCTTCCCCAGTACTCAGAATGCCTTATAAGGCATAGAAATGTCACTTCTGGCATTTTTTTATCTCCGTGGGCCATTCCGAAGCTTGCAGAGGCAGCGGGTGGACGCGCACTGCCTCTGGGGGCTTCAGAAAGATCTACGGAGGTGACTAAAGCTCAGTTCCAGTTGCCCCTGGAGGGCTCAGGTGGGGCCAAGTCTGGCTCCACATGGGTCCAAGGAAATTGCGTTGAGCCATGTTCATGGATGCAGAATCTGTGGATATGCAAGCCCCACCTGTACTCTCCTCTAGCCTCTGCATTTAGAACTGCCTTAATTTTCCCTGTATGCATCTCTTAGCAACTGATTAGGCCTTACATTTATTATAAGGCTATGGTTGGTTGCTTGTGGCTACTTATCTATCCTTCTTTAGGTTATGTCTTGAGAGAAGTAGAAAAGTTCTCCTTTGGAACTGTGCTCTGTCATCCAGAACTGCATCCTGGAAAGCCTGACCCTGTAGTGTTAACCTCTATTAACCTCCTTTCTCCTACTCCAATCTCTAATAACGTTTCCTTGTCCTTCCTAGAATCCTGTTTTATCTTAAGAACCAATTTCCAATAACTTGTGCTTTGGTTTTATAACTTGATAGCCATGGATGTTAATCCAATAATATATTTTGATAATGGAAACCTCTCAGCTGCTTTTGTTGTTCTATTTTAAAACACAGTCAGAGGCATACAGGTTTTTTCCAGATGAAACAAATGTTAAAATATGTTGTTGCCAATAATAATTATTAGTACATAGGCTTATTGACAGTGGGGTAGCATATATGCCGATAGAGCAGTAGGGCAACATCACCAGACGCTCCTTGCATGAATGGAATGAATTGCACAAGGGCCTCTTGCACGAAAGCTATTCTCTTTCTACTCAGGGAAGATGCTTCATTCAATGGTGCTGAGCTTTGCCAAGGATCTGGATACCGTAAAACCAAATGGCAATGAAGAGAAGTAAGCACATTCAGCCAAGTTGTACTTATCCTCCCAAACTGCAATAAAGTGTTGACCAACAGTGAATCTCCTTTTTCAACCTGTGCTTTAAATTTCATGTGTTTTACATACCCATAGGTAATCCAAAACTTGTTGTATCCATAGACATACATACGTACTG
Source organism: Tiliqua scincoides (assembly GCF_035046505.1). Lineage (NCBI taxonomy): Eukaryota > Metazoa > Chordata > Lepidosauria > Squamata > Scincidae > Tiliqua > Tiliqua scincoides. The sequence continues at coordinate 175,796,374 of NC_089822.1, forward strand.
TATGATTCAATAGTATATTTTGAAGGAATTGAACAAAACTGCAATTGCCTGATAGTTACTAGCATTTTAGAATAATTATGTATATTATTGACTCTTTTGCTAAGAGGCAAAGAAGGAAGGCCCATAGCCAGGGAGACAGACCAGGGACAGACTGCACTTGCTCCCGGTGTGGAAGGGATTGTCACTCCCGGATTGGCCTTTTCAGCCACACTAGACGCTGTGCCAGAACCACCTTTCAGAGCGCGATACCATAGTCTTTCGAGACTGAAGGTTGCCAATATAATACATAGTTAACATTATAATTGGTTTCTGCTATTTTTTTTATACTGTATTTTGAGAAGGTGATCAAGACCAATGCTTAGAAGTACAATATCTGGGTAAAAATATTGTTGTGTGCCCTGGACTTCCCTGCAAAGTCCAAGGGATATTATTGTGGGTGAGAGGAAACTTCTAGATACATTGTGCCTTGATAATATTTTGAAAATAAATACATTAGTAAATAAAACAAAATCCAGGTGCAAGCAGGCGCCTTAAAATAGCAGCAAAATTGCTAATCCTACATCAAATGTCCAGAGAGCTACTGTTGCAGTCCTTATCCTAGGAGCTCACAGCCCAATCCTATGCATGTCTACTCAGAAGTAAGTCCCATTAGAGTCAATGGGGCTTACTCCCAGGAAAGTGGAGATAGGATTGTGTGGTCAGGGTAGTTTACATTATGCTGCCTACCTTTAAAACAGTCCTGTGAGGTAGGTTATACTGAGGAATGGTGCCTGCCCAAACTCTCTCAATGTGCTTCACACCTAAGTGGAAACTGGAATTCAAGTCTCCCCAGGCCTAGTATAATAATCTACCATTGTGGAATTTGTTTCTGTGTTTTGCTACATTAAATTCAAAGGCTATAGCAGCTATTATCAGCTCAGGAGAGGGAATAAATTTAGGTGGAACCAAACTTTCAAGTCATGTCCCTTATGGCCCGTACCTTATGCTGACCTCAAACAAGTGTTCTGCATTGTCAGCCTCTCAAAAGTTTGGTCCAACGAACTGGATTGTGAGCTGATTAGCATAACCCTAGTGATTTCAACCAAGCTGAGTCAATTTGTAGCAGCACTGAGTCTTGCCCTCGACTCTGGATTATGGAATAGTCGTTTTCTAAAGTGCTTAAGTCAGCATCAGTGTGTGCACTTACTCCTTTTATTCTCTAGGAAAAAATGAAGACCAAAAAAGCTACCAAGTAAATAGACGGTTGCTGCACTGTCTCTGCTCTCAATTCTAATTAACTCTGATAATGCCAAATTAACAGGAATTACTCAACTAACAAGAGGAGGCTAAACTTTTTCATTGTTTTTGGATTTTTGCAGGGGCATCAACAGCAGTCAGGCATACCAGGACATGAACCGGGGGCTGTGATCCTGAAAGGGACCGCTCCAAGTCAGGCCTTGCCCCACTGGCCAACAAGAATGAGAGGAAGCAGAAAGTGATTGCACTTCTTCCTTTCCCTTCCTTTCCCTCCTCCCTGTCAGTTAAGAGGAAGGGCTCCCCATTGGGCAGTGGAGGAAAAAGAAGGAAGGGATCGCTTCTGCAAAATTCACATTGGCACTTCTGCTCTCCTCTTTTCCCACCAGGCCAAAAAGGATACTCTTGCTTTATAGTCCAAATCATTTGAGGGGAAGGGAGGGGAGGGGGTTCAAGGGCACCCATGTTCTTGAAAATACACATGTTGTACATGTTCTTGAAAATACAACCATGCTTTTTTCCCTTTCCCAAGTTGTCTATGTGCTCTTATGTCAAGACAAGGCAGTTGAATGCCATGGAAACTGTGATGCAGGCAGCAGCATTGTCCATGTATTGGTGTATGTGAAATGTCAGTATGAATGCAGCAGCCCACTGTTAGACCACAAGCCTATGCTTGTCTACTCAGAAGTAAGACCCATTATATTCAGTGGGGCTTACTGTCAGAAAATTGCATTTTGGATTGCAGCCTTATAGTGTGATTAAGTTTCCACAGCAAATTTTTGGGGTAAAAAAAAATTTGAACTCTACATACACAGAAATAGTTTGGAAAAGAAAGCAGGGATATAGACTTTCCATGGATATCCAAGAGTGCAAGAAACTAGGTAGAAATAAAGCTGCAGCTTTAGCTCCTTGGTAATGGAAATCAAACTATTGGGCAAAGTTTTGAAATAGTGCACTGTAGGTAATCTTATGTGTACCGTGGGTGCCCTTTATCCTTGGGTTTGACACCTGCAGATTTGACTGGGTGCTGGTGCTGAACACATGCTGTAGGGCCTCACTTGACCTCCTGGACACAACCAGAAGGCACTCCGGTTGCATCCAGGAGATCCTTGAGGTACTCCTCACAAATTCCATTATTGGTGGGTATTGGTATCCACAGGGAGTCCCGGAATGGATCTCCCACAGATAGAAGGGCCAGCAGTATTGTTCACTATCTCTCCCTCTCCCTCTCTCTGAATGCCCTTAAACATTTACGTTTTTAATTTTTGCCCTTACCTAACCACACATCACCCAACACACATGGTAGCACACCCATTAATCCTTAATTGACTGGCATCTGGAGGGTAGTAGCTGTGCTCTTGCAAGGATTACATTGTCCTTCCTTTAGGCATTCATTTACCATAAGAGAATCTGCTTTCACTGTGTAACTTTGGAGTAGTTTTCTTTGTGCACACAGACCAATGAGTGCACAATCCCCATGCTGTATACAATCTTATAACAATGTTTTCAATGTTATAGGAAGAAAATATTTGGGGGAGGGGAATGTGACTTTGAGACTGTCCAATGAATCCTGACAAGAAAGCTTCTGCCTTCCTGATTCCCAGATTTGATTCAAATGAGGAGTATATAAAGGGTGATTAACTCACAATCTGCATGGTGTGCAGTCATTTAAATAAATGTTTTATGTTGCCTGCATGATGCTTTTAAAATGGAACAGCTGCTTATGTAACCATGCCACAGATAATAAAGAATTTATGGCATTTGAGGCCACCAGGACAAAACATTTTTTCCAGTGCCTCATTGCTGTATTTTCAAAGAAAAATAACTACTGTTCCACCCAAGCTAGTATCCCTAAGGAACTCTAGTTCTGTGATGATTGTGGAAGCTTGTAATGGGGCAGGCTGGCTTCAGCAAGTCCTGGTCTAATGGTAGCTTTTACTAGAGATTTGTGAACAGAATGTTGCATATCATTATGGCAATTGTTTTGTTTGCTGTGGCCCTGATCATGACAGTTCGTTGCACTTGGCTGCAACTAATTTGCCTCCTTAATTTCAATGGGATTTATGTGGAACAGATTTTATTTGGATAGGACTTACAGCAGGATCTCACTTAACCCATTGTTGCCCAGCCCACAGATGTACACATTTGACTCCTGTTGCATATATGCAACGTTGGGCAGAAATGGCTTAAAATTGTCAGTAGATTCTTGGAAAGTGCAACATTAAAGGTCCAATCTTATCCAGCTTTCCAGTGCTGATGCAGCTATGCAAACAGGGCATGCACTGCACCTTGTGGTGGTGTGGCCGCTACCAGGGTTTGGTGCATGCTGTATTAAGGTAATCACATACAGGTCAAGAGCTGATATTTTGCATTTGTGATATGGTTTGCTTTGAAACATAGGAATCAGCTTGATCTCAGTGCAACTAAAATGATCAGGCATGAAGCACATTCACTGGTGTCGCTAGGGGGTGCGCGCCACACTGGGTGACGCGCACAGAGGGGGTGACACCACTAGTGGCCAAAGTTTTTTAAATCTTGATATTTTTGAATCATACCATCATGTTATATCAATAATGTGGAATTTCATGCAGAATACAATGAAACAAGCCACACTGAAATATCTCAATTATATCAAACATTATAGCAAAAAAAAAAAAAGTCCAAAAAAACTGTGGGGTACATTAGGGTACCAAAAAAAACAGCAGGGCTATAGTACATCACCATGCCCAGCACCCAGGGCATTGCCCCGCCCACTGCTTGTGAACAGGTCCATCATAGGGGTGGTGCGCTGGCCTCCTGCACTGGATGATGCAAATCCTAGTGACGTCACTGAGCACATTTGAAGCATTGTCTAGCTACTCCACAGTTCCTAATTACGAGAGAAGCTTCCTGAATACAAATTAAGTTATTCCACATGGGATTTGGGGTCCAAAAGGAATCCAGAATAAACTGCATGCAGTTCAGAGATAAGACAGAGATAAGACCCCCACCAGATACATCTCTCACTGAGCTGTGCCACTTCAGATGGACAGCGTGGGACCAAATGTTATGCTTCGCATATAAAACTGCCTCATGACTAGCACACTAGGGAGAATGTTTTAGCCTAGTTTTCCCCCAACACGCAAGTTTCTGTGGGTAGGGAAGAATTTGTTTCTGGAGGAGTGTCAAACGTTTATTCCTCACCTACAGCATGAAATGGTGGAACTTGGCAACAGATATGCCACATGCGGCTTTGCTCATCTGTTTTAGCTTAGTTTCATTTAATCAACTGCATTTAAGTATTAGATTTTTTAATGGGACACACCTAATTTACCATACTGCAGACAATGAGTAAACAGTCTCAGGTTGCAAAATAAACTTGCATATACAGTATATATGGAATAATCTTCTCACTCCTTTATTAGAGCTGTGTGTTGCAAAGGGAACAAGATTGCAGCAAAATCGTAAGTTTGGAGCCTGTTATGGTAACATAAGTGGATAAACAACTTGCTGCCTTTTGCTTATCACTTTCTTATAAGAATATAAGAAAGCCTTGCTTGGATTAGACCAGGGGCCCATCTAGTCCAGCTTCCTATATCTCACCCAGAAAGCTCAGATAGCACTCAAGACAACAAGATACCTGTGTCCTGTTGCCAATCCCTTGCATCTGGAATTCAGAGATAGAAGCATTCTTCTAAAACCTGGAGGTTGCATCTAGTCATCATGCCTCATAACCTGTCGTGGACCTTTTCTTCCATAAATCTGTCCAATACCCTTTTAAAGACATTCTAGACCATGTGCCATTGCATCTTGTGGCAAGGTGTTCCACAGTCTAATTACATGCTGGGTAAAGAAAGATTTCCTTTTCTCTGTTCTGATATCCCATGTTTCTGATGTTATGTAAGAGAGAAAATAACGTACCTCTATCCATCCAAGTGACATCAAGCAGGAAAATTAACAATCCTTGGCTGCAGTTCTACCCACACTTACTCAGAAGTAAGTCCCATATACTATCATTGTTAAAAGCATATACATAGTAGCCTGTTAAAAGTACAGATACGTAACATTTCCCCAAATGCAGTCGCATAGCATGGTAGCATATTGAAATGAATGGGGACCCATGTGAAATTGGCTTGCGACCCACCTAGTGGGTCCCAACACACAGTTTGAGAAACACTGGTCCAATACATTCACTGTGCTTGAATACAGAGCACTATCAATGGCTTAGAACCACTCAATTTCTCCATAATACTATCAATATATCATTGTCATTGAACTCTGGTGTTAGCACCATCTCCTTAATTAGAACAGCAGGCTGTTCTAATAATGTTTTGAAACCTGTTTTTTATTTGAGACAGTCTGCACTATCCCATGATTTTTCTTTCCAAGCATATAGTATATAAAGCTTTTCATCCAAGATAATAAAATGGTCATACTTGCTTCTAGTTTTGCACAAATATTTTTCTGTGTTGCTTTGCTAATTTTTATTTCCTCCTCTTATTTTTCCTTGCATGATAGTTACCAAGTACTTGTTCCAAGTCGTATTAAGATTGGACAAATCTCAGTCAACTGCATGACAGGAGGTGGATTTCTAATTCTGTCCAGTAAGACGTGGTATCAGCAGACTGTCAAAGGCAGGGTCGTGTAAACAGAGTTGAGGATGCTGTGGGAACTGGCAATGTTCCTGGATTCTACAACCTGTTTAGCAATTTGAGTTCTTCATCCCACACAGGGAAATGTGTACATGATGGTGAGGTAACATAGTTATCATAGCACCAGTTCTGCTAAGTGAATGAGTATGAAAACAAAGGAATAATTGAGTTTCAAACACACACACAAAATATATAGATTAAATAGCCTCTCCTACTATTCAACAGAAAAATAGTAGTGCATAATGGACTTAGGGCCCAATCCTACCCAACTTTCCAGTGCTGATGCAGTTGTGCAAACAGGCTCTATGCTTCAGCCTGTTATGGGAAGAGGACAGTCACAGAGGCCTTATCTGCATCAACACTGGAAGGTCGGATAGGATTGGGCCCTAAGTGCATTTTGGGGGGGGGGGGTGAATGCATTTGTTGGCTTCTTAGTGTTTGGGGTTCTGTTCGCATATTTAGAGAAGCCAGAAGCATTTGAGAGAAAAGAATATTAAACTCAGAAGAAACTCAGAATATTAGAATAAAAGCCACTTGTGGACAATAGAAATAGAGAAATGAGAGATTAAAGATTAAACTCTCCCACATTGCTTTTCTTCTCCCAATTGCCCCCTTTCCAAAGAACCTTTTCTTTTTTTTAAGTGTTGAAGCTCTAATATGCCCATCTGCACATAACACAGAGATAATCCTTAAGTAAAAGAACCACCGAATGTACCCTAACTTAAAGCTTCTAATCCATGTGCAATAGTTGATATTGGTACAAAGACCATGCATTCTATGTTTCTGCCTCTTCTGAGTCTGTCACATTTTCAAGTGTCACTGTTCATTTTCTTCATTTTGGGAAATCTATTCAGTTATGGCCCCACTGGCGCTGAAATTCTTACACTCTTGACTTCAGTCGTGATGTTCTTGTAGTTCTTTTGAGATTAAGGTACAAGTAGTGGAACCACAGAGCCTAAGTTGATTTTTGTCCTTCAAAAATGCACTTTCTGTATTGTTTACCTTTAATTACATAAACAGTGCCCTACATTAGACATTTAATGGGCTACATCAAATGTTGAGCCAGTCTTGCCCACCTGTGATTAAGGACCTGTGTACTCACATCTCACTTCCCCTTCCCTACATGCTGTTCTGTGCATTTTGTGGGCATGGTTTATTTGAGTGACACTCTCAGAGTGAGTTGCATTTCCATCTCTCTTGGACCTGCTATCTCATAATTTCATGATAAACCCCTCCGAATAAAACAACAAAGCTTGGGACAGTGGCATCACCTGGGTTTGCATCATCCGGTATGGGAGGCCAGCGCGTCACCCCCATGATGGACCTCCTCCCATGCAGTGGGGTGACCTGGGTGGTGAGCATGATGATATACCATTGCCCCACACCTGCTGGGTTTTGGTCTATAACTTTTGATAGAACACAGATATTCCAACACAGTTTGTTTCATTGCATTCTGCATGAAATTACATGTTGATTGTTATATAACATGATGGTATTATTCCTACAAACTGTGATTTTGGTCACTAATGGTGTCACCCCCTTTGCATGTCACCCGGTGTGGCCTGCACCCCCCAGCAATGCCACTGGCTTGGGAGAGTAGAAGTATTATAATTAGAAAGTGCTGCCGTAGGCAGGCATAGCAACCATTCAAGGGTGTTATTAGCTTTCTGATGAGCACATAGCACCAGGCAGTGGCGGCTTCATGCTGCTTGTTCTCAGCAATGCATCTTGGAGTTCATTACTAGACGTTTGCATAGCAAATTTGGATTTGTTCTCAACAAAATGTCCAGGCAGAAAATAACTGCTGATCTTCTGAGGTTTGGAAAGTGTTGCTAACATGTTTTTGATGTAGCATTGTTACACAATTTTAAGCACATTTAGATACATACTTTTGTTCATTTTTTTCCCCCAAAAAAGGCATGATGCATGATTACAAGAACATTGTTTGTCTACTACCCTGCTTATTAAACATTTTCTGTTACTAGTTCAAGAATAAACAGAAAAACTTGGTTAATATGAAATAGGTTTAGACTGAACGGCCTTTTTCTACTGTTGCATTTGTTATACACCCTCTGGGATTTATGCAAATAATTCCATTTTGGTTTCTGCCTCTTAGAGACCTCTGTGAGGAACTCTGCTGAGAAATGTTGCCAATCTTAAAGATTTTGTTTTCTTTTTAAATTCCTTGAATATTTTCCCCAAGCACGAATATCCTTTTGTTCTTGATTAAAGAAAGTTGTTGCTGAAAATGGTGCTTTAGGTGACATAGTAGTACCATAGGAATTGTTCCTTCAGTGTCTCAAAAAATCACCTATAGTTTTGGGTCACCTATAATGAGGTTTGGATTTAATTTACATTGTTTATTCTGTTAGTTAGAAGATGAAAATTTACTGTTTAATCAATCTTTTTTCTTATCCCTGCGCTACTCCCAAACCTGACACCAAAAAGTTTATTTGAAATCACTTTAACATATCAATTCACCATCACAAGGTGGCTTTATTTTAAATTCAATTTACAGCTGTTGTACCTCCATCATGCAATGCACTAGAATGAGCATTTTCATTCAACAACTGATAAGGGACTGAGTGTGTCTCAAATGCACTGGTTTGCTATTGTCAATCAACTTTCTTTTGCATCTATCTTCATACTGCACTTTTTTCATTTTGACCTGTGGAGGTTGGCATGGGACGGAAGGGATTGCTTCATGTTTCTATCACTATTATAGTCATGTTCAACAAGGCTGGCTACATCCCTAAGAGCAAGGAATAAGAGAAATTTATTTTAAGCCCCGTCCTGTGATGGATAGACTTAGAAAGCCTTCTTTCACTTGAAAGATGAACCAGTTGTGCTGAAAGTCCATGTTTAAATAAGTCAGATAACACTGCTCTCTGCTGTCCATATGTTGTACTGAATCCGTTCCAGAATGTCCAGAATTTAAAAAGAAATCACTGCAAATAAACATAACATCTGCAGACGTGTGTGGCCTCTGGGAAACAAGTGCCTCAGGAACTAAGTGCCAGGTAAGGCACAAGAGTTTAGCATCTGGGCGAGGAGAAGGCAAGGAGACCTCTGAGTTTTGGAGAAGGAGAGGAGGAGGAGGAGGTAAGTGTACTCATTCTAACGCTTTGTCTTTCTAACTCCCTGTCTTCTAACCTTAACCTTACCTTTAAAGCAACCTTAAATCAAAATTGAAAGTTAGCACCTAAGGGAGGTACATAGGTCTACTCTGAGCAGGAGCAGAGTCCTACTTGTGAGTAAGAGCAGAGTCCTACTCGTGAGTAAGAGCCCAAGGGTCAGGCATTTAAATCAAAGTTGAAAGTTAGCTGCACCTAAGGTAGCACCTAATCGAAGGAAGGGAGGAAGATAAAGTGGAAAGCAGGTTTTTCTACTTGTTTAAATTAAACCTATACTTAACCCAGGTTAAACTTAATCTAAGTTAGAACATAACCTAAACAGGTCAGTAAATTGGGACACAGGATCTAGAGAGCAATAAATAATTAAACAAACCCAAATAAAAACTAGCTTGAGGTAACAAAAACAGTCCAGCTTAAGAGAACAGAACTAGGAGGGAAAGAACCTAGGAAGGGCCAATTCCCAACCCATTAAGAGCCCCATTAGGCTAATCCAAGCAGTCCATTCAGGAGCCTGCAGAGTAGGTCACGCCCATCAGCAGCCATTTGCCTTCCTGAGCTTTTGTAAACTCACCTGGGAAGGCCAGCCCCCTTTCAATCAGGAAGGAAGGAGGGGGGAGGAGCCAGCCAGGAGTATAAAGCTAGGCGGGCCATCGTGTGAGGCTCTCTGCAGACGCGTGTGGCCTCTGGGAACCCAGAGCCTCGGGAACTAAGTGCCAGGTAAGGCACAAGAGTTTAGCATCTGGGCGAGTTCAGCAGCAGGGTGAGGAGGCCAGGGCCCCATACACTGCCCTTCCTCTTCTCTTGAGAAAAGGGCTGCTATCCAGTGTACGGTTTTTAAAAGGACCCCTAAATAAAACAACAACAACAACAAAAAAGCTATGCAGTCAGACAGCCAGCAGCAGGGTGGGGGCTATCCAGTGTTCTGCATCGAGTGCCACATGTATGATTATATGCCTCTGGGGCATAAGTCATGGGTGTGTCCTCGGTGCAAGGAGCTCCAGGCTCTCAGGGAACGCGTCCGCTCCCTTGAAGCCTTGGTGGCCGACCTGGAGAAGCGCAGGCAGCCAGAGGAGGACTGTGGGGAGACTTCCGGGGACGATCAGGCTTTGTCCCAACCTCAGGCGTGCAGCTCCTCAGCTGCCCGGGTGGGAAGTCTCGGGACTGGAGGACGTCATCCTGGAGAGGAGGGAAACAATCCCCTAGGGGCGACCCCTTCTCCAGGGGATGAGCCCGTATCCGAGCGCACTCGGGATACTCCTCGGCGGGAGGGGGGTCGGGGGCTTCTTGTAGTGGGGGATTCGATTATTAGAAACATAGAGAGGGGGGTTTGCGACGGATGTGAGGACCGCATGGTGACTTGCCTGCCTGGTGCGAAGGTTGCGGACATCACTTCTTGTCTAGACAGGCTGGTAGTCAGTGCTGGGGGAGAGGTAGCGGCTGTGGTGCATGTCGGCACCAACAACGTGGGCAAGTGTAGCTGGGAGGTCCTGGAGGCCAAATTTAGGCTTTTAGGCAGGAACTGAAAGCCAGGACCTCAAAGGTAGCGTTCTCTGAAGTGCTACCTGTTCCACGCGCAGGGCCAGCTAGGCAGGCGGAGATCAGGGGTCTCAATGCGTGGATGAGAAGGTGGTGTAGGGAGGAGGGGTTTAGATTCGTTAGGCACTGGGGAACGTTTTGGGACAAGCGGGGCCTGTACAAGAGGGACGGGCTCCATTTGAACCAGAATGGAACCAGACTGCTGGCGCATAACATTAAAAAGGTGGCAGAGCAGCTTTTAAACTGATCCCTGGGGGAAGGGCGACAGGAGCCGAGGGGCATCCGGTTCGGGACTCCGATGGGGAGGTTAGAGAACAACAAGACAAAGGCAGGGTAGGAGAAGAAATTGGGAAAGGTAGGGTGATGGATGTGATAGACGGTTTGGCACAATGAGAGGATGTGGGGACAAAGGAGCAAATAAGCAGCCCATCCTGGGGCATTCCGTGTATAAATGCTTTTATGCGAATGCCCGAAGTCTACGAGCAAAGGTGGGAGAACTGGAATGTCTGGTGACAAGGGAAAATATTGACATAGTGGGCATAACGGAAACCTGGTGGAATGGGGAGAATCAGTGGGATACCGCAATCCCGGGCTATAAACTCTACAGGAGGGACAGGCAGGGGCGTGTTAGAGGTGGGGTGGCCCTTTATGTTAAGGAAGGGATAGAATCCAGCAAAGTAGAGATTGAAGGTGGGTCCAACTCCACCATAGAATCTCTGTGGGTTAAATTACCAGGCTTGTGCAGCGATGTAATACTGGGGGCGTGCTATCGTCCTCCAGACCAGAAATCTGATGGGGACCTTGAAATGAGGAAACAGATCAGGGAGGTGACAAGGAGGGACAGGGTTGTAATCATGGGGGACTTCAATTATCCTCATATTGACTGGGTCAATTTGTGTTCTGGTCACGATAAGGAAACCGGATTTCTTGATGTGCTAAATGACTGTGGCTTAGAACAGCTAGTCACGGAGCCCACCAGAGGACAGGTGACTCTGGATTTAATATTGTGTGGTACGCAGGACCTGGTTAGAGATGTAAACGTTACTGAGCCATTGGGGAACAGTGATCATGCTGCGATCCGTTTTGACGTGCACGTTGGGGGAAGAATACCAGGCAAATCTCTAACAAAAACCCTTGACTTCCGACGGGCGGACTTCCCTCAAATGAGGAGGCTGGTTAGAAGGAGGTTGAAAGGGAGGGTAAAAAGATTCCAATCTCTCCAGAGTGCATGGAGGCTGCTTAAAACAACAGTAATAGAGGCCCAGCAGAGGTGTATACCGCAAAGAAAGAAGGGTTCCACTAAATCCAGGAGGGTGCCGGCATGGCTAACCAGCCAAGTTAGAGAGGCTGTGAAGGGCAAGGAAGCTTCCTTCCGTAAATGGAAGTCTTGCCCTAATGAGGAGAATAAAAAGGAACATAAACTGTGGCAAAAGAAATGTAAGAAGGTGATATGGGAGGCCAAGAGAGACTATGAGGAACGCATGGCCAGCAACATTAAGGGGAATAATAAAAGCTTCTTCAAATATGTTAGAAGCAGGAAACCCGCCAGAGAAGCGGTTGGCCCTCTGGATGGTGAGGGAGGGAAAGGGGAGATAAAAGGAGACTTAGAGATGGCAGAGAAATTAAATGAGTTCTTTGCATCTGTCTTCACGGCAGAAGACCTCGGGCAGATACCGCTGCCCGAACGGCCCCTCCTGACCGAGGAGTTAAGTCAGATAGAGGTTAAAAGAGAAAATGTTTCAGACCTCATTGATAAATTAAAGATCAATAAGTCACCGGGCCCTGATGGCATCCACCCAAGGGTTATTAAGGAATTGAAGAATGAAGTTGCAGATCTCTTGACTAAGGTATGCAACTTGTCCCTCAAAACGGCCATGGTGCCAGAAGATTGGAGGATAGCAAATGTCACGCCTATTTTTAAAAAGGGAAAGAGGGGGGACCCGGGAAACTATAGACCAGCCTAACATCCATACCGGGTAAGATGGTGGAATGCCTCATCAAAGATAATAATAATAATATATATACAGTATTTATATACCGCCTTTCTTGGTCTTTATTCAAGACTTTATTCAAGGCGGTTTACACAGGCAGGCTTATTAAATCCACGCAGGGATTTTTACAAATTGAAAGAAGGTTCTCTCTTTCAAGAACCACCACATTCAAGATGTTACACTCCGATCTGGTTTAACATTCTGGCCTCCATCCTCCCACGCTCCGAGCAGATGGAACAGCTCAGCTGCAGCTTGCCAGCTGCTTCAAGGTCGCACGGTGCCGGTGGCCTCGAACTGGCGACCTTGAGATAGGATCTCAAAACACATAGACGAACAGGCCTTGCTGAGGGAGAGTCAGCATGGCTTCTGTAAGGGTAAGTCTTGCCTCACGAACCTTATAGAATTCTTTGAAAAGTTCAACAGGCATGTGGATGCGGGAGAACCCGTGGGCATTATATATCTGGACTTTCAGAAGGCGTTTGACACGGTTCCTCACCAAAGGCTACTGAAAAAACTCCACAGTCAGGGAATTAGAGGACAGGTCCTCTCGTGGATTGAGAACTGGTTGGAGGCCAGGAAGCAGAGAGTGGGTGTCAATGGGCAATTTTCACAATGGAGAGAGGTGAAAAGCGGTGTGTCCCAAGGATCTGTCCTGGGACCGGTGCTTTTCAACCTCTTCATAAATGACCTGGAGACAGGGTTGAGCAGTGAAGTGGCTAAGTTTGCAGACGACACCAAACTTTTCCGAGTGGTAAAGACCAGAAGTGATTGTGAGGAGCTCCAGAAGGATCTCTCCAGACTGGCAGAATGGGCAGCAAAATGGCAGATGCACTTCATTGTCAGTAAGTGTCAAGTCATGCACATTGGGGCAAAAAATCAAAACTTTAGATATAGGCTAATGGGTTCTGAGCTGTCTGTGACAGATCAGGAGAGAGATCTTGGGGTGGTGGTGGACAGGTCGATGAAAGTGTCGACCCAATGTGCGGCGGCAGTGAAGAAGGCCAATTCTATGCTTGGGATCATTAGGAAGGGTATTGAGAACAAAACGGCTAGTATTATAATGCCGTTGTACAAATCGATGGTAAGGCCACACCTGGAGTATTGTGTCCAGTTCTGGTCGCCGCATCTCAAAAAAGACATAGAGGAAATGGAAAAGGTGCAAAAGAGAGCGACTAAGATGATTACGGGGCTGGGGCACCTTCCTTATGAGGAAAGGCTACAGCGTTTGGGCCTCTTCAGCCTAGAAAAGAGACGCTTGAGGGGGGAAATGATTGAGACATACAAAATTATGCAGGGAATGGACAGAGTGGATAGGGAGATGCTCTTTACACTCTCACATAATACCAGAACTAGGGGACATCCGCTAAAATTGAGTGTTGGGTGGGTTAGGACAGACAAAAGAAAATATTTCTTTACTCAGCGTGTGGTCGGTGTATGGAACTCCTTGCCACAGGATGTGGTGCTGGCGTCTAGCCTAGACGCCTTTAAAAGGGGATTGGACAAGTTTCTGGAGGAAAAATCCATTATGGGGTACAAGCCATGATGTGTATGCGCAACCTTCTGATTTTAGAAATGGGTTAAGTCAGAATGCCAGATGTAGGGGAGGGCACCAGGATGAGGTCTCTTGTTATCTGGTGTGCTCCCTGGGGCATTTGGTGGGCCGCTGTGAGATACAGGAAGCTGGACTAGATGGGCCTATGGCCTGATCCAGTGGGGCTGTTCTTATGTTCTTAACATTGTTATTCACTTGTTAACATGAATAGAAGCAATGTGCAATTTCTAAAAGAGACTTTCTCTTCCATGTCCTTAAAATGCAACTCAGGGCGCAATCCTAACCAACTTTCCTGCATCGAGGTAAAGGCAATGCAACCCCAAGGTAAGGGAACAAACTTTCCTTTAACTTGAGGAGGGCAGAGTTTGGCAGTGGCACAGCAAGGTCTCTTCCCCATTCCCTCCCCACCCTATCACAGGAAGCAACCAGGTATGCAAAAACTGGCTGCCTGTCCTTTCTAATGATAATGATGAATGAAGTGTGATTGAGAAAAATTGTTATTAAATGCTAGGCATTATATTTTGGAAAATGTCTCAGAAAAACAACCAGGAAGCATTCTAGTTTTGTCAGTCTATTCCTTTTGTCTGCTTAGAGAGAATTCAAAATTCATACCAAGTGAAGACCGTTCTCCAGACACAGTGTATGGTGTTTTGTTACTTGCTTCGTGTCTGAGACCAATGCCAGAACTGGCTGCTTCTAGAATGAGTTTGTTCTTGGTGGCTTTGCATTTTAGTAGATTAAAGTCATTATTTTAAACATAATGCAGGTCTGGGTGGAAATTGTGATCTGAACACTTACATTCTTATGAAAGGATATTTGCTGAAGAAGGAAGCAAGGCTCAAGCGGGCTAGGGAGCTTTGCTACAGTCTGCCTTTTTGTTGTCTGCAGTTTCTTCTTCAGTCATAGGCTGAAGTCAGGCTTAGTCAGGTTTGTTAGTTCTGACTAAGAACTGCATAGCTCCTTCAGTTGAAATCTTGATATTCTCTGCTAAGGCCAGCATCAGGGAATTGGCATCACTGAATAAGGACCAAGGGCCTACTACTGATCTCCAAGACTACTTATGTGCCCATAGCCTTCTTGTGGTATTTGCAGTATTGGGGCCCAGCAAAGTAGGAGGAGTACCAAGGTAGGCAGTTTGCTGATACTTCCCTAAAGCTGAAGCTGGTCCCAATATTCTTTTTGGGTTTTGTGTATAGCTGTTTTGAGCCAAAACTGCAAGGTTCCTAGACTTGGGGCACAATCCTAACCAAATTTGCAGCACCGAGGTAAGGGCAGTGCAGCTCTGAGGTAAGGGAACAAGCATTCCCTTACCTTGAGGAGGCATCTGTGCCTGCCACTCAACTGCAGGATGCAGCAAATGCCCCAATGGCACAGCTATACCAGTGCTGGAAAGTTGGTTAGGATTTGGGCCTTGGTTGTATTCGACCTAGCCTGTGATTTTCTAGCTCTTTTAAAATGAATGCATTTTTAAGGAGGTACCAACAACTAGCAAAATAAAAAAAGTACTTTTCCATATGAAAAAGAGACTGAAACGGGTTCTTTTACATTTTAGTGCCCAACACTTCATTTGTAGTGAGAAATGTTTTGAAAAGCAGTTTTGTGATTTCCATTGGAGCCTGCTGTATGATCAAGGCCCCTTTGAGTGATTTTCATTTGGCTCTGTGCATAAGGCTTTCATTTTGTTTTAGTCAAACAACCTCTTTTCCAAATTGTATGCCAGAAGAAGCACCTACACACAAACATTTCATTCCTATCATTCTTGCTAACAATTTAGGCTTTTGGCGAGTTTTGTTTTTGACCAATACCAGAAGAGACAGCAGAGGGCAGCATAGTCCACATCTGGAGCACCAGGATTTCTCTTTCTTTTTCTGGAATTTACAGCAGTTAATCACCTGCAGAATTAAATGACATGTGCTAAAGGCAAATAGAACAATATACTGTGATTGCTTATGAATAAACATTAGTTTGGCCAGAAGAATAAATGTAAATGTTTGCCCCCTGCCTTCTAGCCTGGGCAGAATTATAGCCCCAAACTGTAAAGTGTCTGAAAACAAGAAAATTAATTTGTTTTGTGGTTGCTGCAATGGTGAAAACAATTTTGCTGCAGTAAAATCCTACATTTACTGCTCAAGGGGAAAGAAGCTGCTAGAGGTGTGTACTCTAATTTCTAATAGGAAAGGTACTAGAGTTTGTTGGGAAGCTCTCCTTGATTGGGGAGCCTATTGATCCAGAAGCTGGTCTCTCTGTTCCCACAAGCAGGATAGAGGTATGGTGGCTACTCAGTGGTGCAAAAAAGTGGTGCTTAGTAGCATGTGGTTCTCATTGGTAAACAATTGTAATTAGTTTTCAAAATGTGTATAATCACAAACTAAAGTGAAAAAGTGGTTAGAATGATCATAGAATTTGTACAAAGGCATTTTGTCTTTAGTGAAATTCCAATATACAATAAATGGTGTCCAGTTGTCAACTACAGTACTGTGTCAGTGGTTAAGTCTCTGCCTTCCCAGAGTGTTTATATACAGGCATGTCCCTGTATCCACGGGCGTTCTGTTCCAGAACCACTCCTCCTGCAGTTTCCTGAAACCACAGATAAGGGCACCCTCCGGAACCCAGCAGTGGCTGTGTTCCTCTGTGGCCTCTACCAGGCTCAGAGTAAGCTCTGCAGTTAAAATAACACAACCTCCATTTTCGCAGAGAAACCAGAAGTGACATTTTTAATGCCTTGTAAGGGGGCACACACATAGGGAGGAGGGGGCACGAGTGGGGGGTGAGTGGGAGGGGAACTGAATCCATGGATATGAGTGCCTCCATTTATTTATTCTAGCATCACCATCTAGTTGCTGTGTTTCCACTATGACATTCATGTACATAAGAACAGCCCCACTGGATCAGGCCATAGGCCCATCTAGTGCAGCTTCCTGTATCTCACAGCGGCCCACCAAATGCCCCAGGGAGCACACCAGATAACAAGAGACCTCATCCTGGTACCCTCCCTTGCATCTGGCATTCTGACATAGCCCATTTCTAAAATCAGGAGGTTGCACATACACATCATGGCTTGTAACCCATAATGGATTTTTCCTCCAGAAACTTGTCCAATTCCCTTTTAAAGGCATCCAGGCCAGATGCCATCACCACATCCTGCAGCAAGGAGTTCCACAGACCGACCACATGCTGAGTAAAGAAATATTTTCTTTTGTCTGTCAATACGCCCATTCCCCTGTTTGATCCATCCTTAATACATTGTCCACCAAGAATATATTACTTTTCTTATCAAATTTCTGTATTTTAAGCATCCTAGAAGAACGACAATTGCATCCTGTATGGTTGGATACAGTTGGATAACTGACAACACTAAGGAAACATTTGGGGGTATAACCTGCCTCAATTTATCTCAGGTTTTCATGATCAAGTTCCTGATATGTTTTTGAATTTGCATGTCTTGTTCTTGCCTTCAGAGCCTTGTTGTTGACTAGACCCAATCTGCCAATGGAATCTTCCATCCTTCCTGCTCTCTTACTATGCAGGTTGTCCTTCTGACACTCTAAACTCACAACTAAAGTTGCAATCATATACCCTTACCAAAGAGTAAGCCCCATTGAACGCAATAAGATTTACTTTCTACGTCAACATGCATAAGATTATCTTAACAGTCTAACTGTGATGTGTACAGTAATAGTAATTAGGTATGTTAGAAACAGTACATTTTCCTACCAGTGCATGTCATTGTAATATTTTCCCTTTAACCTTGTAGGCCTTATTATTACAAATAAACATTCGTTTTTGACTAAAGGTTGTTCAGTGTCATTGTAGAATGTGTGTTAGAAGTGTACGAATAGTGAATATCAGCTTTGAAACATGTTCTTGTCTTAACATACTCTGAAATTTAGCATTAAAGTGCTTCTGGAAGTAAACACAGGTGAGCCCTACCTCAAATAAAGCCATCAGTCAGGTCAGCATCACTTGACTACTTCTGGCCAGAATTTTACTAAACCTGTATCTTTTCAAGCAAACTATATGCTGCCAAAATGGGAAAATACCAATATTGAAAGCTAGGATATGTAAAATACTGGTTTTGAGTAGTCTGTTTTTGTAAGCAATAATATCGAGTTATAGTCTACCAGGCAATGTGTCTAGCTGTTGAGGAGTCCTACTCCGAGGCATATTCTGGATGAACTTCCTCTCTCAGGTTTGCCTACAACTAGTCACAGACTTGCAGTGAATAATAAATAAGCCTGTGTTGAGAATACACATCTGGTATGCAGGTGAAAACAAGTAGCATTCATGCAGAGATTGCCTTGCAATGATACCGTGACAGTTCTCGTCGCACTCCTCCATGCCATACAAAATTTAGTATGCACTGCTTGGCCACCACTCTAATGCCACCCAGGAGGAAGTGGAGGGATATGCCAGTAGGAACTCTGTTGCAGTCACTGTTTTGTCATTTTTAAAATACCATTTTAAAAACGCCATTCTGAAAGAGCAGATATTTAAAGCAGATATTAAATAAAATTTCTTTTTAAAAAATTAGAATTCTCCCCTGATTTTTCCCCTTTCAGCCTTTTGCTGCAAGACTTTTTCCTCTGGCATCATTTTGGGGGAGGGGGTCATTCAATGGAATGCAAGTTTGTGACATCACTAGGTTACACCTCTTGAAAAATCAGTCTGTATCTAAGAGCTGGAAAATCAAGAGCTAGGACCATTAATGCAATGAGATGGCACTTTACTTGTCTTGATGATTTGTAAATTGTTTGTTCAGGGGCAACGGGATGGGCAGAAGGTGTCATGGGGAACCTAATGCAGGGCTTTCCAGAATGGTCTGTAGCAACCTGCTACTGGGGTGTACAATAGCTTATTTCTACCCCCCTCTTCTAACTACTTATATTTTACCAAGACAACAAGTGGTGTAAGTGGACATATCAAGTGTAGTCTGCCCAGTTTCTTTCTGTGAATTTTTCTATTTGGGGATTTTTCCCCAATCCCCAGATATCAGATACTTGATATCTGAATAGGACAACAAAGTCAAATTTGCAATTAGATGTAAAAATAGAATTTTTAAAAAGCAACGTATTAGGGCCCAATTCTATCCAGTTTTCCAGTGCCAGTGCAGCTGCACCAATGGGGCATTCACTGCATCTTGTGGTGGGGCAGCAGTCACAGAGGTCCCCTTAAGGTATGGGAACATTTGTGCTGTTTTCCAGTGATGGAAAATTGATTAGGATTGGGGCCTCAGTAGTCAGCCTCTTTGTTAGCAATTTCACACGTGGGACCCACAAACAAATGTTGCAGTGCATCCCCTACACTCCAAGACTGACCTGGAGCGTCCAGGAATCAGGACTGATATTCAGATGATGCCTGATCCCCTGGAGAATTCCTTGGTTTATTGACATTGTCATGTTGAGAAAATATCTCAGGACTGGCTGAGTGTGAGATCAGTTTAACATGGAGGGGGGGAGGGGTCAGTGTGATGATCTCCAGCAGGGTAAGGAACAGCTATGAGTTGGGAAGCAGCCAACAGTGTGGCCCCAACCTATCTTGCACGGGCAAGAGCTGAGCAGCCTTGCAAATAAGGCTGCTGCAGCCATAGCACCGACCTGGGAGGAGAGTGCATCTCTTTGAGGAGGGCCAGGGATTCGGAGTGGAAAGCTGGTGCTGACAACACCCAGGAATGGGTAGGGTCAGGTCCAGAGCCCACCAGACGACGGCGACACATGTCAGCATGATGTATGTAGGTCTGTGATGTAACAGTCCACATGAATGTATAACGGCTGATGCTATTAAACCACCTGTGTCAAGCAGCTATACCCGCTGACCATCTGTTAATCTGCTGCCAACCATCGTTCAAGGAGCGGGTAAGCCCCTTGTGCTCGCTTGCAACCCCAGGGAAGGAGCCTCCTCCCGCTATGGACATTACAGGCACTCAATCTCCTAAGTTCAGTATTTAAAAAAAAACCAGAGTGTATTTTTCCTCAGTGACTTTTTTTAAGCTGGAGCCAGTATAAAACCAGTACATGTTGTGTAGCTAATTTTAACACAAGGCATGTGAATATAAACTTCCTTACGGACCTTACCACTTACAGGATGATACTGATGCCTATGCTGTTGGGGTTTTATCTGCTGAATTATTTGTCATCTATCTTTATACTTTATTGTAGTTCTAGTTTTAAGGTTTAATGCTTTTCCTCTGGTTCACAATTTTGTGTAAGCTTTAGTTTTGAAAAGTGGTTTAAAAATATTAAATAATACTACTATGTGTAGGGTTACCAGATACAAAGGGGGATAGAGTGGTTATGCATTTAACCAGGGGTGCTCAAACATTTTGGCAGGAGGGCCGCATCATTTCTTTGACACCGAAGAAAAACCCCAATTAATTTGCACTTCAAATTTGAATAAATTTACATAAATGAATACATTACAGATGGAACTTACAGTGGGTAAAGGAGGAGAACCTTAGGAAAAACTCCACAACAGAGCAAGCATTTTAAAAACCAGAGGCAGACAATGCAGGGCAGGTGTGCATCATTTTATCCAGAAAAGGGGGGTGGGTAGAGGAGGAGAACCATAGGAAAAATTCCACAACAGAGCAAGCACATATTTTGGGCAGGAAGGTTGCAGGCAGCAGTAAAAACAGGAATAAAGAATTTTTAAATGGAGACTCACTCTTTGCTTCGCACCAATGGAGGGAGCCTTGTAGATGAGGGTGGTGGCTGCTGCTGCTGCTTCTGTCATGGTGCTCGACAGCTCTCCCTAGCACGTGCTGCTGCTGTACAGAGGTGGCGGAGCAGTCTCTCCCTGCCTGCTGCTGCTGAACAGAGGTCTCTCCCCAGCACTTGCCTGCTGCCGCTGAACAGAGGCGGTGGAGCGGTCTCTCCCTGCCTGCTGCTGCTGCTGCTGCTGCTGAACAGAGGTCTCTCCCTGCCTGCCTGCTCGCCCAACCTCCCTCGTGGAGGTGGCGACGCAGGCGCTCTGTCTCTCCCTGCTGCTTCAGGCTCCACGTGTTGCCAAGCAGGGAGAGACTAAGCTAGCGCATGGGCACAAGTGCTTTCAGTATTAAAGTAACGCGAGACCTGCACGTCTCGCGTTACTTTAACACTATAAAAGGCCCTGCGCAGTTCGCTGGGCTGTTCTTTCCCTCGCTGCTGGCAGCAAGGGAAAGACATACCATGAGCTCGTGCACTGGGTCAGCGCGGGCCACGGTCATTCTTCCACAAGCCGCGTGCCCATTGGAGGCACACGTCCCACTTGGGGGCCAGATGGGGACACACTGTGAGCCGCAAGTGGCCCGCGGGCCAGGGTTTAGGCACCCCTGCATTTAATCATTGTATAGAAGAAGGAATTTTGGCAGGCACAACTTTTTAAATTCTTCCATGTTGAGCTGTGCCCCTCAAAATTCTCTCTTCTATACAATGGTTAAAGGTATAGGCACTCTGTTCCCCTTTGAATTTGGTAAACCTAACCATGTGCTTACTTTAGAGTAAGAGTTTTCTGTCTATGGGTTCTGTATTTCTTATTGTTCAGAAAGAGGATATTAAAGTAAGAAAAGAGAAACAAAACTCGTGAGCTCATATGACTTATCATTTGAGCTTTGATGTCTTTAACTGATTTTAGGTTCTGTAGTTGGCAGCCTAGAATTTGTGAGAAACACATGGCAAAAGGAAAACCTGTAGCTCAGGAGAGCACGTGCCTTGCATACAGAAGATCCTCAATTTGAAATGTGTCATCTCTGGGTAGGACTGGGATGGACCGCTGTCTGAAAAACCTGGAGAGCCACTGCCAGTCAGTATCCACAATACTAAGCTAGGTAAACGATTGATCTGATTCAATTGGAAAGCAGCTTCCTACTGTGTGTTCTGATGTCATCTAAGATATATTTCTCTCTGCTTGAAACTTGCTAGTGAGGCTGGCTGTCTAATACTTTGATCACCATAAAATTAGGAGAAGCAGCTTGTGTAATTTGTGCCTGTGCCTTTCGTCTTCAATGACTTAGTATCTTCCATGATTTTTACTTAGAGGAATAAATTACTAATTACTTTGCTTCTAAGGTTTTTTATTAACTGATATTTATGACTTCCAATTTACTTGATTTTTCAGAAACAAATCTAACCACATGAAAATGTTAGAAATTTCAATGAAAGGGGAGAATATTTGTAAATAACTGGATAGGACTGTAATAGGTTCATCTAAGAAGTTTCTTGGAATCTTCGCAGGTAAAAGCCAACGCACATTTTGGAGGCTGGGAGTCTATAAAATCAGTTACATCGCAATGCTGCACTTTGAAAAAGGCCCTTTGATTTTGTTATCAGACCATGCAATCATTAGGTCCATAAAAAGCATCTGCTCAAAGCAATTCCCATGATACTCTGAACGGGTTGAGTTAAAGGGAAATATGATCAGCTCATTTTCAGATGCCGTATTGTCTTAAACCTTGGAGAATTTGATTACTGCCTTTGTAAGCAATGTATGTTACACACTGCTTTACAGCATTTATACTTTGCAGGATAATAAAGCAAATAGGGGAGGGGAGAAGGTATATATTGAATAACTTTTATAAATGTTTCATGATTCCATTAAGTTTTAATGAAAGTTTTCGAAATGAGTTAAACCTAAAGTAAAATATTAATCCCATTCATTTTTAAAGGGGTGTGTGTGTGTGTGTGTGTGTGTGTGTGTGTGTGTGTGTGTGTGTGTGTGTGTGTAAATTAGAATTTTTTCTTGTTTGATGATCTGAACTTTATTATGCCCTTAGTTAATAACCAATATATTGAATAATTTTTAAAAAAAAGTAAGGTTAATAAACTGTGAAATTATTCTGAGATTCAAAGGAGGGCAGTTGTTTCCTCCCCCCACCGAACTCTCAGCCCCAGATCTCAAATGGCAAGCTGCTTTTGAAACTTGAGTAGTGTTTCAAAAGCAGTTTATGACAATATCATGGGGATCAGCTTAAGACTATATTAAAGGTGCTATGTTTTTGGAGAGTAAACACTGAAAGCCTGAATGATTAGAATCCTCTGGTTTAATAGACAGACATAATGCCTCTTCTAGGCATTTAATTATAAGCAGAGCCCCCCAACTCTCGTCACAAAGAAAAATGGCATCCATCTCTCCACTCCTTTTAGTCTTTAGCATATTTTGGATCGTGTTACACATTTTAAAAACCTGTTTAGTGCTATTCAGATTTTTTTTGTCCATAACAGTTGGAAACTGAGGTCAGAGATGGGCAGGGATAGTAAGCAGCTGTGAGGGGATTTAGAAGTGAGGGAAAATATAGCAGGATCAGAGAGCAAGTTGAGAAAGGGTGGGTCAGAGTTGGATTAAAGTACAAGTTGAGTGTGGTAAACTGAGCACATTTTACAATGTTTTACCCCTACTAAGGGGAAGTAGTGTGTTGGCAACCTTCAGTCTCGAAAGACTATGGTATCGCGCTCTGAATGGTGGTTCTGGGTCTCATCAATAATAATGATAAATACATTTTCTAATGTGGAATTTCAAGGTAGTGGGAGCTAATCTTAATATGAGTCTTTGAAAATATTAATTTATGTTGATGGTGTGCCTGGTGGGAAGAGATTGCTCTATTATTGTCTTGAATAACTGCAGCTTAGTGAAAATAAGACTTAATAGCCAAGGACCACTTAAGATAAAGCTCTGTGCAGAGATCTTGAGTTACTCTTCAGAAAATATTAATAAATTGGTAACATCATTTTGAATGGGAAGTCACATGTAGCCAGAACTGAACATCCTAAGGATTATTTATCTGAAGTGATTGTGCCCTGATCACCTCTGCCAAGGCTCCCAGAGCAGCTTACAGAAGCATCTATCAGTGGGAGAATGCCCAGGGTGCCTCATTGTTCCAAACAAATGTGTTTGAACTCTATCCCAAATAAATTCTGTTTCCTAATACTTACTACAGGCCTGTGAACAAAATGACAGAATTAACGCTTGTCTCCAAGTGTTGTTGTTTTTTAATTGGTATTTTCTTTTCTGACCCTTCAAGAGCTCAGAGGGTGGGTGAGAGAGAAGAAGAAGAAAGAAGAGCATGCAGACATGACCACCTCTGGGTAGATGCAGAAGACTGAAAGTGAAGATTTTTTTTTTAAATTTAGATCCTCAAAATATGAGACTTAAGTGCAGGGAAATGTATAAATGGGGAGACTGATAATGGTGTCCTCTTGTGTATCATCAGGAGGCAGGTGACTGGTGCCATGGGAAGCCCAGTGCAAGGCTTTGCCTAGGGCCCCCAATAATCTGCCACCAGCACTGCAACCTGGTCAGCTGCATTCTGCCCTTTACAAGATGAGTTGGTACTTGGTACTTGCCTATCAAGGCAAGGGTTTTGTTTTCCTGGCAAGATAGTGGAATGGTTCTTTGCATTTTTAATTCTGTTGTTGTTTAGTGTTTTAACTGATAACATTGATGGTTGTACTTTTGATATACTGTGAATTGTGAGAATGTGGGGTACAGAATTCAAAAATTAGATATTGTATCAAATGAGAGGTCTGCATAAAGCTGTCAAATATGCAACTAAGCACAATTCAGATTGTCACTGTGTGCTGTGATGCAGCAGTCTCCAAACTGCAGAACCTACTGCATACTGAAAAGGCCTTCCCCATCCTATGTGGCACTTACCATTTCACGTGACAGCCTCATATCTTTGCCTCCAGTCTCTCTAAAACCAGAAGGGCTTTTCCATGTGCTGATTCTGACCTGTGGGCTGCAGTTTGGAGCGTGCTGCTGTGGAATTGCAGCTGCAAGCGTTGTCCACAGAGAACATGCATTCAATATACCTGCTGTATAATTGCTATGCAGGTGCCTGTACAAAGCATTCATGGTAGCTCTGCTTTTATGTGATATTGAACACTTGTACACTAACAGGGACTGTGCAGCTGGTACTGTGAATGAACATACATACTGAGTTTGCAACCATGACCCTCCTTTTCACCATGCAATTTATTGTACACATAGCAGACATCTGAAGAGTGCTGTAGCAAGAACAGGTGTCTTGTACGTGAATTAGATACGTACAAAATGAAGCCACTAATGAAGGCACTAACAGAGCACCCCCCCCCCTTTGCAAACATAAAATGAGGATTTTGGGTTTTTTAAAAATACTTTTCTTCTGTCTTCTACTCATTTAAATAGCTTTCTTGAAAAAAATTCTTATTAATTTACTTTCATGACACCTGAAAATACTCAGTGGAATTGCAGCATCTGAAGTTAGTTTCATGAAATGCAGATATTCTAGAAGATAAACCAATGGTTCCTTCAAAGGCTCATCAGTATGTCTTACAGCCGCTTACTGGCTGTTTCTGATCACTTGCCAGGGGGATTGAGAATTGCTCTGGGGGAGAGAGGATTTATTGAAACCGAAAGTTATGCTAGAGCCAGTAGCCCAGAGGAAGAAGACAGACTATCAGCTTATTTTCCCAACAGACCAGAAATGGGAAATGTTGAAAAGGCTTTGATGTGATTGATTTGGTGGCATGTCTCTACAGACTGCAAGGGTGTGTGTCTGTGTACAAATGCTCAGCCTCCCCCCAGCTCTATATACAGGTTAGAGGCTGTCAATAATACAAAAGATTATAAGTGATTTATTATTTTAAAGAAACTGAAATAGTTCTGGCAGAATAAAAGAGAAGAATGCTGAAAAGTGTCACTGAAAGCATGAGTTAGGCATTGGCTCTGTCTGGTTTTCCTGCAGCATTATGTCTGAGGAAAGTAGGCAGGCACCTCTCTTAAAGTGATGTCCAGTTCATTCTAGGGCTGCTGGTTTCAGGGCTGTTCTTTGACTGCAGCACACACTCTTGTTAGTTTTCTTCTTTCTTAGCACTCATGGAGTTGGCAGCACTTTTGCTTCTTTTTTCTTCTCCATCCCTGTATGGGGATGATGTTTGTGTTTGTCAGGAAAGAAACAGCCTAATACAAAGTGATACTTGGCTAAGGTTTATGTAATTTGTACTTGGTGCTGTATATACAGTATTGTTTATATTGATGCCTCCCTTTAAGTTTTAATCCATAAGTCTCTGAATAGACTTAAATATTGAGGATATAGTAATGACTGCAAATGCTTAAAGGCATCAACTCTAATTATCAACAATTAGACAATTTTGCAGTAGGTTTCTTGACAAGTTGAGAGCAGAACTGGTTAAAAACATTTGTCTATGTCTGAACAAGCAGTGTTTTGCCTAATTGTTTTTCAGGCACTTCCACAGAACAGTGCTGTCAAATGAGTAATGTTTTGTGGTTATGATTATACTGTGAATACATACAGTTTGCCTTTGCAAGTGTGGGGCTTTATTTCCAATTGCAGCAGAAAGTGCATCCTCCACCAAGTCCAAACTGAAGAGTCTGATGAAACCACCTTTTCCCACAAGGGAAGGAGATATGGGCTCCTTTATTTTGCTTTTACAGCAGTGCCTACATTGCAGGGACACCTGGCAGATTTTCCCAGAAATGAGTTTTGATGAGTTTCTGGAGCCTATGTTGATACAGCCATCTTAAAGTCAGGCATATGCGTCATATTTGAAGATGTCCCTTTTCCATTTCTTTCATTTGAGCCCCTCCTGCCTCCATTTCAGTTTTCTGTTAATCTGCCATTTAGTTAAAGAAGATGAGTTGATATGTCCTTGAGCAAATATCAGCAGTTTTTCTCAGAGGAGAATAAACACATTTTTTCCCCTGTAGTATCTTTATAGAACATAAACATTTTTGGAAGTCAAGGTCAGAGAAAGATGGTTTATGGAGCCTTTGAGGCTGGAAAGATTCCCCTCATGGTTTTACTGTCTGATTTCAAAACTGTATTATGACCAAGGTTCCATTTGGCTTTGAAACTGCGAATGCGACTCCCAGTTTCTGCCAGTTTTAGTGTATGCCTTATATTTATTTTTTGTTAGGAAGTCTTACATGCATCTGAATACACAATTTGGATTTGGGTTTCCTTTCCCTGCAGTAAAATAAGAGATTCTTCAAAGAATATGCTAAATATTGCTGGAAGACGTATTGAACCAACCACCACACAAGAGAGTTGAACAAGAACAGGAAAGCATGGGGAAAATCATTATATAGCTTAATTTTATATTGGTATTGAGGTTTTTAAAAAAATTGTATTGAACCAACCACCACACAAGAGAGTTGAACAAGAACAGGAAAGCGTGGGGAAAATCATTATATAGCTTAATTTTATATTGGTATTGAGGTTTTTTTAAAAAAATGGTATTGATTAATACTAGGGCAAGTGTCAGCATAATGGCCAATAATGATGCTGGTATGTTTCTTTGACCTGTCAGATTTCTCTATAATTAAACTATTGGTACTGGGTTTTCTGCAAAATCATAGCGTGAAAAAGTACACTATTCCTTCACTGCTGTAACACCCCCCTCTGTAGTTCTGTGGGTCATTTCTGCTTGTTGGAAACTCGTATGAATGCAAATAATGAAAATGGTAAATACTTTATTTCAGGTTTCTCTGAACATGAAGCAATCTCCATAACTGTGTCCTTGGGGATTTCAAATAAATGGATGGGTCTGAGCTTAAAGATAAAAGAAAACCAAGAACCACCTGCAGGTAGAGGTAGTGTTGAAACTCACGATAATGAATGACCTGGCCGCACCAACTTTTGAGCACAGTTTAAGAGGTGTAGCCTGTTCTCAGTGGATGCTTGTCTTTTCTTCGACAGGTTTTCAAATCTACTGTTTGGGCAAATGCATTCATTTAACAGCTTTGGGTAGTTCAGATTTCTGCAGTACTTATTTTCTAGTTCAGTGATTTTCAATCTTTCATCTCGTGGCACACTGACAAGGCACTAAAATGGTCAAGGCACACCGTCAGGTTTTTGACAATTGACAAGGCACACCATGCTGCCAGTGGGGGGGGGGGGGCTCACATCCCCATTGGCCCTACTAATAAATGATCTTCCCCCAAATTCCTGTGGCACACCTGTGGACCACTCGCGGCACACCAGTGTGCCACTGCACAGTGGTTGAAAATGGCTGTTCTAGTTACACACAGGGCTGTTTCTTAAACTACCTTGTTCATAGCTTGTAATAATATGTGCTTTCCTAAACATGCTTGTGTTAGAAGAATTTGTTATCTGTTCTGTAGATGACATTTGTATCATATCATCTAATGTTAAATGCATGTATAGTTATAGGAAATGAGGCCTGAATCCTGATTGGATAAAGAACAGCCTGCTTGGAATGGGCCTAACTCTGTGCCTTTGGAAAGAGATTCTTCCTTCTAACTGAATTGCCTTGTAGTGCTTGCAGTCTTTATTATTCTTATTTTTTAAACAAGGCTTGCATTCATTGGTGGGCAGGTCTGCAGAAGAAATAACCTGTGCTTACAAGCTAGAAATAAACAAAAATTGCTACTCAAGGGTCATGTAAACAGCCACAATAAATGCTTTTGTTGAGGAAAAGCAGATTAATTTCACTGGTGGCTCTTATGCAGATAAGATTCTTTAGAGTTGCCAGGTGCTAGGTGAGGCATCTCTTGCGGTTACTGCACGGAATGGAATGTTGCAGGGCTTAAAATTTGTTCAGCAGAGGCCCCATGTGCTCTTGTGCAAAGTGGAAACTTTAATAATAGCAAACATGTTATAATATTCTTATATGTAATGTGATATGCATATTTTTATATAATTCAATAGTCATGCTAATAGTGCGGCCTTCCTAGTTTCTTAATGGTTGCAACTACCCTAGCTTTTTTCTCTAGAATTGTTGTCCTTTGTTCACTCAATTATTACAGAGCATTCAGATGATACCTCTGCTACTCTATTGCCTTCTACTGTATCCAGCATTCCCATCCCTCTTTTTTTTTCAGGCTGGTTCGTAGCAACTCTTCTGATCATTAAGCCAAAATAGCACTTCGAAACACAGGCAGCTTCTGATTTCAATGCTGGCGTCTGGGTGATGGGTGCTTTTCTCAGCATACTTTCCAGGGAGTAACTCCCATTGCATAGAATGGGCCTAATTACTTCTGAGTAAATATCCTTAGGATCTCTGCTATAATCTACAATTCTGTGTCACTAAGGCCTAACCACTTAGCCTTTGCCTTGGGGATGGGTGATAAGGGATTGCAATGAGAATATGATGTTATATACTGCATGCTATATACTACATTGCCATTCTTCATTCACCTGATCACATGAGAGTAATGCCCCAGCAATGTTAAAGAACCCTAATGTAGCAGATGCAAACTGGGTTTTTTGTACACTGGTAATTTCTTCTCAATGTTTTCAAAATGATGGTGTTGTGTTTTTTTTAAATCGAATATTTTATTTTGCAGCCAGACTCATTGGCCTAATATGTAATTGCCCTTTCTCCCACTTTAATTATACAATGTTTGCTTATGTCACGTCCCCTGACTGTCAATTCTCAAAAATGCATAATTGTGTTTTTAGGGTTTTGATTCTGAAGTTGACTTGAATCCCTTTACCTGCCTTATTTCAGTAAATGCTGCTGGTCTGGCCCACGATTACTTTTCATCATGTTCAATATTGATAACTATTATAATCAGACATTGTAATCCCCTCTTGCACATCTTTCCCATGACATTTCCCGTGCAAATGTATTTCATCATTGTTCCAGTTCCTAACTGTGATGCATAATACTTTCATGTTGTATTGTGTAGCATCATGCTAGATTTACAAGCATTCTGACTGTCATGGCAAGATGTAAAATTCACAACCCAATCCTATGTGGGCTGACCACTGATGGAACGCACATTCTGCCAGCAGTGGCTGCTGAAAAAGTGTTGTAAAGCACTTTCTGGCAATAGCTGATAGAAGGCTGGAGTCTTCCTGTACATGCACTGGCTCTCCTATTGCCCACTGGAGCAGGTAAGCCAGCAGGAGAAGTGGGGGAGGGCAGAATGGGGCAGAGAGGGATGAAACTAGGGGCAGGGAGGCACTAAGAGGGGAGGATCCAGCAGCAATGATGTGGGCTGCTTTTGTCTCCTTGGACTTGCACAAGCAAAATTGCTAGCATAAGTTTGAGGAGACCCATTGTGGAGCTGGAGTCTTACAGAAGTGTAAGGGGATTTAAATCCCCTTTTGCCTCTGAAGCCTCCTGATACGGCCTCTTCCCTCACTGGACATAGTTTGTCCATTTTTGGCATGGCTTCACCAGCTGATAGTACTGGAATGTATAACTTCCACATGTTAGATTTACTGATGTAGTTCTTAGTCCTGTTCATTAGGCCGGAATATATCAAAGGCATCATACCCTTTGAATATTTTGTTTAATCTTAGGTTTGTTCTTGTCATCTGCAGTCAGAATGGACTATGGAGTGAGATGCAGAGTCTCTTATGTGGCCTTAAAAGAGTTTTTGTTACAGTGATATTAAATAAGCTTCAAGCAGCCTGAGGAGATTAGAACCCCCTGGTTGTCTTTCAACTTTCCTTTCATGAATTCCCTTTTATATTTTTTTAGACGTTTCCTATGTTGAAGTTGAATGTGACAATCCTGGACATTCCGAGTAACATTTTATGTACCTATATATCAAATCTGTCAATACTGGGGTTCTTATTTCCACAAGGTTTCCCACTATAAAGCTGCATTCTGATGCATACTTTCCTGGTAATGGGCCCCACTGAACTCAGTGGAACTTACTTCTGAGTAAAAATATGCCTGGGATTGCACTGTAAATTGGGTGCATTGCTATAATTCAACTGAGAAGTGCTTCCCTTTGAGATTGCTCCATCTTAGGTAAGGTCTTTCTGCTTCATGGTAATTGTTTCTGTCTCTATTTTTCTTTACATAGTAGCATTCCAGGTTGCAATGTAGAGTGTTTTCAGAAGAAAGCCTGGTATTCAGGAACCTACTACATTCTTTGCTTAATGCCTTACATAATGTGTTTTGTGTAAAACATATAGCAATGTACTGTAGATACTCATCTATAAGGTGAGAAATTTCTGCCTTATGTGTGAGGTCACTTGGATCAGGGCTGTTCAGGCTACAGCAGAGATAATTACAGGGCAATCAGCCTCCATAGCGGCAAGTTCCAGGGCAAGCTGCAGTCAAAGTTCATCTTTTCACTGCTCCTAAGAAAAAAAGTAAGCCAGGTCTCAACACTTCCACTTAAATCAAGCAGGATCTTTGGCAGGATCACACCTCACCCTTCTGCACCCTTGTTCCATTTTGCAAAAGTTTGGCAGAGGTCTGGTTTTTAAACCCCAGGATCATCCTCATTTCCATCTGAATTAAAGTCCCAGGTTGCAATTCAGTGCACCATTACATAAGAATAACGCCCATGGAAAGCAATGGGTCTACTTCTGAGTAAATAGGGTTGCAACTTTGTGTAGCTGAGCTTGCTCATGCTTAGTCCTTGTTGCTTATCTCTCCACTGTGAATTGCACACTCCCAGTTATGTGTTATATGTTGAATGTTATATGTAGAACCTCTGGCTTAACACACCAGGCACCTTAAAGAAGGGTTTGGTTAATGGTTTTACCAGTATGTTGTTTACAGTGCACTTACTCTGCTGGTGTTTACAGAAAGGTTGTGAAGACCAGAATTTAAAAAGTTAATGAATAAAAATGTATCTTATGGTCTTTTGCTATATTTTTAATAAATTAAAGATGGCACAGTTCTTGGGTAACAATTACTGGTAGGTTATTTTTCAGGATCTGTCCTCAGGTAAAATCAGACAAAACTATAGTCAGATACCCCCCTACGTTTAACCCCCCTAAGTTTAACTTATCCGAGGGTCATTGAAAATTCCATGATTTTTGGCTCAAAACCTGCCTTCCACTTACCTGTGAGATCAGCTTATGCTCGTATCTAAGGTAATTATCTAAATCAGTGATTCTCACACATTTAGCACTGGGACCCATTTTTTAGAATGAGAATCTGTCAGGACCCACCAGAAGTGATGTCATGACCGGAAGTGACATCATCAAGCAGGAACATTTTTAACAATCCTAGGCTGCAATCCTACCCACACTTACCCAGGAGTAAGTCCCATTGACTATCATTGTTAAAATGTTATACATAGTAGCTTGTTAAAAGTACAGGTCTGTAACATTTCCCCAAAAGCAGTCACATACCATGGGAGCATCAAGTCTCATATATTAAAAGTAAAATATTGAAATGAATGGGGACCCACCTGGAATTGGCTTGTGACCCACCTAGTGGGCCCTGACCCACAGTTTGAGAAACACTGATCTAAATATTCAGAATTGATTATATGCTAATGATCACTTGATCTCTTGTCTCGGTTCTTGATAAATTTTCGACCAAATGCACAAACTATCCTCGGGCAGAAACAGTGTATTCAGGTTGGCACTGAGTCATGTGACAGCTCTGTTCTTAATGTTCAATCTGTGGTGGCCCCAATCATGCAAATCATCGCTTAATGTTTGAGAGTGAAGGGACAAACAAGCCCTTACATGTAGTTGAGTTTGTCTTCCTCAAAGTACAGTATTGCAATACCTTGCAATGGAGGCGTTTTGTTCAGTTTGAGAGAGGTGAAAGCATCCTCAAGGAAGATGTAGACTCCTGATAAAAACGCAGCTGCTGCTGCTACTGATTAAAGATGCAGATTTTTTAAAACAGCGTATCATTTTTATGGAAAATAGTTTTCATAGTGAACACTTTATACTTTGCATTCTGTGGCTTTAAAAAAAAAATCCAGAACTGAAAGTTTAGCATTAGTATTACCGCACTTGAAAGCTTTGAAGAGGGGCTTTCAGATAAATGCACTCAATTTTGATAAATGGAAGGCATTTCTACAATATAAAGTCAAAAAAGAAGCTGCAACTTTCAAATGCTATGTGAAAAGGGCTGTGCTTTCAACTTTCAAATGCTATGTGAAAATGCTATTGAAAAGGGCTGAATAGTATGTTTTTGTTCTGTGCCTGTTCAGCACATCATTCCAAAAAAAGTTATGGTGATGCCTTTATTTATTTATTTATTTATTTATTTATTTATTTATTTATTTATTTATTTATTTAACCCTTTATTTATTTATTTATCTTTTATTGCCTTATAGGAAATTCCTCTGCATTGCAATTAAAATGCATGGGAGAAATATATGGACAAGCAATCTGCCTCCACAATTTCAAAATGTACTAGTCAGCCTTCATTATGCTGCTATTAATTCTTCTGGTGAGCAATTCCTGTGTCTTCAGATTGTAAACGTGGTAAACAGACTATAAACCTTAAATCGGAAGAACCCAGATTTGATCACCTGACTAAATAACTAAGCATGCCACTGCTGTTTGTTCAATGCAATGTCTTCTTTTGTGCATAAAAATGGTAAGCATCAGACGAAGTGAAGTATGAACATGTAATGGGAAGGTACAATCAGGAACAGATTCAGGCTTTCCCAGAACTCTGTGGCCAACAAAATGCCTACTGCCCCAACATCATTATCTCCTTCAAGGGAGGCTGTGACTTTGAGCTGTAGTGCCCAACAATTTCTGCTATTTATAGTCAGGATAAGGGGTGGGCCAGTGTTCCTAAATGTTGTGGAAGATGTGAATATGTTATCCTCACTTGATGAGTTTTCTAGGGAGAAACACTGTTGTAAACACTTCAGTCATGTTAGTCCCATAATGTCTGGAGCAGCTTTGATTATGGTTTAATATGTTATTTAAAAAAAACAAGAAGTCTGTCAAATCATTGTGTATTTAAAGTGTGTGTGTGTATTCCCCGCCCCCCGCCCCGGATATTCCACGGATATACATTACAGTTACTGATAACTCTAGAAAGGGAAATACATCACTGGCATATAGCAGATACACCAGGTGTGAATAATTCATATATATTTTCCCTTTACTCTCAGATATCAGGATGCTTTATTCCTGGGAAGAGCTTAATTTGGCATCATCTATCACTGCCATGTTCCTGTTGTTCACTGTGGTTTCATATCTCTCTCAGATAAACTGTAATGTGAGCATTCATGCTGACAAACAAATTACTTTGTTCTGGCTAATCAACTTTGAGGGACTTGTGAAGTATATGAATTTTTTTTTTTTTAAAGCGAAAGAGAACTTTCCAAAACACCTTGTTCTGGCCACTCTCAGTTAAAAGGATGGCCCACTGGTCTTGCACAGCACACCTGGCTTTATTATTTGAAAATCTCCCTGGCAGTAATAATTGATGCTGATTGGAGCTACAATGGTCATTTGAAGTCATTTTCAGCCATTAAAGCCACTTTACACAACTTTTTGATGAGCCCCAGGTAGCTGATCTTAAAAGCTTTAGATACGATAGCTGCGAGTAATTGATCTGGCACACTGCCAACAGTTGCTAGATTTCACACAGCCTTTTGAGCCTGTAGCATTGTGGAAACAAGTCAAGAAGTGTGTGTGTGTGTGTGTGTGTGTGTGTGTGTGTGTGTGTAATGAAATCAAAAGTTAATGTAAATGACCCAAGCTGCCTTGCATAACCAATTCTCACTCAGACTCAGGTCACAGGAATTCTTCTAGAGGTTCTGCAAAGAGGTCTTTACTGTTCTATCTCTTACCCCTTGGTTTAAAATGTAAGGTACCATGAAAAAGATGGTCAACAGAACTAAAAAATGAGAATGCTGATATACACAGGGAAGATGAAGGTTTGTACTGTAGGAGAAATGGAAGCAGGGTGAGTTGAGGATAATTTTTTGTTTACTGCAGAAAAAAATCAGAGGCCACTAATGCTGTGAGAGAGGTTGGAAAAATCAACATTCATCCCAGAATTATATTGGCCATCTTCTAGTTTCCATGGAACCGTGTGTCTCTTTTGAGTGCACTGACACTTAAGGCCCCCGCTCTCTGCCTAGGCTTATTATTTCTCTCATGAATTACACTGTTTGTGCTTCATAGTGTGCAAACTTATTAAAGTGATGCATTTTTAAAAAATCCATAGAACTGAAACTGAGCTAATGAGAGGTACATACAAACAGTGCTTTCTTGCACAATCAATAAATGTGAATCTCTGTTGCCTTTTGGATAGCACTAGTATTGCTGGCAGGCATTAGAATTTTCAGAATTGAGCAGCTGTGCTCAAAAATGTTCTGGCAGAGAACAGAGTGAATCCCTTCTACTTTACCTCACTGGGTCCAAGCCAGCAATATTGTATCCCTTTTTGGGCTCGCCAGAGGCCTCCAGATGTTGAAAGTGGGGATGGTGCAGTCCTGTGTTGTCCTCCAGCTGGACAATGTCTGCCTTCCATGTATTTTCAAAGTCAACCCAGAAGTGCCTGGAAAAATTCTGGCACAGCCAGAAGCTGTGGCTTTGTTCTGGAATCTTGCTGATGGAGACAGATGTAATCATGTCCTTTTCATCCCAAAGGTTAGCATGGACTGTGGCTATTTGATCTTATGGGATAAAAGTAACAATTCTGCCATTTCGATGCCCCTTTAAAGTAGTTGTACGAATAAGTGTTTCAGTTGCCATGGCTGCCCTGCTACCATTATGATGTGAAAAACTACTACTGTTTTTGGTAGTGATAACTTCTGCTAATATGAGGGCCCAATCCTACCAACTTTCCAGCGCTGATGGAAGTGTGCCAACAGGGTGTGTGCTGTTTTTTTTGGAGCATTTTTTTTTGGAGGTGACAGAACATGCAAACACAATCTGTCTGTTCTGTTTGAATATGCCTACACCATGCTGAAGATTTTATGCATCTGCGGAGGTTGGAGATGCACAATGTGCATAATCTTGACCCCCCTCCCCCCAGCAACACACCGATATACACAATTACTGCCCATGGATTTTGTCAATTGAAACAGGGCTAATGACATTCCAAAATCCACAAGTGCTTCTCTGGAATGAGGATGGAAAGGGACTGGCAGCAATGACAATGTAAAACCAGGACAATTACGTATTCCTTCTGTAGCCTTACTATGTTCTTGCCTCAATCATTTCCCGAGAGGGTTCTTTGCTTAGGCCAGGAAATGCTGATCTTGTCACTGTACTATAAACTGTGTTGCCTTTGAGCATTACTACAAAATATTCTGGAAGGCTGAAGTCCATAAGCCAGGGAATGATTGGTTTAAAGCATTCATGTTGCTTCTCCAAAAATCTTTAGCTTTTCCCTGCAGAGAATAAATTCTTTGAAATAAAAGGTTGGCCTTTCTAGTTACCAAGAAGGTGTAAAGCCTCTCTGGTGGTAGACGTTGTCATAGTGACACTTCAGTGTTGAGCATCTAGGGTTTAATGTGGAACTTCGTGTGTGCGTGTGTTAGGACTGTGACATCGGGTTGCTGTAAGAACGGCTAAGATAATACTTGTGAAACGCTTTGAATGTCTGCAGGTGGGGCCTCCATATCCACAGATTCTGTATCCGTGGACCCAAGTGGAGCCAGACTTGGCCCAACCTGAACCCTCCAAAGGTGACAGGAGCTGTGCTCCAGTTGCCCCCAGAGGGCTTTCTGAAGTCCACAGAGGAAGCACACATCTGCCCACTGCTTTGTGGGTTTCAAAATGGTCATTTCAACCAAACGAATGCTTTTGATTTTGGAGGGACACTTCAAAACTGTAAGGGGCTTCCCCAGGCCTTAGAATGCCTTATATGGCAGAAAAACCACTTCTGGTTTCCCTTGGGAATCTGGAAGTTGCATTCTTTAGGCTAAAGTGGCTGTTCTGAAGCCTGCAGAGGCAGTGGGCAGACTCACAACACCTCTGCAGGTTTTAGAAAACCCTCTGGAGGCAAGCAGGGCAAAACTCTGGTCCCCTTCGGAGGGCTTAAAGGGGCAAATCACTGATTTCATTATCTGCTAATTTTGGCATCTATTGGGGGGGTCTGAGAACAGATCCCCACCGACACCCCACTTGTATATAAATGCAATTAATGTGTGCACTGGAATGATTAAAGAGAAGTACATTGGCTTGCTAGATGGCACCAGAGCTACTGCAAGGAGGGTATCAGTGATTATACAAGGAGAAGTAAGGCTGACCAAACTGTCATTACTGCCCTTCATTTCCTCCTCTCTGCCTGCATTTTCACAATCTTTTTCCCATATTCACTGAGCACTCTTTGCTCAGTGCACATTGATTCACCTACTCTCATGTTTGTGCTACTTTTAAATTTTAATCCCTACTTTGCTAATATGCCAAGCCACCAGAAAATCTTTTCTGGCCTGCCCTCACTTTCCTGTCTTTCTGCCTATCTTACCTGCTACCCTTTATGAAATTCTCTTCTTTCTAGTCATCTTTGTTTCTCCCTTGTTCATTGTTTGAGGATGACTGTGACAAAGTTGTACATTGCATGTATAGAACGGACATTCTGTACTGATGACCAACGAAAGAGTTTACATAGCATGTGATAGCATGTCATCTCAAGTTTGGCACTCTTCAGTGGAAGTGTCTTACATGATCTGTTGAAATTTAGTGATAAGACAGTGAATGATATATGAACATGTGTGAACCAGACCTAACATCTATATGTTAGTTTAATATGTTTGTAAGGAAATTTGCCTAGGAATAGAACAAATAACTTTCAGAGTTATTATACTGGTGTTTTTTTTTTACTTTAGCTTTCAAGTTTCAAACTCAAGACCTGTCCTTGCTTTAGCAGGCAGTGCATGAATGGTGGGATAAATTTTACCAGTGATATATAAGCTAAAACTGATGTGGCAAGATCTACTTTGCTCCCTGCTGAAATATCCATTGTTTGTTCTGTGAATGCCATGTTTCCAACCTAACTAGCCAGATATATTAGCCTCATATATTGAAATTCACCAAACATATTCACAAACGGTTTAAAAAGCAACATCAAGGGCTACTCCATGTGTTACAGCCCCATCCTGGAGATTACTGAAAGTCATTTCCATGTGGTAATACTGCAAAGGAGGCTGTAGTTATTTGTAAGCCTCTTAATGTGTGCACTAAGCAGATTACAAATTCAGAACCTCCATGCTAGTGCCGCACATTCCACACACCTCCATTCAATATATGAAGCAGCCTCAATTCAGAATCTCAGAAAGCCTTTGCCCAATTCTACTGTGAGTCAAGTCATGACATAGAAAGAGGGTGCTTTTCATTGATGATTAGATGATTCATGAGAACAAGTGCGTGTGTGTTGTTACATAAATACTGTAATCACTCCAGTCTCTCAGAAGCTCATTTTTTGATTCAGAATGAGATCTCTGCCTACTCTGTTCCTTGCATAAGTAAAAGGGTATGGCAATTGCTGAGCTGTCTGATTTGCCTATACAGTACATTCTTATTTCATCTTTGCTTAAGGCAGGGATTTTCAACATTTTTCATCTCATGGCACACTGACAAGGGACTAAAATGATCAAGGCACATCACCAGGTTTTTGACAATTGACAAGGTACACCATGCTGCCGGTGAGGCTCATATCTCCCATTGGCCCTATTAATAAATGACCTTCCCCCAAATTCCTGTGGCACACCTGTGGACCACTTGTGGCACACCAGTGTGCCACGGCACAGTGGTTGAAAATGGCTGGCTTAAGGCAAGAAATGGAAGCAAGCACTATGAATATGCTTCCATAACCATCTTCCCCCTGTGTAAATATTGACCTTGAAAAGAAGTTACTTTCACCAACTCACTTTTCATGCGTAGACTTCAATTATTTTCCTGCATCATAGTTGTCCCTGACGTGTTTGGCTCACTCTCTAATAACAATATTTAATGCTGTAATTACCATTGTAATGCAAATGATTTCCAGACATGTGTGTATACTCTTTTCATTCTGCAGCATATGGAAAGGACCTTGGGAGCCTCAGGGCAAATTCCACTTTGGAGAATATGTTCATTATTCTTGTTGTCTCACTGGGATGGATGAATTATTGTACTATCGGTTATTTATATGAGTGACTTTGTGATGAAATTGCAAATAGAATTGATTTTTTTAAAAAGTAGACCATGAATGCAAATGAAGGCACAAATAAAGGGAAGAAACGATTAAAGAACTATGTGATTCATTCTTTGTACATCATTACAGGAATAGTTCTGAGTCACTGCGTGAGCTATGATTGTGTTTCAGAAAATAAGGAAAAGGAAAAATATGAGAGTCAAGAAGACTATGTAGAATCCATACGCGATAGGAATATTATTGGTTAAATGTCATTTGATTCTTAATTTAACATCTAGAGCAGTCATTTTCAACCTGTAGGAGTTTGAGGGAGAGTTAGGGCCCAATCCTACCCAACTTTCCAGCACCAGAGTATCCACAACGCAATCCCAAGGTAAGGGAACAAATGTTCCCATACCTTGAGGAGGCCCTGCCTCCCCACTGCAGGAGGGAATAATAGGACAGGTCCTCTCATGGATTGGGAATTGGTTGAGGACCAGGAAACAGAGAGTGTGTGTCAATGGGCAATTGACAAAAAAGGTGGAGAGAGGTGGAAAGTGGAGTGCCTCAAGGATCTGTCCTGAGACTGGTGCTTTTCAACATCTTCATAAATGACCTAGAAACAGGGATAAGCAGGAGGTGGACAAGTTTGTGGATGACACTAAACTTTTCTGAGTGGTGAAGACCAGAAGGGATTGTGAAGTGTTCCAGAAAGATCTTGCCAAACCGGGAGAATAGGCAGCAAAATAGCAGTTGTGTTTCAATATAAGTGTAAAGTAATGCACTGGTGATGGGAACCAAAGTGAAAGGACAGTGGCTTCACTATGCACAAGCAACCTCATGTCCCTCACAACTTGGTACATGTCCAGGTACAATTGGCAGCCGGTGCAGGTCTGTTGACTATGTGCAGTGTGCCCACCTATAAAAACCCTTTTGCACACGCGCTAGCAGGCGTAGGGGTGGGATTGTCGCATGGCTTCTTGCTTTTCAAGATGGGACAAACCAGACAAAACAGAGGCCCACAGTATCGTGTTCAGTGGGCAACTTACAGAGGGTAAATTAATACTCTGTGCAATGGTCGAAGTGGGCAAGATACAACTTATGGAGTTGGTCAATATAGAGAGGTTGGTCTCCCATAGTGTATATGCAGTGTCTGTCCATACTGTGAAAATTAGGTCAACTTAAGGAGGTGGTCAATATAGAGAGGTGATCAACTTTGGAGGTTCTACTGTACTTGCAATGTTGGTTCTGTGTTGAGGGGTGAAAAATTGTCCTATTTCCAGATTTTTCTATTGTCAACATATCCTTCATTGGTAGAAAGGACTATCTCTGTGCATAGCAGCTAGTCCACTAGTGTCCTAGTTTTGATTGCCATTGCCTAGTTCTAAGGCTTAATTTTTTTTTAATGGAACCTAAACACACTTGATTTCTACTCAGATGGGCCAAGTTTGATTAACAGCTATATTATATCCTAGAAGCATATTCACCTTGTTCCAAGCATATGAGAGTTGGCCCTGATAACTTATTAGTGATGGAAAAGCTATAAAGGGAAAATTGTTGTAATGGGAGGGGGGCAATCTGGACTTAAGAAATTTATATCCAGGATCCTCACCTTTCTCTTTTTCCTCCCCCTTCAAAAAAGAAAAAAAAGCCACTCTTGGTGGCTTTGTCTCCAAAAATTGATTAAAAATAAAAATCCCCATTCCTTTTTAACCATTCCCCTTTTTCCTCCTGCCTCCTTTGGGGGGGGGGGTACTCTGTTGGCTGCTATTGTAGACAAAAGGCACAATCCTAGCTAGGTCTACTCAGAAGTAAGTCCTATTGTGTTCAATGGGACTTACTCCCAGGAAAGTGGGGTTAGGATTCCAGCCAAACAGTCTCTAGGTCTCAGTTTGCATCAGTTTGCAATTAGCAGATACACACAAAACAAAGTCTTCCCCTCCCCCAGCAAATTCATCACTTCTCTCCCTCTCCCCTTTCCAAAACCCTCCAGGTGTGCTGCTAACAAACTCAGGGCACAATCCTAACCAGGTCTACTCAAAAGTAAGTCCTATTTTGTTCAATGGGGCTTACTCTCAGGTAAGTGTGGTTAGGATTGCAGCCTCAGAGTGCTGGCAGCCTTGTTTCTAGTGTATAATTATAACACCTTCATCACCATTTTGGGGGTAACTGAGGTGAGGTATTGTAATGGGGAGCTGTGGCCAATGGCTACAAGGATCAGGGGAGGCGCGACCCGGAAAAGTTCAAGATCCACTGCATTAAAGCATTAATTTTAACATTGCATGATGAAAAATATGAAAAACAGAGCAAAAAAAAAATTAAGGGAAAATGAGTAAAGGACTCAATGAGCCAGTGGGGAACTGATGAGTCCAGGGAGGTAGTCAAGTCACCACAGTATATCAGAGAAACAGAGGGCAAAAATCCACTCAGCAACCAAATGCCTAACAAAACACACGTTTTCAGCTTTCACCAAAAAAGCCATGAGAGAGGGAGTTGTTTTCAGTTCCCCTGGAAGAGCATTTAAGAACATAAGAACATAAGAACAGCCCCACTGGATCAGGCCATAGGCCCATCTAGTCCAGCTTCCTGTATCTCACAGCGGCCCACCAAATGCCCCAGGGAGCACACCAGATAACAAGAGACCTCATCCTGGTGCTCTCCCCTACATCTGGCATTCTGACTTAACCCATTCCTAAAATCAGGAGGTTGCGCATACACATCATGGCTTGTACCCCATAATGGATTTGTCCTCCAGAAACTCGTCCAATCCCCTTTTAAAGGCGTCTAGGCTAGACGCCAGCACCACATCCTGTGGCAAGGAGTTCCACAGACCGACCACGCGCTGAGTAAAGAAATATTTTCTTTTGTCTGTCCTAACCCGCCCAACACTCAATTTTAGTGGATGTCCCCTGGTTCTGGTATTATGTGAGAGTGTAAAGAGCATCTCCCTATCCACTCTGTCCATCCCCTGCATAATTTTGTATGTCTCAATCATGTCCCCCCTCAAGCGTCTCTTTTCTAGGCTGAAGAGGCCCAAACGCCGTAGCCTTTCCTCAAAAGGAAGGTGCCCCAGCCCCGTAATC
The DNA here is from genome assembly GCF_035046505.1 of Tiliqua scincoides. NCBI lineage: Eukaryota > Metazoa > Chordata > Lepidosauria > Squamata > Scincidae > Tiliqua > Tiliqua scincoides. Next base: position 175,838,274 of record NC_089822.1, read on the forward strand.
ATCTTAGTCGCTCTCTTTTGCACCTTTTCCATTTCCACTATGTCTTTTTTGAGATGCGGCGACCAGAACTGGACACAATACTCCAGGTGTGGCCTTACCATCGATTTGTACAACGGCATTATAATACTAGCCATTTTGTTCTCAATACCCTTCCTAATGATCCCAAGCATAGAATTGGCCTTCTTCACTGCCGCCGCACATTGGGTCGACACTTTCATCGACCTGTCCACCACCACCCCAAGATCTCTCTCCTGATCTGTCACAGACAGCTAGAACCCATCAGCCTATATGTGAAGTTTTGATTTTTTGCCCCAATGTGCATGACTTTACACTTACTGACATTGAAGCGCATCTGCCATTTTGCTGCCCATTCTGCCAGTCTGGAGAGATCCTTCTGGAGCTCCTCACAATCACTTCTGGTCTTTACCACTCGGAAAAGTTTGGTGTCGTCTGCAAACTTAGCCACTTCACTGCTCAACCCTGTCTCCAGGTCATTTATGAAGAGGTTGAAAAGCACCGGTCCCAGGACAGATCCTTGGGGCACACCGCTTTTCACCTCTCTCCATTGTGAAAATTGCCCATTGACACCCACTCTCTGCTTCCTGGCCTCCAACCAGTTCTCAATCCACGAGAGGACCTGTCCTCTAATTCCCTGTCTGTGGAGTTTTTTCAGTAGCCTTTGGTGAGGGACCGTGTCAAACGCCTTCTGAAAGTCCAGATATATAATGTCCACGGGTTCTCCCGCATCCACATGCCTGTTGACCTTTTCAAAGAATTCTATAAGGTTCGTGAGGCAAGACTTACCCTTACAGAAGCCATGCTGACTCTCCCTCAGCAAGGCCTGTTCGTCTATGTGTTTTGAGATCCTATCTTTGATGAGGCATTCCACCATCTTACCCGGTATGGATGTTAGGCTGACCGGCCTATAGTTTCCCGGGTTCCCCCTCTTTCCCTTTTTAAAAATAGGCGTGACATTTGCTATCCTCCAATCTTCTGGCACCATGGCCGTTTTGAGGGACAAGTTGCATACCTTAGTCAAGAGATCTGCAACTTCATTCTTCAATTCCTTAATAACCCTTGGGTGGATGCCATCAGGGCCCGGTGACTTATTGATCTTTAATTTATCAATGAGGTCTGAAACATCTTCTCTTTTAACCTCTATCTGACTTAACTCCTCGGTCAGGAGGGGCCGTTCGGGCAGCGGTATCTGCCCGAGGTCTTCTGCCGTGAAGACAGATGCAAAGAACTCATTTAATTTCTCTGCCATCTCTAAGTCTCCTTTTATCTCCCCTTTCCCTCCCTCACCATCCAGAGGGCCAACCGCTTCTCTGGCGGGTTTCCTGCTTCTAACATATTTGAAGAAGCTTTTATTGTTCCCCTTAATGTTGCCGGCCATGCGTTCCTCATAGTCTCGCTTGGCCTCCCATATCACCTTCTTACATTTCTTTTGCCACAGTTTATGTTCCTTTTTATTCTCTTCATTAGGGCAAGACTTCTATTTACGGAAGGAAGCTTCCTTGCCCTTCACAGCCTCTCTAACTTGGCTGGTTAGCCATGCGGGCACCCTCCTGGATTTAGTGGAACCCTTCTTTCTTTGCGGTATACACCCCTGCTGGGCCTCTATTACTGTTGTTTTAAGCAGCCTCTATGCACTCTGGAGAGATTGGACTCTTTTTACCCTCCCTTTCAACCTCCTTCTAACCAGCCTCCTCATTTGAGGGAAGTCCGCCCGTCGGAAGTCAAGGGTTTTTGTTAGAGATTTGCCTGGTATTCTTCCCCCAACGTGCACGTCAAAACGGATCGCAGCATGATCACTGTTCCCCAATGGCTCAGTAACGTTTACATCTCTAACCAGGTCCTGCGTACCGCACAAAATTAAATCCAGAGTCACCTGTCCTCTGGTGGGCTCCGTGACTGTTGTGGTGCCACCACAGAGAAGGCTTGCCTCCAAGCTGTCACCCTTCTCACTTGGGACAAAGGCGGCACCTATAGGAGAGCTGATCTGAGAGGACAGGCTAGAGTGTATGGAAGGAGGTGGTCTTTCAGATAGCCTGGACCCAGGTCATGTAGGACCTTAAAGGTTAGAACAAGTGCCTTGGATTGGGGCCGGAAGCGTATGGGCAGCCAGTATAGCTGCTGAAGCAGTGGTCCAGCTGAGTCAAAATGCTTGACCCCTGTAATCACTCAGGCCGCCACATTCTGCACTAATTGTAGTTTCCGAACTGTTTTAGCAGGTATCCCCACATACAGCACATTGCAGTAGTCCAGTCTTGAGGTTACTAAAGCATGGGTCACCATGGCCAACTTAAGTAAGGTTTCATTAGGCGCACCGACATAAGCTGGGTGAACGCACTTCTAGCCACTGCTGCTATCTGATTTTCCAGAGAGATTTTCCAGGGAGAGCCTTGTATCCTTAGACCGGATAACTTCCAATAATTAAACCAGAAGTGGAACTTCTGGTTTCGTTGCGCTTGGAACTTTCACTGTTTAGAAGCCGCGGGGAGCCCTGAAAGCACTCGGCAGGGCTCCCTACACTCTCTGGAAGCACGTAAGGTTAGTTGAAAAATAGCCCCCCTTCCCCCGCAGGGGTGTGATCCTGTTGATCACTTTGCTGCCTCTGCCCCTGCCCCCGCAAAGACTTACCCTGGGAGTAAATCTCCCAGGAAGTTTGAGAAACACTGCTATAACACCTTTCAAGGAGTAAGCCCCAGGAAAGTGCTGTAGGATATTCATTGGAACTTACTCCTGAGTAGGCATGCATAGAGTAATATAACCAATGGCACCTTCTCCTCTGTCCAACTGGAAGAGGATCCAAGAACTGTTGACTTCCCCCTCCTTCTCTTCCCCTTCCAGCTCCTAAGCAGATAGAGCAAAGAATAAAGCAAAAGTCTCTTCTGCTGTTGTCTGTCCTATTCACCACAAGCAAAGTAGAGAGACAGCTGCCCTTTAAACCCAAAAACAAGAAGAGGACAATCTGTAACAAGGAAGATCCAATGTATGTAATATGATCGTAGGTTGAAAAACCCACGTGGAAGGTTGAAAACTCATGGTTTAAGAAGGGGACAAGTGGGAAAGAGAGATGTTGCTACTGAATTATGTGGCACAAAACCCACAAGTAAGACAATCCATGTGAGTATTATGTGTGCTTATTACCAATAACCAAATGGGTTTCTGCAGGTTTGGTTTGGGCCTGAGACATGGGGTAGATAGTGTGTTTTTGGAGACGCTTTCCTCCCAGCAAATCCATTTATCTGTTGATATAATAATGACTTTTAAAACCAGACTTGTTGAAGCTGAAAAGATCAAGAAGTCATCGGATATTTGGTTCCCATGAGGCAAAAGGATTATACTGAGCAAAACTGTATGTAAGGTAATTTAAGAGGTCTTAATGCATCAAGCTTTCCATCATTGCTAGGAAAACCATGACTGAGCTGTAAGAGGCTGACAGATTGACAGTTGCAGTATCACCAAGAGAACAGGCACTCATTGAAAATCTGCTGTTATACTATATTATGTAATAACTCTAGCATACGGGGGGGATGGGGACAAACGCTGTATTCATATATGTCAGAAATAGACAGTTGTTTTAACCATACATAAAAAGACAACACATGAATGTCGCACAGTTTAGGAAGGAAATTATAGAGGGTGAATACTGTACTAACCTACAAATGTAAACCTTTCTCTACATTTGATTTAATTTTTAAGTTCAGTGCGTATAATTGATTTGATCCGGACCACAAAGGGTGTGTCATGCATGTACGTATATGGAGAGATTGCCACTAGGTATAATGAACTCTGTGCCACTTCTTACTTATCTCCTAGGGGCATGCAAACAGGGATGCACTAGACATCTGTGCTGATTTCCCATGTTCTCACCTAGCCTATCTCCAAGGAATGTGAACTCTTCAGTGAGACAAACCTAGAAATAACCCCCCTACCTTGAGAAGTTTGTAACTAACTGGAAGGATAAGTTTCTAATAACTCATGAAGTATCTCCGAGATGATATTGTTGAACGCTGTTTATTTCTCACTTTGCAAAGTTTGACTCCTGTTTGTCAGTTAGGCATGTTTGTGCACCAGTATGTTCCACAGCAGGTTACAGGTTTTTATGTGTTATTGAAGGGCTTCAATCAAAGTGGATTACAAAGTCTACAGGCCAATCCTAAACACCACAGTGCAACCGGATGCAGTGGTGCCAAAAGGGCTATTGCTGCATCAAGTGGCCCCAAGAGGCCACTGAGTTCTCCTTGTGGGAAGGAAACATTTATCTCATTCCCCCAAGTAAGGGTGCAGGCCCCACAATGGGCTTCCTCAAGTCTGCACCTGCTATTTTGCCAGTGCTAACTAGAGAACCTCCATATCAGGCTTTTCAGCCTGACACATGGAGGAGTTCTCCCAAGGTTGGTTGCCCCCCCACCCTGCCCTCCCCCATCCCAGAATGCTTCCCCCATTCTGAAAGACTGCAGCCGCCCCCCCCGGTGGTCTTATCTCCAGTGGCTTCACGGCGTCCTCCTTCCAGTGCTTGGCACAGTGCCAGCACTGCTTACTCCAAGGATGCTGTAAATGTGCTTAATAGCACATTTACAACACCTAGCACTGGTGCAGATTTAGCTCCAGCAACGTATCATTCCTAGCTCCAGCACCAGTGCTAATGGCCCATAGAATTGGGCTCTAAGAACCCAATCCTGGACTTCGCTTGCTGGCTCACCGCTGGTACGCACTGTTGCTGGCCGGCACTGGGCTACCACCATGCGGGTGCCTAACCTCTGCTGCTTGGTGGTTGCATGGACCTCAGAGTAGCGGAAAGGTAAGTGGGGCATGGGTGGAGGCGGGGAGGAGGCATTCCAGGGAGGGGGGAGGCAGGTGGAGGGCGGGGAGGAGGCAGAGAGAGGCATGCTGGGGGGAGGGAGCAAAGCTCCACTGGATCCAAAGCGTCCAAGTTGGGCTCACTGCTGGACACGGAGGCACTTGATTCACTGTCGACTTTTGGGTTGACAGTGAATTGAGTAGCCCAGTAGTTTTCAGATGCTCCAACCTGAGGGTCCTGGGCTCTTTTTTCTTAAGGGGCGGGGCAGCCAGGAGGCAGGGAAGAGGCAGCAGTGCGATCCCCAGGATCACACCACTCAAGGGGCTGCAGGGGCCTGGCTGTACTTACCACAGCCTCCTGCATCCTTCCGGGGGTGTGGGGAGCCCTGTGCAACCTTCTGCAGGGCTCCCCAGGTCAGGGAAAGTGAAAGTGGAGCAATTGCACCAGTTTAGCAGAGCAGGGTATGATCGCTTCACTTTTACTTTCCCTGACCTGGGGAGCCCTGCAGGCACTCGTGCAGGGCTCCCCACACCCCCAGGATGCTGCTGCAGGGACTGGTAAGTGCACCCCAGTCCCTGCAGTCCCCTGAGCAACGAGATCCTGGGAATTGTGTCACTGCCTTTCCCCTGTTCCCGCTGCCTTCCCCCGCTCCAGGAAAGACTTACTGCGGGTTTTAAACTCCGTGAGAGTTTGAAAACCGCAGGAGTAGCCTATTGCAGGGCTTCTTCACTTACCTGGGGGAAGGGGACAAAAGTCCCCTTCTCCCGAGGTGCCACTGGTAGCTGCCTTGGGTGTGTAGGATGCAGCGGCAGCCATTTTCAGCACTGCCGCAGTCATGCACCCCAGGCAGCTCAGGATTGGGCTGTAAGTCCCTTACCATAAAAAGTATCCCAAAAGTTTCATTTTTACTTACAGTGGGGAAATACCCTCAAAACAATTCCAGTGCTTCATTTGTCCTAAAATCAGTTACCTTTGCCCTTCTAATGCATAAAATGGGGTGACTGAAAAAAGGTGCAGAAAAAAAGATTCATCTCTTCCACTTTCCACAGAAAAAAATTCAGAAAAATTAGGATTTTTTTTACTCTACTTTAGGAAATTGGTGCATTCAAATGCCACTGGAAAAAAATGTGGTTAGTGTGCATATCTAACTTCTGGAAGTTAGTCTCTAACTGTGCTCTGTGCTACTGCATGAATTAATTGCCAGTAACATGCAATGTGAGGTTGCATTACAAAAGGCGCTGGGTATGGAGATATATGTTTTGGCACCTCAATGCCCACGGAAGCAATAGCAGTTATTATTATCTGAACAGACTTCCTTTAGCTGTTGATGAATTTCCTTGCCTCTCCTTGTAGATTGTTGTTGGACGTACAGTCAGGGGGTATACAATTTTTTTTGTATTACCTCGTGCACACAGTGTATTCAGTGTATTACAGTATTTTTAATGCATAGGGGACAAAATATACAGATATCACTTCAGCTGCTCAATTCAAAGTAACTGGAGAAACCCTCACTGGCATTTTAATCCCCAAATAAGAGTGTCTAATGTTTGAAAGGATGAAATTCTTCAGATAAGAATTTTTCTCTGAATAATATCAAACTTAAAAGGGAATAAAGGTTTGTTGATATCTTCAAGCTATGCGATATCCTCTTGCCTTCAGGTTCAGGTACTCTGACACCATCTTCCAGTGTCCTGTCAAAATATCTTATCAGGTTTGAAGTTTTCTACATAGTTTTGTGAGGGAATGTATCTGTGGGAAAGGAAATGACTTTGAACTCCCTCTATTTACAGAATCCTGTGAAAGAATAGTCAAAATGGAACTAAAAATCTGTTTTTAGGAGATATAAACTGTATTTTTTCCTCATTTTAGGATGCTGAATCATTGCTGCATTTGTTAGCCAGCATTGACCAAAACTGAATGCTTGAGGTATTTTCTCTTGAAATTGGCAGGTCTTTTTCTCTTACTACTTGGCCTTTTGCAGTTAAGCTAGAGCACTACTGTCATTCTGAACTTACAGCTCAACTCTCATGAAAATCTGCATCTTTACTATATTGGGCTAGACAGATGTAACAAGCAGGGGTGTAACAGGGCAGGCCATCAAGCAAAGTAGAATCTGCTAACTTGTAACTCTGTACACCATTGATGGTGCAATTTGGATAAATTAATAAGAGTGCTGCACGTTGGTGCTATTCACTTCTAAAATGTGCTTGATTTATCAAGCATAATTATGGTTGTGTCATGTTTCAGAATTTGCACATGATGCATCTTTTTGAATGATGCTTTTGTTTCATCCTCTCTGTGGAAAAGAAGCCAGGATTACCTTGGTTCACCTTTCAGATGAGCAATGTAGTGTCACACCTGACTTATGTTAAAAGCAATGGGGCTCAATACTTAGCTGGCTGTGCAGATGAACATTGATATGATGTTTGAAATGTTGGATACTAAACTAGCTAAAGTTATACAGTTTACCTGTTGTCTTTCTTCTGGCCTGTTGTTGTAGAGCAGGGGTGCTCACACTTTTTTGGCTCGAGAGCTACTTTGAAACCCAGCAAGGCCCGGAGATCTACCAGAGTTTTTTTTACAATGTTTGCGCCATCATAACATATAACATTTATGTGTACAATGTATGTTGGTGTACCTTGAGCCCCACTGAGTATAACAGGACTTACTCCTGAGTAGACATGCCTAGGATTAGGCTGTGAGGCTGCAATCCTAGCCACACTTACCTGGGAGAAAGCCCCATTGAGTACAATGGGCCTTACTCCCGGCGTTTCCTCCCAGAGGCACCTGAAGGGGGGGGTCGGCACTCCGTGATCTACTCATTTTGCCTTGCGATCTACCGGTAGATTGCGATCCACCTATTGAGCACCCCTGTTGTAGAGTTTCACTGGCACTTGCTTTGTGATGCCTCTTTTGCAGCTGAAAGCCAAGGGTGTGAGATGGTTGGCAACCTTCAGTCTCGAAAGACTATGGTATAAGCCTACAGCACCTGGTATTCCCAAGCGGTCTCCCATCTAAGTACTAACCAGGCCTGATCCTGCTTAGCTTCCAAGATCAGACAAGATCAGGTGCGAGAATGGTCCCCTAATACCAGCCAGGGTGGTTGCACATGCTCTTTCTCCCTACCTCCCTCCCTCCCCTTTGTGCTTCAATCAGTATAGGGAAGAGAGGGTTAAACCACACTGGCTTCCTCCTCTCCTCTTGGATGGCTTTCTAGGGCCTCTGCCATCTTCTCTAGAGGCACCTGGATAGTCTCTGCCTTTGCATCACAGGCACATATTGTCTTTAAATCCCTGCTGGCTGCCACTGCTTGTGATATGGACCCCTCAGCCCTTTTCTGCTTCCCTGCATCAGTTATCTCTGTTGCCTTGGCTGTGCCCTCAAAGACTCCTGGTGGGCACAGCCGTGGGTGGCACCTGAAGCACCAGACATTCCAACAGCCACTGTGTGTATGGCAGCCAGTTTGTCTGGGGCTCTACTGGTGATGGAAAGGATCCCAGGCTATTGTGTATGAATCATTCAGGATTTGATTTAATAGGCAGGCCAAAATATTTTGCTTTGCTTTCTGAGCAGCTTATATGCTCCATGAATAGTCTCCTCTCCTGATAATATTCAGGTTCAGATCTGGTAGTTCCAGCAGAAGATCTCCATCATGTATCTTCAGACTATATTCAGGGCTATTTATCACATAAGGATTCATCGTCTAAACATCAACATCTCATAAATCTACTGGAAGGGAAGGAAGAGAAAATCAAAATATCCATTGTTGGTCCCAAGATACATCACTGAATCATAAAATATACTCTTATATAGAAATGTCACTGTATATGATGCTAAGATGATGCATTTTGAACACAATTTAATAAATCTTGTTTGTGCACTTGCTACAATAACATGTTGTGCTACATGGTACTTTTTATCATGCAGAATGTTTTATTATCTCGCCACAGTTGTACTCATCAGATGCTGAACACAATGCATCAGAGAGCCCCCATCTCAAGTCAATTTCCTTGGTGTATAGCTGCCTTCAAAAAAAAAAAAAAAAAATTCTTAAAAAGGAACATTACTTGTACTAGCTTGTCTCCCTGAACTTACTGCGTGTCATTATCCCCCATCACCTGGCGTACTGGGCTCTCTCTTGTGCAGCTGCCTCTAATGGGTTATTTTCTGAGCTCTGTTCTCGAGACACTGTTATATTTCACACAGAAAAATTACACCTTGAATCAATAGCATTGCCATGGGGACTTTTGTAAAGGGAAAAAAGCAGTTTTTCTAGAAGTCTTCTCTCGTAGCATAACAGGAGGCTTGGATGATCTTGGTGGAGTCTCTGGAAAGGCTGTGTGTGGTTACCACGCCACAGTCAATTGCCCTGCCCCTCCAGTAAGGCATGGGGCAGAGGTGGGAAGCCCCAGGCAGCTGGGCAGGGGACAAGGAGCAGACTGAGGGGAGCATTACTTACCCCTCGGTTGCTCCTCATGGCTTTCTGGGTAGGAATTTTTTGCTGCCAGCCAGGATCAGCTGTGAGGTTGGTGCTTTTTTCACCTACCCCAGGATGTGGCAGGCAGGGCGGTTAACTAGGGCTGGTTAGGTACGGTCACTTTAGGCAGGTATCATGTGGGTTGGGAGGCAGTGTGAACCCTGGCATCCACCCTCAGTCAGCAGGGTCAGGGGGTGAGTCAGATTTACTGACACCTTGCTTGCCCGGCTTGGGGAGGCGGACTGACAATCCCCTAGGCAGGCTGGGTTGGTCAGTGCCGCAGAGTCCACCCTATGGCATTTTCCCCCAGAAAGCTGCTTGGTTTGCATGGGCCGGCAGTGACAAGCCAGACATGTGCACAGTAGTGCCCAGGCTTTTAGGTGGGTTGCACGCCCATGGATAGTTAAGGGGGAGGCAGATGGCAGATGCCATTTCCCCCATGTTAGAACCTGCACAGCATGGGGGTTTGAGTTAGGCCCTGCTGCAGTTTTTTCCTATCTTATTGGATTTTAATAAAGAGGCCCAATTTTTAATTCCAAGCTTCTGTCTCATGTCTTCTTTATAGGTATTTCATGCGCCAGGTAGAAATTCTGATATGAAAGCAATGACCTTAAAGTTTGACCTTAAAGAAGACTATGGGCGCAATCCTAACCCCTTATGTCAGTGCTTTCCAGCACTGACATAAGGGCAGTGCAGCTCTGAGGTAAGGGACAGACATTTCCTTACTTTGAGGAGGCCTCCATGAGTGACACTCAACTGCAGCATGGAGCACATGTCCCATTGGCACTGCTATACCAGTGCTGGAAAGCACTGACTAAAAGGGTTAGGATTGTGTCCACAGTAAAACATTAAATAGTGAAATTAGAACAATTCATACAATATTTAAAAACCCAGCCAAATCAACTGAACTAGTTTTTGCAGACTACAGAGAACATCAAACAATATGGGGGGATCTTAGTTGAAGTGCCTGCCAAAACAAAAACAAAAAAAGTTTTGGCTAGGTGGCAACAAGGAACCCAGAATGGTCCAAGGGGAGCGAATGCCACAAGCTCTTATGTCACCTAATTTAATGACACCATCATGGTCAGATTTTTTCCTCTTGAATTGCAGTAAAATTCCTGGATTGTGTACTTCCAAATGTTGATGAGAGCCTTGGACCCGCCTTGATCTGTTTACAACCATCACATTTCATTCTGGCCTGACTTTAGCCAGTATTTTTGAAATAAAAACTTGACAACTGTACAGTAATTATGCTAAACAAAGTAGGTGTGCAAAGAGAATTTTCAGGCCATTTAATAAGTTTTGCAGTCAACCAAATCAACAATTGCCCAGATAAATGTTGGAAATGGCACTTTTTGAAAGCAGTGCATTAATAGCCCATGTGGCAATGCTCTAAATAGTTTACCTGGATAGAATTAGTGTAATTTTAAAAAACTGAAATGATGTTAAGCAGTGAGCTAGATAGCTGCCTGTGTCCTAATAGATTTTTGACTGGCATTGTGACATATCTACCTTCTAAGGTAGGGCTAACATGTGGAAATGGACTAGCCATCTTGGATATTACAGACCTCAGAATGCCTAATATGGTGAAAAAACATCACCTCCAGTTTCCCTTGGACACGCACTGCCTCTGCAGGCTGTAGAAAGCCCTCCAGAGGCCTTTCAGAAAACCCACTGGAGCTGCGCTCCAGTTCCCTTTGGAGGGCTCAGATACAGCTGAGTCTGGCTCCATCTGAGCAGATTGGGTAGAATATTAATACCTTTAAAGAGTATTGCTGCTGGGTCAGGTGATTGCCAATTGCTGATAGCATTGAGGCACTGTCCGGGGGACCCGCATTGAGCGAGATCCATGGATGAAAAGTCCACAGATAAACAGGCTCCACCGATAGTTGTTAGGAAGTATGACACAATTTTGTTTCAAGTGAGCTTGGCTGATTTAAAGCCATGGGCCACCTGAGACATATGAACCTACGTTTTATGTCTTTGGTCCATTTATTATCTCCCTTAGCTGTCCAGGTTTTCCAAGAGAAGTCTTTTTCTATCCTAATCTGCTTGGAGATGCCTGGAATTGAACCTGGGGCCAAATGAATGCAAAGATGTGCTCTTAACACCTAGTGACAGCACCTCCCTCACCCGTATCAAGTTCCTGTGGTGAATCTGTGAATTGTTGGGTAGAATCTTACTACCTTTTAAGAGTTTTATTGTTAGGTCAGGTGATTGCCAATTGCTGATAGCACTGAGGCACTGTCTGTCACTTTCCCAAAACTTTGGTTCCTGATCCTGGTGCTGAAGTGACCCATTGAGGTGCCTAAAGGGGGGGGGGGTACATTCATCACATTAATCTTTCTGAGAATGAAATGTGTGACTAGTATAAAGGCACTGCACTTGGTTTTTAGTGTGGGTTTTTTCTTCCAAAACTGAATGGTCTTGGCCATCCTGAGAGATTGATTGATTGATTGAAAAAGGGTTTCTAGCCTGGTGTAATGATCAGTCTATTCTTGGCGGTGAATGGATGTATCACTGCCAGAGCAGGGCTATATTACCCATTATGTTGTGTAGATCAGGGGGCAGGTCCATCTGTGCAACAGTGTATTGATCTGAAACTTTCTCAGTGTACTTACTACTTTTCTGCTTGTGCTAAAAAAATTCCCTTTTTCCTGTATTTTTTGCCAGCTTTACCCTGTTTTTGAACCCTTCTAACTCCCCTGCTCCCCAGCATTGTGTATTTTGTAATGCTTCAGAATCCTAATCTAGGTTGCCAAGACATCCTGTTGCAAGGGCCTCTTTGAATTCACTGCCATTACAAAAGAGTCACATGGCACAGCAGAGAAGACTTTTTTTTTAAGTGCTTGTCATCCTGTTTTGATTGCACCCAGGCAAGATCTTGGCCAGCCTTCCTACTGGGTCTGGCATGCAGTCGCTGATTGGACATCCAAGCCCATCTGACCAGATCAAGGGGTGGGGAGATATGCCTAGATGGTGATAAATTGTTCAGTCAACTGGACCCATGACATCATCAGCTCTAGGTTTAAGGTTACACATCATAATGCTTGATGTGTGTTATCTAATTCAGTGGTTCTCAAATTTTTTAGCATAGGACCCACTTTTTAGAATGGCAATCTGTCTGGACCCACTAGAAGTGATGTCATGACCAGAAGTGACATCATTAAGCAAATTAAAATATATAATTGTAAATAATAATTCTTCTTCAAGCTGTATTCAGTCGGGTCCGACTTTTGGCAATCCCATGGACTAAGTGATGCCAAAGTTTTCAGTCTTGAAACATTTCTTTCAGTTGCTCTATGTTCTGATTAATGTCAGCCTTGATGGTGACCAGCCATCCTGTCCTTTGATGACCTGGTTTTCTTTTTCCACCAACCATTCCAAGCACAATCATTTTTTCCACTGAATTCGATTGCATGACATGGCCAAAATAGGTGAGCCGTTGTTTGGTGATTCTTTCTTCCAATGTCCGGTTTAATTTGTTCTAGTACTTGCTTGTTGGTGACCTTCACTGTCCATGGAATATGCAAGACTCTTCTCCAACACCATAGCTCAAATGAGTCAATTTTTCTTCTGCCTGTAATGTAAATAATTACATTAAAGTAAAACAAACAAATAAGGGAAGATGAGATGGGGAAACCAGCCCTGTTCCACCAAGTGAATTATCTGTGTAGCCTGCATGCAGTAACCTCAGCCCCTTCCCCCCCCCCCAAAAAAAAAAAAATCAGTAAGATTTTTAGTCCTACCCAATGCCCAGTTCAATTTAAGTTCTTATACTTAAACCAGTTCAGTGTGATTTGGGAAAAAATCAATTTTAAATCCAGCATGTTTTTTGTGAGGGCTGGGTTGAGATTCAAAGCTTCCCTCCAAAAAGCATCAAAACCCCAGAGTGATGGGGAGATGAAATTAGACTCCACTGGGGGAGGGGAGTTTTGACTATCACGACTATTATCAGTCTAAAAAAAAATTCACCTTGCCTACTGAAGCCTCTTTTTTTATCCTTTTTAGTGAGGGGGGGCTGCTTTCTGGAGCATTTGCTGAGCTCCACTTTCATCAGATTGGGACCATTCTGGTGGCCATGCAGTCACCTTTGCCTCCAACACCAGCCAAAGTATGTTTGCTTACTTGAGAGTAAATGCAAATGTGAAGCTTAATTTAGCTTTCCATAGGGTTCAATACATTCATCAGCTTAGATAGAAGGACTTCCTTCGCGGGGTTTTTTTGGGAGCTGTGTTTATCAAATTGGGACCATTCTGATAGCATTGGATTCCTCTCGGTGTGCCCCTTACAGTGAAATAAGGCACGCTTGCCTATTCTTGAGTAAATGTGTGATCAGTTTCACTTTCCATAGGGCTCCATACATTTGCCTTCTCAGCTATTAGCTTATCAGCTGAAGCTTCATGACCCACCAAAATCAGGTCACAGCCCACTGTTTGAGAAACCCTGATCTAGTTCATTATTGGAGAGCAGCTGCTATTTTAGTGAAAGGGAGAACCTGCTCACCTTGCTATATAGTGGGTGTGTGAACCAAACCCTGGAACAGCATGAGTAAACTAGATATAATTAACTGAATACTATCCCTATTCAAGGGAATTTTTTGCTGCTTGCCTTTGATCTCTGAGTCAATCCTTTGCGGACTATCCCTTCTTTCACATATATCTGCTTGATTTTGATTCTTGCCTTGCCTGGCTTACCTTGCCTGGGCAGATAACCCCTTTTGTTCTTTTATTCCTTCATCCTTTAATAAACTCCATATATTTTTAAACAGATTTACTTGCCTGGTTCAAATCATTCAGAAGGGAGTGGGTTTGCCATGTCTCTCTGATTGTCATGTTCTGCTGAGCAGAGAGCAAGGAAGGAAAGGCCATGGCTACCAACTAGGCATTGCTCCAATTTTGCCTTCTGGTGCTCCTCATTTCCACCCATACTGGACTCATGTTAAATTCCCTTCAATTCAAATCTGTTGCCTTTTTTTAAAAAAAGCATCAGTATAGTTGCCTTCATATGAAAGGCAATTATGAATACCTGACTTGGATTTGGTATAAGGAAGTATATGGTAGATGTTAGATCAGCAGTTCCCAAACTGTGGGTCATGATTTTTGGTGGGTCGTGGAATGCCAGCCAAGCTCTGCCATGCTTCCAGGTTGCTGAGCTTCTGTATTATTTATTTATTTATTTTTGCAAAAGCCTGCCTCTGGAGCATGGTTTTGTCAGCAAGCATCTTTTCATCAGCAAGAACATGATGCGACACAACCTGGAGTGGGCTGAGTTATGTTGTGTTCCTTCTGATGAAACCATACTCCGGAGATAGGCTTTTCACGTTAAAAAAACAACAACTGCAGACGTTTGGCAACCCGAACATTTTGGCAGTGATGTAATGATGTCATCACGTAGCTGCCGACATTTCAGGGTTGCTGAGCTCTTCACTGGAGGTGGGTTGCAGAGTTTGAAAGATTAGGAACAACTGGGTTAGATGGTTCTCTATGTCAGGGCTGTCCAAACTCTTTGGCAGGAGGGCCACATCATCTCTCTGACACTGTGTTGGAGAAAGAAAAGAATTAATTTACATTTCAAATTTGAATAAATTTACATAAATGAATATATTAGAGATGGAACTGATATGAATGAATGAAGGTCTTGCAATATCTCAAAGTATATAAAAGACCTTGCACAAAGCAAGGCCAGCCTTTCCTTCACTGATGCTGCTGCATCACAGACATGAAACAACAAGCAGAGGAGGGAACCTTTGCCCCACAGCTCATGCAAGAGGTCAAACAATTGGCTGTTACGCTGAGAGTAATTGCATCAGGCCAGGGTGGGCTCCAGCAAGTCTCTGGAGGGCCAGATGCTCATTGGAGACTGGGGTCTCCCTGAGGGCCAGATTGGGAGTCCTCGAGGGTCGCAAGTGGCCCCAGGGCCAGGGTTTGGGCACCCCTGCTCTATGTCCACTGCTTGGTACAATAATTTGTATTTGTATCTCCGCTTAAATCTTGGCTGGAGAGGGTGATTGAGCCACAGAAATTAGCTACGCAAATGTTTACAGTATCTTCGCTTGCATGTTCAAAGTTGTGAAAAAATTTCCTTGACTTTGCAAAGTCACTTTGGATTCTTTCTGGATTATATAAATCCCTGCTATGATTATGAGGCCTTTGTGTGTGGCTTCAGCAGAAGTGTGGAATAGTCTGTTTCAAAAATAACTGTAAAGGGAACATAGTAATTGAGGTCAGATGCAGCCACAGACTTGATGAATTGTACGTTGAGAACTGCATTAAATGGGCAACATCCATCTGGAGATGAGTTCAACAGTGGGTTTTTTTTATTATTATCATTATCTCTGGCCTTTGTAGTTTGGTGATTAACTGTGTACTTCCTTTTTAGAATCGCCTTTTCAAGGCACTCATTTTAGAGTAGGCACAAGGATTTGTGTGAGCTTGTGCGATTCCACCAGAGAAAATTATTTTATGTTCCATGAATATTTTTTTTCCTATTCTCTTAGGCTGCTATATAGCTTCAGGAAAGAAGGCATATGTATTAGAATCTCTTGACATTCGTGCCTCATGAGAACATTCAGCTTTCCATGGGCTATCACCTCTGATAATTGAGTTGTTCAGCTTGAAGAGACATTAGGTGACTTTCCTGCATTTGTGTATGAGAGAAACAGGTTCATGAGCCATAGGTGAGCACCTCTTTGTTTACTGTTTCAAATGCACTCAAGAGCAGGCATTATCACAGCTTTCAGTTTGTCTTTGTAGGATGTGGCAAGCAGTATTATTTTGTTGGTGGTAACATTGAATTTTCATCTTTAAGAAGCTGTTGCTTTGAATTCATTTTGAAAACTTAAATGTTTTCTCATGTACCTGTGTGCCTCTGGGACTTCTGTTTTCAGTAGCTTTCTGAAAATGTTAGGAAATCTTTTGGCCATCATGCATGTTTTCTTGAACTTCATGTATGAGTTTGTGTGAATGCCAAAAAAGTTTGATGTTTGATCTGATATTTGATCAATGGAGAAGGGGAAATATATGAAGTTTAAGAGAATAGCTTAGGTATGTGTGCTGTATGAATATGCTGACATTGGCTATCGAATGCTGCAAGTTACTGTAATAGTTGAAGAACTTTCATATATGTTAGATATAAGGTTTTAAAATAGCAAGATTGCAACAGGAATGCAAGATTTCAGTACTGTTGGAAGAATTTCAGAACTGTTGGAGACAATTACAAAAGTGGCTAGAAAAAAGGAGGAAATAATCTGGCCATTGTAAGCAGCAAATGTCTCCTATGACTGTAGACAAAGTAAATAATGAGGGTTTCTTTATAAATTGTGCTACATTTTTAATTCAACAAGAGGCTATCTTTAAGCAGGCAACTTTTGCTCTGTTTTCCATGCCTTGGACAACCTGCACTCCAAATGGCTGGTTTATGCTCTTTTCCAGACAAAGTTAACCTATTGAACCACTTGATGAACAATGTGAGGATATTTTCAATATACTGTACTCTTACTAGTGCCTTTTCTCTACTATAATTCGCTCTTTTTATATCTTGTCACTATACTACATATTATGTTCATAGCTTTAGGAACAAATATTTAAATACCTAGTGTTACTCCTTGCATGTTATGAGCAAGTGCATATCACATTGGGTTTAAGAAATGTTAAAGGGCATTGCATTACTGCCAAATGGAATTCATGCATTATACATATTTTTTTCTATTGTAAATTGGCATGATAGGAGGGAACAACTAAGCTCTTTCTGCCTGGAATTGGAATTGGAAATCCAGTCAAGGAAAAATACATGCCAAATGGAGCTCCATGACTTAGCACCTCCAGAAAGAGTTTTTTCAAAGAGAACCTGCCATGTCATTCTGACTTCAGAAAGCAAAGGAAATGATTGCATTCAAGAAATGAAAACACATAGGAAATCTGGCTGCCACTGCTTCTCTTGTTTCTCAGTCAATTCCTTTCCTCCATTTGCTTTATGTTACTTTTCTCAAGTGCACAACACAACAGAGACCAGTTGGTCGAAGCGACAGCTCTCTGCTTTCCACAAAGAGACCGGAGTTGGAATAACAGGTAGCTTCCTTCCCTCCCACATAGCTTCATTTCCTCCGTTTGAAATGCTCACTGCTCCAGTACAAATGACAGACTTACCAGTACTGAAGGTTCAGGGGTCAGTCTGGCTGGGTGTGCCTTCTGATGGGTATGGACCCTTGGCCAGTTTGTTTTTCACATTTTTATACCACCCTTTGTCCAAGGAGCTCAGGGTGGTGTACATGGTTCCTTCTCTCCTTTGCTCGTCACAACAACCCTGTGAGGAAGGTGAGGCTGAGAGGTAGTGACTGGCCCAAAGTCACCGAGGAAGCTTAATGGCTGAGCTGGGATTTGAATACTGCTGATACTGCCTCTGCCTTTCCTCTTAATAATGTGCTTCCATTTAACTCCATAATGGTCAGATTCAGATTGGAGGTTTTGTAAAGTAAGGAACTGTAGTTGTACCTTCAAAGTTCTAGTTCTGGATGTGATGTGAGGTGAGGCAGCTGATGAGGGGTGTGTGAGAGATATTGATTTTAAGATGGGAAATGACATATGCTGGATGGAACAGAGGTCTCTGTTCCTCCTCAGGCAATACAAATTCTTTTTTCAAGCCGTACATTTTTATGAGAGACAAAGAAAAAAAATCAAAACAGAGGGTAAATACTGACCTATTTGAAACAACACAATTATCAGTACAAATAAACTGTTAAAATTGTGAGAACATATTAACCATATACAGTCCTAAACAAGGAACTGGGTAAGGCAAGACACTGCAGCAGTGCCTGAAGGAATAAGCAGAAGGAAGATCTTCATCCATATCAATAGATCCTGTCAGTAACTAGTGGTGGAGCAGCAGCAACCACAGAATTTAACAAAGCCAGTGATACTGCTGCTCTTTAGCACCTATCTGGTCAGTGGGCAAGCCATTTGAAAAGTTGGTTGTGTCCATTCACCCAGTGTCCATTAGAATCATAAATTTGGCCAGAATCCACGTGGCAGAGCAACACGAAAGTATATTCAGCATACTCTCTTAATTCCTATCCGGCCTCCTCTTTGAAAATCAGTGAAGGAGATTTGCAGCTTCTCTCTGAGAACTTGTTATGGATTGTCCATTGTTAGAGGTGTTAAGAGGCAAAGAAGGAAGGCCCATAGCCAGGGAGACAGACCAGGGACAGACTGCACTTGCTCCCGGTGTGGAAGGGATTGTCACTCCCGGATTGGCCTTTTCAGCCACACTAGACGCTGTGCCAGAACCACCTTTCAGAGCGCGATACCATAGTCTTTCGAGACTGAAGGTTGCCAATACCTAATAGAGGTGTTTGAAAACTGTTATTTCTTTGAATCAGAAGTAAGTCCATTGTGTTCAGTAAAACTTAGGCTGTAACCCTATCTTACTCACTGGAAACAAACACCTCTATCGTTCACTGAAGCATCACTCCTCATCAGTCCATCTCTCACCACATGGACAACCTCAGTATGAAGTGAGTGCTTCACGCTGATATCTGGCCATGTGGGTACCTGCTTCACACATTTTTTCCTTTTTGTCAAGGGGAGAGGGCACACATTCTATGAATCTGGAGCCTGTGTGATTGAGCATCAATACAGATCACATGTCTCATATATGATGTCATCTGTGCAGTGGGGCGGGGGAGAGATGCATTTCTCATTTCTCCGCTACACATCATTAGTTTGACTAATTAGAGCTGAGATATGGGAGCTAATTTCAATAACACACATTCTAATATATTGGAAACCCACCCTAATGTTAGTTAACCTCTACCTTACCATGGTGGACACACTCCTCCTTTTTCCTGCCTTCACCACAATGCTCTTTACATTAACAAAAAATAAATAAATTTAAGACTGAATCAGGTTTTCCTTGAAATACAGCCAGGTCTTCCAAACTTTTCCAGCTTTTAATCACTGTAGCTGTGCTCTGTGTCTCTCCAATTTATCCACAATAACAAGGACAGTCACTTAGTAATATACTGACAGAACCGACCTGTGACTCAATGCAAAACTGTCAGGAAAACAAAAGGAGTAATGCTAGTTAGCCAGACAGAGGTGAACTTGCCTAGTTCTGCTATCCAATTATATTCCTCAAAAGATGTGTCTGCAGACTAACCCTTATTTCTTTTCTCAAAGGCATGAGGAACTCCTTTAAAATCCGGTGGTTTTAGTTCCAGTTTCACTGCACAGTGACAAATGGCAAGAGTAGAGGTCTACTGAGGGGGGTAGTGTGTGATGGCAGTAATAAATACCTTGCCCTTCTACAGGTGCTCTGTCCTCTGTCTGGCTAAAGGGCCCATTAATACTGGGAGCTGCAGTATATCACCACCTGTATCAAATTAGTGAGCAAACTGCAAGCCAGGGGACTAGCAGGTCACTAGATCAGTCCTTAAACACTCTAGCAGGGAGATAAAAATTGCTCATCTTTGCAACTGCTTGAGCATCTCATCCCCCGGGAGATGTGTTCAGCTGATACTTTTGCTTGCCCTTCAAACTTCCTGTTCCCTGAGGTTAACTTTATATCCTGTCTAAGGCTAAATAAGAGTTCTATCACTTTGTCTTCTAATGAATCACCAATTCATCAGTGCCATTTTGGTTACTTTCTGTCCTGACCCTAGTTCAAACTCAACTAGTTTCCTGAGGTGATACAATTTTGTTATGTCTTTTTCTTGTTATTTTCTTTTTTCTTATATCTTTTCTTGTTATATCTTTTTCTTTCTTTTAAAACAAAAAATTCTAGAAAACTATAGCTGATATCTATTTCAAGGCATCAAGAAATCAGATTCTTTTTCAATCTTCTTGAAATGTTGATTATGAAACACATTCATTTGCAGAAATCCAACTCATACACATACATACACACACCCATTGTGACTTGGAAAGTTAACTGAACAACAGACAGATACTTCTCCTTCAGCGCTGTTGTTCTTATGCCCAAGACCCATGGGGAGCTTTCCCAGGCAGTAGCTGTACGTACTCATTTAAGACAGGGCTTCAGGGGTCAGCTGGGTTAGACTGTCTCACAGGCAGGCCTGTGCCCAACCTGATGAAACCCTGATGGTTACGTGTGTGCAGAGGTTCTCAAACTTTTCCGGCCTGCGGCTCCCCTGATCCTTGAGGCCATTGGCCACGGCTCCCCATTACATCACCTCACCTCACCAAAATGGGGATGAAGGTGTTATAATTATACACTAGAAACAAAAGAACAAGAGAAGTCAAACCTGCAGCAGAGCTGCCAGCACTCTGAGTTTGTTAGCAGCACACTTGGAGGGTTTTGGAAGGGACGTTTTTTCTTTCTTGTAAGGTGGTGGAGAAGTGTTGAAATTTGCTGGGAGAGGGGAAGACTTTGTTTTGTGTGTATCTGCTAATTGCAAACTGATGTGACACTGAGATCCAGAGACTGTTTGGCTGCAATCCTAACCTCACTTTCCTGGGAGTAAGTCCCATTGAACACAATAGGACTTACTTAAGAACATAAGAACATAAGAACAGCCCCACTGGATCAGGCCATAGGCCCATCTAGTCCAGCTTCCTGTATCTCACAGCAGCCCACCAAATGCCCCAGGGAGCACACCAGATAACAAGAGACCTCATCCTGGTGCCCTCCCCTGCATCTGGCATTCTGACATAACCCATTTCTAAAATCAGGAGGTTGCGCATACACATCATGGCTTGTACCCCATAATGGATTTTTCCTCCAGAAACTTGTCCAATCCCCTTTTAAAGGCGTCTAGGCTAGACGCTAGCACCACATCCTGTGGCAAGGAGTTCCACAGACCGACCACACGCTGAGTAAAGAAATATTTTCTTTTGTCTGTCCTAACCCGCCCAACACTCAATTTTAGTGGATGTCCCCTGGTTCTGGTATTATGTGAGAGTGTAAAGAGCATCTCCCTATCCACTCTGTCCATCCCCTGCATAATTTTGTATGTCTCAATCATGTCCCCCCT
This sequence comes from Tiliqua scincoides, assembly GCF_035046505.1. Taxonomy (NCBI): domain Eukaryota; kingdom Metazoa; phylum Chordata; class Lepidosauria; order Squamata; family Scincidae; genus Tiliqua; species Tiliqua scincoides. The sequence goes on from NC_089822.1 coordinate 175,859,550, forward strand.
CAGGCGTCTCTTTTCTAGGCTGAAGAGGCCCGAACACCGCAGCCTTTCCTCGTAAGGAAGGTGCCCGAGCCCCGTAATCATCTTAGTCGCTCTCTTTTGCACCTTTTCCATTTCCACTATGTCTTTTTTGAGTTGCGGCAACCAGAACTGGACACAATACTCCAGGTGTGGCCTTACCATAGATTTGTACAACGGCATTATAATACTAGCCGTTTTGTTCTCAATACCCTTCCTAATGATCCCAAGCATAGAATTGGCCTTCTTCACTGCCGCTGCACATTGGGTCGACACTTTCATCGACACTTCTGAGTAGACCTAGCTAGGATTGTGCCCTTTGTCTTGTAATGGCAGCCAACTTGGGAAGTTCCCCCCCCCAAAAGGAGGAAAAAGGGGGATGGCTGAAAAGCAATGGGTATTTTTATTTTTTATCATTTTTGGGGACAAAGCTTGACTGATCAGGAGTGACTTTTTTCTTTTTTGAAGGGGGAGGAAAAAGAGAAAGGTGAAGATCCTTGGTTAAGCTGACACAGGGCCCAATCCTAGGCAGGTCTACTCAGAAGTAAGTCCCATTTGAGTCCGTGGGGCTTACTCCTAGGAAAGTGTGAATAGGATTGCAGCCACACAGAGCAAGATTACAACTCACCCCCAAAGTAGATGGGGGCATGCTCACACACACATACACCCCAACATGCAGATGCCACCCCTGTTCCCCCCAGGCAAGACAGAGGAATGCAGGCTGTGGCATTTGGACACCCCCCCCCCACTAAAAGCAGGCTGGCTCTCGCCTTCCCAAGTGGAGGGAAGCGCTGCGCCACCTGCCTTTACTGGTGGAGCTCTCTAGCATCAGGCTTCCCTCCCAGTTCGGCACATGCCAGGAGGACATCACAAACAGCATGCGCCTCCCTTCTGACTGGGAGGGAAGACTGAAGTGCAGCACCTGATCAGATGCAGCACCTCTGAAGCCCAGCCAGCCTTCTCTCAATTCAGCAGCAAGAAGCCCCATGCTGAGCACGCTTGCTGGCAGGTCCTCCCTGGAACACAAGTGAAGCTGGAACCAAGAGAAGGCTGGCAGGCAGTGAGATTCAGCGAGGGCACTGCATGCATTTCCAGCTGAGCCTTCTCTAGTGCCAGAGGACGCTGGAGAGGGCTCGGCTGGTAAGCACATTCAGCGGCGCCTGGCCAGCTTTCTCTGGGGTTAGGCTTCTCTCCCAGTAAGGAGGCTCTTGCTCGCCAGCCTTCTCTGGTCTGAGAGGGAAGCAGTCCTACTCTACCCAGTGCTCAGTGCAATCGCTGGCTGAGCCTTCTCCAGACGGGGAGGGAAGCCAAGCGTACACAGCGCAGGAGACTGGAATGGCTGGGCTGGCGACCTGCCTGATGCCAAGGAGGCTCCACCACCTCCCCCTACCATGTTTCACCCTAACCCTCCCCACCTCACACTGCCTCACCCACCTTGTTCACAGCCACAAGAAAGCAGCAAGTAGGGAGGCAGCACGTGCTGCTGAGCTGAGCAGTTATAGCCACCTGTCTCTCTCCAAGATGCCTAGCTACACCCCTGGGGGCTAACCCTGCCTCACCAGGGAGTCCTGATGCACAGATTGAATACCTCAGCATGTGTGTGAGTGCATGTGTGTCTTTTTGCTCCTCTTGGTTAAGAAGAGTTAACAGGGGAAACTAGGGCCATGACTAACTAGAATCACAGTGCATTCCTTTAGGGTGATGTAGCTACTATAGCCCCTGCTTCTTCTCCCTGTTGTCCCATGGAGGGAAGTGTGTGTGAGGAAGAGGGAGAGATGTCCCGAGGCTACAGGGAAGACACCCATTCACTTATTGCAATGTTGACTTTTGGCAACCTTGTTTTTGTTTATTTGTCAGCTGTGTAACAAGCCTTAGTGCCTCCTTTTGGCCTTGGGTGATTTCTTCTCCCTCCTCTTTTCAGGATCTGAGTTCAAGCTTTTGGTCATGGAAGCTGTTCTACTCTCTTTGCCTAAGGAGGTTGTTGCAACGACTTTGGGAAGCAGCCTGAGACTTAGGAATCAAGGCTGCCTGGTGTTGCGCCAGAAGGAGAAGGAGCGAAGAAAGAGATGACAGGCAGGATTCGAAGGTAGATGCAGGAGGGAAGGATGTTTTTTAGCCCCCCTCTCAGCCTTTTTATTAAGCACAGAACAAGCTGGGTTTACTGTCGGTCAGAGATTACACTGGCTGCAACTAGCTGGCAAGAATATTCCATAGATAAGGAGCGCATCTTCAAAACACTGTCCATCCTGTTTACAGTACCAGGCAAGAACAGGGCTGAGGCTTTAGAATTTGTCCTAAAGCCAACGCAGGTGTGCCTGCTTATTATTGCCATGTTCACTAAAAGCCTTATGTTGCTATGCATTTTCACCCCATCGGTAAAACAGCTTAAATCTCCCAAGGAAGAATGCAGTTGGGATATGTGGTTATTAGGGTACGTAATTTTCATAGCAGTGGTGCTACAGGCACAGCTCTGGAGAACTCAGGCCATGACCAAGGACTTTTTGAGATTTTTTCATGTGATATCTAATTTGTTTGTGGGGCAGCCCGACTACAATATGATGATGAATTGCAAACAAAAGCTTCTTTGGATCTCTTTCCAGTGGAATGAGAAAGTTGCTGGTGTTCTGATTGGTTGTGGTGTCCATGAATAGGACAGCTTCCTAGTGGAAGGCAGGCATGGCTCTGTGCTCTCAGCAGGACCAGCAAAGGGTGCTCCTGCCAAGCAGTGTGCTGTAAAGGAGGGGGCCTAGCTCTTTTGATGTGGCAGAGATAGTTAGATCAGAGTAACTCAGTCAAGTATTTCAGGATTTTGGATGTCTGAAAACTTTGCTTCTGGGGTGTGGGTGACTTGAGCAGAAATGTTACCCCTGCACAATATGGTAGGTGGCTAGGAAGCCAGCTGCAATTGAGTGAGTTCAAAGGAAGATCAGTGGGGAGATGGCAAAAATGATGGCGTGGAAGGGTAGCAAAATGGTCGTAGAGCAACCAGGACTTTGCCTGATATGGGAATGGGATATAGATAGGAGGGTATGAATCTTTAATCCCTGTACAATTTGGCAAAGGGAACCTGGTACCCTGTTAATAGGGTCATTGGGGATTCAAGACAATAAGAAGAACTGTTGTCTTCTTGGGGCAAGTTGTGACCAGTGTGTAGGGGCAGTGGAGAAATTTAGTTCATGGTTTGTATGTAGGGGAGGGGACCTCTGTTACCAAAAGGGCTGTTTTGTTTAGGGGAATTATTACACTGCCCTTATTGGAACATTAGGATCGTAGGCTAGATAACAAGACAGCATAATGTAGAGAAGTTCCCTTTTGCTTACAGGAGACTGAGAGAAAGGTAACTTTCAACAAAAGATTATGGTTTATTACAAAAGAACAAAGGTAAAAATAATGCACATGGAGAAATAATATTTCTTGGTCCTAATGCTTGAATCCAATGTACCTAGCGTTCATGGTGGTTGCGTGTGAGGAGTATTTGGTGCATCCGAAGACATCAGAAAAAGGAAGGTTTGTAGGGAAGGATTTTAGGGGTCCCTGCTCTGCCAACCCCAGCTGCTAACTAAAGATGGGGAGAGAAGGGGAGAAAAAAGGGGGGGAGAAGGGAAAGAGTTCCAGGCCCAAGATAGTTACCTGTTCTTGTAGAGCCAGTTGGGGGGAGGGGGTCCTGTGGAGAGGACCCTCTGACGCAACACAAATGGGCCTTGGGGGGAGAGAGAGAGAGAAAGAGAGAGCATGTGAGAGGAAGCCCTCTCTTATAAGGGGTTGGGAGACAGTGCTGAGCTGGATGGTAGCTTGATTGCTAACATAAGGCTGGGTGCTTGGAGTATGTATACATTCGAATGGGGATCAGTTATCAGCAAAATTCAATGGGATCAATGGCTGGCTTCCTAGAAGGGGAAACTTAACAAAGACTGAGTAGAAACAATACAATGAATCAGCAACACAAGGCAGTTCAAGTTTGCATACAGTAATGTAGGAGATGCTTAAAACAGTGATTGGATTAAAACACAAGACTTCCTCCCATAATGTGTGACTGGGGGCTGGGGTTGTGTAACCATGAGCTTCTGTGTAGGTACAATATAATGAATTGGTAACACCAAAATCATTTGCAAACAGTAATGTAGGAGACACTTGAACAGTGATTGGATTAAGACACAAGACTTCCTCCCATAATGTGTGACTATGGGAGGTGGTGGTTGTGTAACCATGAGCTTGTGGCTTGACCAGAGTCCTGGAAATGTGGCCTGTATGCTGGGAGAACAGTTTAGCTTGCATGATATTATAACCAGATATATAGAAAATCACAGCTAAAAGGCAAAAAGGGATTTTCACGTAACATCTCAGCCTGAGGAATGGGTGTTGCAACCCCAAATTGGAATGGCTTGATGGGGTAAAAATATATGTGAGAGGCATCTGCATCTAACAGACTGGTACAGCTTTTAGAATGTTGAAGTCTGGAGGAGCTTAGCAGAATCTCCCTTTGGAAGTTAGCTGAACTCAAAGATAGTTGTTGAGACTATAGTTGCCCAGAAGAGACAACTGCAGCAGTATGGTCAAACTTGTCCCTGCTGAGGAAGTAGTGCTAATCCCAAATGCTATCCAATTTTCCACCACTGAGGCAGCTGTGCCAACAGGACATGCACTGCATCCTGTTGTGGGGAGGCAGTAATGATGTGGCCTCCTCAAGGTAAGGGAGCACTTGCTTTCTTATCTCAGGGCTGCATTGCAGCTGCATCAACACTTGAAAGTTGGATAGGATTGGGCCCTTAGGCATTTTTCCACCTTGGTCTTAGGTTGCTTTTTACATTTGAAAGTTAATAAAGCTGTGATCTGTTTTTTTCCCCCATTTGGGTTTTTCATCCCTTTATCACTTCTGCAAAATCTATTCCACCTTTCCTTTTCATCTGGCATTGCTCAGTAAATGAAGTACCTTTTTTCCCATTTCTCCTTCATTCATAATTTGTGAAGAGAAAGTTGCAAGTGTCAAACAACAGAGGTTGAATTTTCTGCATTCTCTGTCTGGGATGGAAAGCAGCAATTATTGTTAGTAACAACAACAACAACAACAACAACAACAACAACAACAACAACAACAACAATAATAATAATGCTGTGTGTACTGACAGACAGCTGCCTCCATAGCTACATGAGAGTGCTATCCGCAAAATAAAAGCATTACTCTTTTGAGACATCTTGTGGTTCTGGAATGGATTTTGGAAGCTCACATTCTCCCAACTGCCTTAAGTTAATTATAAGCTCTGTATATAAAGCCTGCAAAAACAAATACAATAACAGGAGGGAATGAGAGCCAACAATGTGTTATTCCTGATCTATAGTGGCAAGCATGAGACCACACATTTGCTAGCTCAAATGTATTTTACTTACCAGGACAGATTTCCATTTCTTTCTTGACTACATTCCAAGAGAGCTTGGAGTGATGATGATGCATCAGACTCCTTACTTGGGGGCTGATGCTACTCTTAATAATTGAACAGTAACAGTCTCAATAAGCCCTAGAGTGTGGAAGAGTTGCATGCTCGACATCATTGCTGACAGTGCAGTGAAGCTGCTGGTAGGTTAATCTTGCAGGTCTCAAACATGAGAAGTACGGAGCAGTGGGAATCCCTATCCTGCATCTCTTCACGAAATGCTCCAGAGGATCACTATTAGAAAGCCTTGAGATATTGCTGCTTTGATTCCCTTGAGCGAGGAGGCTAGAGCAGCTTTGCCAGTACATTTTGAGGAAATAAAAAGTCGGTGAAATTGTTCTCTAATAAAGTTTTTATAACAGAACATAGAATATCCATCCCTCATAGGTGAATACAGGCATGATGGAGTGATGTACCTATACCTTCAGAACCTGTGCAACTGTAATCTTGTATGACCCCTTAAGGCAGGGCTTCTCAAACGAGGGTGTTGCAACACCCCAGCCTGAGGGCCCTGGCCCCTGCCCCTTAGGGGGTGGGGGCAGGGGGAGGCAACTACACAATCCTCAGGATTGTGTTGCTGAGGGGGCTACAGGGCCTGGCATTTACTTACCAGTCCCTGCAGCAGACTCCTGGGTAGTGGGGAGCCCTGCGCGACCGTCTGTAGTGGGGAGCCCTGCGCAAGGCTCCTCAGCTTTCAAAAAGTGAAAGTGGAATGATTGTGCTTCACTTCTGGTTTTGTGGAGGCAGGGCACAATTGCTCTGCTTTCACTGTTTAAGCTTTGGGGAGCCCTACAGAGGGTCGCGCAGGGTTTCCCACACCCCCAGGAGGCTACTGCAGGAACTGGTAAGTAAATGCCAGTCCCTGCAGCGCCCTTAGTGATGCGATCCGGCCTTCCCCCCGCCCCTGCTGCCTTTCCTGCTCCCCTGCAATAACTTACTGCAGTCCTCAAACTCCCTGGGAGTTGAAGAACCGCAGCCTTGAAGAAGGAGTGCCTCAGAACTGCACATGCTCAGTGGGGTTTCTTTTATGTGGAGGGTTTTCTTGTTTCCTTTCACTTTGCACTAGTTGGCTGTGGAATTTCATGTTTAGTGTGGAAAGACTGTCTAAAGTAAGTAAATAAAAACCCCAGAAAAACTTAACTCAAGTGAAATAATTGAAGGAGAAGAGGTGGGGGATATGATCAAATAGTACATAGGATAATATTTAAAAAGAGTACTTTTGGAGAATTGGAAATGTATATATAGGTGGAGACTGTTTATCCATGGATCTGACTCAACACATGTGCCCCAGACCACGTTGAGCTAGACCTGGCCCCACCTAAACCCTCTGAAGACAACTGCACCGGTCACCTCTGGAGAGCTTTTTGAAGCCTGCACAGGCCACATGTGGAAAATGGAAGTACAGGTGAACGCTCGTTATTCGCGAGTGTTCTGTTTCTGGAACCCATGCGAATAACAAATTTCACGTGAAGTTTGGAAGTCACACAAAATTCGGGCTCCACCCAGCTCCAAACGTGATCAGAGCCTTCCTCCAGGGCTGTTCGGAGGCCTGTGGAGGCCACACACAGCTTCCACGGGCCTCAGAATGGCCTCCGGAGAGCCTAGAGAGGCACTTTTGGTTTTTGGGCAAAAACCAGAATTGCCTCTCTAGGACCACCAGAGGCCTTTCTGAGGCTCGTGGAGCCTGCACACAGCCTCCGTGGGCTTCAGAAGAGCCTCTGGAGGACTCATGTGGGGCCGACTCTACACAGGTCCTGGGGCCATGGTGAGCCAGATTTTCAGATAGAAATTTTTTGAATAAAGAAGCTCCACCTGTAGCTTTTTCTACCATTCTTTTTCAGCCTTTTTGGCCATTTCATTTTTTTACAAACCCCTCTGGAGGTGACCAGAGCACAACTCTGGTTGCCTTCAAAGGCTTTGAAGGGGTCAAAACCATGGATTTTAGTCTCAGCAGGGGACTGAGAATGGATCCCTCATGGATAACAAGGCCCCACCTGTATTTTGCCTCTTGGAGGCACCTGTATTTTTGCCTCCATATATACCTCTTGGAGGTCTGCAGGTGAAGAGGAATATTGTAACGATCGGTTGTATAATGTGCACAATTTTTTAAAATTTTGCATCTGAGCCTGCTTTAATATTTTCTGTAGCTTGGATTCTCACATAAAGAGGAAAAAAGGTTCCACTACACTGTAATACAGAGTACCAATTGCACCTTTTCGGATGCTCATGTAAATGCATTAACTATAGCTGAGGTGTACAACAGAATCCCTTCATTTCATTCCTTTCATTTCCATTTTTGTTGAGTGATTTACATCTCCATGAATGGAGAAAACAACTAAAGATACAAATAGTGTGTTAGAGTTTGCACCAGAAGATGGTACTGAGTAGCCAAGAGGTATATAAAGAAGAGTTCTGAATAGGAAAGAATTAGTTGTAACCTAGGTTATGAATTACTAAGTAACTAGTTGTACTAGTCAGAATGCTCAGTCTTATTACAAGTGGTGCTTTACCACATTCCCTTCTGAATTTACAACAATCAGATGCTCATGTGCCTAGTAAGTGGGTGTGCTCATGTGTTGCAATGTTCCATGCAGTGTTTGAAAGCCCCAATTATTTTGGAATGGGGTATTAAGTTTAATGCAGCCTGACATTCCTTTTTTTGGTAACACAGTGGAATTATGATTAGTTCTCCTCTGATTTATCCAGGTGTAAAAGAATCCGGATCATAAGAATGAACTTTGTTGGACAGTGCAAAAATTAATGGGAATACTATTCTAGCTCTTAAGCTAGTTTACTAAGAAAAGTATTCTTCAGTTAATTCTTTCTCCATTTCCCTCACTCTTGCATCTGCTCTGATGCCAAGAACAGTCCTTTTCCCTAATGCTAATACATTGTTCACCTCCTCTTTCCTTTTCAAGGATTTACTTGCAAGCACCAGTAAAGTGGCTGTCCTAGCACCCATAGACCACACTAACAACTTGGAGACACCATCCCACTGAATCAGTGTTTTCTTGTTAGCAGTTGCAATGGTCTTAAGACAATCTAGACATGCCAGGGCAGTAACACATATTGTATTGATCTGCCTGCTCTGTTCACTTATAAAATGGTAGGATGGTAGTTCTTCTATTTTAAACATGAAATGGGTTTATCAGTAAGGGGAATGATTCAAACAGTTTTCTCACTAGCTTTGCCAATGTCTGGTTTCTGAGCTGGGCTACTTTTGATGTGTCCTGAGCCTTACTGCAGATGCAGTGCAATGATAAAATAATGTGCAACCTGGTAGAAATTTAGGTACAATTGCATATTCTTGAACATGAGTTCTATCTTCATGTTGCATTGTGTGAACAGTAGCCTGCTTATTGAAGCTGGGGCTGGGGCTGCAATTCTCACCAGCTATTTTTTGTGACTTGAATTCAGGAGACATTCAAAAGTGGGACAATTTGGGGGGTGCAAACCCATGAAAAATTCTTCAAGAGTTTCAGGGGCTCTTTAACAACTGGTTGGTTTTGATTCCAAATTAATAAAAAAATTAACAAAAAAACCAGGTAAGCTGTTCCCCCCGCCTCCCCGTTTTAATGAATTTCTCAGAACCCTTGCAAATTTGCTGAAGTGCCTCCCCTTTTGTGACGCAGATGAATGGGTTGATAAAATGGCCGAAGAAGGGCACTGTTGAGATCTTCCCTAGCAGATATCAGTGCAGAGTGTTGTAAAGAAGCCCAGGCTCTCCAAGATGCTTGCTGCTGTAGTTGCCCTTGGTGGCCACCCTAACATAACCTTGATCTTTCACAGTCAAATTGAAGGTTGGCATTCATGTGACTTCCATGACAGCTCAGCTAATAGCATCATTTTTATACCAGATCACCAACACTTCAAAGGCTAAGCTTTCCTTTTACATACTAATTTCCCACTTTCTATTCAGAACCCCAAGGCAGGATATGTCAGGAAAACTTCCTTGTGCTAATTGAATTGGAGGTCGTAATTATTAGGTCATCTTGGTCCAGTCAAAAGTGATTTAACATTCCATTTTAAATAGTCTTGTTTTCTTCAATCCAAAGAAAGCATTAGCCAGACATTAAGCAAGCATATGCCAGTAATATTTTTTTAAGGCTATGCAAGTCATTTCACATCTCAGCTTGCTTAGCTGATGAAATAATATGCAAATCTCTCCGGAGTGTGGTAGCTTCAACATTTCTGCACAAATGCTCCTCTACCAAGGAGACAAGTACATTTGTTATAATGCAGCTCAGAAATATGTATTACAGTGCATTAAAGGCAAAAAGAAATTGTTGACCTAGTCACAATAGTTGGGTCTTTCGTGGCAATGCCTGCAGTGTTTTAATATACAGTGACTGCTTTTCTAGACATGTACAGAGTGAGAGTGATGACAATTGCTTTCCCATAATGTAAAAAATGAATGTTAAGTAGTGTCTACAATGACAGGTTATTGTGTGTATTTGTAAAAGTATAGTTTGGTTGTGTTAACACAATCCTTTTGAGACAGTTTTGGGGGGAAAAATAGTCTTCTAATAATGCTTGCAATTAACAAGCTCCATTTTGCAGATATCTTGGACTCTGAAAGATCACTAAAAGATTGTCCAAGTTTCATGTTGTTGATGTGTCTAGCAGGGTAGACAGCAGGTTTGTAAAGGGATGTGTCCAACTTCAGGGATTCAGTTAATGGCTGTAAGTTTGCTTAGTGCTTATCATAATCTGCTATTCTGTGCTTCTCCAGGACTGTAACATCTCACTTCAATTTACCTTGCAGGCAAATAGCTGAGGCCATGACCTGTTAGCTGTCCTGTGTTGATACTCTTCCTCCCCTTCTCACTAATGTAGGCATCCAAGTCAAGGAGGCACTTTAACTCCTAGCAGAGAAGTCTTACAACTGTTTCAACTAGTTGCAGAGCATCACTGGTGGTTGCATGGCAACTCCCAAGGTTATAGAGATGAACAAAGAAGGACTCTTTGCCTTTCTTGGTCTAGCAGTTTTCTTGATTGTCATCTGTTTGTTATGGATTTTGTGTATCATCTGGAGTATCTATATAGATATATAGGTAATATATCCTAAAATGAAAAGACCTGTCCCAAAGCAAAAACAGGCATGAAGATAATCATTATTAATAGCCCAATCCTATCCCCTGACAAAAAGGCACTCATAGAATTAGGCCATAATTCATGTTGGTGAATTAATCAGAATACGTAAAATACTGTATGTGTATTTTCCCATGGGCCAATCTTGTACCTGAAGTACAAAATAACTGATTAAGTGGCAGTGGCATCACTCGGGTTGTGTCACCTGGTGTGAGAGGCCAGCACGTTACATCCATGATGGACCTCCTTCCATACAGTGGGTGGGGCAATGCCCCAGGCGATGGGTGTGGTGATGACCACTACCCCATCCCTGTTTATTTTTTTGGCTATAAATTTTGATAGAATAGATTGCAGTTTGTTTCATTATGTTCTGCATGAAATTACACATTGAATGATATGCATGATGGTATTATTCAAAAATACAAAGATTTTAAAAAATTTAGCCAGTAGTGGTGTCACCCCCTTGTGCATGTCACCCAGTGCAGCCCACACTCTCCAAGTGATGCCTCTTTTAAGTGGCATCTCCTTAAAGACACTAAATGGTTATTTGTCACATTTCTTTCTTTTTCTCCCTGGATAAATATCTTATTGTTAGAAGGTGAAGAACTGACACACTAATCTCCAAGGAAGTTTCTGCTTATCCCCAATGTAGGCATAAGTTCACTTTCTTGCTGATCTTTTTTCATGGGTGCCAAAGGCAACTCTGATGTGCTGCATCTTTCTCACACAAACCCTTCCCTGTTCTATTATCACAATTGCTAGGAGGTAGCATTTCTTAAATGTAATGCTCAGCATATGGACAGATGGTTGATTCTTCTGCATGCAGAATGCTGGGGTGGCAATTAGCATTGTTATGGATGAGAAGCTATGATGGGTATTTGATTGTTTCTCTAAATATATAAAGTGGTTGATGAAGAAGAACATATTTAATGGTTCCCTGGGGTTTATTAGTTCTAGATTGTTTTTGTATTTCAGTTTGGTCACTGTGTAATTTTGCTTGTTTCATTTTTCATGAACAATGGAAAATGTATAGTATTCAGTGTTGGTTGTGGTTAGCTGTGCCTTTGAAGGTAGATCCTTCTCAATTCCAGCTGCAATATTAATCTGGGTTGATTTGTGAGAATGATTTGCTGTCGTAAAGACTGAAAGCAGGACACATGGCTATAAAACATACAAGGCTGTCTAGAGCTTCCTGGTGAAGACTGATGAAATACTGCAGAAATGTGAGCTACTGTCTTATTGAGCTATTTTACTGTAGACAAGAAAGAAGCAATAATACATATGTTATTTGTATAGGACTCTCTGCAACAGGAGTGGCTCCTCCAGCTGGCAAGGTGAAGTGGGTAGCAGCAATGGCAGCTTGCGGAAGGATGAGAGGGTGGTAGATTTGGGGTACCCTTTACCCCAAGTGTGCCACTGTCCACCACCTCCCTTCAGCCTGTCACAGATGCAAACCGCCTCTGTGCTCAAAGCAAGCAGAAAGTGAATCATCCACCTCCTAAGCTTGCCTCCAGTCCCAGTTTCTTAAAAACAGAAGCGCATGACTTCCAGTTTCATTTACAGGGGCTGCACAAATGATGGATGTCCTTCATTTACATGTCCCTTTAAATCAAATTAGAAGGTTTGCACTTCAGTAATTGAAGTAACTAGAAGTGAGGTAAGTGACTGCTTTTTAAAAATAATTGTGCATAGGCAGTGGATTCGAGGCAGCATTGGATGTTGTTCTGGGTCATGCTGCCACTGCTCTGCAAGCAACAGTGAAGAGTGAAAAAAAATGGTTTTAAGGTGTTGAAAGTTATACAAGAAGCTATAGAACCATGGACTGTAAAGCCATCTAGTCGAGAAAATCCTCTCTAGGGCACCTCCAAAAGCTGCCTGTCAAGCCTCTGCTTGAAGATTTCTAGCGAAGAAGAACTGACCTCTTCCTTAATTAGTCCCAGTATTGAACCACTCTTAGTGTTAAGAATTTCTTTCTAATATCCATCTGGAATCTTCTTACTTGCAGCTTAAGTCCATTAGATCTAGTTCTACACTCTGGGGCAGCATAGAACAAATTTTTGCTATCTTCCATGTGACAGGCCTTCAGGTATTTGAAGAGTGCTATCATTTCCCTCTTCAGGCTAAGAACATAACAATTCCCTTCACCTTATAAGATGTGTTATCCAGACCCTGATTTTGCTTCCTTAAATGTTGCACCAATTCCTGGGTATATTTGGGCATCTGTTTTGCCCTATCACATCTAGTTTTGGAGATACAGTATAGCCTCATTAGTGAATGGTTCAGGTAGCTTCCTCAAGAGGAAGCCTACACCATGGCTTCCTCATGAGGAAGCTGCTTGAACCATTCACTAATGAGGCTATACTGTATCTCCAAAACTAGACGTGATAGGGTAAAATGCATTCCATTTTTGGAATCGGCACCCCAAATTCATATCAAACCACCAGAAATTTTGGGATAAACTTTTCTGACCCTCAGTTTTGTAGGCCTGTATTATCTATCTTCATTGCACTTATTTGAACCTGCTCTGGTTTGGCTACGTCCTTCTTAAAGTGTTGTGCCCAGATTTGGACACGGTACTCTGGATGAAGTCTGACAAGCATGGAATAAATTGGAACCACTACTTCTCATAACTTGGAAGCGATGATTCTACTAATGCAGCCCAAAATCTCATTAGCCTTCTTTGTACCTACACCACATTGCTAATTCATGTTCAAATTGTGATCCACTAGAACAGCAAGATCCCTATCTCAGTTTGTACTGCCAAGCCAGGTATCACCTATTTATACCTGTGCCCCCCCTTTTTTTGCCTAAGTGTACATCCTTGCTTTTATCCCTGTTAGTCTACATTTTGTTCATTTCTCAATATCACCAGTAGTTCACCGACGAAGAGGGTGAAAATTGACTGGAAGCCCAAGTTCCTTATTGCTCACAGGGAGCACCTTCTCTTCTATGTCTCCTGTCTTCAGCAAAAGCATGTTGAATATGAGATATATAAATGAACTGCTTCTTCTCCAGATGCCTTTGCCTACTGAGGTATAATATGAAATGACCTGGGGTAAAGATCAGTAGTATTGGTGGTACTATTGGAACTGAACCCATAGCAGAAAAAAAATATTTGTTTCCTACACTGACAGCCGAGCAATATTGGGGAGAGAATAGAAATTTAGCCTGTGAATCCTTGAAATTCAGCCTATGCACCCTGTTAGTCTACATTTTGTTCATTTCTCAATATCACCAGTGGTTCACCGACGAAGAGGGTGAAAATTGACTGGAAGCCCAAGTTCCTTATTGCTCACAGGGAGCACCTTCTCTTCTATGTCTCCTGTCTTCAGCAATTTTATCATCAGATGGCAAAACAGATAATTAAATTTGGAAACGTTCAGAGAAGCAGAAGAGATGGTAATCACCAGGCCCATAAAGTATGTGAACAGTTCAAGGGAAAACATCACAACAGTTTCAAGGTTAATCTGAGCTTAGACTTTGAAGGGAAATACAAGCATAGTAGAAGAAATGCTTCATCAATATGGTAATTTATTTAATTTTTTAGGCTCAAGTGACTAAAGCAAAACATGTACATGAGCAATAGAGAGAGAGAGAGAGAGAGAGAATGGAAATGGACATTATGATTCATTATAACTGGAGTTGCCTCCAAATGTGGCATCCTTCTTTAGGGTGTCCTTAGGGCAGTGGTTTTCCAACTTTTACCACCAGGACCCACTTTTTAGACTGAGAATCTGTCAGGACCCACAGGAAGCAACCTTATCAAGCAGGAAGAGTTTTAACAATCCCAGGCTGCAATCTTACCCACACTAGGAGTAAGTTCTATTTACCATCATTGTTAAAAGCATATACGTAGTAGCCTGTTAAAAGTTCAGATCTGTAGCACTTCCCCAAATGCAGCCATATACTATGGTAGCATCAAGTCTAATATATTAAAAATAAACTATTGACATGAACGGGGACTCACCTGAAATTGGCTTGCAACCTACCTAGTGGGTCCCAACCCATAGTTTGATAAACACTGCCTTAGGGGATCTCAGTAAAAGAGCACATGTTTTGTGTCCAGAAGAGTTCACTTTCGATGCCTGTTATCTCCACATCGGCCTGGAATCAAAGGAGAGCTGCAGTCTGTCAGTGTTGACAACACTGAGCTAGCGGGACAATGTTCTGATTTTTTATAAGGCAATTTCCTCTGGAACAGTGCAGATTAAGCAAGAGGGGATTGTTATCACCTACTGTCCCCTGGTAGTTTCCCTCTTTTTGTTCCCTTATCCAGATGCTCTCAAGCCACTTCTGTCTGACCCTGAAGACAAAGGGCCTGTGCTGAACTGAAGCCTCAGAGGCATGATGGGGAGGGGCTTAATCACACCCACCTTTATAAGACATTAAGGCTTGCCTCACCAGCAGTGTGGTTACCCCAGCACCTGGCTGAGGTTATCTTGGTTACCTTCTCAGCATCTGCCTCTCCTTGGTCTGGGAGAGTCTGCGCCACCTTCATCATGGGCCTGGCTCTACTCCTCTTCCAGGACTTCATCAGGCCCCAGAGGCTGGCCCACCTACTGCCCTACGGAACAGGCTCATTCCTCAGAAGCAGACCCTGGCTTAGCCTGTTGGAAGATCTCTTTTCCCTTAGCTGGGAGAAGCAGCCCCACCACCTGGGCCTCCAGTGACAAGACACTATATTTGTCAAGGCACACCATCCGTTTTTTGACAAGGCACACCGCACTGCCAGTGGGGGGCTCACATCCCCCAATGGTCCTCTTCACTTCCTCCATGTCAGGAAACTAAATCTAAATGATAAGGGGCGCGCCTTAAACTGTGCGTTATACCGGCCCAAGTCCCTTGGGCCAGCATAGGAGAGTCGCAAATGTGCCGTAAAGCACATTTGTGCCTCCATGAGAGGAAGCCACATCGGCGCATTTAGATGCCTCCACGGCGGCTTCCTTGCCACTGCTTGTGTCGGTGCGCCTGCGCTGACACAAGTAGCAACGGGAGGCATGGGGAGCGGAACGCAGGCGGGAGGGAGAAGTTTCAGGCCGGGGGAGAGCGGGTGATGGGTGGCCCTGGGGGCGGACATGCGGGGAGCCGGTGGCGGGGCTGGAACCCGGCAGTTATGCCACTTCAAGCCGCTCTGCTCTCCTCGGACCTGTGCTACCTCCAGAGGTGGCGCAGCTCCAAGGAGATCCATTGGGGCCAGCAGCTGTTATCCAGGGGTAAGGGGATAGACCTTCCCCTTGCCCCTGGCTGAGACGCTGCAGCCAACGAACCTGCGTTGGATGCAGCGCTAGCCTCCTGGTCATGCTGGACTTGGTCAAGAGTACTACCTATAGCTTCTGTTGTTACTAGATCAAGTTGATTATTTTAACTAGTTTAATGTAGAGAAGGCAGTCTAGCTATGTGCACATTACTTTCCTCTCTTCTCTCCCTAGTATGTTCTGTTTTTTGACAGTAGAGCTTGAAGAAATTGTTCTTTTTTTTCTTTTTCTAAAGACTATGTGTCTGATGTTGATGTACTGCCACCATCCACTAGAGAGCTAAACTAGCAGTTGGGCACATTGCCTAGAAAAAGATGAACTTCTTTTGTTCAGAACATTTTCAAGTGAAGGTATATAGCCATCAATGAAATGTTACCCATTGAATCCTACTATTTTTCCATTCATTATTTTTTCTGCTATTTATGAATGTTTCTGGATACTTAGTAGCATCTTTTTGCATGCCATATGAACCCTATTCCTTGCAAATTTAGTCCATTATCACTATGTTTTCCATGAAGTTTCCTTCATTATTTTAAATGCAATTGATACATACTTTTTTTCTGACAGCCAAATGTTTTCATGTCGTTATTTGCACCTATTCCTTTCTGCTTCTCCTAAGGTGCATCCATTCGTTCTGTAAGCACCTTGTTCTTGTATTACTGTTGTGGCTCATCTACTTGTTCCTGCCTAATTTAATTTAAGTTAGAATTTGCTTTATTGCTTCCACTGCATCTTAAGACACCTACTCTTGTCATTTTTCTTCCTGAGCCTCAGCATTTTGTCCACAAGTTTTAATCAGTTTCATTTACACATTGCCATTCGCCTTCTCTTGTTCTGTCACCTTAATCTGCAAACGGCTGACAGCTATTTGCTAACATGCAGCTAGAGCCTTGTTGTTTTGACAGCTACTTTAGCTTGGTAATATTATAACACCAACAAATCTCATTGCATTCTCAATGAGAAGAGGAACAGCAATTAGGCTATCAGTAGAACATAGTCTGTTCTAGCATCTGTCCCATTTTTTGTTTGTAGGATTGCTGCATGTGCCCTGTAATAGCAATTTGTTTCTGTGTTTTATAACTTGGCCTCCAAAAATACTTGAATAATACAATGCAGTAAGAATTCACTAACTGATTCTGAAAAATAATGCATGCTCTCATTTAATTATTGCCATTCTCCAATCCAAATGTAAAGCCACTATGGTGAGTTATGTCTTTGCTTTCCAGTTTCCATTAGGAGAACATTTGGGCCTCTGCCCTTTGACTTTGGTTATCACATGACTGGAAACAACCATGACTTTTTAAGGTATTGAGTAATAGGTTCTGTAAGACCAACAAAATGGGCTGCAATTTAGAACAGCTGAGAGGGTGCAAACCTGACCTTCACAGCAATCATTGCAGGGTTGGTACCAGACTATTTTGTGCCCTAGGCAAGGCTAACTACTTGCACTCTCCCCCATTTTTTTTTAATTCACAAGATTTTTTAATTAATTATATTCCATGACACTGTTGTGGCATTTATCCTAGGTGAAAAAATATAATTTGCCAGCTTTTTACTTGGGTTTTAAAAAAACAAACTAATCTGTATAAAACTGTGCCCCTCAAAGGTCAGTACTGTGCCTTCTAAGGTCTAATGATAGCACCGGCCATTTCTATAGGAAAGGGTCAGGTTGAGCCCTATACCGTTAATGTGCTCTTTACCGTGTGCCCATATAGATGAATTACTACCATTCACTGATATGGTCTGGAGAAATATAAGGAGTGCACCTAGGAATAGGTGTAATAGGGAACAGAACATATCCACTCATCACCCCCTACAGTGATCTTCTTCTGAAAGGGGTTCAATTTGCAATACGAAACCTTCTGCATACTTCCCATCACTATCACGAAGATGGACAATAAGATAAACAAGCAAATCACTATTCTGTTCAAGATCCCAGGCTCAAAGACATTTTACAACGGGGAGATACATCCTAGATATGTCTTCTACCCACTTTTATTCCTCATATTCAGTAAACTAAGATAGAAAGTCTAATGCAATCTATTTGTAGCTGGAGTTTATATGTTCCAGTTCATGAAGGGAAATGCATACAATTTGAGTCAAAAAACTATAAAAATTGTTTCACCCAGACTGCAATATTCTTGGAAGGAATTGACTATTTGAGCCACACAGCAATGGGAAGATATGGCAGGCCTATTTAAAAGCATTTAGTATTTAATACTTGGTTTTTATGTTTTCAATAAACAATCTTGTCACAGAAGTCTAGTAAGCTAACTGCTAGTAAAGAGAACATTTAAGTGAATAAACAGCTTTAAGTATAGCAAGGATAAATATAATGCAAGTGATTTTCACATCGTAAAACAGTGAAACATGGGCAGCCCAACCCAACATAGATCCCTGTGCAATGATGCAACGGTGACAGCGCCAGCTTAACTGCATCCCACATAGGATTTCTGGCTGCTGAAGGTCTCCTTAGGGTAAGCGGACATTTATCCCCTTGCCTGGGATAAGCCCCAGCAACTGCAAGGGGTCAACTCAGACTTGTGCAAGCAATATCACTAGTGCAAGTCTGAGTCCATCCATGCAGGTGGATCAGGCCTAAGAAGGGCTTTTGGATACAGTGTGCACCAGCACTACTGATCCTGTTCCCTCCTGGGCCTGAACAGCTCATCTCCTGCCCCTGTTGTCACCCCATTCTGCCCTCTCCTCATTTAACTCTCCCCCACCCCTTCACTGGACTTACCTGCTCTGGTGGCCTTGTGCTGTTGCAAAGTGCCTTGTGGTGCTTCTTGATTTTCTGTGGATATCTCCATGTCTATGAGAAAGGGAGGCTGGGGATAACGATCAAGAAAAGACAGCAACATTTACACTACACAAAAATCTGGGAGTCAGTCCTTTCTCAGGACACTGCCAAATCAAGACTCTGAGAAAGAGGTACTCTGTTCTTCTCTCCTTCAGATAGGAATCTCAGCTCATTAATATATGTTTACTTAATTGTGATCTCTGTAAACTGCAGTTGTAGGGTGGGCCATATCATGTGTCATCTGCTTAATGTCTCCCTAGCTATTGCATTTACCTGTACTATTTGCCTCTGAGGAATTCAACTCCAATTTAAATATGAATCAGAATGAAAATGAGCATCCTTCATCTCCAATTATTTGGTATCATTAAGGGTACTGTCGTATTTTTCTTCCAGCAAAGTCTTCCAAATGAAGCCTTATTCCAATTAAGCGTACATGATGTCTGTCTGACATTTTAGAGGACAACTGCATGAGAAGAATCAAGAATATATATTTAGCCTTCATGAGATAAGAAAGATGATGAAAACCATTTGCCCAAACAAATGTAATTACAAACACATGTAATTGAATGGCTTAGCAACATTTGGATAATGGAATGTCTAGGTAAACAGAAATGCTGGGTTTTTTGCAGGGTACCCACAGAGTATTTTGAGGTGAGATAAACCTAGTGCAGTTTTCAAATTGAGTTCTTTAGCCTGGTCAGTTCTGGCTTACAATATTAAATGAAAGTACTGGCAACAGTCAATGTCAGCTGACTCTCTGAGCCCTTTCAAATTTGATCTATGAGAAATGGCTATATTTTTCCAGCTCTCTGGACCCAACTTTCCCATTTCTTAGTAATTTGGCCAAAGCAAGAAAGGCATTAAGGTGAAAGTGAGATAAGCCTCTTCCTTCTCCCCCCATCAGACTACCAGTTTACTTAACAATGAGGAGACATTTTATTAATTAAGCTACAGGTGGGGAAAGAGTAGTCAAAGAAGTAGAAGACAAAGTGCCACCTGCAAATTTCTCTAAGTCAGTGTTTCTCAAACTGTGGGTTGGGACCCACTAGGTGGGTTGCGAGCCAATTTCAGGTGGGTCCTCATTCATTTCTATATTTTTATTTTAATATATTAGCCTTGATGCAACAATGACTGCTTTGGGGAAATGTTACAGACCTGTACTTTTAACAAGCTACTATGTATATTCTTTTAACAATGATGGTAAATGGAACTTACTCCCGGGTAAGTGCGGGTAGGACTGCAGCCTAGGATTGTTAAAACTCTTCCTGCTTGATGATGTCACTTCTGGTCATGACATCACTTCCGGTGGGTCCTAACAGATTCTCATTCTAAAAAGTGGGTCCCGGCTTTTGTCTAAAAACCAATGCTCTGAGTGATATTCTAGGAAGTTATACTTGATTGCAAGGTGGCTGCTTTATTGCTGCGTACTGGGGATTGGGGTGTGTGTGTGTGTGTGTGTGTGAGAGAGAGAGAGAGAACGGTGCCCAATCTAGGAATGTGGCTACAATGTGTCATAGAATAATAAACCAAGCAAGTTCACGCTTAGCTGGGCAATACATATCTGTGATTCCCAGAAACTAGCAAGCAGGACAATATGCCTCTGGGATGACTTGTTCTCTGGGAGCTATGGGAGCAATCAGTAACTGTGTGCAGCTTGGCCTCTTGAAAATGGATGTATTCTGGCTAATGCAGGCACCGACTTAAAAGAAGGTTCTGTGTTACTCAGACCACTTAATACAATATATTCCTCTAGCAGCTAGTTGAAAATGAAAAATAGAATAACCCCATCACTGTAGCAACTTGACAAGAAAAAAAAAGCACCTACTGAATTTTTCAGAGTTTTTCCACAGGAGTAACTGTCAGAAAAGGAGGAAAGAATGCTATTATTTCTGCAAGCATGAGGGAACAAATGCCCCCTGCTTTTTAGAGAATGAAGTTCTTGGGTCAGTTGTGAAACACAAGAACATAAGGCAATATTACATAAAGCAACTGGGAGGTATATTTTGTCTTAAAATGAAAAGGTACCGAGTTTAGCCAAATCAGGGCCCAATCCTATCCAACTTTTCAGCACCAGTGCAGCTACAATGCAGCCCCAAGGTAAGGGAACAAATGTTCCCATACCTTGAGGAGGCCCTCTGTGTCTGCCTCCACACCACAGGATGCTCCATTGGCATGTCTACACCTGCACTGGGAAATGGGATAGGATTGGGCCCTTAACCACTCGTGTAACACTCATGTTAAGAACATAAGAACAGCCCCACTGGATCAGGCCATAGGCCCATCTAGTCCAGCTTCCTGTATCTCACAGCGGCCCACCAAATGCCCCAGGGAGCACACCAGATAACAAGAGACCTCATCCTGGTGCTCTCCCCTACATCTGGCATTCTGACTTAACCCATTCCTAAAATCAGGAGGTTGCACATACACATCATGGCTTGTACCCCATAATGGATTTTTCCTCCAGAAACTCGTCCAATCCCCTTTTAAAGGTGTCTAGGCTAGACGCCAGCACCACATCCTGTGGCAAGGAGTTCCACAGACCGACCACGCGCTGAGTAAAGAAATATTTTCTTTTGTCTGTCCTAACCCGCCCAACACTCAATTTTAGTGGATGTCCCCTGGTTCTGGTATTATGTGAGAGTGTAAAGAGCATCTCCCTATCCACTCTGTCCATCCCCTGCATAATTTTGTATGTCTCAATCATGTCCCCCCTCAAGCGTCTCTTTTCTAGGCTGAAGAGGCCCAAACGCCGTAGCCTTTCCTCATAAGGAAGGTGCCCCAGCCCTGTAATCATCTTAGTCGCTCTCTTTTGCACCTTTTCCATTTCCACTATGTCTTTTTTGAGATGCGGCGACCAGAACTGGACACAATACTCCAGGTGTGGCCTTACCATCGATTTGTACAACGGCATTATAATACTAACCGTTTTGTTCTCAATACCCTTCCTAATGATCCCAAGCATAGAATTGGCCTTCTTCACTGCCGCCGCACATTGGGTCGACACTTTCATCGACCTGTCCACCACCACCCCAAGATCTCTCTCCTGATCTGTCACAGACAGCTCAGAACCTCAGAAGATGTTCTCTGATCTTTAGAGACAGTTGTGTTTAAGTTGTTTTCTACATGTCATTGAAATACATACGTAATTTAAAAAGCCAAATGCCAAAGGTCACACGAGCAGGTTGAAACAGTGGAGGAAAAAAACTTGAAAAAAAGGAATGTGTGAAGAAGGGGCATCTGTATTTTGCAGAAACCAAACAAATTGGAGATAATCCTCCCTACACCTCAGATGGCCTGCCAGAGCCTTCTAAATAGCACTTCCAATGTTTTGGCTGGACCCTCTCCATGGATTTGATTACCCATGGAAATTGATATCCGCAGGGGTGTAGGGTGGGAATGGATCCCCTGTGGATACTGAGGGCCCACACTGCAGGTATCTTATTGTCTTGTGTGCTCCCTGAAGTATCTGGTGGGCCACTGTGAAATACAGATTAGTTTTATGGTGGATTTTTTAATTGTCTTCTGCTGAGTTTATCTGCTTTTGATCACACCTGGCTCTTAATAAGATTTTTAAGTTGCTCATTGGATTTTAGAATATTTATATTTTAAAAAGAAATTATAATGCGTATGTTTTTTATCATGCTTGGAAGCTGCTATGAATACGATGAGGGAAATAAAGCAGGGTTATAAATTGGTCAGTAAATAAATAAATACAGGAAACTGGACAAGATGGCCCTTAGCCTGGTCCAGGGGGGCTCTTCTCATGTTCATTGCAACTGCTAGAGTCAAACTGCCTGTCTCCAGCAATCACATGAGCCACCACATTCTGCACTAATTGCAGTTGCTGAACCATTTTCAACATCAGCCCCACATAGAGCACATTAAATTAGTCTAATCTCGGTGATACCATGCTATGGATCGCCATGACCAGGTCTAAACAATTTAGGTATGTTGATGTATGCACTGCTCAGAAGCCAGAACAATGCAAAAATGTGTTGAATGGTAGTTTTGCTGTGTCAGACAAATGCTAGACAGGAACATGAGTCAATATCACAGCATGCTGATTTACAGCATATTGTGGAGGCACTGCTCACTTGTCCCCTAGTGATGGCTGATGACTAACTAGCTGTCACCCATATTTCAAGCTTTTGTTTTGAACTTGCATAGTCTGTGGACAAATGATGTGTTTGGGATTTGATTACCTTTGCATGTGTGACTGGAAAAGACAAGATAACTGTGAAGGACCTGCAGCTGGGACCTGTTACTCTGTTTTGGGAAACCTACGAAAGGGGCCACCAGTAGTAGCAGACTGTCCAGCAGTTCCACATATTATGAATCAGTCAGCAGATAAGCTGCAAAAGATGGGGGAGCATCTCAAGTATTGTCTGTCTGTTAATTAATTAATTAATGCTTGATGTTATTGCACTGCACTAGTCCCTTGGTGGGTCAGAGAACCAGGGCAAACTGGTCACATTGTGCCAGCCTATTTGGAGGAAGGAACCAAGCAGTGAAATGAGTTTCTAATGAAAGAGTTTCTAGTGAAATGTTTATAGTGAAAGTGTTTCTGCTGTGTTACTGACAGTGCCTTTTCAAGCACACTTGATGTGCTCACAAGGGAGGAAGGAATCAGGTGTAGGGATCTATGTTGAAGTTAATGACATGCTGGCATAATTTGGCAAAGGGCCAACCAAGCATATATCCCAGAACAGGAAGGGTCACAAAGATGGAAAGTGGTCTAGGAAGCAAGCCCTTTTTATACAAGGGGGCCAGCAGACTTGAAGGGAGCCAGGCTGCCTTTCATCCCAAAGGAGGGGGGAGCAGAGACAAAGATGCTTGGAGAGAAGCGTCCTTGGAAGATTGACTTACAAGCCTGTGCTGGCTTCAGCATGTCGGTAGTGCTCAAGGAAAGGGAAAAGAGAGGGTGAGAGAGAGAGGCTGGAATGGAAAGGGGGTTGTGGGATGTTACCATCCTGACTGTCAGTTACTATGGTGGTTCTTGGAGGGAGGCTGGACTGGAGGTGCTTAATGCCGCAGCAGTAAATTAACAATCCACACTCAGCAAAGCAGGGTAAAATGTGGAGTGCAGTATGAAGAATTCAGTGCAATAAAGCCAAGGATGTTTTAAGTTTTCATCTAGAATTCTATGGGATTCTGAGGTTGGTGACTCAATTAGGAGGAATAGCCGGGGACCCCTGATGGATTCTACTTTTACCCACCCAGTTGAGGTGGGTATCTTTACCTACCTGCTTGAGATGCCGCCCTAGCTGGATGGCCATTGGATCATCTTCTAATAAGCTTGATCATGAGGTTGGTGAGGACCACTGAAGGCATGAAATCTTTCAAAAGCTGCTTTTCCAAATTCAGGAATCTAAGTAGGTGGCTAAGGTCATTACATTCTGAATCATTACATTTGCTATTCCAGCAGGATTTGGAACTGGAAAACTTCATTTGCATTTAGGAGATCTGAGAACTACATGAAAGTGATTGCCTGGCTCAAGATCAGAAGTGTGGCCTTCCTGGCCAGAGGATCTGTGGCCTCATGCCAACAGTCCTCCTAATAGTCTTCATACTGGTCTGGTCCTTTTCTCTCCAGACAGGCACTCAGCACCAAGTACACATGCTCATGTCTCCTGCATGCCTTGCATCAAACAGCACTTAACAACAACAACAACAACAACAACAACAAAATGCTAACATTGTAACTGTCGGGAGAGCTGCTGTGTGCTACACATAGGGCAAGACTTCTGTCTAAATACATCTCTTCTAGACAATTAGCAGGAGCAGTGTGTGGGCATCTCCTTATTTTGGTGGCAGTTTTTTTTGGTGTTTCTTTGCTGTTGTTATCTATGCAAGCACACAACCTGCCTTAAATATGGAGTTGAGAACACTGTTAAATATGGCAGCAATGTTACTTGGCGCAGAGTACATCTAAACAAAATTTTGTCATTTCCTGCTCTTTCCAGACCCCCAGTAAAGTGCTCTCTACTTCATATGGATTGACATATCCTAGAGAGGCAGCCTTGGAGGGTAGAAGTTGATCTCTGCATGCCAGCTTTAATACAGATTTCTTCAGCAACATGCTGTATTTTCTTGCCACATATTTAATGTGTATTATAGCACAAACATCTAGTTATTGAGTGAAACAGTTGTTCCCCACACAGCAGTAAAATCTCCTGTCAGCTGTGCTGCATTTGTGGGCTTTTCACCACTTCTTGCTTCTCAAACCAATTTCCTAATCATCATCATTTAAGTTGGACAGACTGAACAGAGTGGATGATTATGGATGCATGTGTTGGAGATTGCTGATCCGTGTTTGCATCTATTCCTGCTCGAGTGAGCACATATATGCAATGCCAATAGGAGCCTTATTTATGCTTATGAATGTAAACAAGGATTACATGCCGGGACCCAAATTCTTGAACTTGTCGTAATGCCTGTTGAGTGAGCTTCCCCCCTCCCAAACAGGAATGTTTTGACAAATGATTGTGATCAAAGTGCAACGTGGGGAAAAATGGCTTTTGAATAGCAGCATAACAAACAGAACATGAGAGCTAACAGAATTTTATACTTGCAATATGTCAGTTTTCAAGACAACGTGTATTTCACATTTTCAGCAGGGTAGGTTTTCAGATTTACTAGCTCTTCGGTATGCCAACTCCTCCTAGCCCATGATGCTAAATCATAGTGGAATAGTGAAAAATGCTCACTTGAAGGTCAGAGTTGTCACACAGATTAGCCGTTTCAAATGGGGAAAGTGACAGGGTAAGCCAGATGTTACCCTTTATTAAATGGGTTGACATTCCAGGCTTGTTCTAAAGATTTGGAAATAAAAGAATTCCAAAAGGGTAACTGTAAATTTTGATGACAAAAACCGCAAAGTCTCCCAATAGCACACGGCCAACCCCCCCCCCCCCACGCTGATGCACTGGGGTCAAGCACAGGCCATGCTGCATCCTGTGAGGGAAGCTGGAAGGTCACCTCAAGAAGAGGGGACATTCATCCCCATGCCCTAGGTATACCTCAGCTTGTGCAATGAATGCTTCTGTTCGAACCTGATGGTGCAATAGCTGGTGCGGCCAAATGGATCTGTGTCAGTTGATCAGGCAGAGAAAAGGGATACCCTTCCAGGAAGGGATGCATGACAGACTCAGATCCTGCCCCCTCCCAAGTCCTATCCACCCACCCCCTGCCCCTGTCACTTCCGCATCTTTACACTCCTCTCTGCCCACCCCTGTCCTCTCCCCACCCCGTTCTACCTTTGCACTACTCAGGACAAATGTTGCAATCCTACCTGCACTTACCCAGGAGTAATTCCCATTTACTATCATTGTTCAAAGAATATACAGAGTAGCTTGTTAAAAGTACAGGTCTATAACATTTCCCCAAATGCAGTCACATACCATGATAGCATCAAGACTAATATATTAAAAATAAAATATTGAAATGAGTGGAGATCTACCTGAAATTTGCTCACCACCCACCTAGTGGGTCCCAACCCACAGTTAGAGAAACACTGCTCGAGAACATCATTGTGAAATGGTGTTGCAAGTGAATACCAATGACAATCTGTCTAGAACAGTTCAACTCCCCTGCCCACCAGCCTTGTGTCATGTCATGAATTTATTACTTTAAAACTTTGTTTGGAGGTTGAACATTCCCCTGCTGTGCCACTCAAGTCCAGAGGAATTCATGTAACCCTGCGATTTTCAAACTCTCAGGGAGTTTGAAGACTGCAGTAAGTCTTGCAGGAGAGGAGAGGGAGGCAGCGGGGACGGGGAAGGCTAAGTGAAAGTGGAGCGATTGCATTCCACTACTGGTTTTGCTGAGGTGTAGCGCGATCATTCTGCTTTCACTTTTGGAAAGTTGGGGAGCCCTGCAGATGCTTGCGAAGGGCTCCCCACACCCCTAACAGGCTGCTGCAGGGACTGGTGAGTACATCTAAGTCCCTGCAGCCTCCCTTAGTGATGTGATCCTGGGGATTGTGGCGCTGCCTTCCCCCTGCCCCGCCCCTTAAAGGGACAGAGGCCAGGGCTGTCAGGCTGGGGCATTACAACGTCCTAGTTTGAATAGCTCTGATGTAGCCCTTAAAAAAAAAACCAAAATCTAAGTGGTAAATACTAGCAAAGTGACTACCTTTCTTTCACATCAGTGCCCTCCATTTCATAAATCATTTCCTTTTAGTTTTGTTTTCTTTTTTATACAACTTATGCAATGGTATGCAGTCCCTCTCACCAGTGCTGGAGTGAAAACTTGTAACGAATGAGAGGCATACAGCACTGGGATTGAGTCTTTGGGGACAAGGAAGCACAGTACCATATTTGATTGCAGTATCAAAGTGCACTTCTAAGGCTGCAATCCTATTCACACTTTCCTGAGAGTAAGCCCCATTGTACAAATTGGACTTCTAAGTAGACCTTAGGATTGTGTGCTAAGTGTCTGTTACAGTTTCCTATAGCCAGTTAGAGCAGCTGGGCATGGAGCTGGAGTTCTCTCCAAGTGCCTGGAAGTTCTAACAGTGTTTGCAGAGAGCACCCTCACTCACTCAAGCCTCGGATTGCCTATGTTTTATGCTCCATTTCTTTCTGTTCGTCCCCTGCTGGAGTCTAATAGATGTTTATATTTTGCCTTGGAAAGGACAGCCCATTTTGCGACTTGTGAACCTTTGCCTTTCACTCAGGGCCGGCACGTTAAGAACTTATGAAGAGCCCTGCTGGATCAGGCCAAAGGCCCATCTAGTCCAGCTTCCTGTATCTCACAGTGGCCCACCAAATGCCCCAGGGAGCACACAAGACAACAGACACAATCTGGGTCCCGGTGCCCTCCCCTACATCTGGCAATCCGAGGCAGCCTGCCTCTAAAACCAAGAGCTTGCACATACCTACTATGACTTGTAACCCATAATAAACTATTCCTCCAGAAATTTGTCCAATCCCCTCTTAAAGGCATCCAGGCAAGATGCCATCACTACTTCCTGTAGCAAAGAGTTCCACAAACTAATTACACACTGGGTAAAGAAATCTTTTCTTCTGTCTGTCCTGACTCGCCCAACACTCAACTTTCGTGGATGTCCCCTGGTTGTGGTGTTATTTGAGAGGGAAAAGAGCTGTATGTCTCAATCATGTCCCCCCTCAGGCACATCTTTTCTAGACTGAAGAGGCCCAAACGCTGTAGCCTTTCCTCAGAGGGAAGGTGCCCCAGCCCAGTAATCATTTTGGTTGCTCTCTTCTGCACCTTTTCCATCTCCACTATATCGTTTTTGAGATGTGGTGACCAGAACTGGACGCAATACTCCAGGTGTGGCCTCACCATTGATTGTACAACGGCTTAGCCCCTCCTCCAGGTCATTTATGAACAGATTGAAAAGTACAGGTCCCAGAACAGATCCTTGGGGCACTCTGCTTTCCTTCTCTCTCCATTGTGAAAATTGCCCATTGACACCCGCTCTCTGCTTCCTGGTCCTCAACTAGTTCCTAATCCATGAGAGAACCTATCCTCTAATTCCCTGACTAATTCCCTGCACCTCCTGTAGCCTGCTGCAGCCCTGTCTTCGCAAGCAAGTCACAAGCGCCCCCCCATACGGACACGATCCTGGGGATCGCTTCCCTGCCTTTCCCCTTCCCCTGTCCCTTAAAGGGACAGGAAATTTTGACACAAACTGGTGGGTTTGAGAACCACTGCCCTAGACGCTGTGCGTGGCCTCTAGGGGGCTCAGAATGGCCTCCAGCTGGACTAGAAGAGTACTTCTGGTTTTTAATTGAAAACTGTGTGTGGCCTTTACAGGCCTCAGAAATACCCCTGAGAGCATCGGAAGGCCACTTCTGGTTTAACTGAAAACTGGAAGTGGACTTCTGGAACATTTGGGGGTCTTTCTGAGGCTCATAAAGGCCGCATGCAGCCTGGATTCGACTGAAAACTGGAAGTGCCCTTCCAGGACCTTCAAGGCCATTCTGAGGCCCATAGAAGCTGCCCACAGCCTGTACAGGCCTCAGATGAGCCTTTGGAAACGACCAGAGTATAGGTCCGGTTGTCTTTGGAAGCTTCAGGTTGGGCCAGATATGGCTCAATGTGTGTCTGGGGGACCTGCATTGAGCCAGATCCCGGGATACCAAATCCATGGATAAACAGGCTCCACCTGTATTATTAAATACTTCAAAGATGTGACTAGCTAGATAGCATCTAACTACATGGCTTTACTGAATAATCATGAAGTGTTCAGACCCCAAGAATTATTGAAGTGCTCTTTTTAAGAAGCAGCATAATGAAGGATGGAGTGACTGTTTCAGCTTCATTTTCTGAGGTTCACTTCTTCTTTATGACCTCTGGGCAGGAGGTCTGTCTAGAGGGTAGAGCCTCCATTTGCCTGAAGATAACATCCACAGGTTGCCAGTTCGAGGCCACCAGCACCGTGCGACCTTGAAGCAGCTGACAAGCTGGCCGAGCTATTCCATCTGCTCTGAGCGTGGGAGGATGGAGGCCAGAATGTGAAGCTAGATCAGAATGAAACACCTGAATGTAGTGGTTCTTGAAAGAAAGAACCTTCTTTCAATTGTAAAAATCCCTATTTAATAAGGGATTTAAATAAGCCTGCCCATGTAAACCGCCTTGAATAAAGTCTTGAATAAAGACCAAGAAAGGCGGTATATAAATACATGTTGTTGTTGTTGTTGTTTATTTATTTATTTACTCAGATGAAGGAATGACTTTTTCAACTTCGTTTTCTGAGATTTGCTGGGGAAAAAAATCCTTTTTACTATTGTGACTGTTCCCTATATCGAATGTGCGCTGTGAGTTATTTTTGATGGATTCCACAAGCTGAACCAGTGTTGACTGGTTCTCATTCACCACAGAAAATATGAAAGGCCTTTTTCAATCTGGTCTGGTTTACCACAACCGTTGTACTAGATACCACCAAAATCAAAGAATGCTAATTATCTTGCATATTGTGCCAGTTAGTTGTATGCCAAATAACAATTCTCTGTATCACTAAAAAAAATCCCACACAAAGAAGGGAAAGGTAAGTTGGATGTTGCCACAGGATATGCAGCCATTGCAAAATACTGGTATGAGGGTGACTCAGTAGTAGTGGGTCTGCTTTGCATGCAAGGGGTTCCAGTTTGATCCCTGGCTGCATTTTCAGTTAACAGAGGTTGGGAAAGACTATTTCCCAGCCAGTCATTGTAGACAATACTTGGGCAGTTGGACCAGTGATCGACTTGGTACAAGGTACCTTCGATTATTCAATTGTCAACAAAATAGTTGTAGATAGAGGCAGGTTCATCCAGTTGTTTGTTGGTTAAGAATAAGCTTGTTGGGGATGCTTTAATAATGCTGTGGGCATTTGCAGAACAATGTCCTTTTATGGGAACCTACTGGCAAGAAAATGGTAAGACATTACAATGATTGGAAGAGCAATTCATAAGAAATACTGTGTTCATCAAAGCACTGCTCACAGTCAACACTGCAGGAGTAACAAGCACACAGTGTTTCACTGGTGACTCCAAACATGGTATAGTTCAAATGTATCCTGCAGCCAAACTTCAAAACTACAGCATTTGCAAAGGCATTATCTGCTTGGGGAGTGATTATCAGTAAAGATTTCAGCATAAGAAGGCAATGATTCCCCTCTTTTCTTTGCAAATGACTTACCAATTGCAAGTGACATTTACAAATGTCTGATGTCAAGTTCTCTCTCTCTCTCTTTCTCTCCCTCCCCCCAAATTGCCTTGAATCTCATACTTAGAAATAGTTTATAAAAAACTAAAAACCTACCTATGCTTTGATAGATATAATATATATTTTTTATTATTCTTTTTTTACTCTTTTACAGGATCACATAATTTATAAAAACGATTGGTTCTGATTCAAAGAATCTTTTCTAAAATTTTAGCTGCCATGAATGGCCTGGGGGAACACCCAAATGCCCAAAAGCAGAAGGCAGTTTTTGCATACTGGGAAGATCATTGATTGTGTCCCCAAACCACCAGCAGACAGACTGCTGTATTGAAGCTTTTTCTTCTCATAATATTCTTCACTTGCCCCAGGTTTTTCTGCCTTCTCTGCTATTGCTCAACAGATCAATGTCTGTTTTCTCAACCAAACTGAGCTTCTGATTTTCCCTCCTACTTCTCAGCCTATTTCAACATCACTTTCTCTTACTATTGATAATTCTGTTCTCAGGATCTTCACCTTCTTACTCACACCTGTACACACCATTTGGGGTTTTTGTCTTCTTCCTTTTAAGTTTTAAGAATGTAGAATCCATCAATCCATCAATTTCCTCCCTTCCCACCAGAATCTGTTAATTCTCCCTTCAGGTGAAAGTAAAAAGTACCTTGACAGGCTTGAAGGCAAGCATAATGGGGTTTTGGGAAGCAGGGATTAAATGAGAAGTGGTGCCAGAGCAGCTTGTCTTCAATTCTTGGCTACTGCTGTTGAGTTCTAGTTTTACTCTTTAGTTTCAGAGAATAGACACAGAAACCATGAGAGAGGAGTAGAGACATTGGCTAGAGTGACCCTCTGCTCCCTACATGTTCTGGTCTCTGATCCTGTTCTTTGCCTTTTCAGCAGAGTGAGTAGAGATGGGATGTGATGTGGCTTCCATGGATGAGTGCTCCTTCTGGTGGTCATTGCTCTGCCTCTGCAAGAAATGAGGTATGGCCCATCAGGTCTGTTTCCCCTCCACTTTACCTCTGAATCCGAGACTTATGCATTCAGTGCAGATGCTGTATCACTGAACTGAAATGAAGGCGCTATGGGGAGTAGCATGATTAAGGCTCCTAATCAGTGGTGTCACTAGGGTTTGTGTCACCCAGTGCAGGAGGCCAGCATGTTACCCCTATGATGGACCTCCTCCCATACAGTGGGCGCAACAATGCCCTGAGAAGTGGGCATGGTGATATACCATTGTTTTTGGCTGGTTTTTGGCTATAACTTTTGATAGAATATAGATATTTCAATGCGGGTTGTTTAACTGCATTCTGCATTGAATTACATATTGATATATAAACATGATGGTATTAGAGGTTGAGTCTCATTATTTGTGAGGGTTCAGTTCCCAGAATTCACATGGATGGCAAAAATTGCATTAAAGCAAATCCATTTAAAAAACAATGACCCTTTGCTAGGTGATTTAAAAACAGCCTTTCCGACCTTTGTGATGTCAGAGACATTAAGCAGACAATCCATCAATCAGTCTCTCTCTAGGTGCTTAGAAAGGCTTCACTCCGAGCCAGTGACCCATTCGTTAATGCAAAGTGATTATCAAAGTGACTAATGCAAAGTGATTATCTTTCTTTCACCTGCTCAGGGGGAAGGGAGAGGTCGATGCCTAGAAGTGAAGCTGGAGCTGCCTGGAGAGAGAATGATTGATGGATTGTCAGTCAGCTGCCCTCTCTCGCATTAACAAGTCTGTTTTTAAATGACTGTTCTTTAATTTCAAGGGCCTTTCTCATCACATTGAGATAGAAAAATCCGCAGATAATTACCGCACATACTTGCCTATAGGTCGAAAAATTTATGCCTAAGAATACAGCCTGAGATCCTGGGTCGACTTATACCCGGGTCAATGCAGTGAGTGGAGCAGGGTCCTCTGGGAGCTTCTGGGAAGCTTCTGGAGGCTTAGCAGCTGTCTGGTGAAGGGGGTGTGTGGAAATGGGCTGAGAAGCAGGAAGCAGGTGGAAGAAAAGGAGAATTTTAACCAGTAATTACAGTATTCAGAGGCAGCCGTTTTAGTCTCTTTCTCCAGACAGGAAGAGAAGTGAAGGCGCTTCAGGGAATTCTAGTCTGTATGGGCTGCTGCTATGGAGTGCAGCACATTCTCCCACAAAGCCTCTCCACAATTCCCAGAATCCCCTTTCTCTCTCTTCCAGTTTGGAGAAGGGAAATGCCTCCTTCTTTCAATCCCCCACCCCCAAGTTTAGGGGTCTGGTTTTTACAACCACAGGATGTGACCCTCATTTCCATCTGAAATGAAGTCCCAGCTGCTATGCACCGTTACTTAAGAATAACACCCGTGGAAAGCAGTGGCTCTGCTTCTAAGTAAAGAGGGTTGCAACTGTGCGCAGCTCAGTCCTTCTTGCTTGTCTCCCTGCTGTGAACTGAACTGCACACTCCCAATTACATGTTTTATGTCACATGTTCTATATAGAGCCTCTGGCTGAACACACCAGGCACCTTAAAGAAGGATTTGATTGATGGTTCCACTGGTATGCTGTTTACAGGCACTTACTCTGACAGTGTTTACACAAATGTTGTGAAGACCAGAATTTTAAAAGTTAATGAACCAAAATGCATCTTATGATCTTTTATTGTATTTTTAATTAGAAACTGTACAGTTTTTAGGTAACAATTACTGGAAAGTTATTTTTCAGGATCTGGCTTCAGGTAAAATCAGACAAAAGTATAGTCATACCCCCCTCCTAAGTTTAACCCCCAACTTATCTGAGGGTCATAAAAAATTCCATGATTTGGGGCTCAAAACCTGCCCTCAACTTCTGTGAGATCGACTTATAGGCGAGTATCTGCAGTAGGTTATACCTGTGATCACTTGCATGATTGTGTCTCTACAACTGTAACAAAAGAAGTTTTTTAAAAACTGTGAGTTTAAAGGGATGCATTTTTCCCCTTCTCCAGAGATCAGCACATTCGTTCTAATTTGCAGTGGCCATTCCTGTTGAGTCAGATCCATGTATAAAAAAATCCATGTATAACAAGGTTGGACCTGTATTCAAAAATACAAAGATTTAAAAATTTTTGTTGAATAGCAGTGCCCACCCCCCATGTGCATCACCCAGTGTAGCCCTGCACCCCCTAGCGATGCCACTGCTTCTGATGCCTTTTTTTCTTTTATAAGAACAACAGTGACAGTTCTGGATTGGGAGCTTGACCCAGGGTGGGTGAAACTAACTCCCCCTTGCTGTTACTTCAGTTCAAATGACTCCCTGAAGTTCTGTTAGCCATGAAGGAGAAATGTATAGGTACAATAACAGCATGGGGGGCTATTTAAGCCACTGAATGGATATGTGGTCAAAGGGGTTAACGTCCCACCCCTTGCTCCATGGCCACAATCTAAATTCCCTCCCCCCCCCCACACACACACACACAAAGCTGCTTTTAGAACAAGAATAAGATGTTGGAAGTTTCAGTAATTGAACTTCCTAGCCAACAGCATTGCCATCTTACCTTTCGGTTCAACAGAAGACAAAGACAGCCAAATATATTCCCATTCTGCTGTTGTGGTTCTGCTTAAAGATACTCAGGGGGACTGCTTAGCGAGATTGACCATTTATTAAATTTGGAGAAATTCTCTGGGAGCTCTCCACAATCTGCTTTGGTTTGTACTGCTTGGAATAGTTTGGTGTCATCTGCAAACTTGGCCACCTCACTGTTTTACCCCCATCTCCAGATATGATGTGCTCTTATTCATAGGAGGCTCATTTGATGCCGACATTGGAATTAGGATTACTATTTATTTCATTGAATTTATATCCTGCTTTTCCACTCTAAGCTCAATGTAGGTCACAAGATTAAAAATCCAATTGCAAACCAACTGGAAAATTTCCAGCAGAATTGTAAGAACCAAAGTCAAACAGAAGTAGTCTAAAAATGTCAAGCAATAAGAAAAGATGACTGCATGATGGTTGTCAGAAGAGTCTGTGGAGTGCAGCACTACCATTTTTTTTTTCCTGGCAGGACTTCTGTGACTACCAGCTGCATGGTAGTCAGAGAGTCATACATGCAAATATGAACATGGGAGTTTTTTCATGGTATGGGGATGAAATCAAGTCCTGACAAAGCTGCACCTGACAAACATCAGTCAGTGCTGCTGTTAAGGAACAGGAACCATCTTAGAAAAAAATTGGTAAGACAAATTTGCTCTAGATTGTAGGTTTCAGAAATATTAAAACTTTGCATGTCTCCAGAAGAAACCATCTGGAGATCCTCCACTGGAGATCCTTACCATAGGCGGGAACACGAACAATCTATTAATCCTGATAAACTTAAGTATAAGCATGGCTCAAAATGAGGAATGCATTGGAGGACACTCTCCTCTCACTGGTAGGGAGTATTAGTAATATATTAGCAAAAATATGAATAAGCATATATAACAATGGGCTGGATTCTTCCTTTTGTTCTCCCTTTTATTAAGGGATATGTGAAGCAGCCAGAGATATCTCAGCATTTGTATCTCTGCACAAATAAGAGCAATCTGCAAAGCAGGTTTTTCAGCATCTCCCCAATTTGGATTCATGAATTTATGCAAATTGGGCTCTATTGTTTTTGTTTCTCAACCTCTGCTGGCAACTGTATTTCTCTCTCTTTCTTTTCTCAGAGATGAGCAGAGAGCTGTTAAGATTACTTAAAAATGCAAAACAAACCATTGTTAACAACATCAATGAAATTAAAATAATCCATTGTAATTATTTCTAAAAATAATCTCTGTAGCCAAAAGACAAATATGAGCAACCACAGAAGAAGCGTTTGTGGTGGTCGAAGGGGGGGTTGCCAAATGCCTACTTTTATTTTAGTCTTTACAATGAATGCAAATTATTGCAAGCAGAGGCTTAGAAATTAAGATAAACAAGGACTAAGTGGGGGTAGAGAGGAAGGAAGGAAGAAACAGGATATAAAAATATAACATTGAGTTAATTTAAGTGAAAATCAATTACAGTCAGGTGAAATGCACCCTTGAGAGCCAGCAGTACTGATGCTTTAGCAATTAGCCCTGATATTGGTGAATAACCATGGATTGAGAGGGCCACAAACACAGAAAAGCAGTTTACATCCCCATGTTTGCTGATGTACACAATGAGTTTGATATGTTAAGTGACCAGATATAAAATGGGGCTGGGGTCCTGTGTCAGGGATATTTGTGTAGAAAGTGGCAAGGTCAGTAGACAGTTGTAGCTTGTCATGCTAGGGCAAGAAAAAGAGCACTTGCCCAGATTCTGTCCTCTTCTGTTGAAGGGGGTACCAGAGTCCTGTCTGTCTGTGCACCCAGTCACTCAATTGGTGTATTACAGTGTACTGAAGTCAGAGTTTGGTCAACTTGGGCAAAGGCAGAGGCCTCATGCTGATCAGAGTCCACCTGACCAGTCTGAGCCTCCAACAGTAGTCAGCTACCAGAGATTCCACCCTTCAGTTTGCTAATGAGGAAGGGTGGGATGAGCTGCCACCCGCTTTGATTGCCAGCAGGTGGGTTGGAGTGGGGCATTGTAAGCCTTTGCTCCAGGGTCTCTATCAACCTGTTGCCAGCATAGATTGAATTCACAGTGAGTTGTTGATGGCCTCATGTAAAAGCTGTAGTAGGGATTTAGGTTAGAATCCGCTTGTCAGTTTAGAAGCCGTCTTAGATGCAGAATTCAAAGCTGAAACCCAAGACATAATAAATACCCTTTACACACTTATGTAGATTCCCTTGGTAGACTCACTAACATTTGAGAGCACCCACACTTCAGATTATGCAATGCTGGCAAATGGATACTCTGTGATCTCAGATTTGTAACACAAATACTACACAAAATGAATACTACCGTTCATTTGCACTCGCAGAACGTGCCCTTGAAACATATTAAAGGCAACACCCAAGTCTTGATTACACAAAGGCTCATGTAGTTACCGTAAAACTGTCTTTCTGTATTTCTTGTTCACATTTTCTGATATTGGTGTCATGGCTTTTTTTTTTTTTTACATTGCCAGGAAGGGTTGCAGCCTCGTTCAGACTGATCAATCCAGCTATTTATTTGAGCCTCTCTACCGCACTGGAATTTTCCACATCCCTGGAAACGGAGCTTGATTAAAGCTTGCATATATCTATTCAGAGTGTCAGGAGTATGCTAGATTGATAGAAATGGACAGGAGAAACTTACTAGCTCTTGCAAGTCATGTAATCAGAGAGTCGTATCCCAGATTTATACTCCATTGGCTGTTTGTACAAAGACTTTTGCTGCTCAGATGGATGACCCTTTGTAGATTTAGACTGCAATCCTATGCACAGTTCGACACTTAGAATCATACTGAAATCTGTTTCGATTTAATCAGGCTACCTGCATGCAGGCTTTCAGCCTCAGCATTTAGAACACATGAGCCAAGAAATCTTGACTCTTTGTTTCTGTTTCTGTGGTGATATCAGTCTTTGCTGATGTTTTGGGTTCTTTCATCAGAGATGAGTATATGTTGCTAACATGCAGCCCAGATCTACACCATGTGCAAAACATTAAAATGCCGTTTGGCCTTAAATAATGCTCCTGTTCAACCATTCTGGTTCCTTTGTGTATTCCATGCCAGGTTCATTTTTCAAAGGAACCTCTTATGACTGTGTGTGCCCTGCATATTCTCCAGTCACTGCTCCACTTGTTGTCTTGCTATGCATATCATGTGCTGTGTGCCAAATATGTATGACAATTCTGAGACATAAAAAGTATCTCTCTGGTAGTGTACCGATTTGTGTGCTGTTTAGTTGATATCCTGTGGAACTGTTTTTGAAAGCTAACTTACATGACAGAATATTAGATTTTTATTTTTTAAAATGTGCAGGTTTATGCTTTTAAAAAGTCAAAACTCATCAGGTTAGTGTTTCCAAAATGTATTGATAGGGAGTGCAAAGTCTCTATTAGAAGCTACTTTGGAGTACACATGGGCTGTTCCTCTTCTATTGACCACATCGTTAAATGATTATGGTTCATCTTCATGAGAACTTTTTTGGTTTATGTTCTCAGTACACACCTTAGATCAACTGGCACCTTAGGCAGCATAGCCAAATGTCACCCCTCCTAACTCATCAGAGTGCCAGCCACTATCTCAGCTGCTACCCCTCCCACCCCCTGAATTGAATAGCAAGTTGGGGATAGAATAGAAGAGAAAGTATGCACGAGGAAATGGTGTCTGAAGCATCAGAGTCGATATGTTGACAATCTCTAACCAGTCATATTTAGACAAATACTGCCATATATTCTAAACAACCCATGACTAAGACACATAGCAATGCCTTGAAAGGAGTAAAATAAAACTACACTACACGTGTGCAACATTATAAGAGGCTCTGCTTAATCTTAGACACTGCTCTACATCCTGTCTGATACTTGTATCATAAGGCATCCACCAATAGCAACACTTCTGTCAGCAGCAGAGCCTATGTTGTTTGTCTTTGGAATATATTTGTGTATAATTTAGCTGAATGTATTTCTTTTAAATAATTTCTACACACTAATTGATTCTGTCTGTTCTTGTGAGATGTGGAAGCAAAGTCTTTTCAATCTTTGTTCAAATGGTTTTACTTCTAGAGGTTTCGTTGTCCTAATAGATGTTTTTAGTTAGTTTGCCCATCTCTTTGTTGAACTGTGGTTCCAATCCAGAACATAATACTTCAGATCCTACTAATCCTGAATAGAAATGAATGATTACTTGGATGCTCTGGTCACTGGCTCTGACATTGTAATCTCTAAAACAGTGATTTTCAACCACTGTGCCATGGCACATTGGTGGGCTGCAAATGGTCCACTGGTGTGCTGCAGGAGTTTGGGGGAGGGTCATTTATTAGTAGGGTTACTGGGGGATGTAAGCCTCCTACCAGCAGTACGGTGTGGCTTGTCAGCTATTTCTGCCTTGTCAGATATTTGAGCACTGCCTGTGATTGTACACTGTGACAGAAATGCACTGTGAGATGAATAAGGGAAAACTTTTAATATACAGGTGGGCCCTCTTTATCTGTGGCTTTGGAACCCACTCTGGAGGGCATCACCTGACCTTCCAGACATGACTGGGAGCCTCAGAAGCCTTAGAAAGGCACTTCCAGTTTTCACAAATTTTATGTGGGTTTCTGTATCCATGGGGGAGGAGTCTGGGATTGGATCCCATGGATACCGAGGTCCAACTGTACTAGTGTTGTGCGCTGCCTTGAACTCCTACAAGTGTAGAAAGGGAGATTGAAAGCCTTTTAATAAACTATTGGTGAACCAAAGCAAAAAAGAGTAGGCTAAGGCTGCAGAGATTCCATTCAGACTATGGTCAAGGTTACATTTATGTCTTCCATCCATTGAAGTTGTCCTTCCCTGGTTTTATGCATCATTGATGTAAGTCTGTGTGTCCTCAGCATGTCGTGTCTTTTGCTTGTGTGCTCTGCTTTTGCTCAGTTTAATTCTGCATTGCAGAGGGTTAATAAATGATAACCATTTTAAAAATGGTTTTTAAATGATAGTGCATTTAAAAAAACAAACCAACATGTAGTCCTGAGTAATGGCAAACAATATTAATAACAGATAGATTTAAAAGGGTTGCCTTTTTATGATATAACATCTGTGTTTATTTATAATCTTCAAGGGAAGTAAACCCTTAAATTTTGGACATCGCTCAGTGAATATTGTTTGCTTCCAGGATACAGTTCAAATTGTTTACTCCTTGTTAGTTACTTCAGAGCAGGGGTCTCCAAACTTTTTGGCCAAAGGGCCGCATCAAATACCTGGCATGGTGTTGAGGGCCGGAAAAAAAATTTGAATATAAAATTTATATAAGTAAATTAGAAATAGAACTTAGATGAGTGAATAAATGAATGAATGGGCTCATTCATTTAACCTCTGGCCCTTAGAACACCCTCCAGACACAACCAGAGCATAGTTCCTGTCACATTCAGCCAAGTGGGCCAGGGGCTTTCAGGGGACAAGAGGATGGCCATGGGCTGGATGGAGGCTTGCTTCGAGCCGCATCTGGCCCCTGGGCCGGGGTTTGGAGACCCCTGCTTCAGAGCATGGATTTAACTATAGCAAATGCAATCCTTGTTCTAAAGTAACTTACTTGTAACTAACTTCCAATTATAGCAAATGCAATGCAAGTGAAGTAAGCATCGGAGATGCATTGGTGCTCTTATAGCCCATTCTTGGGAACCAGACTAGGTATTTTGTTTTCTTTTAGAACTGCCTGGATAAAAACAAAAAATTCTTAACGTCTGTTCAAATGGAGTCATTTTTTGTTCTGTTTTCTTTCTCCTTCTGATGTGATATAACCTGACAGGAAAAGGTATATAGCTTACGTTTTGTAACAGTCTTTATGTTCCTGACCACAGCACTGTGGCAAACGAATCCTATGGGAAAGCAAAAATAGTCTGCTGAATGACCACTGTGTCAACAAATTGGTGCAGATCTGCTCAGTGACCTGAATTACCAGCTGGTGATTTGTTGGCACTCCTGTTTGAGTGCTTTTTAAGCACAAATGCATGGGATGGTAAGAGAGACAACCAAATAATCTGGAGAACATAGCCCTCTGTTCGTCTTTTGCCCCCTAGTCATCCCAGCCAAGCAGCAAATTGTTTTTTGCCAGCTAGGCATATTGATCTTAAATTGAAGAGGGAAGTAAAACTGAGCTCTTAACCCTGACTGACATTTGTTCTTTAGATTGTTTTTATGTATGTACTTTTGATGTAGCATTCTCTTAAGGACTACCCAATGCTTAGTCTCTTTGCTGAGAACAAAAACCCAAAGGATTTCTACCTGTCAGTCACATACAGATGTACATGAAAGTTCAAACAGTTCCTGAGATGAAGGCTATTTAGTGTGTGCAAACACAGGATTCTGAATTAATTTAATGGATACTTTCATTATTGTGTTAGAAATGTCACGTCACATTGAACATGTAATTTTAAGTCTAGTCTTTAGGTATTCCTTCCATAAAATGGAAATGATAATTTCACTCAGTACAAAGATGTAAGGACATAGGAAACAAGTTAATCTACCTCTGCTCTTGGAATTTGCTCCCTAAGTTAATGAATTAGTTAAAAAAAAAAGCTCTTTATTTAAATTTTTTGAATCTGATTTATTGTTTAGTAGTCAATAGCAATTGCTACTTGAATGTTATGAAATCAGGTGGACTTGAATGACTCTATTTTATAGGGTTTTTAAATTCTTTAGCTTACCATGAGATCTATATGAAATGTAGGTCAATTTATGTTCACCTACAGTTACTCTGCAGACCTATGCAGATACGTTATGTCAGAGAAAATGGAAACTGTTTAGTAGCTTATCACAATTATCATCTTGTTTGACTGAGTTATGTAAAATCTATCTTAGAGCCCTGCATGTGAATAGTCGTATGTTATTAAATTTTACTAATATCAAATTTTAGAGTTAGTTAATGGTACTGGAACACCTTGTTTAATTGTTTATCATTTTTTTTAAAATCTCACCATTATGCCTCTTTTTTCATTGCTTCCTATAACCCTATTTTGTTATAGTCTCTTTGGGTATAATTTTTGCAGTATTATAAAAAAGACAAAGGTCAACAATCCATGAACGATTCAAAAGTTTGGCGGATAAAAATACAGCTGTAAGGTGTGCTTTCGACCAGTGGAAACTACATACTCTGCCTAGCGCTGAGGCAATGAGAGTAGTGTATTCTGGCTAGCATGGGGCTAGCACTTGCTAACATGAAATACTTCAGGAGAGGAAACGGCAGGCAAAGCAATTAACCCTAAATGCCTTCTTTAGTAAGTACTCTAGTTGCCAAGGAGGAGACCCAACCTAGCTCTCTTTCCTGATAACAGCTCCTCCCACCATCTTCCACTGCTACCATGTAGCATAAGAGAACAGCATAAGAGTAATGTTGAAAAAGAAAGTGGTGAACTTAGACCATTGGAGAGGAAGTGTGGAGAATCATCCCCAACCCTTTAGCCTACCATTTTCCTTTCTTCCAGCTTCTCTGACTCTGTCTCTGTCTATAACCCTTCCCTGGCCTAAAATAATTTGACTTTTTATGTTCTAAATATTCTTGTTCATGTTTTTTTTTTTTTAATATTGCAAGTCACCCTGGCAGAGGCAGAAAGATGATATATAAAGAAACAAGCTCTTCCTTTCAGTTTATTGAACATCCAAAATGCTCAACTTCATCCAACTATCAAAGGTAAATAGTGTGGCTTCATGTTCAGAATAGATCCAGATGAAGTGGAGAAAATAAAGGTGGCTGCCATTTCTCCTTTAGTATTACCCATCCTTTTTATTCTCTTATCAATTATCTAGGTGCTGCTGGGCTTTCTAAACACCACCCCCCATGATCTAAGCATTTTTATTTCCCACTTTCAAAGTCATCAAAAACATCTGATATTTTTACTCTACCTGGAGATTATATTGGATGGCTTTTAAGATCTAGAGAGAGTTTTTGCTTTGGGGCCTAGTGCAATTGTAGTAAAGGAATGGTTTTATTTTCTAAATAATAGTAACTCTCTCTATCAAAAATACCCTGCCTACTTTCTATGATGATGCTCTGGCAGGATCATGCCTTTAACTGATAAATTTGTACCTTTAAAATGCTTTCAGTTTGGGTACTTTCATTTTATTGTATTTGTTTTGTGAAAAGCATTCCACGGTTTCTTGTTTCGAGAGCAAATTAGAGTAGCTCCCCCTGTATCTGCAGACTCTGTTTCTGTTGCAGTTATCCATGGTTCTTAAATTGCCCATCACACTCCTGACTTGCCCCTCTTTGTTTGCAAATGCTTTGTTTGCAAAGTGATGCTTCTAAAAAGGACAGCAGAGGCAGCTTTTTGGAAAAGGAAGCAGGTAGTGAGAATGCTAGACTTGAGGAAGCAGAGGAAAACTAGAGAACATAAGAACATTTATGCCCTCATTATGTTCTCATTATGTTCAAGGAGGCAACTGTAAGGAGAACACTAACAGGAAGAGGACAGCAGAAGAAGCAGATAGACAGTGAGAATGTTAGAGTCCTCTTCCTGTTAGCATTCTCACTCTCACTTCCTCTAATGGCTATGAGTCTAGTGTTCTCACTGCCTGCTGCGTTTTCCAAAATGCTTCCTCTGCTGTCCACTTCCTATTGGTGTTGCTATTCCTTCCTATTCCTATTAGGACTCATCTCTCGTTGTTTGAAGCCTCGCCAAGTAGCACCCCAGAATGCCTTGCAGCATCACAATAAGTTCACTACTATTCATGGCTTCAGGTATCTACAGTAACAGTAGGAACATTCCCCCCATGGATATGGGGGGGGGCTGTACTGTAACGCTGAATTGTTCAGGTAGATTCAGAATGCAATTCACTATCTACGGACTTGGGAGTAAACTCTATTGAGCATAGTGGGACTTAATAATAATAATAATAACAGGTATTTATATACCGCCTTTCTTGGTCTTTATTCAAGACTTTATTCAAGGCGGTTTACATAGGCAGGCTTTATTTAAATCCCTTATTAAATAGAGATTTTTACAATTGAAAGAAGGTTCTTTCTTTCAAGAACCACAACATTCAGGTGTTTCATTCCGATCTGGCTTCACATTCTGGCCTCCATCCTCCCACGCTCAGAGCAGATGGAAATAGCTTGGCTTCAGCTTGTCAGCTGCTTCAAGGTCGCACAGTGCTGGTGGCCTCGAACCGGCGACCTTGTGGATGTTATCTTCAGGCAGACGGAGGCTCTACCCTCTAGACCAGACCTCCTGCCCTTACATGTATAGGATGCCCTATACATGCCCTATACAGACTTACATGTATAGGATTGCACTGTTAACCTAATCCCATAGCAGCCTACTATTGTCTCACTCTTACCTTCTGCTTAAGAGCTGTTGTAAAGTTCCATTAACCTGCAGTGGGTAGATCATGTTGGATTAGGGGTGTATTAAATTTGGCTTCATTTTGAGTGTGTAATGTCATTTATTGGCCATTCAGAGTGGGTTCCAAAAGTGTCCAGACTGTCCCTGAAATTTCTAGGCCCAAGCTTATGTCCAGCTGATATCGCTGGATGCACCAGAAAAAACTAGGAATTTTTGGAGTCATTGCTCCTATCCTGTAAATAACTCAAGGGATCTAGGTTAATTTCAACACATGCAGAAAAGCATCCAGTTTTCCTACATTATTGGACCAAAATTTGGCCAAGTTGTAGGAGGGCCCATCCTTCTCTGTCTGTCATATGTGAGAGACAAGTCTGGCCCTGGAGGCCTGGTCAAACAAATATATGGCTGTACTGATTTATTTTTCTGTTATTAATTTTTCAGATGAAGTTCATTTGAAAAGTTAATTTCATTCCTTGAAGAATTGGTTAATTGCTACATCTTTTGCTATATAATTACCAATTAGGTCATTGAGTTGTTATTAAAACCTAAGCAGAAGGCAAGGATAAATTGTTAAATTTACATGTCACCACTGCAAAATTAAGGTGTACTGTTGTTTAGTACTCAAGTGTGCCTCTTTCCTCTCCTTTTGTTTCATCTTGTCATATTAATTTTCAGTGCATGTTGAGAGCAGAAGTGTATGAGCCGCCAATTTCTATTCTGAATCTGAAGAAAATTATTAGTTGTTAATACATGTGTGGAACTTAAAAGTTAAACGAATTGTACAAAAATGACAGCATGCCCTGAATTCTATCAACAGGAACTTCAAAGTCTTTCTCTTTATGCTTCATACCATAATACAGTTATCTGTGATGTATAGTAAGTTTTTATAACAAAAAGAGAGGCTGTAATTCAAGAAAACTAATTCTGTTTGAGGGTACAGAGAACCACCAAAACCCCCATTTCTAAGGGGGCTTGTTTCTAAGATATTCAAAAATCTGCAACCAAACAATAAGCTGCCTGACCTTCATCACATTCTTTGTGTCTGATTTTGTGTCTGTGCTCTTATTGGTGATGAACAAAAAACTGACTAGGCCATGCTATCTACATTATTTATATCTATGAAAAAGTCTTTATGTTAGGATAAAGTTATGTGCTTCAAATGTGTAACAGAAGAGCTATATTAAATATTGGCAATGTTTGTAGTGTTCAAAATATTGATTTGTAAAATCTATGAGATTAAAAATCCCTAAACGGCCGGATCTGTTTCCAC
Organism: Tiliqua scincoides; assembly: GCF_035046505.1. NCBI lineage: Eukaryota > Metazoa > Chordata > Lepidosauria > Squamata > Scincidae > Tiliqua > Tiliqua scincoides. The sequence continues at coordinate 175,903,948 of NC_089822.1, forward strand.
AGCAGATACTGCATGGCTACTGCCCTTTGCATTCAGAAATGGAGATGGCTATGGAGATTTTCAAATGATGAACTGAAGAACTGTGTGGGTGGATCACTGAACTGCCTGCTATGGACATTGCTAAAATGTGCTAAAATGACTTATAGCACAATCCTATGTATGTCTTCTCAGCTGTAAATTCTATTCAACTCAGTGGGGCTTACTCCCATGGTAAGTTTACATAGGATTGCAGTGTAAGTTCATTTAGTTCTTGTTTTAATGTAATGCTATTTTTATTTGGTGTATTTTTCTAATTCTTTTTATTTATTGAGCTTTGGGTAAGCCTCCTTGAATGTTTGTTAAGAAAGATGAGAGATCAATCTTTTTAATAACGACTGATCAGATAGGAGTTGGATCCAAATTGTAACCCTGTTCTGTAAAGACTGAATATATCCAGGCATGTTCTTTGCAGCAGTTTTCCGTCTTCTCCCTATGAAGAAAGTGAGAATAGGACACCACTTGCCATCATCAAAATTAAACTTAAGCTAATCCCAGTTATCTAGCTGCTGACATGTGTTCAACAATAACCACTGCAAATGTGTGAGACAGACTTGCCAACTCTATCCTACAATCGCCATACTTTGTGCTGCCAGATATATTTGTGTTCTGACCTGATGTTTCAGTGACTGATGGACCATGTTCCAGACAGCAGTTGAGTGATACTGTTATGTGCCTGTTGCATAAGATGGTTTTTGCTATGCAATGAGCTCAATGATGGCAATATGAAGAGTTTTAATGTGAATTAAATAATTTACATTCTTTGTAGGAAGGAAATAGGAACGTTGCTGGGTTGCAGGAGTGTTTCTGATAACTACAGTAATAACAGAGCATGTTGCAGCCCTCAATAAAGAGAATGTAGGAAGTATTTCAGAAAATAACAGTAAGGTTACTGTTATAACTCGTACTGTGTAATGAAAATGGCTAGTTTCTGAGGCTGCTTCCCCCCAAGTACTGCTCAGACCCAATGTTTACCTAATCTTTTGAAACAGCATCCCAAATTTAACTTGAAATACCTTCCCTTCTTCCTAACTTAGGAACCTCATTAGGTATATATACCACCATACAGCTATCTCCCTTGTCCAGGAGATAAGGGACTCCTAGAGATAAGGGACCTAGGAGATAAGGGACCACCTGACTAGCATATATACCACCATACAGCTATCTCCCTTGTCTTCTCTTTCCCACTTGCCCACCATACATTCCTTCTGTTATGTTTTCTTTACCTTCCCTTCTGGACCTTGCTCCTATACTTCCTCATGTAATTTTCCCATTCTGATTCCTATATATACTCTCTTCTCATGCCATTTCATCTCCACCTCAGGACCTGACCATTTTCCCTTTCAGTGATTTCAGTGGTGTTGGTATTTCCTCGATCTTATAGTGTGTCAGTCTCTGATGTAACCTGTATTCCCCAAGCAGATCATTATGCCTGTCATATTTTAGTTGTTAAATTGAGTTAACACTGTATTGAAATGAAACAAAGTGAATTGTCTTCTGTTTGGATGACCAGTGTTAAGGGGTTCACATTGGGTAGATACAGAAAGCCTTTTGCAGGAATATCTTTCAGCATGTGGTGGTTAGGATCCAACCCCTATATACCATGATTGACCATAATAAGCAATGTGTATGGCTGCACAAGGAATTGATTTTGTGTGGCATTTATTTTCATGGTGAAGAAATTTCTACTATATTCTCATTCATGATTAGAAATTTTGAACATTAGAGAATCAAGGTGTTTGCAAGTGGATAAATATGATCATAAATCACCATATAACTACTTAATTCAGTGATACCAACAACCAGCTTACCAAAGCCTTACTTACATGCACCCTATGGTACTGCCAATTTTTTTTGAGTCATTCGTGATCTGCTCCACTCAACCTCTTTGGCGTTTGAGCTGGAGGGCTGATTACCCGCTCTGATGAGTATGCAAGGCACTTTGCAGATAAAATTGATCATATTTGTCATGACTTGGACTCTGGTTTAACAGTTCCAGGAATTGTCCCTATAGCATCTGTCAATTCCATCATTATAGATTCTTTTCAACTGTTATGACCTGAGGATGTGGATAGCGTCTTCTGGAGTATGAGACCATCATCATGTCTGCTTGACCCTTGCCCAGCATGGCTAATTTGAACTGCTAGGACTGGTCTGGCCACTTGGGTGGAACACATTGTAAATTCATCCTTGCAAGATGGAGTGTTGCCTAGCATCCTGAAGACCACAATTGTGTGCCTCCTCCTGAAGAAACCTTTAGATTCCACCAACCTAAACAACTACCAACCAGTTTCTAACCTTCCTTTCTTGAGTAATGTGATTGAGCAGGTGGTGGCATCTCAGCTCAGGGGTCTTAGATGAGACAAATTATCTGGACCCCTTCCAATCCTACTTATGGCCAGGCTTTGGGACAAAGACAGCCTTGGTTGCCCTGTTGGATGATCTTCACTGAGGACTAGACGGGGGCATGCATCCCTGTTGGTTTTCTTGGACCTCTCAGCAGTTTTCGATACCATTGATCATGGTATCCTTCTGGGTTGTCTGGCTGAGCTGGAGATTGGGGGCACTGCTTTGTGGTGGTTCCACTCCTTCTTGGCTGACAGGTCCCAGATGGTGATTCTGGGGGACTCCTGTTTGGCACCTTGGCCTTCACGTGCGGCGGCAGTGAAGAAGGCCAATTCTATGCTTGGGATCATTAGGAAGGGTATTGAGAACAAAACGGCTAATATTATAATGCTGTTGTACAAATCTATGGTAAGGCCACACGTGGAGTATTGTGTCCAGTTCTGGTCGCCGCATCTCAAAAAAGACATAGTGGAAATGGAAAAGGTGCAAAAGAGAGCGACTAGGATGATTACGGTGCTGGGGCACCTTCCTTATGAGGAAAGGCTACGGCGTCTGGGCCTCTTCAGCCTAGAAAAGAGACGCCTGAGGGGGGACATGATTGAGACATACAAAATTATGCAGGGGATGGACAGAGTGGATAGGGAGATGCTCTTTACAGTCTCACATAACACCAGAACCAGGGGACATCCACTAAAATTGAGTGTTGGGAGAGTTAGAACAGACAAAAGAAAATATTTCTTTACTCAGCATGTGGTTGGTCTGTGGAACTCCTTGCCACAGGATGTGGTGATGGCGTCTAGCCTGGACGCCTTTAAAAGGGGATTGGACAAGTTTCTGGAGGAAAAATCCATTATGGGGTACAAGCCATGATGTGTATGCGCAACCTCCTGATTTTAGAAATGGGTTACGTCAGAATGCCAGATGCAAGGGAGGGCACCAGGATGAGGTCTCTTGTTATCTGGTGTGCTCCCTGGGGCATTTGGTGGGCCGCTGTGAGATATAGGAAGCTGGACTAGATGGGCCTATGGCCTGATCCAGTGGGGCTGTTCTTATGTTCTTTACAGTTCTTATGTTCTTTACAGTTCTTATGTTCTTTACAGTGTGCGGTGCCACAGGGTTCTGTTCTGTCCCCTATGCTTGACTTCCGACGGGCGGACTTCCCTCAAATGAGGAGGCTGGTTAGAAGGAGGTTGAAAGGGAGGGTAAAAAGAGTCCAGTCTCTCCAGAGTGCATGGAGGCTGCTTAAAACAACAGTAATAGAGGCCCAGCAGAGGTGTATACCGCAAAGAAAGAAGGGTTCCACTAAATCCAGGAGAGTGCCCGCATGGCTAACCAGCCAAGTTAGAGAGGCTGTGAAGGGCAAGGAAGCTTCCTTCCGTAAATGGAAGTCTTGCCCTAATGAAGAGAATAAAAAGGAACATAAACTGTGGCAAAAGAAATGTAAGAAGGTGATAGGGGAGGCCAAGCGAGACTATGAGGAACGCATGGCCAGCAACATTAAGGGGAATAATAAAAGCTTCTTCAAATATGTTAGAAGCAGGAAACCCGCCAGAGAAGCGGTTGGCCCTCTGGATGGTGAGGGAGGGAAAGGGGAGATAAAAGGAGACTTAGAGATGGCAGAGAAATTAAATGAGTTCTTTGCATCTGTCTTCACGGCAGAAGACCTCGGGCAGATACCGCTGCCCGAACGGCCCCTCCTAACCGAGGAGTTAAGTCAGATAGAGGTTAAAAGAGAAGATGTTTCAGACCTCATTGATAAATTAAAGATCAATAAGTCACCGGGCCCTGATGGCATACACCCAAGGGTTATTAAGGAATTGAAGAATGAAGTTGCAGATCTCTTGACTAAGGTATGCAACTTGTCCCTCAAAACAGCCACGGTACCAGAAGATTGGAGGATAGCAAATGTCACGCCTATTTTTAAAAAGGGAAAGAGGGGGGACCCGGGAAACTATAGGCCGGTCAGCCTAACATCCATACCGGGTAAGATGGTGGAATGCCTCATCAAAGATAGGATCTCAAAACACATAGACGAACAGGCCTTGCTGAGGGAGAGTCAGCATGGCTTCTGTAAGGGTAAGTCTTGCCTCACCAACCTTATAGAATTCTTTGAAAAGGTCAACAGGCATGTGGATGCGGGAGAACCCGTGGACATTATATATCTGGACTTTCAGAAGGCATTTGACACGGTCCCTCACCAAAGGCTACTGAAAAAACTCCACAGTCAGGGAATTAGAGGACAGGTCCTCTCGTGGATTGAGAACTGGTTGGAGGCCAGGAAGCAGAGAGTGGGTGTCAATGGGCAATTTTCACAATGGAGAGAGGTGAAAAGCGGTGTGCCCCAAGGATCTGTCCTGGGACCGGTGCTTTTCAACCTCTTCATAAATGACCTGGAGACAGGGTTGAGCAGTGAAGTGGCTAAGTTTGCAGACGACACCAAACTTTTCCGAGTGGTAAAGACCAGAAGTGATTGTGAGGAGCTCCAGAAGGATCTCTCCAGACTGGCAGAATGGGCAGCAAAATGGCAGATGCGCTTCAATGTCAGTAAGTGTAAAGTCATGCACATTGGGGCAAAAAATCAAAACTTTAGATATAGGCTGATGGGTTCTGAGCTGTCTGTGACAGATCAGGAGAGAGATCTTGGGGTGGTGGTGGACAGGTCGATGAAAGTGTCGACCCAATGTGCGGCGGCAGTGAAGAAGGCCAATTCTATGCTTGGGATCATTAGGAAGGGTATTGAGAACAAAACGGCTAATATTATAATGCCGTTGTACAAATCGATGGTAAGGCCACACCTGGAGTATTGTGTCCAGTTCTGGTCGCCGCATCTCAAAAAAGACATAGTGGAAATGGAAAAGGTGCAAAAGAGAGCGACTAAGCTGATTACGGGGCTGGGGCACCTTCCTTATGAGGAAAGGCTACGGCGTTTGGGCCTCTTCAGCCTAGAAAAGAGACGCTTGAGGGGGGACATGATTGAGACATACAAAATTATGCAGGGGATGGACAGAGTGGATAGGGAGATGCTCTTTACACTCTCACATAATACCAGAACCAGGGGACATCCACTAAAATTGAGTGTTGGGCGGGTTAGGACAGACAAAAGAAAATATTTCTTTACTCAGCGCGTGGTCAGTCTGTGGAACTCCTTGCCACAGGATGTGGTGCTGGCGTCTAGCCTAGACGCCTTTAAAAGGGGATTGGATGAGTTTCTGGAGGAAAAATCCATTATGGGGTACAAGCCATGATGTGTATGCGCAACCTCCTGATTTTAGGAATGGGTTAAGTCAGAATGCCAGATGTAGGGGAGAGCACCAGGACGAGGTCTCTTGTTATCTGGCGTGCTCCCTGGGGCATTTGATGGGCCGCTGTGAGATACAGGAAGTTGGACTAGATGGGCCTATGGCCTGATCCAGTGGGGCTGTTCTTATGTTCTTATGTTCTTATGCTTTTTAACATCTACCTGAAACTGCTGGGGGAGATCATCCGAGGTTTTGGAGAGGGGTGTCACCAGTATGCTAATAACACCCAGCTGTATCTCTCCTTACCATCTCATTTCAGGGAGGCTATGGAAGTCCTGGAGCGATGTCTGGAGGCGATTGGGGTCTGGTGAGGGCCAGTAGGTTGAGATTGTATCCAGAAAAGACAGAGTTCCTTTTGGTCAGGAAATCCTCAGTGTATGTAATGAGTCAACTGCCTGCCTGGAATGGGATTGCACTCCCCCTGCAGGAGTAGGTGCACAGTTTTGATGCGCTCCTGGATTCATGGCTTTCCCTAGACAGCCAGGTGACAATGGTGGCCAGGGGTGTCTGCTCAGCTTTGGCTGGTGTGCCAGCTGCAGCTGTACCTGTGTCGATCGGACCTGACTACAGTGGTCATGCCCTAGTGACTTCAAGTTTGGAAAAAAATAAAAAAAATTTTAAAAAATAAGTTTGGATTACTGTAATATGCTCTGTGTGGGGCTGCCCTTGAAGATGGTTTGGAAGCTGCAACCAGTGCAGAATGCAGTGGCTGGGTTGGTTTTTGGAGCTAGGCAGTTTGATTCTGTCGAACCGCTGCTTCTGTGACTGTATTGGCTGTCCATTCCTTTCAGGGCCCAATTCAAGGTGCTTGTTTTTACCTTTAAATTCCTTCACGGTTTGGGGCCAGGTTATCTGAGGGACCGCCTTCTCCATATATTCTGGTCTGTCCTCTTAGGTCATCTGAGGGGACTTTCCTGCAAGTGCCACCCTTCTCCCAAGTTAGGGAATGGCGGCATGAGGGCAAGCCTTCTCAGTAGAGGTGCCACAGTTATGGAACTCCCAGGGGAAATAAGATCTCCCTCATGGCATTTCGGCAAGGGTTTAAAACGTTTTTGTTTTGTTTTGCTTTTGGAATGTCTGCCTCCTGTGCTTCTACAGCAGTTCCTTGAGTTATTTTTGCCCTCCTCCACTTGGTGGCCCCCATTGTATTTCTTTTTTCTTTTGTTGTATTTTCTATTTTTTATTGTACCGTATATTTTTATTTATTTTAATCTATAAAGTGTAAGCCGCCTTGCGCATTGGCTTTCAGCAGAAGAAAGGCGGGGTAGAAATCTTTTAAATAAATAAATAAATAATAAATAAATATATCTATATTTATTAATATATCCTAAATCTAAGCATAGGACTGAGTTGGCGGTGGGGAAATGGATGGAACAAAAATGTAAGGTTATTGGGCAGAAATGAGATTCCTGTGTTGTTACAGCCTAGCCTGTGTGTTTAGGATCATAAGAGGGTTATGCCCAGCTTGATTGCAGACTTGGAGCTGTAAGAGGCAGCTGACACTTAAGCTGCTCCCAGTTGGGCCTCTCTTTCACCTGGAAGAACATGGTACTCTGCTATTATTCAACACTGGCGTTGAGACTGCAAAAAAGCAGTGAGGGCTTAGCAATTTGGGTTTTCCCAGCTAATCTCTTACCCTTCAAGATTTTCTTACAAGAGATTTCTTACCATTCCGCTGCACATACATGGCCTACTCATTTGGCCTCTGCCAATCAAGTTATTTTCTTTTTGGTGGAAGTCCAATAAATGCCAGAAGGAATGATATAAAGAATTAATTTCCATTTGGTTTCCAGTGTGGTATCTCTCTCTGCAGCAGATATTACATTTCAGGCAAATCCCAGACAGTTTCTTCTAACACTTGTGTAAACTTCTTGGTGGCTACTACAGTAAATACTTATGCAAGAAAAATATTTGATGTATGCTGGCCATCTTTCTGTGCAATACAGTGACCTCTCATCACTGTACTCCAGTTCCCAAACTTTTTCGACTGGCAGCTCCCTTGACCTATTGGGCCATTGGTCGCAGCTCCCCTTTAGGGCTACAGTCTTATACATTATATAAGGCAGCAGATTAGTCTTTTAGTGTTTGTTCTGCAATCGGTAAAGTCTTACCCTTTAGCTCTCCTCTTTGCTTCTTTTCTGTCCAGAACCAAGGCTGTGAAATCCATATTCTGTGCTCTATAATGAGCCCAGCTACTGAATTTCAAATAAATTTATGTGTGAGGCAAATTGGAGGGGTTATACTGAGGTAGAACATCTGTAGAAATTTTGAGGGAAGTTAAAGAAATATTGATCAGATTATCAAAATCCCCAAGCGTTTTTCTTTTTCTTCAATATTTGCTTGCAAATGAATTTCAGGGAAATCTCCAAGGGCTTTTTTTCAGTCTTTAGTTGCTGCTGAATTTCAGGTGAGGCATCTGGTTAAAATCTGTAGGAATTTCAAGGAAAGTCAAAAGATTTTTTTTTTTTGCATGGAGATATAATTTATCTGTAGCCGTTATTTAGTTTTAGACTGATTTCTGCCATTCTATGTTCAGACTAGATTCCATTCCTTACAATTTTTTTGGCTGGTTCCACTTAAGAAATGCTCTGCTGGATCACATCAAGGCACCATCTAGACCAGCATCCTGTTTCCTACGTTGCAGCCAGATGTTTCTGGGAAGCCAGTAGAAGGGCTGAAAGGCATGCATGTACCTGCCACTGAATAATCTAGTTGGGGAATACCTGTGGAATTTAAGGCACTGAACTAAAAATGACAATTCATGTATACCTCAGTACTTGGAGAATTCTGCTCAAAATATGGTACTCAGTAAATACATGCTTGGAAATATCAATGTTACTGCACTTACTGAAACTGTACAGAATCGAAGTATATTTTGGGACATGACTCTTAATCTGAATCCTTTCTGTGTTGACAGTAAATAAGATGTCTTTAATATGTACAAGAGGAATTCATTGCCATTATGTGTGCAGTATTCTGAACAAACTCTGTGGAGATCCATTGTTGAGCTTCACTTTTGAGTTTTCAATGTGCATTAACATTCACAGTTAATATTCATTCAGAAGTTACAGAAATATCCTAGAAAACAGCTTGATCGGGATACTTTTAGAATACAGGGCATTACCTTTCCACAATATCATGAAATATAATTGCAAACACTGTTTTATATAAAATGTGTGTGTGATCACCACCACACTGATTTCTGTTTTACCTAATAGACATGACTTTCCTTGACACTTTCCTCATTTTTCATTCTTGGACAGTCTGCATCATGTTCTGACTGTAAAATGGCAGGTAGTGATCTAAGTGCACAGAATATTGCTATAGCTTTCAGATCTTAAACATACAATTGTTCAAGGGAGGAGTAGCATTTAAGTAGGACTACAGTGCCATCATGCTACATGGTAGAAGCAACGCTGCAAATATGTATAGAAAAGGGAATTGATTCTTTGGTGTCCAGATGATGATGAAGGGTTCTATTGTGTGTGTGTGTATATATATATATATATATATATATATATATATATATATATATATATATATATATATATATATATATATATATATATATATATATACTTTCCAGGGGAAAGAAAATAATGTCCTGCTGTCAGGGAAATGTCCATTCAATACAGCAGGCATATTTTTGTTCTAATAATATGTTTGTTTGTCTAATTGCTAGAATTGACTGCAATTACATGTTTAGAGATAATGCCATTTATGTATCTGGTTTTGGAGAGGAAGAGTATGGATCACAACCATGGTGTAATTTGGCGACAGCATTTTTCTGCTGAGAGCACTTGCTTTTCCCAAGTCCTCTGCCTAAGAAGAGTTTAAGAGAATGTTGTTACCTTCCTTTGTAACCAGACCTTTAATCAGCACGAATGAGCATTCTGCAAAACCACAACTTTGACAGCTGGTTCACTATTATCTTTCATTCAGCAAGTTCTCATTCATTCATTCATTCAGGATTGGTACTCAGCCCAAGCCTCCCTGGCATCCCTTGAGACCTTCGCCATGCCTACAGAATGGTAGTTTAGTACACAATGGAAGAGATGCATTGATGCTTTCTCTGTAGACCTACAGACTTCTGGCTGGAGCCATAAGGGAATGAGAGGAAAAATTAGCCTTGTGTGTTTGTGTGGCTGTGCTCCAGTAAATATTTTGATGTATCTGCTGCCAGCTCTGGTCTGCGGGAATCTACCTAGCATTTAAATTTTGATGGGGAGCTGTTTTGAATAATAAGAGTGCAGCCGGCTGTGAGTCAGTGCATGTGTGTTGACTGAAGGGAAAAAATCTCAAAGCTTAATGCTTGCTGAACGCTGAGCTGCAGTGCTTTGCTTTGCCTCCTCCTTCTCCTTCTAGTAGATATTTCAAACAGATTTTTTTTCCACTGGGGGGAGGGAGGAACATAAAATTATAGCCCCTCACCCAAGTAGCAGTTGCAATGGGTGCTGTAATGGGCACGTTCTCTTCTCTGCAAACCAAACAAAGAAGACCTTCGAAAGGTAAGGACAATCTTTCAATTTTTCTTCTAATGTGTATTTGTGAGCCCTGAATTTTACACTGGTCCATTTAAAAAAACAGCAAAGCAAAGCATGTGCCACTTGCAACTAACACAGCTTCACGGATGGTTAGGGGCAATTTTCCAAGCAAGGCAGGAGACGGTGCATGTGTGTGTGTGCTTGTCTGCATGTGTGAGGGTTGCAGAAGAAAGAGGGGGCTTCAAGGGTGGGTATTTTGGTGGGGGGGGAAGAGGCTTTTTGAAACGATGTAATCCTTCACACAGACATGTGTGAGGACAGAGAAGAACTAGGCAGCCTGCTGTGCGGTGCACTTGCGGAAGAGACCTGTTTACTCCCAGTCCCATGCTGTGCTGCTAATTCACTGGGGGATAGCAGGAGCATATGGCAACACGTTTTTCAGCTGTCTTTTGGGGTGGCTTTAAAAAAATTAATCGAATACGTTGATCCCTTCAGTCGAGTGGGAGAAACGTGACCACTGCATGTCAAATAGTCATCTTCTGAAAAGCAAGGAAGAAAAAAAAGAGACAGGGATATAATTCCCAAAGGAGCGGAAGTGAGAGCAGCTCAAAAGAGAGAAGAAAGCAAGAGGCATTTCTGGGGTCTTTTAAAAAAGCAATTGGCAAGACTTGCATCTAGCATGCTAATATTTCAGGAAGCCTCCAGCCTAGGGAGTGGGTGGTTTATTTGCTCTGTTTTCTGAGTGGGGTTAATTCAGAGTCTCAGGGTTCTGAGAAGCACAAAGTTGGAGACACACTAGGGGGTGGGGCCAAAATGCAGCCACTTATACAGGGTGGCTTGGGGTTTTGTGTTACTTTCAACAATACAGTGATACAGTTCTCTTTATTTTTGGAACCACCATCAGAAGCAGCATTTACACCATACATGTTATGTGCAGCCTTTGAATATGATCTTGTGTAAGAGTTATTAACGGCTTTTTAAAGTTACTTTTCTTTTGTGGGATTTAACCAGCTCAGTCAGCCTTCAAATGACAATAATAAAGAGATGGGAGGATCAGGTCACCAGTGCAAATTAATTGGTGGATTTATGGTGTAAGGATGGCATGCCATGTGTAAATTGGTTTCTGTATAATATGGTCATGGTTAGAACATCTTTTTTTTCAAAAGTGTTTTTCTGGATTGTGGCTACAGTCTTGCATATCTAAATCTCTTGAAGTCAAAGGGATTTAAGCAGCTTAAATGTGTGCCAGATTACAGCCTATATCTCCCCCTAGCTATTAATTTGAGGGCTATGTTGTTGTGAAATATTGCACAACAGACTAAAAATTGAGCATTGGGAGGCAACAGGTGTGATCTGGAGTATAAATGAACACTTTCCCGCTGAAAAGGGTGTGTCTCATATCTGTAAACATCTTGATGCAAAGTGCCAAGCTGAAAACTTGCAAACCATCCTGCCCATACCATTCAGATATGACTTTGTAACAATCATGAAATAGTTACATTGGCTTCAAGTTGAAAGCTGTAGACTTTTTGCATCAACATTTTTTCCTAGTGTATAACTGATTGTTTTTTGTCTGTTGCCAATCAGTTGGCTCTTGGTTGGGGGATGGCTTGAAATTTCTTGTGGGTAGAATTCCTTATCAAAAACATTGTTCTGGTAATTAAGTGGAATTTTGTCCTGTGGATATTTGCCGGGGGGGGGGGGTGATTTTTCAGCTGCAAGTGTCAGCAATAGTTTTCCAAGGAAAATGCCCAAAGTAGGGCTGTGGAGGTGGTTACTTAGTTCTGAACTGATGATGACTTGTTTAATTCTAAAAAGGAGACTAGAAATATCTTATTTTTCCTGATGCCTTTATAGCCAGAATTTCATAGAATTCTTTCCCGCCAATCAATAAGGTTCCATTTTATCCTTTGATGATGCCAATTAGTAGCTTTTATAGCCTGATGTACAAAGCCCATTCCTGAAAATGGGTCAGGGTATCATCCTCTTGTCTTGAAGCTTCTCCTGAGCACACTGTGGAGCGCAAATGATAGAATGTTTGCCATACTTGTCCACGTATTTGTATTACCTGGCTAATTACTGATATAGTATCCTAGCAAAACAGATGGTTGTTATAAATTGCACTTACTTGTGTAGCCACTGTTCACAGATTGTACTTACCAGGCTTCGATTGGGATACCTAGGAATGTCCTAATATTTGAAGCCAAAGAATTTGGGGCAGTTATTTTAGGGTGCTGTCTATTCAGTTGTGCACAAGATCACACATGAAGGCCTGAACCAGAGAATGGCCAGACTAGCTCTTCATGCAGGGCGGAATATTGGACCTGTGGTTCTTGAAGAGCTGTCCCTGGTTGCATAGCAACCTCTTCAGAAGTTGAGGGCTTCAAAAGGAGCTTGTGATGTGGCGTGAGGATTTGCTATTTGAAGGGGAAAACTCCCACTGGACACCTCTAAATTAGTTTTTTGGATCCCAGATTAAATTCCTGGCCATTCAGATATAGGTTGTTCTTTCTCAATAAGTTCTGAGAACAGCAAGTTTCTCTTGGTCCACCATTGGTGTTGCCCCTTGTGTTGTATTTTACAGATATTGGTCTCTTTATAACAGGCTTTTTGATTTGCATTCTGGTATGTTGGGATTTGATGCACTTAAATTTCGGTTTACATTTTTTAAGAATGGTACTCTGATCATAGATAGCATTGGTAATGAATCTACTTAGCCAGTAAATGAAGGAGGGCCTCTCCTTACAAAATAATCATAGTGCCCTCATTTGCTTAGTTCTGATATCAGAGGCATTCGCGTTAAATTTATGCCCACTTCCAGTATTATGACCGTGACTTAATCTAATCTCGTCTGATGATAATCTCCAGTTAACCTGTCTCCAGATCACAGGTCTATTCCAAAGTAAATTATCAGCTCAAATCAAGTGTTTGCTTAAAATGGTCAGGTTTGATGGAAAAATAATGTCTCTTTGTAGGTGTTTATAGAATTGGCTACAATTGCTAATATACTCCATCTGATTCTATCCCTCCATTTCACAAGATCAAATCAGAATTAATAAAATGGAATATTATGTTTTGTCATTGTGTTAATCTCAGTGACAGATTAACATTTCCAAGATCCTTGAATATACCAACAAGACAATTGCACACAGAACACAACGCTCTCTTCACACTCTTTTTCAATACAACCACTTGCCTTTTGGGGGAGGGGGGTAAAGAAACATACTTCAGCAGAGCTCTGTTGTGCTATATCCTGAACTCTGTGTCAGACTGGGAGGCGCAACATGGAATCTCTCAAGTCTGTGCTGGCAAAATAACTGGCACAGACTTGAGAAGTCCCATTGTGGGGCTTGGGGCTGTCCCCAGGGAAAAAGTCCCCTTCCCCTGAAGGGACCTCTTGCTGATCCCAGTGCCTGCTGGTTACAGTGGTAGCTGCTTTGACGCTGCTGCTCCAACGGGCACCAGGAAGCTCAGGATTGGGCTGTAACTTAGTAATACATAGGAGTGTGTAACCCAGGCCCATCACATGCTATTTTGCTTGGGAAGAGGATAATTGATCAGTCATTTCAGACTTGCAGACAATGCCACATCTTGGAAGCTTCCTAGGTTTGGGACAAACAAGGCTCTTTGTTATCACAAAGAATGTGCCTTTAGCCCTTACTCCCCTCATGAACTTGATTAGAAATTCAGTCAAGAGCCTTATGCTAATGAATACATAGGCCTCTTAACCATATCTCCTACCACACCCTAGGAGACTTTTTCAGTGGGGATGGACAATCAAGGGTCTTCTGGAATCAACAGAATGGTCCAGATTGCACTCAACCCCAATCACCTCTAAGTTGTCTTAGGAGAAATTTCTAAAAGTCTGGTCACAGACCTCTCATTGCTATACCATACTCTCCTCCACCCCATGTTGATTGCAACCCATTGGTCAAGCACTCCTATTAGCTCCATGACCCAAGAACAACTGTGCCTCTGATCCAGGTTACCACTGCGTCTTGGCTAACTAGCCCTGTGATCTCTTCAGTAACTCCAGCCTCATCCCATCTGATACAGATAGGAAACTTTGGCCATTGGAACCCTTGATTTTTGGCTCCAGAGTATGTTATCTCTGCACATGTAGTCATTTCCCTCTGCGTGTTCATGTTTTATGTGACTTAATGTGTACCCAGTAACACCTTTCCTGACCCAGCATTCTCAGTATAGGAGAATTGCGTGTCACAATGACCACAGAATTTGCTTGATCATTAAGAAAACTTATCATTCTTACCCCTCCCTGTGGAATGTGTATGCAACTTTCAGCAGAACCTTGGGTGTCATAGCTTTGTTAGGGTGTTTTGATTTTTATGGCAAGAAGAAACAGACTACTTTGGAAGTCATGACCCACTAGCCTCTTCATTACCCCTTTCCCTGCCTCTTGTTTTACTATCAACATTTAAATGGTAAGCTCCTTGAGCTAGGGAACTTTCTCTTCTGTTTTTGCTGCTCCATCAAGCAGCACTCATGGACACTGGTGTTTTTGTGACACTACCTTTCTTGTTTTCTCTAAGTCTGGCTGTGGTATTTCAAGCCTACAAACTGCTCACAAAAATAATTATAGGTAGCTCCTGTTAATCCTCTAACAAAGGATTTTAAGCTGTTGGTATGAGAGAGATTTCTATAATTCATTTACGCTAAATGTTTCATGTTAAACATACATGAATGTGATATTTACATGTATACGGGGATATGTGATTGCTATCTTTAAACAACCACAGAACTCCAGGTCCACTGCCTTATTTAGGCATACAATCCTCTGAAGTCTAACCAGTGCTAACTGAGGCTACAATGGACCCCATACTGGCTATGTTAGGTCATGTTCATAGGCCCAGACTCTTGCATTTCACAAACTTTTGATCAGCCCATGTTTCAACAGCTGTCCTGTTCTTACTGGAAGTGAACTAAGATGAGAATGGAGCAGAACTATGAACTTTGAAGAATAGTCTTTACCTAACTTCCAGTAATATTTCTTCATGTGGAAATTACCACAATAGGAATCACATCACACATTCCGAGAGTGTCTTTATCTTCTGAAGCAGAAAACTACTTCCAGAAAGCAGAGAATGCTATATGAATTGTCTGAACACAATTCTCCTTGTGGGGAAAACATGGTGGATTCATATATGTAAACTGTGTATAAGAGTGTGTGTGTGTGTGTTTGTGTGTTTGTGTGAACATAGGAGAAGTAAAGCGCATACTCTGGTACAGTCACTAATGCTCTTCACTTATATAGCCTATTATATAGTCTTATATTGCATCCGTGTATTTGCATTTTGGAGACCCAAGGACAGAATTAGCATAAAAACAACCACTCCACTAAAGACCCATGACAGACTTTTCTGAAGTGACACATACTTACATCTTTTGTCATGTTTACCCCGCTCTGTATTTCTGTCTTAAGGATTAAAAAATGTAAATAGCATGCTGGCTGACTGACCTCTCCTATCAATGGATTGCTAGGAATGTTACTCTGAATATGGTTTTGCAGCATTTTCTGACCAGTGGAGAATGTGTGACCTATTAGGACCTGCTCTTTTCAACAAACAGCACATGTATCTACATGAAATTCAAGTCATGAGGACTTTGCGACATATGGCAAGCAGCTTGAGTGCAACTGTTTGCCAAGTGAATTTCATTACAGTGCTTCAAACCATAAACAATTATATTGCATCAGGATGGTGAAATTGGTAGGTCCATGTGGCAGGTGGTTACACAAGAACAGCTTGCAGTATGGTGTAGCTTTCACACAGTTTTGATTTCAAGCAGTTTTGATTTCACTGCTATGTGGCTGCTTATTTGATTATAAGAGGTGAGCCTCATCCCAATGTCATTCTGGTGATTATAGTGTGCCTGGGCTGAATTGAACTCAGGCAACTATCAATGTAATAATTTTTGTAAATTTGGAAGATGACTCTGATGAGAGTCCAGCTAAGTGGTGTTTTTGAAAGACTGGTCAAATAGATCAATAAAACTCTGCTTCTGTAAATGACATTTCATGCTGTCGAATGTAATGTATCATCTAGTAATCATGTACCACAATGGATGCACCCACTCCATTATGTGTCTTAGTAGATGACCGCAGTAGACAGTAGATGACGGATTAACATTGTTGTAGGTATGGCAGGTCAAATGCATGGAATACCTGAAGTTAGCGCTCACCTGTCACAAATATGCAGTACAGAAATCCCTTGAAGTATGGAGCAACCAGCTTAAAGGCAGGAGTTGTGGGACTATTTTCTCCAGCTCAACTAAAAACACTGCAATTTGATAAAGTTTACTTATTTGACCACAACCGAGAGGACTCCCTTGTTTATGCCTTGTTTCCTTTTAGATAGCTTGATGGGGCTGTATCCCTTTTCTAGATGAATGGGAAATCTGAGACCCCCTGCTTTTATTCATTTTCCATGCATACCCCATCTCCTTTTAACATAGTTGGAACCAGAGTACCCAAGGCCACATGTTGCACAGTAGTGGGTAAAAATGGCAAGCTTGGCGCATGAATCTGCCTACGTTGTTGAGTCCCCAATAAAAGGGCAGATTGAACCAACTTCAGAGTGGCACTGGTCTGGGAGGTAGAAGTGAAGTGTCCACTGTCAGTTATATTGTCACTTCACTATGTCAGTGAAGTGTCCACTGTCAGTTATATTGCCTTGAATGACCCTGGCCTGTGCCATAATCTGGTGCCAGAATTAATTGGCTGCTTATGCCACTCAAGGTGAAGGACCCTGCTGACTTCCCTTCTAAAACTCTTACGTAGGATATCCAGGCAGTCCTGGCATAATCCAGGAATGCCTGATAAATTATGGCCAAATATTAACACCAGGGCTTTTGCCAGCTGCACCTCAGTCTCAGCTCTCATATTAGACAGTGAAACCAGGAAGCCAGGTGGCCTAGTTTATTTCTGTTTTCCACCTGCAGATTGTCTCTCCTTAGCCTAGGTTTTTTATTACTTACCTTGAACCCCTTTCTTGCTTTTCCAGCTCCTTTGGGTGCTCTTTTAATCCCCCTCCCCCAAAGAACAACTAATGTTACTATCAAATGATCTTCATTTCAGGGGCATGTTTTAAGGGTGGGGAGGAAGCCTTGCTGTTAAACAAATGGAAGTCAGATACCCTTGTGGATCTATCAAATTACCCAGAGATCTACTAGCAGATCCTATTCTGCATCATAGGTTGTGCTGGGTTGTACTGTTTGTTAAAAGTACGTGGTTTAAAAAAATATGTGGTCTATAGCCATTGTTGAGTTTTCAAGGATTTTTTATAGACATATGTTTAACTGAGTATTTTGTTTTTGAATGTGTAGATATAAGAAAAGAATTCTGTTGGCAACCTTCAGTCTCGAAAGACTATGGTATCGCGCTCTGAAAGGTGGTTCTGGAATAGCGTCTAGTGTGGCTGAAAAGGCCGATTCGGGAGTGACAATCCCTTCCACACTGGGAGCAAGTGCAGTCTGTCCCTGGTCTGTCTCCCTGGCTATGGGCCTTCCTTCTTTGCCTCTTAGCCTCAGACTGCTGGCCAAGTATCTCTTCAAACTGGGAAAGGCCATGCTGCACAGCCTGCCTCCAAGCAGGCCGCTCAGAGGCCAGGGTTTCCCACCTGTTGAGGTCCACTCCTAAGGCCTTCAGAAAAGAATTACTGTACCATATTGTTGGTGAACAAATCTATGCATTCCCACTACGGGAAATAAAAACCTGTTGGGAAAAAAATCATGCTTCATTGTGCCATTGGTTCAGTATGAGACCAAATAGAAACAATGCTCTATATCAGCCATTTTCAACCACTGTGCTGTGGCACATTGGTGTGCTGCAAATGTTCCTCAGGTGTGCTGTGGGAATTTGGGAGAGGGTCATTTATTAGTAGGGCCATTGGGGGATGTGAGCACCCCATTGGCAGCACAGTGTGCCTTGTCAATTGTCAAAAAACCGGTGGTGTGCCTTGACCATTCTAGTGCCTTGCCAGTGTGCCGTGAGATCAAAAAGGTTGAAAATCTCTGCTCTATATGATGGACTGTAATTTCTCCAGAGCATTCTACCACAGCATTTGGGAAGCTGCTCCTCAATAAAAGGTTAAATAATTTTGAGCCTTTTGTGTGAAATGACTGGAGAAATTATATCTGAGCTGTTGTACTATCATTTCTAATCACCTCCAGCATGGATTAGCGCACTGAACATGGCTCACCACATTCCTCCAAGCTGCACTGATGGCAAACAGGACATTTTTCTGAACAGAGCAGGATTCAGGAGGTGCCCTAGGCAAAAGAACTAGTTTAAGTCACTCTGCTTAAATTGCATCTTTTATTAAGCCAAAGCTGCCCCTTCAGTGTGTCTTGCTGCTGATGGATTCCATAAGCCTGCAGTTCATAAGTTCATTCACAGTTGAAAATCTTTTGGCTGTTTGACCTTCTTTTCCAGATTTATTTTATTATTAGCATGGAAGCTGTTTTGCCAAACATGACCAACAGCACCAAAGGTCAACTGTTACTGTTGAGGACTCATCTTATCTCCTCTAAACAAAAAGAAAGCAAACAAACAAAAAATTGACCAAGTCTTCAAATAAGAGAATCTGATATGTAGTAAATTCATATGCAGTAAATTCATATTAAGATCTACCCCCTCCCTCATGGCATTTTGGTGAGGGCTTAAAACATTTTTGTTTCATTTTGCTTTTGGAATGTCTGCCTCCTGTGCCTATATAGCAGTTCCTTGAGTATTTTTGCCCTCCTCCGATTGGTATTCTCCCCCCTGCCATTGGATTTCATTTTTCTATTGTTGTATTGTATTTTCTACTTTTTTACTCTGTTGTATATTTTTAATCTATAAATTGTAAGCTGCCTGGAGCATCTGCTTTCAGTGGAGGAAAGGCGGGGTAGAAATCTTTTGAATAAATAATAAATATGTCTGAGTGCCAACAGAGCTATTGCCTCTCCACTTGCATCCATGCATGAACAAGAAGATAATAATTCTTCGCTTGGGCAACAGACCTGTGATGGATAATGTCTTCCTTCTAGGGAAGGTGAATTTTATTAAGCACATTACCCTGCCCCATCCCACCTCAATTCTTCTTTGACTTAAATTATCATTCAAGTTGAACAAGATCTCCCTCTCCTTCCACCCACCTTCATACCTTACAACAACTCTGATGGCAGCAGAGCGGGAAGGCGGTGGAGCACCATTTGAGACACTCTGATAGACGCCTCCTCCTTATAAGCTGCTGTAACTTGTGTTTACTTGCTTCCACCAACTAAGGAGGTGGGGGGAAGAATTAAGACTCCATCATGCTCTGAATGAAATTTTTGGGAACATCATTTTGGTTTGCTTATAATTGGACTCAGAAATAACCCAGCTGTTTCCAGCTCTCTATAAAAACAGCAGGAGCGACTAGAGTCCATTTATGAACTAAGCCCAAGATGGTCTATCCATTAGTAATGTGCACTTTGGTGTGTGCCCCAGAATTCTCTGCAGTATGCAGGGGCAGATGTAGAGAATGTCCTTGGCAGAGAAGTCAGTATGGAAATACCTCCATGAAATTAGAAGGTTTGCAAAGCAAAGGCTTTATCATTTGGCAGCTATACCGTCAGTGCTGCCAAACACAAAATGCCATTGCACACTACCTATCAAATACTGTCAAATGTCAAAGTAGTTGAAACCAATACAGAAAACCAAATATTGAAATCCAAGTATATTTGGAGGTCAAATCCAGATATCTAATGTGCAGCAATTATTCAGGTGATCGGTCAGTATCTAAAGACTGTTTAATCAAAATTTTGTGACAGCTTTGAGGGAGTGCATACATTTAAACTATAAACAACATTTCATCATCATGGAAGGCTTAAAAATGCTCACTCTGGTACCCTACTGACACATATCAAGCACCATGTTTTTGGCAGAAGATATTGCAAGGAACACCACTTCTTGCATTCTCAGATCCCCTCTATTTTTGAGACAGGAATCTGACTGAGACCAATCCCTTCACAAAAGGTCATATCTATACTGTCAACAGTTCTATTGCCAAGGGACTTTTGGGCCCAAGCAACATGTTACTGAAGTGCAAATGGGAGCTCTTTTCTCAGGACAGATTGCAGTAGTCAGGCAAGAGAAGTTTGGATCAGGACTTAAGAGGGCCAAAGACTTAACCCTCCCTTTCCCTATGCCACAGTCTCAATCCTGATTTTGCCTTCCAGCCTCAGTAGCTACTATTTAAGTTAGAAAAAACTACACACCCAGGACCAAGTTATGTTTTAGTGTAGCATGTAGTTTGGCCCTCTCTTATGGGGCAAATATGCTCTGGCATACTTGGAGCATTACATAAGATAGATTTCTATTCATTCTAGCATTCAAGTGCAGAACATCTTTGCATTTTACAACTTTTGTACATGGTTTTCTTTTTCTTAGGAGGGTGAACTTTGAACCACATAGGATCACCAGGGGCCTGACAAAATTGCTTCAGTTTTGTTCCTGCCTTGAGGATGATAATTGGTCTTACACTTTGTCTAACAATTTATGAAGACTTGCTTTAAGTTAAAGTAAAAAACAAAATAACCCACTTTGTAAAAAAGGGATATAGATATACTTCCATTGCCTTGCACTGTTTATATTGGGCAAAGCTTTTATTCTTTACATTCCACTAAATCCCAAAGGAAATAATGTTGTGAACCAAGAATAAAGCTCTGATCTTGACCTTCCCTTGAAGTGTGCTCTCTCTTTGTTTAGAAGCACAGGTTGCACCTCAAGATGGACACTGTTCCACCCACATATAAGAAATGAAAGAAAAACTTTTTTTTTTTTGGTGGAGCATTTTGAAGTCGAAAGATGAACTTGTGAATGAAAGTAGTGAGAGGTAAAATGGCTGAATAGAAAATAGGGAACTGTCCTGAAGGCTCTTTTGGTGGACAAACAGTTTTGTGTTTCCACTGAAGAACCTGAGACAGGGGTATAGTTGTGATGCAGTTCCTCTGTTACTCAGTCAAATCTGCTCTCGCATCACATATCAGGGAACACACAATCAGGCTTGCTTTGAACTAGGGCTTCAGTACAAAGTGATGTAGACAGCTGCTGTAGCGTAGTGGCTAAGAGGCTGAGTGGCAAATCAATCCCCAATTGAATCCCATCTCTGCCTTGAACTCACTAGGTGGCCTTGGGCAAGTCTCTCCTTCACTTCAGCTTCCCAGCTGTAATGTAGGATTGTTGTAAGTATTTTGTCAGGATGAAATAAACACAATTATTACTGTTCATTGATATACTGTACAGCTTGCCTTCCATTGTGAAACTCAGGGCGGCATACGTGGGGTTCTCTGGCAGTTGCTTATCCAGGCCCTGGCCAGACCTTTGCTTGCTTAGCATTAGGAGGATGCCTATGTCATGTGCCCTTTGATAAAAGCACTTTGCACTCAGAAAGTGTTATACCCCCTGAAAATGGAACCCCCTGAGCATGTTCCAAGTGCGTTTTTTTTCACTGTAGGTGTGAACAACCAGACTCAGCATATCTTGGGTTAGGCAGAATAATTTGCAAACCAGAATGCAGACTACTGGGCTCCATTTCATCCAGGTAGACCTGAATCCCAGAACCACTCATTTTAGACAGTTAACAGACATGCTCTTCACTTAGGCTTTTGCAAAATTACCAGCAGCTTGCAAACAGAACAGTATCACATGAACCAAATTGGAAATGGAGCTGGGCCAATGGATATGAGAGACTTCAGGTCATTTTGAACTTCTTGAACAATTTTCCTGAAATATATCAAGTTCCTAAAGAAAGCAAAACTATCCCGTTATCAAACTGAGACTATAAAAAGGCAGAGAAAATAAAAGGAAATGCGTTTTTCCAGTCTGAGTCTCCCAGAATAAAAATGTACCAAATGGATATGTATGTGTTCTGATAGAACGTCATGCTTGTATTCTGCTGTTCCTATGAATATTAGTGGAAATACAGGTCCGACCTTTTTATTCATTGATTTTTTTTATCAATGAATTAGACTTAACACTGATGGTCACTGCAGATAAGAAGGACCCTGCTGATTCCTGAAAGAAGGGGGAAAGTCCCTTTACAATCCACATTCTAAAAACCGCTTTTCTAGCAGATTATTAGAACTGCTATTTTGCTGCTCACTCTGAGAAAAGTGACCCACCCTCCCCTCCCTGGCTCGCTGAACTATGGAATGCAGAAGAGATTAATCACCAGCCACGGGCAAGAGCGAAGAGAGGGGGTCACTTTTCTCTGAACAAGCTGCAAAGTAGCAGTTTTAATTGACTTGACTAACTCCTGTTTTGTTTTAACTGCTTTTATTTAGCACATTTTTTGGTACCTGGGGGAAGTCCCAGAACCAAACCCTGGCAGATTCTGACGTCCCACCTGTATCTGTATACTTCTCTACAAGTTATGTTGGGTGGAGTTCCACTTAGAGAAGAAGCATCTGCCTGCTTTCCAGAGATTCCACCTTTGCAGTATTTATTTGTTTATTTTAAAACTTGAATCCTGCCATTCCCTTTCATAACAAATGGCCGAAGCTGGCTAATGGTTGGCAACCTTCAGTCTCGAAAGACTATGGTATAAGCCTACAGCACCCAGGATTCCCAGGTGGTCTCCCATCCAAGTACTAACCAGGCCTGAGCTTGCTTAGCTTTTGAGATCAGATGAGATCTGGCATGTGCAGGGTAACAGTTGCTGTATACCAACATTGTAAATATAAAACCCACTAAATAGAAGCAGCAATACAGCTCAGCAGTTGTTTTGGTGAAGTGGCTCAGGTCCTTTGTGCAAACTTTGTTCTGCTCATATAAGTTAGACTCCAGTCACTGCTCTGAATGGTTTCTGTGGTGTTCTCATTGTATCTTCCTGCTACTTAATATATTTATATAGATGAAACTCTTGTATAGAAACAAAATAGAGGAATTGAAAAATAAGAGGATTGAGGCATGGGGGGTATAGATAGGAAAAGAATCTGGTTTGGGGCCCTGTAAGTGATCTGAGAGCACTTGATATTTCAGCATTACTGAAGCCAAATAGATGTGGTTGTGGTTGGGCCTTTGGACAGAAGTCCACATAAGAGTGGAATGCATGTATAAAAAGAACCTGATAGTGCTGTAAATAATTTCTTACCTTGTCACAGGTAAGAGTTTGTCATGCTCATTTCATTTAACAGCAACAGATATGTATGAGTTTTGAGAAGTTGAGAAGAAACTCTTCAGTAGTGTTTACCTGATGTATTGGTTGGATCTTCTGTGTTACAAAATATGTGAAGGTCAGCATTTTTGGATGAAAAACAGTGAAGAGAATTTATCAGTGGGAAATTATTCAAGCAAGAAGATTCTATTAAACACCCACACGGTGTAGTTGATTTGATTTCAGAATTGTACTGGTGTTTGTTGCTAGATTTATTAACAAATATGTTAAACTGGAAGAAGCATTGGAGATGGAATAAATGGGGATGAACTGGGCAGAAATATGGCTGGGAAATGTGAACATTGCTTTAATTGCTTTTCTTAGGGAAGTTAATTATAAGATTCTGAGCAGATGGTATATAGCACCTGTGGAGAGTCAACATGAATGTAAGAAAGAGGATGATAGGTCTTGTTGAAGCCGTGTGTGTGGAGTGTGTGTGTGGCTTTTTTACCATATGTGGTAGGCTTGTAAATACATTCAAGAATTTTGGCAAAAGGCAGTAGAACAAAGTAATAGCAGCAGAGACTCGGATAATCCCCTGTTCTCAAATTAATCTTGTCAAATGGTCACTGGAAAAACATGAGGGGTTTTGACTTTTTTCTCTTTGTTTTTTGTGTATTGTGTTTTTTAAAAATTACAAAGCTATTTTAATTCATTTGAGAATAGCACTTTATAGTTCAACACTGGACTGATTAGGCACGTGTCTCTAGTGCCTAATCTCTAGTGTCTCACCCATGGCAGATACATCTATTAATAATAGAACTATTATCCATTCAGACTCACCAACTGTGGTGGTTGGTAGGATTGCAGGCTGAGTAGACTTGCTTATTTGTATAGTCTTGTGTAGTCAAGAAGAGAGTGAACCAAATGGAAATCCTTAATTGCATATTGTTCCCCTAAGCAAATATGGAGGGTAATGATTTAACAGAAAATGAAAGAAAGGGAAGAGGTCATGATGTGTGCTTTTAATAGAAAGAGCAAGAGGAAGGAAAGAAGGGGTGTCATTTGAATCTTTGCTTCAAACAGTGGTATGTCTTGGTACTGGAGGCGCTATCTGTCAGGCAGCAAAATGTCTTGGGCCAATCGTGTTGCGCGGGTGCCCATGATATTCCCACCCTACGGATTTCAGTCCATGCTTGGGATGGTGTTTGAACAGAGCTTGGGAATGACTGGTTTAGGAACAGCTTAGGAATGACTTGTTTCTGTCTCAGTGATGCATAGCAGCTATATTAAATAACCTTCCACTTTAGTAAACATTTTGGGAGGTGAGACTGGAAAGTTTAATGCAGTTGTCCATAATGTTCATCTTTTGTTCACAAACATGATCTGTCTGAAAAAAAATCAATAGAATTAGAAGTTCACTGAAAATTCCAGTGCAAATGAAAGTTGAGAAAATTAATCAGATTGTCAAATAAAGGAGTTAGAAGGGGCATTTTTTCCAGTTGTAACCGGGAGATTCTGCACCATTCGTTTTTTAAGTCATAATATGGTTACTTTGGCCAGAAAACCCATTAGCAGTTAACCCACAAGTACAGTTCTTTTACACATGGAGAGGCTCTTTGATTTGCAGCTGTAGTGGAGAGGCGGGTGCCTTTGAGTGATACCCTGTTACATTTTTTAGTGTGTGCTGCCAACGTTTTCATGCTTCAGAATTCAGTGATGTCCTCAGGGTCTCTCTTGTTATATTGCTTTACTCCAAGCAAAATCTTGGAGTAAGGAGCAGATGTACCATGTCTCATGTCAGTGCAAGGACAAACATCAAGGCATGCCACCAGTCAGAGTTGCTGAGTTATTGCTTGAGCGATTGATGATCTATTGTAAGACAACTATCTTTTCCTAGTTAA
Source organism: Tiliqua scincoides (assembly GCF_035046505.1). Classification (NCBI taxonomy): domain Eukaryota; kingdom Metazoa; phylum Chordata; class Lepidosauria; order Squamata; family Scincidae; genus Tiliqua; species Tiliqua scincoides. The sequence goes on from NC_089822.1 coordinate 175,929,153, forward strand.
TCTCTAACCCAGTGGTTCCCAAACTTGCTTCCTTCTTCTGCCCAGTTTTAGAACTTCAACCCTAGTGACCGCTATATGTGGCTATAATGGTGATTGGACAGCAGTGTTCCTCCCCAGTAACAGCTTGTTTAGCCCTCGATGCACATAGCCTAATCTGCCCTGTCATGAACCGCCAAAAATTAGGTCAAGACCCATTAGTGGGTCCTAGACCCACAGTTTGAGTAACCAAATAAGCCTCCTGGCTTTTAAATCAGTTGAAGATACCGTTGTGGAGTAAATGAATACAGGTTGAGTCTCATTATTTGCGAGGGTTCCGTTCCAAGAACTCAGGTGGCTAGTAAAAAGCGCACTATAGCAAATCAATTTTAAAAACAAAGTCTCTTTTCTCCAGTGACTTAAAAACAGCCTTGCTGACCTTTGTAATGTTTTGTCATAAAGAGTCAGTCTCTCTCCAGGAGCTTAGGCTTCACTAGGAAGCAGCAATCCCTCCCTTCACCAGGAGCCCCAGCAAGGGGGAAAGAATTGAGACGGTGATAATTGCTGCCATTTAACTTCTTTCACATGCTCAGGGAGGAGTGAAGCCTGCGGAGAGAATGACTGATGGATTCTGGCATTATTAAATGACTGTTTTCCTTTAATTTAAAGGGCCCTTCTCACCAGCTTTGAGATAGAAAGATCTGTGGCTACTTAGGTTATACCTGTAATCACTTGTGTGACTGTCTCTCTGCAACAGTAAAAAGCAGTTTTTAAAACTGATTTTAAAGGGGTACATTTTTCCCCTTCTCCAAGGATCGCCACATTCCTTTTCATTTGCAGGGGCCGTTCATGTTGAGTCAAATCCGTGTATAAAAAAATCTGTGTATAACAAGGCTGGACCTCTACAGCATTCGGTGTAGTATAATTTGTGGCAAAATGTGAAAAGGTCTACCCTATAATTGGCCCTGGTGGTAGCATTATTCTATGGTGGCCCATTTAGGGAAAGTATACACACCAATGGGCCACTGTGGACTATAACCACCACTGGAAGCACCTATGCCAGCTTTTTCTTCCTCCTGCCACCCTCCCTTTGCAAAGGCAGAGAGGGAGGAGGAAGTTGAGAAAGTTTCTAGTTCCTCTTTCTAGTTCCCAGCCTATCTGCTGTCTTTTGAAAAGAACATAAGAACAGCCTGCTGGATCAGGCCATAGACTGACGCTGTCCTAGGTAGGGAACAAGCCAAACTGTGGCACAGCTGCTTTAGCAGCCACCAGAGTGAGCAGGCGTTGCTGCCTGAAGCTGGCACCAGAGTGGTGGACATATGACCCCCTGCAGCCACTGCCATTGAAGTTTGGGGTAAGGAAGAGGAGGAGGAACAAAGTGATGGGATCAGAGGAGAAAGCTTAGGAGCCTGCAGAGCCACAGCTCCTTGGATGCACTGAGATATAAAGTGGGTAAGGGGGAAAAAGATGTCTACTTGTGGTGGGAAGCCTAAAGCAAGAAGACCTTGGGTTAGTCCTAAATGTAGAACAGTAAGGAGCGTTGACGTGATAAGGGGCTGTTAAAAATTTGTCTCTAATTCTGTAGGTGAAATGTTGAAGGTGTTCCTCAGTGTGTTGTTTTATCAGAATTTAAGGGAAAGTTGGTGTTTGCTTAGCGTTTGGGTAAAGATGTTCAAGTATTTGGTCCTGAAAATTCAGCTCTCAAGAGAAATGCTCTATTTGTAGGTATATCATGTTTGTTATCATAAATAACATTGCTCCATGTAAGAGTCATAAATACATAAGTATCATGTATTATAAATAACCGACTTGTTCCATTAAGGGAAGCTATATATTTGGAATATGTTAATTGCTTTCAGTTAGTCCTTTCACCAGCTTGAAAAATGTAGAAATGAGGGTTTGCCTGCATAGCCAAGAACTTTATGACAAAACTTAAAAAACCTGGCTTGCAAGATTGATGTTGATATGGAAAAATGAAATGTATGAAGCAGTGGTTCTCACACATTTAGCACCGGGACCCACCTTTTAGAATGAGAATCTGTCAGGACCCACCAGAAGTGATGTCATGACCAAGAAGTGACTTCATCAAGCAGGAACATTTTTCACAATCCTAGGCTGCAATCCTACCCACACTTTCCCAGGACTAAGTTCCATTTACTACCATTGTTAAAAGAATATACATAGTAGCTTGGTAAAAGTGCTAGTCTGTAACATTTTCTCAAATGCAGTCGCATACCATGGGAGCATCTAGTCTAATATGTTAAAAATGAAACATTGAAATGAATGGGGACCCACCTGAAATTGGCTCGTGACCCACCTAGTGGATCCCGACTCACAGTTTGAGAAACACTGGTATAAAGGACTAAATCTGTTTGACAATTGTTACAAATATTACAGAGAAAATGTAACACTAAGATATCGACAAGTAAATATATTCTTCCCAGGTGGGGAAGAATGGAAGTTTATTCAGTTACAATGTGGGTTTAACCAACAATTTAAATTAAATTGACAAAAATTGCAGACTCCTCCCTCCTCCATGGCTTAAGCTGTGAGGTAGTGCAATGTGAATTGGTAAACTGAACAGTAGTGTTCCCCCCACTCTCTGAGAGAGAGACAGAGAGAGAGAGTTTGACTTTAAATGAAATGTGTCAGAAATAAAGAGCAACAGGAAATGGTTTTAAGATCAACAGTCATATAAATCCATTGTGGATACTGAATCCTAGTTCACAATTGTCCATGTCAGCTGGCAAGGGGGTTGGATGAGATGGACCAGTGGCTGATTCAATGTAAACCTGCCATGTGATTTGTGGCTTCCCGATGCCCTCTGAATGCCATTTTCATTTCTTCTTCACACAAGGAATTGGAGAGACAGCAGCATACTGGGATGATGGTGGTGTTTTGTCACAAAGGCTTGTGCTTCTGGCCATGCCAGCGTGTAAGTACCTGCAGGGAAAGGCAGGGCGGACAACCTTGAATCAGTCTTTTCCCAAGCTCCTGATCAAATTCTCTCACACCTCTGGGAATTAATGTGAATTTATATATTTGAAATTTATGTTATATTGCTGGAATTGTTAGTTGCTTTGGGTATACTTCTCTTGTAGACAGATGGAATATGAATAATTATAGTAATAATAATCCCCAAGGCCTTCAAGAAATTTCTGGCCAGTAGTCAAACAACTGCAACACACCACAGTACATCAAACATTACACAGTGATATCTTACTAGTTCTTAAACTCTTGAGTAGAGTTTGAAATGTTGAGAACCCCAAAACCCCAGTCCAAACATCTGGTGGGCTGCGATACCTCACTGCTGCTGGTAAGCTAATGATAATGATAATGCCAATGCTTATATCACATAAATATAAAAATATTGTTGATATTTTCTTGACCTGTTTGTGATGATACTTACGAGTATTAATGTGCAAAAGTTTGAAGTGGTCTGTTTAAACACAGTTTAAGAAAATAGAAATTGAAGTAATTAAATGATTGAAAAGTTAATAGGTTTTCATTAATGAAGCACGCAGAACCTGGGGTGATCTGCAAGCAACAAACAGGGCACATGTTGCCATATGGCACTTGGTGGGAAAGTGGCCAAACACAGGAAGCCCAATCTGTTTCTAGAAGAGTAACAGGAGGTGACAAAACAGCAGAATAAAGATTCTGAAGCTTGTTGTAGTTCTTTCTGCAATAACATAATACCAGATACAGAACTCTTTAAGCTAGTTCTGCTTCACCAAACAATAGCCTGGATTCCTCCTAGTTACGTACTTCCCCTCTGCAATATTCATTCACCATGCCATAGTTAAAAAAAAATTTTTTTTTTAAAAACCACCACTCAGACAGTGAACAACAGTAGGGAAAAATAGTGCACCCATTTGACTTTGCCTGTTGCTGCCATTGTCATTGTTTTGGAAAACCGTGTGTGTTACAAAATATATTAACATATATAATATGTTAATATATTGTATATACAGTTTTTATAAAATTGGACATGTTATTATATATTATAACAAACACACACTCTCTCTCTTTCTTTCTTACAGTGTTCATGATACCCTAAAAAGTCATATCTAGTCCGTATGATGTGTACTTGAGTTAGTAGGAGTTCTGTTCACATATTTTCATCAGAGCATTCATTACAGAAACATTAATGACTTCATCTGTTCACAACTCAACAACGCGGTAGATGTTGCTAAACTCACCCTACATAATGCCAAGGGAACATTTCCAGAACCTTTCCCACCTAGCCTAATTTATTTAAAGATTCAGGTGGAATGAGATATCTGATGAAACGTACAAGGCTCTACAGGAAGTCTGAAAGGCTGTTTAGAAAATTATAAGGATTTGTGTATGTGACCCTTTGGCCAAACTGAATGGTTATGCACAAATGTTTCTGAAGTGAAAGATGTGGTGCTGGGGGAAATGAATTGCCCTTGCTTAACTCCCCAGCTATCCAAAGTTGTTTTTTTCACATCCATTTTGCTGATGCATTTTTTTCAACTTGTTCAGGGCTTCTTTCCTATTCACTATTACCCTGTCAATCAGGGATTATGTTATCGGAATGATGATGTCACTGCTAATTAATCAGGTTTGGTAGCATGTGACTTTATTATCGGGTACTTCAGCATAGGGCAGTGCTTTCCTGTATTGAATTTTCACAGGCTTGGAAAGTGCACACATGTTGGGGGAAAGTTCGAGTTCCTTACTATCAGTAAGATGGCCCTCCACAAATGGGTGAAAACTTTGCTCCTTTTTGTAGACCCCTTCCCACAAAAATGTTCACAGCAGGAGGCTGCTATTCACAGCTTATTAACTGGGTGAAACAATACAAGGGTGTTATGATTCAGCTTTGTGTAGTACCCAAAGAAGGTGAGAGGAAATAAGATTAATGCTATATCTTGAGATGGGGGAGGGGCATTTGTTACAGTTCAAAGTAGGAATGTCTTTTAGTTAGGTATTTACTGAATGTATTTGCACTGTGTAATTTCAGCCATCCTCTTTTATTTCTCCCTGTGTAAAAATTAAAGTGCCAACCATGTTTATAGCAGTATCAATCAGTGCCTGTCAGCTTCTCCCTATAGACACAGGATCTTGTTGCAGATAGGGGAAAAAAGTCTGTGGCTGACATCACACTCCTGCCACAGGCTGCTCCTTATTGCAGTCCATATCTGCTCAGCATGCTGACTCTGTAGTCCTCGTGTGTCTTGTCTTGTCTCCTCTTGTAAAAGACCTGGGCGGGCGTACATATCAGTGTGGCAGCCGTGGCTGTCTTGCTGCAGCTGTTTTTCCTTTATCCTCCTTCAGCTCAGGAAAACCTCCCTGTTGTGTCTCAAAACTGGCAAATATTTGTGTAATTAAAAACCCACAGATTTCTTTATGACACTAAAATAACCCAAGTGATGTTTTTCTCCCCACATAGATTGTAGGGGTGCAGAAGACTCATGCTGCTGCCTGAGGGAGCATACTAAGATGTGAGGACAGAAGAGCGGAGGTGTAGCTGAGAGACCGAAGTAACTGTTTAAACAAGTTAACCTTTCCTGACAGCAATGCTCAGGGCACTAATTTGCAAAGGCCAGGTGCCAGCCTGTGAGGCACTTCAGTATAGCAGACTAATCCATTTGAAGCATACCAAAGTATGGATGGTTAGTAACTAGCAAGCCCTGTAGGGCTGGCCCCAGAGATTTTCAGTGTACCACTAAAAATCTGCTAGGAAAGAGGCTGTTCTTGCACAAGCAGAGTGTCCTATCACAAGATCCCAGAACTGTGTCAATAACTGAATATATGAGTGTCCTTTTCACTCCTTCCTTCTAATGCCTTCTGTCATTATATTTACTTTATTTTGTACTTTTGCTGCAGCTGAAATGAATTGACTTTGTGATATTCATAACATGAAATTGGGTATTTTCTATACTTCAGTGAATAATCCATATTTGAGTTTGTGTATACTTAGTGCTGAATTCATTACTTCTCATCTTTGCTCTGAGGCATATTTCCTCAATACAATAGTTGGCTTGTTTATTCCTTCTAGGTATGTTTTCTTTTGTTTGACTCTTGTGTTTTTGTTTTTCTCTGGAATTATGCAAAATCTCTTCCTATATTCCTCTAAATATCTTTTGTTACTTTCACACTTGCATGTTCAGGACAAATGCAAAAGCATTACATAATTGCACTGCATCTCATGCATTTGATCCAGTTTGCTTTATGTTCTTTCTTCAATATTACAGACCTCTCTCTAAAGTTTAGAGACAAAATAAAAGCAAAACAGAACTCTATCATTAATGCACATCATATGTGTACTATTGTCAACTGGCTCATTCATTGGCATCCTTCAGTCGCGGAAGACTATGGTATCGCGCTATGAAAAGTGGTTCTGGAACAGCGTCTAGTGTGGCTAAAAAGGCCAATTCAGGAGTAACCAGCAATATTCAACCAGTGTGCCGTGGCACACTGGTGTGCTCCGAATGGGCCGTAGATGTGCCGTGGGACTTTGGGGAGGGTCATTTATTAGTAGGGCAATTGGGGGATTTGAGCCCCCCCATCAACAGCATGGTGTGCCTTGTCAATGGTTAGAAAAGTGATGGTGTGCCTTGACAGTTTTAGCAACTTGTTCATGTGCCATGAGATGAAAATGTTGAAAATTGCTGGGCTAAACGATACATCCACTTGTGTAACTAGGCTCTACTTTGGAATGGGGTGTGTGTGTGTTAATGATACTATTAAACTTGTTGCCTGTCTTTGATTTATTCAAAACAGTATGTATATATTTTTTTTCTTTCAGAAGCAGAGAGCCATGGACGTTGGTGGCATTTCTGTTTCTCTGAACTTCTATTGTGCTCCACCATTCAACTGAAAAATCATTTTCTTTCCCTAATCATGTGTCTTGTGCCACCAACTTTCCAAATTTCAATCAGAAGTACGAATAATGAGCTGCATGAATAGTTAAACTAAATAAACTGCTGAGTACAGAATTGGCAAGTGTGCATTTCCAAAAACTATTTCTTGAGACTATAAAGTTGCTGTCAGTTCAAACATTTGGATACAGCATATCTGATGACTTTGTGTTTGCTTTGGATATTTGATTTAGAATGTTTACTTTGAGCAAGTGTCATTTCATTTTTTGCACAGGCTTATCCTTTCAATCCATCCCCTCAGATACTTCCTCCCTGTTTTTACTCCTTTTGCCATTCCTTGGTTCTTATTACCACCTTTTTATATTTGTGTCTATTACTTCCACCTGCTCTGTCTGCTTGAGAACTGACAGGGAAGATAATAGCACTTCAGAGCTCTGGCTTAATAAAATAATGGCACTTGGACTCTTTCTTCTTCATCAGGCATTTAGATGGAAGAGGATAGTATCTTAGCCATGGGAGAGGGTCAGTGTGCACATGCAGCTCCAAACCATGCCATGGCTTCCCCTGCATGCTCCCCCATACTTCTTTCCCAGCTGAACCCCCCCCCCAACATATATCTGTATCTGCCTAGAGGTCCTGGTTTCTAGAAAATGCAGTTGGTTGGGGAGGTGGTGTCATGCTCACTATGTGCTGGCTCAACCCATCCACCCAGCTGCCTGCAGGGAATCAAGCTCCTATCTGGCCAACTGTGGATCAGCTGGGTTGGGTCTGAATGACCACCAGCTGTCTAAACTTAGTCCTGAAGGTAGATCTGCCACCACCCCTCTGCCACAGCACAAATCCAGGGATGATTCAAGTCTGTCAGCATCCCAATCACTCTGAGGAAAAGGAACCTCAAACCACAGGCCCCCCTTCCTCCAGTGCACTGGCGAGTTTCAAAGAACTATTATAAAGTTACAAGAAACTCTGATACTTTGTGGTCATCACAGAATTTCATTGAACCAAATTCCTCCAACAAGAATGACACACAGCGCAATCCTGAGAATGACTTAGGCTGGCGCAAGTCCCTTGTGTCAGCCTAGGAGGGTTGCAAATGTGCCATAAGGCACGTTTGCACATCCTCATGCATCAGCTAGGCCGGTGCACAGAAGCGCACCAGCCTGCGGAGGCCGACGTATGCCTCTGTGCTGACAGAGGCACCGAGTCTTGCGTCGGCCGAGCTGGGCTGGGGAGGGGGAGTGTGGGTGGCCCCGGAGGCAGGCGGGGAGCAGGAGGCGGGTCTGGGACCTGGCAGTTATGGCATAGCCCAATCCCCAGGAGCTCAGAGCTGCCTCAATCCTCTCTGCTTTCCTCAGACTTGTGCCATCTCAGGAGGTGGTGCAAGTCTGAGGAGACCAGTAGGGCCCAGGGTGGCTTACCCGGAGGTAAAGGGAAAAGTTTCTCCTTACCTCTCACCGAGCCCCTATCCTGCACTGGATACAGCTCAAGCTCAGTTAAAGATTACAAATTTATTAAGGGTAAGACAAAGACACCAATGAGGTTCTTGTAATACTGATTTGGGGAATTATAGTTAAGCAGAACAGGAAACAACAAAGATAAGCTCTTAACCACTTACTGGTTAACCTCACTTGGGAGCATAACTTCTAAGTGTGTGCAGAAAACAGAACCAGCCAGCCAGCAGCATAACCTGTTACTTCTGCTGAAATGGCAATGGAAGGCAACGACCACACCTCAAGAAGGATTTTTTATACACAAAGAGCTACGTTCCAGAAAATACTGACCAATCAGGAGGCTCCAGACTCTCAGGAGCAATCAGAGGGCTTATCTAACCTCTGCTGGATGCTGCACTGGGTAGCAACCAAAATGGTTCAACCAATCAGAACACAGGCCACAGAATATTTGAGAGAATGTCAGGCCTGTCTAGGAGGAACTGGCCTCCTCACTTCCTGAAACACACAACTGTGGTCAGTTCTTAATTATAGCTCAGAGTTCTAGCAGTATACTGGTACCCAGATATGCCAGCAGTGATGAGACAGGTGTCTGTGAAGCTCTTCCCAATTAGCTTTTCTCATGGCAACCCAGAGACACTGTTTCACTTACACAACATAGATTTCTGGGTTCCTAAAATAGAGCCAGGTATCCTGACTTTACCAGAGCATAACAAATGGGAAGGAGGAGAAGCTCTTACAAAGAGCTTTCCTCCTCTTCCCATCTCCTTGCCAGTCATACCAGGAAGGCAACAGTGAAACAACGTGCTTCACCAAGCATGCTATTTTGCTACCACCAACCGTATAGGTGAATCCGGGGAGATTCAGGGGTAGACCAGGTGACCAGCCACACTTTGAACCAAGCACCAGGTGTTTGTTTACTCGTAGTGACATTGTCCTTCTCTTTGCATTCTCTCCAACTTGCATCTTCACATGACCAGGTGTGGCTGATCCATGAAGCCTACTCAAGCCATCACCTTGGGCAGTAGATGGGGGGAAGCATCCATCTCTGTTTACTTACTTTTCAGTATCTTGTGAAGGCAGAGCAATTTAGCTGAAGGTAGTAAATGGAGGTAACTGTGGGCGCAATCCTCACTGGCACATAGTCCGGCTTAAGTGCCTCAGGAGGGTCACAAACATGCTGTAAAGCATGTTTGCGCCTCTGTGGGAAGAAGCTCCATCAGCGCATGTAGATGTGCTGATGCACGGAGGCTGGCAGAAGTCTCCATGGCAGCTTCCTCACTGCCGCTTGTGTCAGCGCACCTGCACCAACACAAGCGGCAACGGTAGGCGTGGGGGGCGGGGAGGAGGCGGGAGGGGGCGTTTCTGGGTGGGAAGAGGGCAGGCAATGGGCGGGCGCTCAGAGAGCTGGGGCAGGGCTGGGACCCGGCGGTTATGCTGGATCCCAACCCCTGTTCCCGGGGAGAACAGAGCAGCTTCAAGCTGCTCTGCTCTCCTTGGACTTGCGCCACCTCCAGAGGTGGCACAAGTCCGAGGAGACCCAGTGGGGCGAGCAGCCCTTACCAAGTGGGAAGCTGCTGCAGCCAATGAACCTGCGTTGGATGCAGCGCAAGCCTCCTGGCTTGCCTGCTCCAGCGCAGGTTTGGATTGCACCCTGTTTGTTAAATTAGGCACATTCAAAGAGAAGCTCTCCTGAAGAATTATTGTGATTCCTGTTTAGTTGTGTGTGTGTGTGTGTGTGTGTGTGTGTGTGTGTGTGTGTGTGCACGCGTGATGTTTCATCTGTCTGCCCTGTGTCTCTGTATGCCCTTATTTTGTTTTTATTTATTGCTTTATTGTTGTTTATATTGTGGTGTTTGTTTGTTTTTGTTATTTATTTTTTGTTTAAAGTCTAAAATTGTAAACTGCCCTGCATCTGCTCCGGCAGAGGAAAGGTGCAGTATAAATCTTTTAAATGAATAAATAGATTGGAAAAGGATGAAGAAGATAGAAAAGAAGAGGGAATGTGGATGGGAAGAGAGTGCTGAGCTAGAACATTTGAGAGAGGGAGATGAGCACATTGTCAGGAGAGGGGGATGGCATTTGGCATTCCACTTCAGGCACCAGGAGGCCTTGAATTGACCCTGCTGTCACCTGAAACCTTCCTTCTCTATTTATTTTTTAATTGCTTCTCACCTTCAAGTTTTTTTTTCCTCTTTGTAAGCAGAGATTCCAATATCTATGAATTCCAATACCTGTGTCGTTCAGTGAACTCATTAAAAGTGTTTTCGTCTGCAAAGACTCACATGATATTTTTTCAAGAACACAGTTTTAAAAAATAAAATATAAAAAGATGATAGTTGCACACTTGAATGCTGAGCATCTCTTTGTAATTCAGGTGCATAAAATCAGCTAAGCATGGCATGTCTTTGTCCTTGGGAAACATGTGAGGCTTATTTGAGAACTCTATACATACTCTGATACTGTATAAGAAATGAATTACTTTTCCCTTCTGATATGCTTTGTGAAATTGATTCCTCCCGCTTCTTCTGCTTAACATGTCAGCAGAACAGGTACCATTTGTTCTTGGTTTGTATACTTCATGCAGGCGATTTTATGGAATAAAGTGTGTCTACCTTGGAAAAAAGAAACTTCAAATACACTGTTGCTACTTGCTTATTTTTGTAGTTCTTCGATCCTGAAGGCTTAGGGTGAACAACATATGTATATAATGGAAACAGTACAATTAGGAGGCTACTGATGTGCCACTTCAAGAGCTGTTTACGTGAAACAAAAAGGACAGGTATTGAGGCATAGCCATCTTACTAGAAAGCGCCATAGCAAATTAAGGCCATGCACATTGACCTGGGGCTAAATCCTGCTGAACTCAGTGGAAATTACTTCTGGGCAAACATGTATAGAGTTGCGCAGTAAGTTCTGTAATTTTAGTAGAACACCCTTCGGTTAGTCTGCCACATGATTACTTTATGTCCTAACTTTCTGATGATGTGAGTTAATTTCGCAGTAAGGTAGCCCTTCTGCAACTACTAGAATCTGAACTACTATGAGGCTAATTTCCTGTTGGCTACCCAATGAAAAAGTAACATAAAGATCAACTTTATTTCATGTGATGGATCTTTCAACATCTTAAATTTGAAAAGTTAAGTTTGCATGTTGAGAGAACTTTCCCCTGTTCTTCGGTAGAATCAACACTCCAGGCAGATAGTAGAAACTGTAGTGTGTATCAGTTTTCCCTGTGCTGCTTTAATGGAAGCTTCACACTGCTTCTCTATTGTTGAAGAGCTTGATAATGACACCATTGCTGAATGCTCCACAGCCACCCCTGTTCTGCCACTGTAGGGCTCTGCACACTCCAGGGAAAAATTCGAAAGAACATTGGTACACATCCAGTGAGTTAAGTCATGGCAGACGTACCCAATTTGAAAACTCTACATTTGAATCAACCAGCATGGCAGCAACACTTAAAAAAAAATGACAAATGCACTCAGAGGTAATTGAATCACTGAGCTCAATGGTCTTACTCTCTAGTAAGACTGTGTGGGATTGAGCTATTAGATTGGCTGAGGCAAACAGAGCAATCTTGAACCATTAATTTTTAACTCCTTTCAAGAATTGATTAAAGTTCCTTGTGTGTAAACCATGACAGTGATAGTTTGCAGTCATTTAAATCATGCTGGGCATCTGGACTGCCTTCATCCTGAGAGCTGCAGGCTTTTTCACATTATGTGTGTGCACTTAATGCTTCATGCTATCCTGCTACATCTCTACAAAATAAAAGATGGAATCATGACTTTGTAAATTTCTAATTCCCCTTGAAAAAATTTGTAATGGTTGTGTGTTTTCTTTGAAAGAACCAAGAGGCTAAACATTAGAATGACAAGACAGAAATGGGAAGTCACAGCATGTTCCCAGAATGCATTATTATGAAATTATTTAAAAAAAATATTTATATACCGCTTATAAACAAAAGTTCACAAAGTGGTTTATGTAGCAAAAGAAATGAAAATGTACCGAAAGGGGCTCACAATTAAAACATTACCACAAACAAGACACCAGCAAACAGCTACTTGGAAAAGATGCTATGATGGGGTAAACAGGGGCAATTGCTCTCCCTCAGCTAAATCTTAAAGACCCACCACTCAGAAGGTAGAATTTATTGAACATTCATTGCAGGCCAGTAAACTGTTTGGCCAGTAAACTGCTACAGGGGAATTGGAATGTTTTTCTTCTGCATAATGATAGTTGGTGACATTGATTCCACGGGGAGAAAAAAATGTTCTCATGTTGCTTTGGCACACTGATAGAGTGGATCTGATCGTGCAGCAGTGATAAAAGTGGGTCAGAGTCAAGCCTTCATTATTTATTCTCTATTCAATTTATACTCCCATTTTGACTGCCGGAGACTCTTACTACAGTTCTTTATCTCCTAGGGGAAAAGGCCTGGCTCTTCAGTTCCACACTGTGTTATCTTGTTCTGCACTTGAGTTATGTCCAGTACCTACTCTAGGCCAAGGTGCACAGTCTGCCTGGGATGGAGGGGAGCAAGGGTGGCTTGTCCTGGGGTGTGGCCATACTTCCCCTTCCATATATTAATCTACATGTGGACGAAATATCTGCCGTGGTCTATTGCAAAATGCCTTACCTGGAGATCAAGAGTTGGAAGTGAGAGTCTCATGGATCAGACTACCCAGGACGATGTGTGAACTAAAGTTTCATAAGTGTCTTAATGACTATGAAATGATTTTGTAAAAATATTGATGTTATTTTTTATTTTTACACTAGTATGAGTCCCTTAGGTGCGGGGCCCAGTCAGGATCAATTGGCTTGCTGGTCAGAGACTTGCATAGAGCCTGCTGTTGATGTATAAATATGTATTTCCTGTAAATTCCATACATGGAATCTGTTGTACGAGATATATTTAATGTAACTTTAGGTGGTCTGTAATGACGTGGAACAGTTTAGTGCCGCCTGACACTTGCTTTGAGCTGTTCAGTCCTAGCTGATGGACATAAAGGTGTGTTATTAGGGTATGCTACTAGCTGACTGTGTGTATCTGTGAACATTCCACCATAAATGTAATTTGTTTTCAAACCTCTCTGTTCCTCTATTGAGTGCTGACCTGAGGGCAGGACCTATAGGGGGTCTGGGAGCCCCAGGGAATACAGCACCTTGGAAACCACAAAGCGAAAATGTTATAGGAACAAATTCATCTTTCTGAATCCTTTGAATCCTTGAGCTTGCACTACCGGAGAATTTCTTTGCATGTAGGTGTTATCTCACTGCTTTTACAGTATTTCTTTCCTGCTGTGTTCTGGCAGACCTTCAGGAATTATTTAGTGTTGTGTAGGGTCGTGCTGTGCCAAAGTACAAGAGGAACTGAAAGTATTGTTGATCTTTTGCCTTCTTTATATTTAAGAGATATATTTTTTTTTAAGTAGCAGCCATGTGGAACCCTGGATTGTGATATGGAAGGTGGGGTGGATAACCCTTTGCTGTCACCCCCCCCCCCTCCTGCTGTGGTCTAGCTTCTCTTTAGGAGGGAATTTACCACTGGTAAATTCCATCTTAAGGTAAGTCATAACGAACATTTCTATAGCCCTTACTGAGTGTGCAAAGCACTTCATATGTATTATTTTGATGATGTTGTTTTATGACAATCCTGTAAATCAGGTAAGACCTTTTGCAGTTTCAGGAGGATTTTCATTGGGACTGCAGCACAGCAGAGAAAGGACAATCCTTTTCTCTCTACACACCATGGTTGTAATCTAGATTGGATTCTTCTATGACATTTTTTAAAGAAAGTTGGAAGCAAATGGGCACTTCCTGGGCAATATTATATATCAGGTTATCTTTCATGTTGGTAAAAGACCTTAATTTGGTGTTGGCAAACAGTTAAATAAAAAGGTACCAAAAAAAATGGCAAGTATGAAGTATAAGAAGGGGCATACTGGTGTTGAGAAGGAGAACGCTTGAAAGTGGGAAAACTAGTCAGATGAGCAGCATAACTGGCTTAGATCATAACTCTAGTATTTTGTATGTTCTGTGCTTTAGGCCTGCATAGTCAGGTAGTTCTATTTCAGCATGAGGATTTTAAAATGTGTATTGATAGAATCCACAGATATGCAAGAAATGTAGGTTTCCACATGGTCCTTTCCCCCTCTGATGAATGGGTGACAATGAGAGAGGGTCCGGTGTGGGTGAAGGAGGTAACAGGAGCAGAGGGGGACAGATTGTAATGTAGCAGACTAGGGCTGTAATTCTATACGCATTTTCTTTGGGAGTAAATGCCATTGGATTCAGTGAGCCTTTCTTCTGAGAAGACATGCCCATGATTGTGCAGTAGGTTTGCTATTAAAAACAGAAAGAATGTTGGGATTAAAAATAGGTTCTGCAGTGTAATGGTTCCAACTTCTAATTAACTCAGAGCTTTTAGGGTCTAGTCTTGAACATTCCTCTTTGTGACACTGCATTCCTCTCAGCCTATTACAAATGTGTTGACAGCAAATCATGTGGGTGGGGGTGATGACTTTAAAGAGAGTCAGCCAGAAAAGTGAGTTCATTCTGTCTCCTTGCCAGATGGATAAGCTTTGCTTGGGGGGGGGGGGGAATTCTGGCTCCCAGCTGCAGGTTTTTCCTAGCAAGAGCACAATATTAACTTTTTTTTGATGAATCCAGTAAATACACAGCACCCCCTCATATGGCATAGCATGCTTAATTTCCCTTGCCTGAAAGAACTGGCATTCTCTTGTGCAGTGTTGCCAAGATCTGCTCTGTGGCTGGGGAGCAAAGGATGCCCAACGCAATTAACAGCTCATGGTCCTGGTACCTGTATGCACACTGACACAACCCTTCTGATGTTGCCTCCCATCTCATCTCTCTCCCTGAAACAAGTGTCAGAGTTGATAATATGAATATTGTATATGGGTGGTAAATATTCATGAACTGAACTACCCCTACGTGGGTTCTCCTATATATATATAGTTCTCCTCATATATAAAACTACTTTCTCAGTGAGTATAATGAGAACCTAGTGAACCAGCTACAGCCAATCTGCCTAAAATAGACTGAGCTGCTTTAGAGTGGCTTGAGTATTGTGTTCTGGCTGTGTCAAATGGCAGAGCTGCACCACAATTGTCCCTATTTGATGGTCAGGTCCATAGAGCATAATTGGAAGACAGGGAAATCTTTTAGTAGCCAAGATCATTTTACACTGGAGGATGAATCCCACTCCAAGTGTTAGAAAATGGTTAAATAATGTATGGTTTCAAATTGAACTGGAGACACTCACAATCTTAATACATGCAAGACACTAATCTGATTTTGTAGATCAGTGATTCCCAAACTGGTGGGTCGTGATCCACCAGCCTGGGAAGCACTGGCAAATGTCCCTTTAAAGGATACCCCGAGACTGCAGTGCTGGCTTTAGGTAAGTAGAGAACCCTCCTCCCATCCCTGGCAGCAGTGCGATCCTAGGGATCGCGTTGTTGCCTTTCCCCCTCCTCTGCAACAACTTACACCAGTGGTTCTCACACATTTAGCATCAGGACCCACTTTTTAGAATAAGAATCTGTCAGGACCCACCGGAAGTGATGTCATGACTGGAAGTGAAATCATCAAGCTGGGAAAATTTTTTGCAATCCTAGGCTGCAATCCTACCCACACTTACCCAGAAGTAAGTCCCATTGACTATCTATGTTAAAAGATTATACGTACATAGTAGCTTGTTAAAAGTACAGGTCTGTAACATTTCCCCAAATGCAGTCACAGACCATGGTAGCATCAAGTCTAATATATTAAAAATAAAATATTGAAATGAATGGGGACCCACCTGAAATTGGCTCGCGACCCACCTGGTGGGTCTCAACCCACAGTTCGAGAAACATTGACTTACATTGCTCCCAACTTGCAGAAGTTTGGGAAGCACTGTTATATTCAATAATAATTCAATAACCATTGAATGAAATGTTCTTGGAACACTATGTATAGGATGGGACCTGCACCAAGGCATTGTTTTTTCAAATTTAGGTAATTTTGACATACTTTATGAAAAGAACTGAGATGAATGGCAGCATGATACATTTTTTATTTGCATACCCTTTGGTTTTTAATTCCAAGGATAGAGAAATAGCTGCAAGCTGCAGCTGAGCTGTTCCATCTGCTCGGAGCGTGGGAGGATGAAGGCCAGAATGTTAAACCAGATCGGAGTGTAACACCTTGAATGTAGTGGTTCTTGAAAGAAAGAACCTTCTTTCAATTTGTAAAAATCCCTGCGTGGATTTAATAAGCCTGCCTATGTAAACTGCCTTGAATAAAGTCTTGAATAAAGACCAAGAAAGGCGGTATATAAATACTGTATATTATTATTATTATAAATCTGAAGCCAAGTGCCTTAATTTGCAGATACAGCTCATTGGGAGCTTAAGGGAGAACTCCTGGGCTTAATAAGGAGCCTCTTAATAACATTCACTAAGGTCTGGTCTGTATTTGAATAGGAATGAGGTGGTGGTTTTGAGAAGGTGGAATTGCCAATAGAAAAGTAGCTCACTAGCAGTTGTGTACCTCCCATAGGCTAATGTCCCAGGCGCCGGCCGCTAGGACCCCACGGAAGCCTTTCTGAGGCTCCCTACGGGTGGAAACTGTGCTTCTGGTTTGCCGGAAGCACAGTTTATAGCATGGGTGTCCAAAGTTTTTGGCAGGAGGGCCATATCATCTCTCTGACACTGTGTCGGGGGCAGGGGGAAAAAAGAATTAATTTACATTTAAAATTTGAATAAATTTACATAAGTTTACCTAAATGAATATATTAAAGAAGAACCTGTATGAATGAATGAAGGTCTTGCAATAGCTCAAGGCCTATAAAAGGCCTTGCACAAAGCAAGGTTGGCCTTTCCTTCGCTGCCACTGCTGCATCACAGACGTGAAACAGCAAGCAGTGGAGGGAGCCCTCGTCCCACAGCTCACGCAAGAGGTCAAACAGTCGCCCTCAAGCTGAGAGCAGTTGCACTGGGCCAGTGTGGGCTCCAGCAAATCTCCGGAGGGCCAGAGGTTCATTGGAGCCTGGGGGCTCCCTGAGGGCTGCATTGAGAGGCCTTGAGGGCACCCCTGGTTTATAGCATCGGGGAACCTCAGAGAGCTTCTCCCTGATGTGGGAGAAGGTTGTGTGAGGCTCTGTGAGCCTCTGAAGAGTAGGGGGAGGCGAATTTCTGCATGGGCGGGGCAGTGATAGCATGTAGGAGTGCGCCATCGTGGAGCTTTGTCCTGGGCGTGGGGCTGCAGAGGTCTATGGCTGCTCACCAGGGAGTGAACAGTCCACTCTGAGCTTGAACGTTTCTCTATGATGTACAGATATTACAATGTTTGTTTTGTTTTACTTAAAAACATGGCTGACATGCTGTCCTGTTTCCAGCACCCTTAAACGCAACAACATTCTGCTAATCTTTTACTCTATTTACTGTATTTTAGAATTCCCCTTCCTTGGTACACAATAGCTCAACATTATAAGCGGGTGCTTGGCTAAGAGATGCACATAGAGCCTAGTGTGCTTAACTGGACTTGCTCTTGATTTTCTGCAGCAGGGATCCCAAATGTCATTACAGTGCTTGATTCCAGTCTTCTCATTGTACAGAGTGTGGGGAATCAAATATATGAGAAAGCAACTAATGAATAAAACAGCACTGGAAACTCTGGCTAATTCTAATGTTTAGTCACATTCATATGGGAGCACAGTGCTTATCTTATGTAATATAGTCAAAAATTAAACTTCATGATCCTATTGTTACAACATTAAGTTCAGTTACTTGATCAGGAACGAAACACAATATTCTTTCCCAAGTATCTTAAGAAGTTATTCAGGAAAATCAGTGTAGCCCAAAGCTTGTTAAGTGGTGTAGAACACAGACAACCCTTATGGTTTTGTTCTCCTGAATCGTTTATAATTCCAACCAAGATTTAATCTTTGGAATTTTTGTGTTATGCTAGACTGGAGGTCATGACAGAACTGAAAAAGAAGTAGGTGAAAAGATTATTTCACCTAAGAATACCACGAAGAATAGGCGAATAATACCTAAGCAGTAACTCTTTCTTTTAGAATTTGAATCTGCCCTGAGAGAGAGAGAGAATTGATAGTACAATAAATAATGTGTTAGCCGTAAGATGCCACAAGACTCTTTAGTGGTGATTGTGGTGTACACTTAGTTCAGGGTAAGCCCCTTGAGCTCTATTACCATTAAATTAATGCAGTAGTACAATCCAGCAATGCTTATATTTCCAGTTTCCGATGGTTTTCCTGTCTTGCACCTCTGTGAGTGGAAAGGTGCAAATCTCCATAAACATAAGTCCACAGCAGCATTGACTGACACTATCATTGAGTTGTTCGCACCTTGTCTTGGTATACATGGGCATTTCTTTCTCTTTTTGCTGTGCTTTAAGTTATAATAAAGTCTCTGTGCCTACTCCAGACTGAAAGTGTCTATCAAGCATATGATGTTTATGCATTGTTCACATCCTTGCAGGTTAATAATCATCCTCATAAACCCTACTGGATTAGCCCCAGGGCCCATCTTGACCTGCTTCCTGTATCTCACAGCAGCCCACCAGATGACTCAGATTGCACACAAGACCACAAGATACTTTCATCTCGCTGCCACTCCCCTGTATCTGGCATTCTATTTACCGTCACACCCCCCAGCGAAGACACCAGACTGCACTTGGGTTTAACTTATGCTGCTTTATTAAACACAGTGACCAATTTTTGATGCATGAAACCTACTGAACATTGTGAGGAACAGGACCACACTCCTTTATGGGCCATGTAATCTATATTACCTTAGGGTGATCAAGTGGCCATAACCCATATGATCACTTGGCACCCCGCGGGTCTCTCTAAGTCCAGTTACCAATAGCTCTTTAACTGTAAAGCTTCCAATCCTGGTAGCCAGGCCAAATTTGGGGAACCCTCCCCTGAGCTGAACTCCCCCTTGGGTTTGGCTTGAACTTTGGAGCAGGCCTCCAATATTGGGTCTCCAGGGTCCACCCCAGACACACTGGATTGACTCCCACAACCAGTCCCCTCAGCTTCACCAGTCCCAATAATCCAGTCAGTTGTAATAGATAGGATTTATTGAATATAAGTTTAAAGAATAGTCATACAGACAGCACTGCATCAGTCAAGGTTTTAGAAATTTAGAATAGAGCACACCAATACCATACAACGCTCAGCACTAATAAAACAATAAAGAGATAACTCCTAACTCTAACTATCACTCACCAAAGTCTCAACTTTCCAAAGTGCAATCTAATCCATCTCGCTGCAGTCAAGTTGGCTCACTCTTGCCAGGATGGTCAAAGATCTCAGGCCCCCTTAGCCAGAGGCAAAGCTAGAACAAAGAAAACTCTTTTCCCTCACCTTTATAGGTCTCCTGACCCATCCACTAATCAGAACTTGGTTCCAGCCGAACATTCTAGGGGTGGACGTGCCACAAGCCTTCTTACTCATGGTGGAATCCGACCTCCCAACCTGAGAGGTTCACAGCTGTACCCTGCTGTTAATCAAGTTGATCTTGAAACCCACTTGGTAGCTTGGTACAGTATCTGAGGGCCCTGTGAAGCGGCCTCCTCCACAGTTCTCTGAGACCTGGTATGCACTAATTAAAAGTTGGCTACAGCTGGGGCCTTGTACTTGGGCCTAACGACATGGCTACAAGCAGAAACTTCCTTTGTTCAAGTGTTACCTGGGTGTCGATATTCACTTTTCTGTCACAAACATACCTTCCCTCTCTTGCCAGTCTGGGGTAGGTGAAAAAACTGCCATCCATGGCCAATTTGGATAACAGAAAAAGGTTCCTACCTGGCCCTTGTAATGAGCGATCAGCTAATCTCAGACTATACATACCCATCATAGCTTGTAACCTGTGATGGTGTTTTCCTCCAGAATTCACATCCTCACATTCTAGGAAATACAGTATTAGAAATCTAAGGTTTATATCCAAAGCTTATAAAAAAATAAAAAGAATAAAATATGTGGGTATTGCTTAGTTGGGACATATTCAAGTTATATTCAACCTTGGGACACTGTCAGTGTACATGGTGTTTTGATGTGAGGACCTTGGGGTAGCCACTTTTGCTTATGCTACTCTGTAATGCCATGTACTCTGAAGACTCTAAATCAGGGGTGTCAAACTTGTTTCATACAGCGGGCCAAATAGCATTCATGATGCCCGCTGAGGGGCGGAGATGATGACATTAGGCAAGAAGTGATGTCATTAAGCAGGTCATAACCAGAAATAAGCACTTTTTCTCACTTAGGAACACATTAGCTGCAAAATGACAGAAGAGAAAATATGTAAATCTTGACCACATTTCAAGATATGGGATAGCCAAATTATCATGCAGGTTGCCCTTTCAGCAGTACCACCTCAGTACTGCTCAACAGTTGAGAGCTTGAGGGCCAGGTAAAAAGCTTCAGCAGGCCGCATCTGGCCCCTGGGCCTTATGTTTGACTCCCTTGCTCTAAATAACGTGAAAAGCAAGGAAAGGACAACTACTCCTTTAGAAATGTTTCAGAGGCAAGTATGCAAGAACTCCAGCCCACAGCAGGACTCCACCTGGGACTTGAGGGATTCAGCCAGTCACCAGATATAAAGGACAAACAGGGTTTCCCATCTTCAGTTATCTAAAATGATGCCAGTAGGTGCAGCTTTTCTTACACTTACATTAACATCGTAGCTATACAAAGTCTCTCTTCTCACTGGATATTAAAACACTAAGTCATTCTTTGGATCAGTTTCCTTTGACTTCACCAAGAGAAGCCCTCCAGACAACTCAGAAGCCTTTTAACAACCATAGGCCAAAGTGGGTCATGTTGTATTGCCTAACATTTGCTCCAGGTACTTCTTCCTTTGAGAAGCCACCTTGGCCTCAGCCTTGCCTTCACTCCCCTTTCACTCACTTGATAGGAACTGGATCTGATGGTATCTGCCTGTAAGGTGTACTGTTCTACAAAGGAATGCTACTGACAGGTAAATAATCTGAAGAGTAATAGCCTCTCTGACCCATAAAATCTTCTGCTGTCTATTTTTAATGACTCTACAGTCCTCATGTGGGGACCATATTAATGGTGTCTTAATCACTATGAAAATCACATAGTGGACAAGCAGTGGAAGTGTAATAAATCTTTGGATAAATACAGAACATTAATATCAAATTGATCTTTGTTGTGTCATAAGGAAGCAATGACAAACTGGCAAACTCTTTGTTGTTGTGAGCAAATCATGTTTAATGCTAGAATGAAAGACAGAAATGCAGAGTAAGTGTTCTCCTCTACCTAGTAGTCACAGAATCAAGTTGTTCATTACACCAAACTCAAGCATTTCTCAACACAGGAATCCCATCCTCTGATGCCACAGCTTCTCAACTCTCTTAGTAATGGAAATCCAGCCCTTTAACCCCTGTCATTAATACAAGCTCTCTAACACCCATGCACCCACCCGTCCTCCATAGATGTATGTTATTTCAAGAGAAATACTGCATGTTCCAAGTCAGTGGCCATCCAGAGACCTTGAGCTGTAACTGATGGTCCTCTAATTAGCATTAAGAATTGCCAGGCACCACCATAGCTAACAGGGACAGTAATCTCTCTTTCCGCACTGATTATAAGATTACAAAAGGTGGCTGCACCATCAACTGCAGAAAACAAGGTGTAGCCCAAAGGTGCATTAAAAAAATTTTTTTAAGAGCTCTCCATAGTATCTGATGTGTATGAAGCCCATACAGCACTTTTTCAGAGAATTCTGGATACTGTTGTAGACAGATGTGCTTCTTCCATATCCCGTAGCCTGCTTGTCATGCCATACATCATTATATTGCAGCTTTGTGCTGGTACTTTTTGTTTGTTTCCTGAGGATAATGGGATCACTAGTATTTTGCTTTAATAAATGAGGATGTTTGGGGAGAGGGGCAATAGATTTTGACATGCAACTTGAAATGAGTCGTTTTGCCCCTGCTGACTTTTCCTCTCCTTTTGGACAGATCCTATATATTACTACATTGCTGGTGTCAATTAAGAGCCCAATCCTGTGCTCAGTGGCACAGCTTCGAGGCTCTCCGCCGGGCTCCTGCCCATGTTAGCCTGGCGCTGGGCTGGCGTGGGGCAGTCGACCAGCCTCCGCAGCTTGGCAGTCTCCCGGACCGTCAAGCCGCGGCACAGTAAGTGGGGGAGGGGAAGGAAGTGGGGAGGGGGCGTTCTGAGGATGGGGGAAGCCCAGCAGGGGGCGGCGAGGCATGGAGGCATGACGGGGAAGTGTGATGTGGGGACGGTGGTGGGTGGGAGGCGTGCCGGGGGGAGGGAGGCGGGTCTACAGAGCTCCTCTCCGCAGGATCGAAGACGCTCATGGAGGGCTCGGCGCCCTACACAAGCACCTTTACTTTACTGCTGACCTTTTGGTCGGTGGTAAAGTGAGTAGCCCCATTGCGGGGCTGCTCCCCTTACCCAGGGGAAGGGGACGAATGTCCCCTTCTCCCAAGGTGCCTCCCGCAGTAGCCCGAGGCGCGCAGGATCTGACAGCAGCTGTTCTCAGTGCTGCCGAGCCTGGGCGCCCCAAGCAGCTCAGGATTGGGCTGTAAGGCAGCTCTCCTGTGCCAAAATTCAGATGGAGTATAATAATTTAAATGTCTTTATGTTTTCCCCCAACCCATAGAGAAGATGATGGACCTTGTAGTTTCATGAGCAACTGTTTCCAAGTATTGGAAGCAGTACAATGAAAGTGATTCAACCCCCCACCTTGCTTGCAGCCTGGGGACACTCTTTCCATCTTATTACAATGCAGAAAGCCTTGCAAATGAAGTGTAAGGGTATCATTAATACGAACTCAGCTGTAATTGAATGACAAGTAAAACAAACCGCATAAGTACCAGATTTGCATTTGCTCTGCTAAAATAAAATCCCTCTGCTAGCAGTATTTTCCAAGTAATACAATTTCAACAGGAGTTGCACTGATATAGTAGGAATTTGACCTGGTGTGGGATGATGCGCAAGTCATGACCTTGACCTTGCTGGGGAATTCAACTTCCCAAATGAAATGAAGAACTGAATGAAGACTGGAATGAATTGGGGTGATGTGATTCCATCAACCAGCCCTGCTATGCCTGGCTGCTGAATTTTCCCAACTCTTCCCATGGGCAGCTGCATTACTGTACTCAACTAGTAGGTGAGCACAGTTTGGGTAAGTATAGCTAGGCCATACTTTTCTAGGAAAGGCCATGGCTGATGAAACAGCCAATGCTAGTTTATTGAGGCCACCTAGTTGTCTAGGAAAAGCTTCAGATCAAGGAGCATTGAAAGACTGATACTCTGCAACTTTTTAAGCAGAGAGCAACCCCATTAAGAACAGGTCAAACGCAGTCTCCCAGTTCAGTATGACACCTAACAGCACCTTCAGTGTGTCTAGATTAAATTGCACCTTATTCCTTCTCATCCAGTTCCATGAAGCTAGAAGATGCTGTTTTATTTTTTTTGTTATCTCCCCAGGAGCAAATGAAAATGTGAAATAGAGCTGGTGTCAATCAGCATATTGCTGACTCCGTGGCCCAAATCTCCAAATGTCTTCACAGAGCAATTTCATATAGTTGCTAAGCAGCATAGGGGAGAAGATGGAATCATGTGAAACTCCCCCCACCAAAGGCAACAGGGTATAGCAGAAGTCCCCTGCCACCAGTTTCTGGACCTTTGTTAAATGATCACAGTCGCCTATATCTGAGATCATCTGCATCCATCACCACCAGGTAATCCAGAATGATACCATAGTTGAGGGTTTCTCAAACTGTGGGTTGTGACCCACTTGGTGAGTCGTGACCTGATTCTTGGTGGGTTGTGAAGCTGCAACTGATAAACTGATAGCAGATAAGTAAAATGCATTGAGCTCAGTGGAAACTGAGCCCAATGGAAAGTGAAACTGAGCCATACCACATGTTTATTCATGAGTAGCCAAATGTCCCTTGGTCCATTGCAAAGGGCAGGCTGGAATTCAACACCACTAGAATGGTCCTGATCCGATGAATGCAGCCCCCCAAAAACACCCGCAAAGGTAGTCCCTTCCTCCAAGCTGATGAATGTATTGAGCCCTATGAAAAGCAAAACTAAGCTACAAGTTCTCATTTACTTGCGAGTAAGCAAATGTGCCTTGGCTTGTGTGGAAGGTCAATGGAGTGCAAGGCTACCAGGCAACATGGAGCTCCAAAAGGCACTCCCCCTCCCATCATAGTATAGTAAAAATAGGCCTAAGCTGGTAAAACTTTTCTCTTTTTTTAGTCTTGTAAAGCTGGGAGGGTCCTGATGGTGTGTAATTTTAAAAAGTGTGTTCCAGTGCTAAAAAGATTTGGAACCAGTTCTTTATTGGAAAGGTTTGTTGTCTTTTACAGACTTCTCTCTTCTCCCCCCCCCCCCACAATGGAGCTTCATTTCCTCTCTTCATCACTCTATGGCATTAATGGTGTTAAGAGGAAAGCTTTGAATCTCAAACTAGCTCAAACAAAAAACATAAACACGTTGAACTTAAAATTAATTTTGTTCCAAATCCTACTGACCTGGCTTAAATATTAAGAACTTAAATTGAAGTGGGCACTGAGTAGGGCTGAAAATCTTATGGTTGTTTGGGGGGGGGTTGTTTTTTTTTTGGGGGGGGGTTGAGCTTTTTGCAGGTAGGCTACAGAGAGAATTCACTTGTGGAACAGGACCAGCTTCCCAATCTCATCTTCCCTTATTTAATTATTTGTTTTACTTTAACTATTTATAAATATTTTAATTATTTATAGTCTGCCTATCTAGGAAAAATGGCTCAATTTCAGTGTTTGCCATGGGAAAATTTCAGTGCTTGCTGCTTTCTCAGGAAAGCACTTTATACTTGATGATGTCACTTCTGGTCATGACATTTCCAGGTTAATGACATCACTAACAGTGTGTCCCAGGCAGATTGTCATTCTAAAAAGTGGGTCCCGGTGCTGTTTGAGAACAGCTGTTTGACTGTTGTCATAAAAAGCTGTTGTGAGAGCTGAAAAGCTGATGCAGGTCTGACTACTAGATCTTGCAGGAGCAGAAGTGGGTAAGTAAAAGAAATTTGTACTTACCTCTCCACCCCTGCATTTTCTCCAGTTGCCTTCAGGATGCAAGCAAGCCTTTGCTGGCACCACTGTGCCCTGTGGGAAGAATTTAGTTAGGATTGGACTGTGAATGGCACATCTTCACTACAAAAGAAGATACTAGCACTGTTTGTCAGTCACAATCTGGCACTAATAATCAATTTTCAATTAAATAAAACAAAACAAAACATGGGTGTGATGCCACACCCGGAAGTGTCGTCACTTCTGGATTCAATGTGGTGGAGCATCATTTTTAACTTTGCCCTGGGCTCCAGGATGGCTAGCTATACCACTGCACTGATCCCACAATGGAGCTGTAGATGTTCCACTGCACACCTTGGCCTCCAAAAAGGGAGTAACAGCCAGCAAACATTACACTATCTTCTTCCATTTTTCCTGGAATTCCGATCCTTGGGGCTCAACAAGCTTTCAGGGTGCTGGAATTCAAGTCTACGGCATTGGCAAAATGGAATCAAGGCTACTGCAAACTACTGGAAAATGTAAGATCCCAGGAAATTTCTGGGGCCCCCCTTTGGCTCCTTGGCCCCCTTTCTGACCCTGGGCCCGGGTGCAAATTACCCCCTTTACCCCCCTCTCCTAGGCAAGCCAGTTTGCTATGTAGACTCAGCAACAACATAGACTTTGCTATTTAGACTCAGCTAACTAGCAAGCCAGTTTGCTATGTAGACTCAGACAAACTGAAACATACTTATCCACCCATGCAATGTATACAGAAGATATCCACTTCAGTTTGTCAAGAGTCTAAGGCCAAATTTAATGTTACACAAAATATGATCAAATTGTTTAGTGTGATTTCTTTTTTCCCAATAGTAGCCAGGAATAAAGGAATGTAACGGGGGGGGGGGGAGTTGGAAGGCATTTGGACTTTGCCTATGCTGTGGCTCCACTCCTAATTGCTCCTCTCTATGTTATTTTGAAGAGACAAGAACTTTAAGTGGCTTTCAATGAATGTGTTTTTTATTTAAAATAATGCAGGAGTAGCACAACCAGGAGTGGAACCATGGCAGGGGGAAAGTCTCAAAGATACCCCCCCCACTTCGCTGTTGTCCCCTTTCACCCCATCCATTAAAAAAAAACTACCCAACCACTGCACCACACGATGCATTTCACTGACTTCTAATTTGGTCCTCATATATTGAACTCAGGACATCTTTTCTGGTTAGTCACCACCAGTGAGAGAAGAGGACTGCTACCACAAAGCCCTATTCCAGTACTCTGGATGAGATGGAAATGGTAGATTCTTTGTTTACAAGGATGTGGTAAGCATGAGCTGGACCTTATGAGTTGAAATATATTACTTGCTGCAACTCCAAAAAAAATTCCTGTTGTGTCAACGTCTAAATAACAGTTTCGAAACCCTCCACCTGTGCATTATGCACACAATGAAATTGATGCATGTGCATCAGTACTATGGAAAGCAGTGGGATTTATCTAGAACAGCAGTCTCCAAACCTCAGGACCGCTGCATTTGAAAAACAAACAAACAAAAAAACGCTTCCCTGTTCCACGTGGTGATTACTGTTCTGCATTGCCACTGCTTATCTTCCCTCCGATCGTCACAGAAAGTCACTCCGGCCAGTCGCTTCCACCCAGAAATACAGGCGCAAAGCCTGCTGGGGCGATGAGCAGCTTCCTGGCACAACTTTCTGTGATAATTGGAGGGTAGATAAGCATCAGCAGTGTGGAACAGAAAGTGCCATGCACAACAGGGAAGGGTTTTTACAGGCGTCGGATCTGGCCCATGCTCTGAGGGCCATGGTTAGGCACCTGCTGACCTACAGCTTAATTTAAATTGATTTCAATACTTTAGGCATGCCTTCCTTTCCCTGAATTGCAGATATGACAAATAGCTGTAGTGGTTTCAAAGATTAAAGTTGCAGAGATGGCACAAAAATTGCCTTGCTGTTTAAAATGATATATTTAATTAGCAATCAAGATGTAAAATTATTCTACAAGCATAAAGCAAGATGAAGTAAAGCTCACAAAACTTCTGGTTCATTCAAGACGCTCCTAATATAAATGTTCAGCCTTGATTCATTACCTTTGGCAATGACAGCTAAATTAGCCAACTAACTTTTTCTGGCTCAGTGTTAAAATCCCAGTTATAATTGGGAACCAGAAGCAATCATCATAACAGCAAAACAGCCAGAACTTCAAGGAACATGGGCATAACTTTCAGGATAGGCATTTTGGTTTGAGGTTAATGTAACTGGATTGAAAATGTAAGACCATTTTGTACAAGACGAATGTATCAGGGCTACTAACTAGATAGTCAGGGTGCATGTTCTCATACATTGTTTTGCTAAATCTGCAAGATTTGGAGGCTGGACTATAGAAAAAGTAGTATACTGTTAACTGTGCTGTGCAGTACAACTTTCTCTGATGCATCCATAATAGACTTCTGTTGAAAATATATCACTAAACCCAGAGCACCAATTGATCGATGCAGCTGTGCCACTGGAGTGCGCACTGCATTTTCGTTGGGTGGAGGAAGAGTCCCAGAGGTCTCCTCTGGGCAAGGAATCATTTGTTCCTTTCCCAGGGAGCAGGCTCCATTGCCCCAATGGGTCTACTTGGACCTAGGCCAGCAATTTTGCTGGTGAAAATCAGAGGGGACCCAGGTAGATGGAGTGAGGCTGGGAAAGGGAATAGGATATTGGCAGAACTGCTGCTGCTGCTACTGCCTTCTTCCCGGCCTTGATTCCCCCTTCCTGGTCTCTGCCCTCTTCCTTCCTGTTTCACCCACTACACACTCCCCTCACTGACTTACCAGTGCCAGGGCTTTTCTGGAGGCTACTGGTGCATAGCCACGTGTAGAAGTTGGCTGGCTGCACAGAATGGGATGCTGCACATTGCAGCCACTGTAAAGCACTTTGCGCTGCCAGAACGTAAGTTCCAGAAGTACAGGCCCATAATCCATAGGGCCACTGATCTTTGCATTGACTGGAGCTCTGATACATGCTCAGAGTTCATGTATAATACCCAGCATCATTGTCTACAGCAAGCATAGGGAAAATATGTAGACCTATATTCCATTTTCAGTGCAGAACTGTTTTCAGAAATGGAAATGAAAGGCAAACTCCCTGAAGCTCAGTGTGTATATCAGAGCACTTGTGGATCTCTGAGAGGTGTGGGTGGCCTACAACAGTGGATTTTCTGCCTTAGGGGACCCATCCCACATCCAGATATCTCTTGCATAAACCTTGCAATTTGCTGTGATCCCATTTGCATTGCAGAGGATTCAGATGCACACTCATAGGTTGTGCTCTGGTAAGACCTGATGGGCCCAGTCTTCATCCTAGACACACAGATAGTGTATCTCAGAGTGTACCTGCACATACCACAGAGAGACTGGTGATGGTGTGCAAACAGTCATTCAGGCAACTTGTTACCTCCACTGATATTCTTTTAGTCAAACTTTTAATAAGCTCCTGTGGATCCCCAGATTTTAAAACCCTATGCTGTTAAAACATACATCTCAACAGATAGCCTAGTAGACTATTACTACTACTGATAGCAGACAAAAAACAAATAAAAAACTTTTCTTTTTTACTTGTAACAGCAGTACATCTTTTTGGAAATACTTGGTTTTCTGCTGTTGATATCCAGCAGGACTTGAACAACACAGAAATTCAGTTAGAGGTAGGTCCAGGAGGTAGGAATAAGAAACAGAGGGACACATGAATAGTGATTATCCATCCCTCTGTTATTTTTAATGCACAGCAGCTTACTGTGTGTGTTACAAAATGGTGTTCCTGTTTATAGGTTTTGCTTAATATAAAACAAAACACAAAACTATGGCAGAATTTTGACAGGCAGGGATCTACCCATCCAGCAGCATTCACTGGAAAGAAAGGCAGTGGGTATTGTCAGGTGCTTGATTTATAACAAGCCTAGATGAGGATGACAGCTGTGACTGATTATGGTGCCAGCAAAGTGGAATGGGATGTCAAAAGCAGACAGACTTTGTTAGAATTTGCTAGTTAAGACTGCAAGGTGTGTGTGTGTAAATCAGAGAAGTGGGGGGAGGAGCAGGGAGCCCGAAGAGTGGGGACTGGATAACTCAAGCCTCCAACTAACTGTTAAAGGTTTCATTTGGCTGCACACGAGTCTTTGTCCATATTGGTTTTACCTTCATTTTTTCTTTTCTCCATTTTGTTTTTTGTAAGAATGTGTTCCATTGTTAGCACCCATCAAACCTGACCTTTTCCCCATGTATTTATTCTAAAGTTGAGACTGTTACATGCTAGAACCTCATAAGTGTCTATTCGGCTGCATGAAGACTTGCCAAACTGCATGTGGATTGTCATGCATAGCCATGGTTTTCCAGGCCAGGAATGCCACAAAGAGAGCCCCAAGTAGACAATCTCTAAAAGCACCTCAAATTCACATTTACCCCTTGATGCTAGTCTGGGTTTTTGAAACTGGACTCCGAATATTTGAATGTTTTCAAGCCAACACACCAAGATTTCTGACTCAGTCGAAAGAGTCAGCTAGTAGAAGAATGTTACGCTGTCTCCCTTGCCAGGAACTATTGTATGGAAATGAAATGTCACTCCAGGATGAAGCAAAGACAGGTCGCCCATGTTGAGAATCTGCAATTAGGGCTTCAAGGAAAGTGTTCTGAGTTTGAAGGTGACAGGCAACAGTCTCTATCTATGAAGGTGAAAGCTGGTGTGAGGCCTACCTTGTCAACCTCTGTGCTTTAAGCCTTCTATATAGTATTATTTTTATATACTTGAATAGAGAAACTCTACTGTATTGTATTCTAGGATTTATTCCCAAGGGTTTGCATTTTGTATTGCACTGTTTTTCTGGTTTGAATTCTGTCTCCTGGGAAGGGAAAGGAAAAATTTTTATTTTTATTTTTTGGCCAGCACTTTTGGTGAACTCTGCAGCATGAAGAGAGTGACCTTTGTTCCAGAAATTTGTTAGATAGATGGATGGGTGCAACAGTGTTCCTCCACTCCAGGGGTGTCCAAACCTTTTGGCAGGAGGGCCACATCATGTCTCTGACACTGTGTCAGGGGCTGGGGGGAAAAAAAAGAATTAATTTACATTTAAAATTTGAATAAATTTACATAAATGAATATATTAGAGATGGAACTTATATGAATGAATGAAGGTCTTGCAATAGCTCAAGGCCTATAAAAGGCCTTGCACAAAGCAAGGCCAGCCTTTCCTTTGCTGCTGCTGCCACATCACAGGTGTGAAACAGCAAGCACTGGAGGGAGCCTTCGTCCCACAGCTCACGCAAGAGGTCAAACAGTTGGCTGTCACACTGAGTGCATTGCATCAGGCCAGTGCAGGCTCCAGCAAGTCTCCAGAGGGCCAGAGGCTCATTGGGGTCTAGGGTCTCCCTGAGGGCCAAATTAGGAGTCCTTGAGTACACTACCCAAAGTTAAGCCTATTTCCTTTCCTGTATCTGTAATGAATGAATAAAATATATTGGAAAAGAAAAAAAAAAGGAGTCCTTGAGATCCGCAAGTGGCCCCAGGGCCAGGGTTTGGGCACCCCTGCTCCATACCATACCATAATGCTAGATCATCTTGATTTTATAAGGAGTAGGATATTTGTGGCTTTCAAGCCCTATGGGGAGTCAAGTACTCCACACTCACAAGTATACCAGGTAGCAGATCTGGAGTAATTCACTATGATGAGGCACTGGTGTGCAGTGGGGAGCCATGGGGTTCTATCTCACAAAGTGGTAACTATAAACAAAGGAAACTTATTTAGAAAGGGCAGTGATTTCTGGACTTGGCCTTTGGATGTTATTAACCAATCAGAAACTTGAAGACAAACAAAAACTGTCCAGAACAAAGGAAAACTTTTGACCTTTTCCTTGTGTAAAATTTGTTTCTGAAAGGAGGTACCTTTCATGTACAGTATTTAAAAATTCTCATTTTGTTCTAAGTAAAACAACATAACAGTAGAACTTTGATAAGGTATCCTGCTAGTTCATCTCTCTTATAATTCAGTACAGGGTACCTATACTCAGGTTCCTGTTTCAATGTGACCAAGTGCACAGATGTCAGGGCAGGCACACCACCTCCACATGCTGTTCTGTGTGTGGAGCGCTATGTAGAAAAAGGGCTACTTTTGATCTCAAATCTAAAGCAGCTAATAATATAAAAGTCCTGTGCAAGTTCATCTCTGCCTTAATTGTCGTTAACAGGGTACATCTTTTCTTGTTCTTGTCCTGAGGTGGAGGTCAGAAATAATGAAAAGTTCATGCATTTAGATTATGTCAACAATGAAAGTAAGGTTACATTTGTGGGCTTTATTTTTTGAAGTTTCTCAGGAAATTATCTTAAAGATGATGGAGAACTAAGTGTGCGCACTTCTAAACAAATCATGTAAGATGAAAATATCTTGCTTGACCTTGTTATATTCATGTATGACAAAGTGTTTCAGACATTTCTTTAGGCTGCCTGATCCCAAAGGTTCTTGACAAAGTAACAAAGCATTAAAGTAAGCATAGAAGTCTTCATGAAGAATGTGAAAGATACAGACTGGCTTAAGAGCAAGGAGTTTAGCAGACATTTTGTATAGCTGGAATATGGCTTATTTGGGTTAAAATAGAAAATGTACACCCAAAACATTGGGTGGCTGCTCTGATCAGAAAGTTCATTCACGATTTGATCTTTAAAAAATAACCAGGTTAGGTATTATTTTGAGTTTAAAAGGTGTCCACAGATACAGTCACCAAGTGGTTAACTGCGACCAAAAAATCTTTTTCTGGATACCACTTACATAAGAACATAAGAAGAGCCCCACTGGATCAGGCCACAGGCCCATCTAGTCTAGTTTCCTGTATCTCACAGTGGCCCACCAAATGCCCCAAGGAGCACACAAGACAACAAGTGACCTGCATCCTGGTGCCATCCTCTGCATCTGGCATTCTGACATAGACCATTTCTGAAATCAGGAGATTGCACATACCTACCATGACTTGTAACCAATGATTGACTTTTCCTCCAGAAATTTGTACAATTCCCTCTTGAAGGCATCTAGGCAAGATGCCATCACCACTTCCTGTAGCAAGAAGTTCCACAGACTAATTACACACTGGGTAAATAAATATTTTCTTTTGTCTGTCCTAACTCTCCCAACACTCAATTTTAGTGGATGTCCTCTGGTTCTGGTGTTGTGCAAGAGGGAAAAGAACATCTTTCTATCCACTCTATCAATCCCCTGCATAATTTTGTATGTCTCTATCATGTTACCCCTCAGGTGCCTCTCTTCTAGACTAAAGAACCCCAAACACTGTAGCCTTTCGTTGTAAGGAAAGTGCCCCAGCCCGGTTATCATTTTGGTCCCTCTCTTCTGCACCTTTTCCATTTCCACGATATCCTTTTTGAGATGTGGCAACCAGAACTGAGAGCAAAGTCCAAAGTTCAGCTGAAATGTCTGCGTGACTTCCTCTTTGCCGACGATGCAGCTATCACTACCCACTCTGCCAAAGATCTCCAGCAGCTCATGGATCGTTTTAGCAAGGCCTGCCAAGATTTTGGACTGACAATCAGCCTGAAGAAAACACAGGTCATGGTTCAGGATGTGGACTCACCTCCCTGCATTACAATCTCTGCGCACGAACTGGAGGTTGTCCATGACTTTGTGTACCTTGGCTCAGCGATCTCTGACACTCTTTCTCTCGATACCGAACTAAACAAACGCATTGGTAAAGCAGCTACCACGTTTTCCAGACTCACAAAGAGAGTCTGGTCCAACAAGAAGCTGACGGAACATACCAAGATCCAGGTCTACAGAGCTTGCGTCCTGAGTACACTTCTGTACTGCAGCGAGTCATGGATTCTTCGCTCACAACAGGAGAGGAAACGGAACGCTTTCCACATGCGCTGCCTCCGACGCATTCTCGGCATTACCTGGCAGGACAAAGTTCCAAACAACACAGTCCTGGAACGTGCTGGAATCCCTAGCACGTATGCACTGCTGAAACAGAGACGCCTGCGTTGGCTCGGTCATGTCGTGAGAATGGATGACGGCCGGATCCCAAAGGATCTCCTCTATGGAGAACTCGTGCAAGGAAAGCGCCCTACAGGTAGACCACAGCTGTGATACAAGGACATCTGCAAGAGGGATCTGAAGGCCTTAGGAGTGGACCTCAACAAGTGGGAAACCTTGGCCTCTGAGCGGCCCGCTTGGAGGCAGGCTGTGCAGCATGGCCTTTCCCAGTTTGAAGAGACACTTGGCCAACAGGCTGAGGCAAAGAGGCAAAGAAGGAAGGCCCATAGCCAGGGAGACAGACCAGGGTCAGACTGCACTTGCTCCCATTGTGGATGGGATTGTTACAAGTGGATGGCACTTGCTCCCATTGTGGATGGGATTGAATTGGCCTTTTCAGCCACACTAGACGATGTTCCAAAACCACCTTTCAGAGCGCGATACCATAGTCTCTTGAGACTGAAGGTTGCCAACAACACTTGCCCTTGGATACTCAGACAAGGTGAAAAATCTGTCTCCTTTTCCCGACATTTTTTGTGCTCTCCTCCAAGTTCCTTGGGCTGTTGCAGCTGTGTTTTCAAAGGCTGACCTGAAGGGAGAGACTAGTCTAGCCCTTCGCCTGAATCCTGTATTCTGTGCCAGATGATTAGAAAACCTACCCAACATTTGTGAGCCTTTGTTTTTAATGGCACATTTTTAGAGCTAATTTTAAGACCCTCTGTGTGGTTGAGGTGCAGTTGAGGGTATTTTTACAGAAATGGTTTTGAAAACTAGGTTCCTGCCAAACAACATTGTGTAAATACTGGATAGATATACTATTCACAGATGATTTTGCAAGCTGTGAACATTTATAAAGGATTTTCTGAAGAAGGTGGCCAGACTATCCAGATGGACGGCCCAATCCAACCTAAATCCTTGGCTAGTTAAATGCGCCTATATGTGCATTCCACCAGGAAGATCTAGGCAGAAGTTGCTGGAAGTCCTGGGACAGTGTTGACTAACACAGTTGCTGCTGGCTGCACAGCCCAGCCCAGCCACCATCTGCTGGCAAAAGGTAAGGTAACAGTAGGCAGAATGGGGAGGAGAGGAGGAGGAACAGGGGAGTTTCTTGGCAGCGAGAGGGTGAGGAAGGAAGCAGAATGAGGGAGAAAGAAGGCAGAATTGGTGGCATCAGCATGTGGCAGAATCCTACCTTCTCCCTTTTTTCTGCCTTTACATGCTTTAACCCTGTGCCAGCAAAATAGCTGCCTGGAAGAGAGAAAGATGACCCTGGTGAAGCAATTAACCCCTTCATCTCTCTCCTATATGTCTGAGCACTGGGAATAATAAGAGCCATCTGTTGGAAAAGGGAGTTCTGGGGATCTAGCAAACAGAGCAATCAGCAGAACTCTTTTCCTATGGTAAGCACCACTAACTTGCTGTTGTCAGTAAACACACACAGGAACAGAGGCAGTTAAGTTTCGAAAAGAAATACTCACAGTTTTACAGTTGTCACAACATCTGAAGGAAGAAAGGCTTCTACTACTTATGGAACAGAGAACTCTATTGCTTAAAGGTTCTCAAACTGGAGCATCATGATGCCCGAGCCTGAGGATCCCTGCCTGTATTCCATTATGGGGCAGGGAGGGGGGAATGCAGCAACACGATCCCCAGGATTGTGCTGCTGTTGGAGGGGGGCTGTTGGCAACCTTCAGTCTCGAAAGACTATGGTATCGCACTCTTTTACTTACACAAGGCAGTAGCAGGGATGTCCCATGGAAGTCTCCGCAGGACTCCCAAAGCCTTGGAAAAATGTAAAAATAATGATCAAGACCCACTTCTGGATTGTAATCCTGCTGCCCCCTAAGAATCTGATAGGGGTATGGGGTTGCAACTGCAAAACAGAGCACACATTTTGCATGCAGAAGGTCTCAGATTCAATCCCTGAAATCTCTAGATAAGGCAGGGAAAAGGCTCGTGTGTGAGATTCTTGACAGACACTGTTAGTTAATGTAAACAGTACTGAACTAATTGCACAAATGGTAGCTTCCTCTGTTCCTGTGATGATTTCCTGTCATTTAACAATCTCTCAAAATCTGCCACCTAAGGTTGGCCACCTCACCTTAGGAATGGGTTAAGTCAGAATGCCAGATGTAGGGGAGAGCACCAGGACGAGGTCTCTTGTTATCTGGTGTGCTCCCTGGGGCATTTGGTGGGCCGCTGTGAGATACAGGAAGCTGGACTGGATGGGCCTATGGCCTGATCCAGTGGGGCTGTTCTTATGTTCTTATGTTCTTAACATGCCTAAAGTAGGGTTGGCCCTGGTATCTTCCCTACTAGACCATGTCCTGTTTAATCATTGATCAGCTTCATTTTGTCTCCACTCTGCTTATTTTTTCCTTCACCCAGGCTTGCCTTTTTTTCAAAAACTGTTCCTCAACCTTCACAGGAACTAGATGAATCAATGGACTATTATTATTTGAACCAACTTCAATAACTAAGCAGCAGCAGTAAGGCCTTCAGTAGCATTGCTCTCAGACATCAGCATATATTATTTGGCAGATTATGTAATAGAGCTAGACATGACACAATCACAGAAGATAAATTCATACTGTATTTAGTCCAAATTATTATAGATTTTCTTTCAGTACTAAAAGATTTTTTTAAAATCTCTTTTTTTTTAATCCTGGAAGTTGATTATCTTGTGAGGTTTGGGTTAGTTCATGATCAAAACAATTGTCTACCTGAGAACAGAACAAACAAATAACAGAGCGAAGAGAATGATTGAGCTACTCCATAATTGAGGCAAGGAGAAAAATTATAAGCCAATTGAATGCCGGTCTTCCTTGAAAATGAAGCTGGATTAAAACCTTTGTGGCACAAAGCAGGATACGTGCAAGTTTTAAACAGTCCTCGGTGAAGGAATTAGTTTAAGGTGCACATTTGTTGAACCAGGATCATTGGATATTTCACAATAGAAAGTTTTGAATCATGCCTTGAAAGAGTTTTTTGGAGCACTGGAGCCATAAGGCATTCTATTGTGTGAAATTCACTAATAGTCTAATTACCAGCATGTGGCAATATCTTTCATATCAGACAGCATTTTGCAATAGCATCCCATTTCTATTGAAGCAGGTATCATGCTACCCTCTTCTATTGAGAGACTGATGACACCACGCATTCATCTCAAAGCTCTCTGTGAAGACAGGTTCATTATAAAGCAGAACACAAACATCCTGTTTGAAAAGACACGTCAGCCCTCCAGAGAAACTGCAATGCAAAGTGGCAGGCAACTGGATTTGAAATTTGACGCTCATAAAAGAATTTTAACGAAGTGATTACTGGGCCCTGGAATAGAGATGTTCAGCCATCTCTAGGAAATGTGGACATCCAGCTCTTCTTAATCTTAAATGGATTAGGCATCCATGTCTGCCTGTGGCTTTGAAAATGCAGGTGATTGTTCTTCATTTGTTAAGCCATGCACAGATCTCAGTGAGAACCAGTTCACAGTTTTCCCTTCGGGATCTTTAAAGGGCTGTGAACAGTAGCTGAAAACTCCACTAGGTTTCAGCACCGCAATGTGTCTTGTAACCGTGTGGGTGCAAGCGCATGAGTAGTCCTGTTAAAATTAAGCGTGCACTGAGGAGTACCCTGCTGTGCCATGTCATCCTGGAGCAAGCACAGACAAATGATAACATGCCTGGGGTACCTCTAATCAGCTGGGAAGGTGACTGTGCCTGTATTTTCCTGCCAAATATTGAGGGGAATATTCTTGCATTTCTGCACCTGATCAGAAATTTAGGGAAACAAGAATCTCCTCTACATTTTGCACAAGAGCCCAGTCTTCCAAAGTGTTGCATGCACATCATCCTAAATTGGTAAAGGTGTTACCAAAAGGGCTGTTTTGTTTAGGGGAATTGTTACACTGCCCTTATTGGAACATTAGGATCGTAGGCTGGATAATAAGATGGCATAATGCAGAGAAATTCCCTTTTGCTTAAAGAGGAGACGGAGAGAAAGATAACTTTCAATAAAAGATTATGGTTTATTACAAAAGAACAAAGGCAAACATAATGCACATGGAGAAATGATATTTCTTGGTCCTAATGCTTGAATACAGTGTACCTAGCTTTCATGGTGGTTGCGTGTGAAGAGTATTTGGTGCATCCAAGGAAAACAGATAAGGAAGGGGGGTTGTAGGGGTCCCTGCTCTGCCAACCCCAGCTGCTAACTAAAGATGGGGTGAGAAGGGGAGAAAAAGGGGGGGAAGGGAAAGAGTTCCAGGCGCAAGGTAGTTACCTGTCCTGTAGAGCAGTTGGGGGAGGGGAGAGTCCTGTGGAGAGGACCCTCTGACACAACACAAATGTGTTGGGCCTTGGAGAGAGAGGAAGCCCTCTCTTATAAGGGGTTGGGAGACAGTGCCTATGTGCTGAGCTGGAAGGTAGCTTGACTGCTGGTTGCTTAACTAAATGCTGGGTGCTTGGAGTAATGGGGATCAGGATGTACTTATCAGTTATCAGCAAAATTCAATCAGGGGGTGATGGCTGGCTTCCTAGAAAGGGGAACTTAACAAAGACTGTGTGGGAAAAATATAGGATGTAGGTACAAAACAATGAATCAGAAACAGAATTTCAACACCAAAATCATGGAAGGCAGTTCAAGTTTGCATACAGTAATGTTGGAGATGCTTAAACAGTGATTGGATAAAGACACAAGACTTCGTCCCATAATGTGTGACTATGGGGGGGAGGGGTTGCGTAACCCTTGTGGCTTGACCAGAGTCCTGGAAATGTGGCCTGTATGCTGGGAGAACAGTTTAGCTTGCATGATATTATAGTCCATAATAGCATAACCAGATATATAGAGAGAACATCACTGCTAAAAGGCAAAAGGGGATTTTCACGTAACAAAGGGTGATCTGCATGTGATTCTCTCCATGTTACTGCCCTAAATGGGGTGATCACATACACTAATCCAGTAGGTTCCAACTTTTTAGCACTGGGACCCACTTTTTAAAACAACACTGTATTGGGCCCCACTCAGCTTTGAGACTTAAAAAAAAAAGTGTCACCTGCTGAAGCTGCTGTTTTTATCCGTTTTACTATGGTGGGAGACCACCCTCTGGAGTGTTTGTTAAGCTCCACGTTCATCAGATTGGGACCATTCTGGTGCCCTTGCACCTCCTTTGCCTAGCTTTCAATAAGAGCAGAAGCACATTTGCCTACTCCTGAAAAAAGGCACACATGCTGCTCAATTTCACTTTCCATTGCTTGTTAGCATGGAGAGGGGAACTTCCTTCTTGAGAGTTTTTTGGGGTTTGCATTCATCAGATCAGGGGCATTCTGGTTGCATTGCATTCCTCTTGGTCTCCTCTTTCAAGTGGACCAAGGCACATTCACCTACTCATGAGTAGACACGCACATGCCTATCAGTTTCACTTTCCATAGGGCTCAATCCCAAAGGATCTCCTCTATGGAGAACTCGTGCAAGGAAAGCGCCCTACAGGTAGACCACAGCTGCGATACAAGGACATCTGCAAGAGGGATCTGAAGGCCTTAGGAGTGGACCTCAACAAGTGGGAAACCCTGGCCTTGAGCGGCCCGCTTGGAGGCAGGCTGTGCAGCATGGCCTTTCCCAGTTTGAAGAGACACTTGGCCAACAGTCTGAGGCAAAGACGCAAAGAAGGGCAGCCCATAGCCAGGGAGACAGACCAGGGACAGACTGCACTTGCTCCCGTTGTGGAAGGGATTGTCACTCCCGAATTGGCCTTTTCAGCCACACTAGACGATGTTCGAAAACCACCTTTCAGAGCGCGATACCATAGTCTCTCGAGACTGAAGGTTGCCAACACAGGGCTCAATACATTTTTTTGTCTGCTATATACTTGTCAGTTTTGTGACCCACCAAACATTAATTGTGACCCACAGTTTGGGAACTGCTGCACTAATCTGTTCTATCTCAGAACCATCCATAGATGCATTTCCCTGTTGTCCAATGTTTGCAACCACACTCTCATGTGACCAATCAAATACATTGCCCAAACCAACCTCTATATAGATTTGTTGCAGTTTTGCTGGCAGAGCTGGGGTTTTCAGTTCTGAAATGGAATGGAATTTTTTGATAGGCAAGTGTTTAGAAAAGTCTTAGGGGATGTACACTTATCTTGTTCAGGGCACAATTATTTTCCTGTTTTTACTTCCTGATTCACCCAGTGTTAATCACATTTGGGTAATCACAAAAGTTAATCACATTTGAAAACAGCAACTAAACACAAGGTACTATTTTCTAACCTGCAATCAGCGTAGAAGAAATAATTATCATGTTAAAAGTTTTTTAACAGCCTCTTCACACAACAGGGTTAGATTTAGCACTACTCATTTTAAGGTTTTTTTAAAAGATAAATAACAAATAGAATGCTGTCAAACTAATGCACTGTATGAGTTTTATATTTGGGAGATAACATTTTTCAAGAAGTACATTTCGTCATAAAAGTAATGTTTCTACTTTGTGTGTAAGGGGATAATGGCATAATTTTATTTATTTACTAAAAATACCTTTGTCTCTCTTTTTTGCTCCAGTTTGGAGTACCCAAAGTGGCTAATGATAGAACACCCTGGTTCCATCATAACAATCCACTAGCATTATAAATATGCATTCTGCTGTGCTGTCATGAAAAACTTGTGAGAAGCTCTAAGCATCATAAGGAGTCTTTTCAAATCAATGAAATCACTTTGGGCAGAGCTAGGTGAATGTATGTGCCAAATAACCTTTCATACTCCAGGTATCT
The DNA here is from genome assembly GCF_035046505.1 of Tiliqua scincoides. Classification (NCBI taxonomy): domain Eukaryota; kingdom Metazoa; phylum Chordata; class Lepidosauria; order Squamata; family Scincidae; genus Tiliqua; species Tiliqua scincoides. Next base: position 175,969,310 of record NC_089822.1, read on the forward strand.
GTCATCTTATTTTGTTTGAAAGATGTATTTCTCTAGCTGACCAGTACTATTGAGATGCTGGCATGGTGTCTGTCCCATCCTAAACCTATCCTGGCAATGCCACACCAATGGTTCACCAATGCTGGCACAATAAGGACCCAAAGCCAAGCCTGTCCTGGCACAACAATGCTGGCATAACCCTTCCCATTAACCTTCCCAGCTTTCATGGAAACACCAACAAAGCCTGTTATCCACAGAGTGGCGTCCTTATGGTAGTGCATCATCACCAAGACATTGGTGCATTATCTGTGTGTTTGTGCCAGGAAGTGGCAGCATCATCTATGTGATATTCATTTGTCCTCACTGTAAAGTTGGTGCATCATCCTTGTGACATCTGTGCATCATTGGTGTGATGTCTCCAAGGAACCAATCACTGCATCCAATCATCCTCAACACTGGCAGCAGAGAAGTGTCACCAGGGTGAACTGAGCAGGTGCAAGAACAATGAGCTACCAGTGCTGGAGGGGCGTCCTCCCCTACCAGCCACAATGAATTAATAACACAGCTGCAGGACCATCTCAACCATGGGGAGATGCCTCAAGGACACCACACACAAATACACACCAGCCAACACAAGGATGTCATAGCAGCCATGCTGCACACAGGAGTTACAATGGCATCAACAGCGAAGGGCCAAAAGCAAAGACTGCTAAAGACTCTGTGCATAACATTCAAGTTCCCTCATCCCACCCATATAAAGACATAAGTTCAAGGAATACCTTTTGAGCAGAGCATAGATAAAAAGATAGTTCCACTTGTGAAACAAGCACACAAGGTCCTCCATGGCAAAGGTTCAGGTGAGGGGATCTGCCAGCTGGAAGGACCTCTCTTGCCAGGGGAGGGACTGGAATGAGTTGCAAGGGGAGCCTCAACAGCACTCAGGCAAAGCAGGATGCTGATGGCTCACTGCACAAAGGGGCAGGCTAGACAAGGTGGGTGCCCTGCAGGTTAGGAAAAGTCCATGCCTGAACCCATATTTTGCATGACTGGGCAGAAAAACCCATGGCAGGGACAAAAGGAGAGAGGGAACTAGGTCTATAACCCACATCAGCCACTCCACAAAGTTGATCTCCAATCACACAACCACAGCAGGAGACAGGCTGAGTTGCCAGCATAAATAAAAAAAAAAAGATATATTTGAAGGTTAACCTTTGAAAGCTCACTCAGTGATTAGCTCCACTGTGTTTGGTAGGATGTACCACTCCCAGTTAAACTTGCATAGGTTTGTAGCTTTGCGATACAATCTTATACACAATTAGTGCCAGTGTCCCTGCCTTGCCAGCAGCATGTGATGGGGTGCTGAAACGTGAAAGGACTCCAGATCAGTGTTTGGACACTTCTGGCAATGCCCATACCTGGCATTCACCAAGAGAGCAGACACTTGGTGCTACTAGCTCTTGCAAAAGGAAAAAATGGTTAGACAATACTCTGTATGCCACAGAAATATTTGTCAGTGCTGAAAGTGTATGTGGTGGGGTAGAGACATGAGAGAGAGAGAGAGGCAGTATAATTATGTTGTAGCATATTGAATCCTTTCCCATCCATTGCTTACGTGTGTGTGAGATGTGTTCTTCTTGCTCTCCTGGCTGGAGTGGGCATCCCACCTGGGGTGTGTGGCAGGCATCTCCCTGGGGCAGAGGACCTGCAAGAAGAATACTAAGGAAGCAGATGGTAACAAAGTGTCTTGCTTTACATGTTGTTGTCAGCACAGCAGGCTGATTCTATAAAGGGCCCTTTCTTCATAGTGCTCATCAACAGTCTCCACATGTGAGCTACCTGAGGCCAGAAAAGGCCACATGCCCTTTGATATGAGCTTTGATTTTCCCAGCAGGGGCTTAAGTACTGGGTTTCGTATACTGTGATTGACGGTGAGGTGCAGCCTGTATCCTATGCCTCACCATAGAAAGGAGACAGAAGGTGGACTCTTCTGGTGCGTGGGTGTTTTAAATCTGCATGCCAGCTCTGATGTTTTCTGCTGTAGTCGGGAGGGGCTTTCTGTTATAGCAGTCACCAGCTTCTCGCTGCCCTGCCCAGGTCTCCACCCTCTTTAGGGACTTATTCAAGCTGATGTTACATCTGTGGTGAGAGCTTGCTAGTGTAGCATTGCACTGACATTCAGTTCCATCTACAATGCACTGACAGGACTTTGACTGTGTCTTGGCAGGGTTGCAGTTGTGCTGGAATCTGGGAGTGTATGTCATATCCTATAGTGCTAAGAATGGTACTTCTAAATTATAATATTGGGCTCCCTGTGTAACTCTATGATGTCTCTCAGATAGTCCTTGAAAAAGATGGTGGCTCAGGCAAATTTACCTCATGCTCAGCCTAATACTTCTTTTTGGCTAACGTCCTTTGACAAGAAAATTCAAAGGCAGCACCTGACAGATGCTACCATACAGATGACACCACCACTCCTGCTGTAGGAGAAGTGGCAATGTGTCAACAGAACATATGTGTTCATGCAGACAACAACATTGCTGGGTAAAAAACCAAATGGCAAACATTTAATACATGAAAACTGGGCTTTAGCCCAAGAACTGAAAATTGATTAACCACAACTATACTTTACTGAAATAAGGCATATTTTTAGCAGCTCACATTGTATTTTCTACATGAGCTTTGTTCTGGATGAATGATTATCTCTTCAGGGATCCTCATTCTATGCCTAGATATTGAACACAAGAGGTTAGAAATATTAATTGCTTTTCTTGACAATAAGCTGTTGAAAAACAATTGTCCTAAACCATGAATCAGTACATCAAAGAGAAACTCTGGGCCTGAAGGAAGGGTGAGTGACATTCATTCAAATTTTAAAAAATCACTCAGATGGCAGAATCAATATCATAGTTGATGGGAAATATATTTGGACACTGTCCTAGGTAATCTAGAACAGACCAGAGCAAGATTTTCCTGTGTAGTCTGTGAAAAATGACATTGTCTTCTCAATCACTGTACTGATAGATGATTCTATAGCTGCAAACATAAAGAGATGTTCATATTGGTATATATACAAGTGCAACTATAAAATGCTCCAGGAATAAGGGAATATGATACACCATCTTGCCAGTTCCAAAGGTAATGTGCTTAACCCCTTCCTATGAAGTTCTGTTTTGTTCACCTCTCATAAGAAACAGCACCTGAGTGAAACCTGAATCCCTGCACATTGCATTCAGGTACCCCATTTTTCCCTTGTGTGTGTGTGTCTCTCTCACTTAAGAACATAAGAACATAAGAACAGCCCCACTGGATCAGGCCATAGGCCCATCTAGTCCAGCTTCCTGTATCTCACAGCGGCCCACCAAATGCCCCAGGGAGCACACCAGATAACAAGAGACCTCATCCTGGTGCCCTCCCCTACATCTGGCATTCTGACTTAACCCATTCCTAAAATCAGGAGGTTGCGCATACACATCATGGCTTGTACCCCATAATGGATTTTTCCTCCAGAAACTTGTCCAATCCCCTTTTAAAGGCGTCTAGGCTAGACGCCAGCACCACATCCTGTGGCAAGGAGTTCCACAGACCGACCACGCGCTGAGTAAAGAAATATTTTCTTTTGTCTGTCCTAACCCGCCCAACACTCAATTTTAGTGGATGTCCCCTGGTTCTGGTATTATGTGAGAGTGTAAAGAGCATCTCCCTATCCACTCTGTCCATCCCCTGCATAATTTTGTATGTCTCAATCATGTCCCCCCTCAAGCGTCTCTTTTCTAGGCTGAAGAGACCCAAACGCCGTAGCCTTTCCTCATAAGGAAGGTGCCCCAGCCCCGTAATCATCTTAGTCGCTCTCTTTTGCACCTTATTCCACTTATTACATTTATTCCCCACTGTTTCTCCCAAGAGCTCACAGCAACTTACATATGTTTCCCAAGCCGTCTCCCATGTAGGCAGTACTGGACTTATGTAGCTTCAGCTCCAGTGGTAGCAGGATATGTCATGTGCTTCAAATCCATGTTCTGCAGTTCTCTTGTTAGTCAGAACCACTCATTTTACGCTCCCAAGTCTGTATGCAGTTTCAGGTTTATGGCTGCCTACGCAAGTAGTGTAACAGCTGTGAGCTGGAGTGAGGAGCATTGGAAATGCAGATGTGTGAAATGGATTGGGACATGATGCACAAATAGGTGTGTGAATTCCTTATTGTATGTTCTGCATTGACAGTCCCTAAGCAGATTTCACTTGTCTCTTCCTGATTGTCTCAGTCATTGCAGGTAGATTGTATCATTGAGATTCAGCTTTCAGGGACATGATTACCAAGATATAAGTTCAATGCCCTTGGAATGACACATACACCTTATTTCTAAGCTGTCGGGCAAACTACTGGCAAAGGATCTGCTCCACCTAGTGGAGAACAAATCTTTCAGCCCTAAATTAGTAGTAGTAGTAAAAACAATGGCCTTATAGCCAGTAATCAATTGCATCGAGAGAATCTACATGTGTATGCAAACACTGTGCATACATGGGCCAGCCTAAAGGTAAGAATATGTTAAAGATGATGCCATTCTGTATGGAGCCCAGAATACATGAGTGTTTTATATATCCTGACATCTCATTTAAACGGAATCTTACCCAGGCACCTTGGGTGCTTACTTTTGTGATCATAATTTTTAATTGGTACAGACTCATAGTCTAAGGTCATTACAATCCAAAATTGAAAGAAACACACTATTCCCTATAAAGAGGAATATGCTATAATTATTCCATATCCTACAGCTTAGACAGAGAGAGAGAGAGAGAGAGAGAGAGCATCTTTACACAAGTGACATAGTAAAGAATGTAAAATATTCAGATATACATCTCAGATATAAAGTATCAAGTAAGATGATCAAAAAGACAAGACATCCCACTCTGTTTTTCATGCTGGGCTCAAATTTTCTTAGCTGCCAGAGCAAACTTTGTAACTCCTATGGTATAAACAAATCATTGCCTGAAAGAACAAAACACATCTGCTAGACATAGAATTGGCTTATTGGTGAGTGACTGTAAAATGCTGGCGAAAAAATCTACCTGGAGGGAGATGATATGAAGACAAATAGATCAGGGGTGGCTCAGCCACAGCTTGGGAGACACATGTGGCCATTTGACTTATTATGTGTTTCTCAGAAATTTGTTGGCTGAGCTCCTTTATGCCTTACAATTAAAATAAAAAGTAAATAAGAAATTTTCAAACTTTATAATTATTTACTGAGAGTTTACTGGATTAAGATGCAAGTTTAATGTTCATGGTGCATATATTTAAGAATTTAAAAGCTTCTTAAAACATTGCGGTTCTCAAACATCCGAAGCGTATGTGGCTCTTATGACAAGCAAGTTTGGCCACCCCTGCAATAGATAATACATATTCTCTATCTTCCTAGACCCACAGATACAAAACACACTAATGAACTTCACTTCCTAAAATAGCAAGGTCCTATGCTGAGGGCTGAAAGGAGGTTTCTTAAAGGAGGGATGTGATTTGTCCATTCTTTCATGCATGCAGGAGCCTCCTCTTTATCAGTCTGTTCACTATAAGGATTTTCACTTACCCATACTGCACATATTAAGACCATTTCAAGATTTTCAATATAAGGTCCAGGAATGAGGGGGGGGGGAGAGTCAAGTCTTGTAGAGGTCTACCTCCCATTTTATCCAATGGGTTGACCTGCCCTAAACTTTGAGCTCTAGAGACAGAGAAGGGGACAAATTTGCCTTGCATGCCTAGGAAGGAATTCCAGGAAGTTGGATTGAAGTTTTGATTTCTCCCCTAGGTAGGTCATAGGTCCAGCAGGGCCCCCTTTCTTTGGTGTACTCCTGCATGTTTTAGGAAAGTATTCTTCTGGAGCTTTGGAGAATGGGGTGCAGCTCAGGAAGAGGCACTCCTTTGTGTGAGACATACCAGATGCCTGAGGGGTAGTGAGTCCCTATCCTTTCAAGATGTGTGCATTATATGCTCCCTTTTACAGTGTATCTGTTTTTGTACAAATTACTGTGAATGTGTGTCCTAAAGGACAGAAGAAAACAAAAAATCATGGGAAAAGTGGAAAAACAGGTGAAATATAGGAGTTGCTCATAGTTTGCAGCTAAAGCTTGAGATACTAATGGCCCACTCCTTTTCAAATTCTGAACCCCAATGCAACTTCAAGGCACTCCCAAAGAAGGGGAACAAACATCCCCTTACCTTGAGGAGGCCTCCGTGACTGCCCCCCATCACAAGCTGCAGAGCATGCCCCATTGGCACAGCTGTATTGGTGCCAAAGAATTAGATAGGATTGGGTCCTAAACCTCATAATGTGATGCTAGAACTTCTGAAACATTTTCATCATCCAACACTTTATTGATGCTGTATAATGTTATTAATTGTTTATTCTATGTTATCAGGCCACACAACTTCTTCGTTATGGTAACAGGCATTTAGAGTGATTTTGGGTGAACTTGTAATTACTTTGGAACAGGTTAGAATTTTTCCCATTGAATAATGTAATAGTTATACTCATCTGGATTTTCATTAAAAGGGTTGTTTTCAGGAACAAATTGGGTATGGATAATGGGTGAAGAGTGTAATTATATACTGTAGATATCGATATAATATCAGGTCAGCTCTAGTACAAATTTCAGCATAAATGTGGGATGTGACACTGGGAAAATTGCATGGGGGGAAGGGCTAAACCCATGGTTGGCATCAGAGCTTGGGCGGTTCAGGCACTGACTATGGGCAGAAGGTCTACTGAGCTACTAAGCTCCTTAACCCTCAGTATTGCTGACAGTGGGACAGCATGGAGCTCAGGGTAGAGCTTTGCCACAGGGTATAGCAATGTAGCACCATCACTGATTTAAACCCCTGCTCTCAATGTTACTACCCCTGCTCCTATTTAAAGAACAATCAGAAGTTGGATATGCAGTGATGTACTTCTTGTCACATCTAGTTTGACTCTCTGAGTAGACAATACTGGTTGATGGGCCAACAGTCTGACTCAGTAAAGAGCTGGTATTGCATAGAGGCTAAGGGCACAATCCTAACATGATGTTAGGGCAGCACAAGTCCCTATAAAGCACTTTCACGCCACTCTGGAGGCGTTTGGTTGGTGCAAGGGACTTGTGCCTGCCTCCCTGTGGCGTTGCAGGCCCCGGGGAAGGTGAGATTGCACTGGCTGAGTTCGGCCGGCAAAGGGATCTGGGGAGGGCAGGGATGAGGTGGGAGGGAGGTGTTCTGGGGCAGGGGAGGGCGAGTGTGGGCGTTCCCAGGGGTGAGCAGGGAGTGGGAGTCGGAGCCAGGATCTGGCGGTTATTCCAGATCCTAATCTAGTTCCCAGGCAGCCTGGGTCAGCCCTGCACTGCTCAGATTTGTGCTATATCTCTAGGTGGTGTAGATCCTAGTCGCCCCATTGGGGCTGCAGTGGCTCTCCCCAAGGTAAGGGGAAGTGATTCCTCTTGCCCCAGGCTGAGCCACTAAGTACCTGGGTCTTGCACTAGATACAGCGCAGGTCCACTGGCCTGCCTGTTCCAGCGCAAGTTAGGATAGAGCTGTAAGGGCCCAATCCTAACCAACTTTCCAGCACCCGTGCAGCTGTAATGCACGAGGGCTACAACCCCATACACCAGTCGTTCCCAAACTGGTCAGTCATGACCCACCAGCCTGGGCAGCCCTTGTCCCTGGCGTCTTAAGGGGTAGGGGGGAAGGCAGTGACACAATCCCGAGGATTGCCTCTGCTGGCCTCCAGGGGGTGCAGGGAGTCCCCCAGATGCCTATTCAGGGCTCCCCAAGCCTTAGAAAAGTTTCTACAAAGCAATCAGAAACCACTTCCAGTTCCACAATCGAAAACTGGAAGTGGTTTCTGATCACTATTTTTAACTTTTCTATGGCTTGGGGAACCCTGCAGAGGCATCTTAACTTAGGCACATGTTAAATTTGGCAATTAACTTTAGCACATGTTCTTTTTCTCCTCCTTTTCTTCATTTATCTAGGCAAGATAGGGTAGAATATTGCTGATAGCAAACAGAGTTAACACAGCAATTTGTTAACGTCTGTGAAGACAAATAACTCTCCTACTATGTCTAGTCTCAGTACGTAGCTTAGCAATGAATGAAACCTGTGAGCTTCAATTTTCTGCCACGCCATTACAGCCCATTTAGTAGCAATTAATACATTAGTATATTGGTTTTAAATAGGATATAACTATGGAAAGCAATGAACTCTAAATTGGTGAAATGTATTTTTGCTCAGAGATTCTAGGAACATGTTTGGGCCGCTGCTTCTCTGTGTCTAAGAAACGCTTTCTTCAGTTAGTTTTCTATTAATGTCCACGCTTGGGAATATGTAGCTCTCCTATCATAAACTATCGTGAGCTTTGCTTTTATAGTGTTTTTCTCCATATTTCATGTTATCTCATGACATCACGGTCTGAAGGATTATAATCAGAGAGTGATGGCGGAGCAATCATGTTCCACTTCCGGTTTTGCAGAGGTGGAGTGCAATTGCTCCACTTTCACTTTTGGAACACATCCCATTGGCACAGCTGTACCAGTGCTGGAAAGTTGGTTAGGATTTGGGCCTTTGTGTGAAGCAGCTCTATTAATTTCTTTATTTATTAACAGTATTTTTACTCCTCCTATCTTCCCAAGGGGGAATGCTTTCTGGCACTCATTAAAAAAAATAACTTCCTATAAGTACAATAAACCCAAGTCAACCATTTTATATATCCACTTGCATCACTAGGGATCACGTCACCCGGTGCAGGATGCCAGCATGTCACTCCTCATGCAGCAGGTGGGGCAACACCCCAGGTGGTGAGCGTGGTAACGTACCATCACTCTGCCCCACTGGTTTTTTGGCTGTACCATTTGATAGAACATATTCTGCATGAAATTACACATTGATTGATATATAACATGATGGTATTATTCTTCCAAATTATGATTTTAGTTATTTTGGTCACTAGCGGTGTCACACCCACCCCCGGATGTCAACTTACTAACACCTTATTGCAGCAGTTCTAAAACTTTAAGCACTGGGACCCTTATCAGCTGAAGCCTCTGTTTTGATCCTTTTTAGTGGAGGGGGGGGAGGCTGCCTTCTGGAGCACTTGTTTAGCTCCAGGTGCATAGGATCAGGACCATTCTGGTAGCCTTGCACTTTCCTTCACCTGATCTTCCACACCAGCCAAGGCACATTTGCTTACTCACGAGTAAACTTGACCATGAGGCTTAGTTTTGGTTTCCATAAGGCTCAATACATTCATCTTCTTGAAGGGAGGAACTTTCTTCTCAGGTGTATTTTTGGGCTACATTCATTGGGTGAGGACCATTCTGGTGTCATTGGATTCAACTCAGCCTGCCCTTTCCGACAGACTAATGCAAGTTCCATAGGGATCCATGCATTTTTTGTTCTCCAGTTTTTTGGCCATAACTTTTGATAAAAAGGAGATATTTCACTCTGGTTTTTTGCATTGCCTTCTGCTTGAAATTCCGCATCCAATGGTATATAATATGATGGGGTTACTCCAAACTACTGTGATTTTAGTGCATCACCCCCTGTGTGGGTCACCCCCCTGTGTGCGTCACCTGGTGCGGCCCGCACCCCTCGAGCAATGCCACTGATATATCATATAGACAGGAAATCATATCATACAGCAAATTATATCATAAAAGTTTTAAGTATGCATAACTGTATGCAAAAACGGAAACACATATCTAAAAATAATTTTCACCCTATAACAACTTATATAAATGATTACTGTTACTTTCTGCTTCTCATTGGACTAGATGGTTTAAGAGAAGAAGAATGCAACAGGTAATCTCTCTCTCTCTCTTCTCTCTCTCTCTCTCTCTCTCTCTCTCTCTCTCTCTCTCTCATATTGGAGCAATGCTGACTATTACAGAGACTGTGTGTTCTGGCCTACTCGTTATTGTCACTCTCGTGTTCCTCCAATACACCTGTTTCAATAAGCTCCACAGCTTGCATATTGTAAAGCCCTCCAGATGCAAATGTAACTCTCCACACCATTTATATCAAGCTCTAAACCTTGTCACTTGGGGAGGGTCCCCACCCATCCTCTCTGCTGCAATGCAGTTTAGGCTTCGGTATTCAGCACCCAATGCTTTGCAAGAGAAGCAACACAATAATTCCCCCAAGCATGCAGGTATGGAATGACCACTGTAATGTTACAAATTTAATTTCTTTGCATTTTCTTCCTAGTAATATTAATAGCAAAGATTACTTTTGCAACAGCAGTTAGATAAGGAAGGAGCTTCCTGTGCTCACTGCCTGCCATAGTATTAGCTTTAGCTTTCATATTAATTTGATTGAAAAAGGCACATATAATCTATGCCGTGCTCAGTGTATTTAACAATCTCTGAGAAGTAGGGGAGAAATAGGGATTTACCAGGCATAGGAAAAAGTCAGATATCATGCAAGATTTCCTGTTTTTTCAAGGAAAAGTGATAATCTAATATGAAACGCGTGAGCTAGAGATCATAGATAGAATCATAGAGCTGGAAGGGCCTCACAAGTTCATCTAGTCCAACCTCCTGCCTATAACAGGAAATCCCCCCTTGAGCCTCTGCTTGAAAATCTCCAGTGCGGGAGATCTCCCTTGGTAATTGGTTCCACTGCCAAACTGCCCTTACAGTTAAGATGGCGTGGTATTCTCCCTTAACCAGAATCTAAGTTAGAAGTACAATTACCAGTCTGGGTAAAGGCATTTCTGGTGTGACTCAGGACCTGCAGTTTTCTGGAGACTGATAGTCTGTTGTGGAAATGCATTTAGAGGGCAGGTAGAGCAGCTTAGGAGGAAACACTATGTCTATCTCCCATGCATAGGTACAGAGAGTCAGACCTTTGGTTCATTCAACTTGGTTTTATCTACACTGACTAGATACTGTAGTAGGCTCTCCAGGGTTTCAGATCTTTCCTACCCATTCCTGGAGACGGCAAGAATTGAACCTGGGATGTATTGCATGCAAAGCATCTTCTACATTGAGCTACACTGAGTCCCTTAGGACTTTACACCAAGCTGGTGGTGCACCAAGGAAGCAGCAATGTCACCTGCAGTACCCTGCAGCCCCAGAACAAACCTGTGAGACCTAGTGTGGCCTGGGGAAATACGCCCTGGATTTTACTAGGCCCTGAAGTTCTCTGGTACTCTAGAAGTCTTGTAGCACCTGAGTAGAGGTCAAGCATAATCCTCTAGTCTAGCATATTCACTTGTTACAAGCTAGATCACAGCTTCATGTGTACACATCGCTTGTGCACCACCCCCAGTCCCAAATAATTCAAAGCCATGTGTTTATATAGGCACTGCAAGAACACACCACATGGAGTGCTTCTTCCTTTATACGGCTTAATTAGAATTCCCAGTTAGAAATCTTTTCTCCACACTATTGGTGGAAGATGTTTAGTCAGAGCTAAATAAATGCACTACACTCTCAAGTTTTACAATGGGACTGAAGACCATTGTCCTCATAAAACTTGGTGGTGTTCGATGGCTCTAGTTATCTGCCAGTCCTGTGTGCAGGCAGGCAACTGTTTGCATAGAGGCCACAGAGAGACTTCCTGCTGTGATGTGTCTTTGATGCAAACACTGTGGACTGAGAGCAAAAGGAAAAGCTTACTATTGCTATTTCCATAAGACTTCTTTTTTGCAGATTCAAAAGATGAACACCCTGACTTGACTAAAATAACAGAAACAAGTGTTACCTAATTGCAAACAAATGAGAGAGGCCTTCAAAGCATTGTTTGCAGAGTGATCCTTATGCCTTCATGTTCCTTCCCACATAATTCATATAAAATTTGTTAGAATACTCACCTTTTTCCTTCTTTGGGAAGGCTTTTATTTAAATCTGGCTGGTACAAATGATTAAATATTTTGAGACAACTGTTTCCGTAGCCAAGAAAATCATCTGGACCTGATGCAAGGGAAAGGCAAAGAAAAAAGATTCTTGATAGTGATGCTCTCTTGCCTACCTTCTGTTTCATCTGAGAATAAACAAGGCCCAAAAGGATACCACAATTTTTACAGGAGGGTCGAGTTGGAAGTGTGCAGTGATTTTATCTGAGAAAGAAGAAAATAGGATATGGTGTAGGATTATTTATTTTCTAATTGCATGGTTGGTCTTATTTCTGCCTTCTTCCTTCACTGTATGAGAAAGGATCCTTGGCTACATGAATATAGTCCAGTGTAAATCTCTTCTTAAGAACTGGGCTTTTAAAGACATTGCAAATATCTTGCAAACCATGCTATTCTAAACCTCTGTCAAAAAGAATGTATACTGACATAAACACATAGCAGCTCAATCATATCAAATACCTGCCTTGCCCTGCCATTCTAGCTATGCTACCGGAGTGCACACTGTGTCTTGGTGGAGGAACTATCCCAGAGATCTCCTCTGAGTAAGGGAAAATAAGTTCCCTTGCCTGGGGGTGAGCTGCCGCTGCTTGCATAAATCTATTAGACCTTTGCCAGCGATTTAGCTAGCCCAGATCCAAATGGACCTGAGAAGGGGGATAGGTTATTGATGGTGTTGCTGCCACTGATAACACCTCATTCCTGACTTTGATTCACCCCCTTCCCTGCCCCAGTATGCCCACTCCATCTCCCACTTCCCCGCCCTAGTCTGAGCACCTCCTCCCTGCCCCCCTGCTGACTTACCATTGCTGTGGGACATTGCTTGCCACTTACAGTAGCAGCCCAGCTGCACAAAATAGCATGTCACATTTTTCAACAGCCATAAAAGACCTTACATTGCCAGAACACCAGATCTGATTGTGTAAGGCCCAGTTAGGAGTGGGTCAACAGTCAATCTGACAGACCTGCTTCGGTCACCATTAATACATTTTGATTGACTATTTGCATCATTTCAGCTTCATGTGGCACTGGTGTCCCAAAAGAAATATAGCTGTGCCCTCTTTTCATTTGGCAAAAAATGCTGTGTGCTGAATCAGTTCTTTTTATTAGATGGTATTTCATTTCCTTTCTCTAGAGTGTTTGTTTTCCTGAATTTTTAATGAATTGCAGCTGTGTTGAAGCTCTGACCTGAACCATGTAATGGTGTAAATAGCTGGACCTATTGAACGGTGCAGGAAACAAAAATATCCACTACATTTGACAGATGCACCTTATTGAGATTTTTAAAGTATATATTTTATTTATTTTTCCTTTTCTGTTTATACCTTTCACCAAGGCCTCAAAGTGACTAACAAAACAAACATTTAAAAATGAGTTAAAAATTCAGTAAAACATTATAGGAACTGTAATACAAAAAGGCAGACACTAAAACCAAGAGTGCAGCACAGTCTTTTCACACATTCTGTGTATATTAAAAATCTGGTAAAATAAATAAGGTTTAAAAGCATTTTGCACACCTCCTATGAAAGGGAATTCCAAAGACTGGGGGTTGCCACAGAGAAAGCCTTGTCGCTCGTGCATGGAACTGAGTTTCAGCTGTGATAGAGCATCGGGCCCTCCAAGGAATATCACAAGAGCAGGCAATATCACATGGCGATCCTTGAGTTTCCCAGGGCCCAAATCCTCTAGGATTCGCATGTTGTAATGGAAATGTGCAAGATCCCTTGAAGAGATAGGGTGTGGTGTCAACAGTGGCCCCTTGCTCTGGCAGGCAAGCATGGGGTTAAAGCCTAGGCTTTAAGCAGGGGGTGTGCTGCACAGCTGCAGCCACCAGAGGCAGCCAGGTGGCTAAAAGCAGCACCAGGAGCAGTGAGAGTGTGCGTGTAGAAGGAAGGAACTTGGAAAGGAAGGAATTTGGAGGAAAGAGAACTGGCTGGTGGACTACCTGACTGCCGGATGGATTAATGGACTGGCTGATGGACTACTGGACCTGCTGACTGACCAATGGACTAACTCTGCAGTTTTCAAACTCTCAGGGAGTTTGAAGACCGCAGTAAGTCCTTGCAGGGGAGGGAGGCAGCTGGGGTGGGGGCGGAGGGAAGGCAGCAACACGAACCTCAGGATCGCGTCACTAAGGGGGGCTGCAGGGACTGGGATGCACTCACCAGTCCCTGCAGCAGCCTTCCTGGGGTGCAGGGAGCCTCAGAGCTTGAGGCAATTAGTTATCTGGTTGTTCCAGCACCCTTTGGTGACCCACCAAAAATCAGATCATGATCAACCAGTGGGTCCTGACCCACAATTTGGGAACCACTGATATACGGCATATACGGCCAATTACTAGAGAAAACTGGAAAATGTGACATTTTAATTTTGGGGTATGAAGATTACCTCATACCACAGCATGCCAGCCATGAGAGTGGTCTCTCCATCTGAATTGCCTGCTGCTGCAAATTTCTTCTGCAACCTAGGCAAGGGTGCTTGCAAAGTTTTTTAAAAAAATGTTTCAGAAACTTTTCGCAATCCACTCAAAATTGACTTGTGACCCCACTGGTGACTCCTGAGCCACAGTTTGGGAAAAACTGGTCTAGAACACATGGCACTAGATCAAGTCTACATAGGTTTTTGCATTATTTGAAGGTGAAATTAACAGTATGGAGTACAGATATAAGTCTGGAGAACAAAAGAAAAGAACGAGAAATTTCTTTTTAAATAAAAGGTCAGGTAAGTTTATTTCACCTGGGCTTTGTTTCAAAATCCCGACGGGGTTAGGGAACTGCATTGCATTGGGGAGGAAAGGGCAGGGCAGATAACTTGTGCTGGTGGTCAGTTCATAAGCACTATTCTAGATGCTTCCAATGTGTTTAAATGTCAGCTCCAGTCAGGAAGTGCTACTCTGTCTGGACATTACCCATCCAGATCCTAGCATTTAGTCCTTTGTCTAAATTTGTCAGCTATGAAACCTGCTCCACAAGAAGACTGGGAAAGAGTAAAACTATGAGGCAGAATCTGTTCATCTCAGAATACAAGGCCATTTGTACAATCATCACACTGCATATTGCTCTTTCATAATCCTCTTTTTGAAACTCCAAGTTATGTCTCCGTGTTCCTTCAAGAAGTTGATAAAAGAGCTTTTATGGATGTCGTGAGAAGTGTTCTGAATTACAACAAAAGGAACATGTGCATTGCTCTCTTCAAAGCTGAGAACAAGATAACATTTTTGTACCACTCTCACGGTGTCTTTAAGTGTAAAATATTAAGACCTAAATCTTTGTTTAGAGTTGTGGAAACATTTTAAAGTCATCACACATGTATACATAACATACACAAGTAGAAAAATGATGTGACTGAATGGCAATTAAGAGACTAATGAGTGGTGGGTAAATTATCTAGAAAGTATGCTTGTCAATGTAAAAAAAAAAAAGGAAGTTCACAGACACTGGGACCAGAAAAAGAAAATTAGAGAGTTGTAGGCTGGGATACATTAGGTTGATGTTTATAGCAACTAAAGGTGCTGGAGAAATTATTCATTAGCAACAATATATTGGGAACAGCGTAATTGCTATTTTAAAAGAAAGCAACAACCACCCTATGTAGTATTGAAACAGTCCATACTGAGCATTTTCAGTATGTCTTTTTTTCTGTGTACCTCATTCTTTTGAGATGAGTTGAGAGAATCTGGTTAGTGAAAATTTGATCTGGCAATAGCGCTAGATAAGCACTGGCACCCCCATGGAGACTTAGAGCCCAATCCTGTGCTTGGCGGCACAGCTTCATGCCGCCGAGTACAGTCGCAAACGTGCCATAAGGCACTTTGCGGGGCTCACTGCTGGGCTCCTGCCCATGCTAGGCACTGCTCTGGGTGGTTGCCCAGCTCCCGCAGCTCGGCAGTCTCCCGGAGACGGGTGGGGAGGATGCGTTCCAGGGAGGGGGGAGGCCGGTGGGGGGCGGAGAGAGGGGGAAGGGAGGCTTTCTGGGGTGCAGGCGGGAGGCGTGCCAGGGGAGGGAGGGAGGGAGGGAGGAGGATCCGCAGAGTGCTTGTGGAGGGCTGCGCACCCTACATGAGCGCCTTTTCCTTACCATTGTGGGGCTGCTTACCTTACTCGGGGGAAGGGTATGAACGTGCCCTTCTCCCGCGGCGCCTCCCACAGTAGCGCAGGAGGTACTGGATTCAGCGGCAGCCCTTCTCAGTACTGCTGAGCCTGGGCGCCCTGGGCAGCTCAGGATTGGGCTGCCCATGTGTAAGGGCTCCTCCAGAGTATGCTGCTCCAACTTAGTCACCTGCCCTACCCATGATCAGTGTTTGTCTACAACAGGGGTGCCCAAACCCCGGCCCTGGGGCCACATGCGGCCCTCGAGGCCTCTCAATGCGGCCCTCAGGAAGCCCCCAGTCTCCAGTGAGCCTCTGGCCCTCCAGAGATTTGTTGGAGCCCGCACTGGCCCAACGCAACTGCTCTCAGTGTGAGGGTGACTGTTTGACCTCTCACATGAGCTGTGGGATGAGGGCTCCCTCCACTTCTTGCTGTTTCACGTCTGTGATGCAATAGTGGCAGCCAAGGAAAGGCCAGCCTTGCTTTTTGCAAGGCCTTTTATAGACCTTGAGCTATTGCAAGACCTTCATTCATTCATATAAGTTCATCTTTAATATATTCATTTATGTAGACTTATGTAAATTTATTCAAATTTTAAATGTAAATTAATTCTTTTTTTCCCCGCCCCCCTGACACAGTGTCAGAGAGCTGATGTGGCCCTCCTGCCAAAAACTTTGGACACCCCTGGTCTACAACAACAAAAATAAGGAAGGAGGGTGACACTAAGCATCCTCATTGTTTGAGGGGGGAGGGCTACTTTGGCACCCTCTGGAGGACCCTCTTGTGTTCTCCAAGCAAATGCCTAAACAAGGCTAATGTTAGATTATATGGGGGCCATATCCACAGATCCCATATCCACAGATTCACTTATCCATGGAGTGGTCTGCCCCCCCAGCGCACGCACCCTCAAGTGCACCCCCTCCAGAGGCAAGGGGCCTCTGCCAAGCTCAGACTGAGCTGTGACGCAAAATAAAAAAAAAGAACACTTAATGGAGAAACCGGCAGTGACATTTTTAATGCCTTATAAGGCATTAAGAGGTCCAGGGAAGCCTTATAAGGTATTAATAATAATAATTACAATACAGGTATTTATATACCACCTTTCTTGGTCGTCAGATTTCTCCTCGACTTTAATCCAAGGCGGTTTACATAGGCAGGCTGTTATAAATCCCTGTAGGGATTTTTAAATTGAATAGTTCTAATCTTTCGTAGAACTCCTTATTCCAGCTGAATTCCTTCCCGGCCTGGCCTCTCTGGCCGCTTTGCCTCCCACGCTCCACTTGACAGCAATTCCTCTCTGCCACCAAGGGTCGGCTCATCAGTATATCAGCATGTTGTCAGTTCTTGGATACTTCCAGTTGTTTCGAACTGGCAGCCTCAGATCTTCAAGCATACAAGGCGGCAGCTCAACCAATTGAGCCAGACCTTCTGCCTGAGCCAACCTCTTCCTGCCGTATTAAAACAATCACTTTTTGTTTCTCCATGCAACTGGTGCTATTTTTTTTGCCTCTGAGCTCGCCAGAGGCTGGGGACGGATGTCCCCTCCAGAGGTGAGGGTAGCAGAGCAACCCTGGGACCATGAGATGGGCGTTCGCCCGTATTTGTGGTTTCAGCTATCTGTGTGCCCATATCTGTGGTTTCAGCTATTCTCTAACAGAACCCCCGTAGACAAGGGGGCATGCCTGTATTTGAAAATAATGAGTGCCACTAAATTCTCACTAAAATTGCCAATGATGCAATTTTAATTACCCAAAGACAAAATTACAATTATATAGCTGTGGAAAATGATGGAAATATTTTAAATAAATAAAAAAAAGTAAGTTAGTAAATCTAGAATAACTGGCCCGCCTCACCCCAGCAGTGTCTTTTCTAGTGGCTGTCTGCTGGTGTTCTTTTGTATCTTTTTAGATTGTGAGCCCTTCTGGGACAGGAAGCCATTCGTTGTTTGTTTGATTTTCTCTGTAAACCACTTTGTGAATTTTTTTGTTGAAAAGCGGTATATAAATACTGTTGTTGTTGTTGTTGTTGTTGTTGTTGTTGTTGTTGTTGTTGTTGTTGTTGTTAATAATAATAATAATAATAATAATAATAATAATAATAATAATAATAATAATAAATATTCATTCATCATTCAAATTATCTTCATTTATGCTAATGCAGAAGTGTATCCATCATTGGGAGGAGGAGTACATATTTTGCAAGGTAAAAGGGGGTGCCTTTTGCACCCCGGCCCTCCTCATTTTAATATTATACAAGTGGCCCCAGATGCACTCTCTCTTTCTCTCTCTCTGTCTCTCACACATGGACATTTCTGGCACTGTCTTGCTCTATCATGCGTTTTTAGCCTATATAGCATGTACACATTGTACAAAAATCAGTGACGTGAATAGGTTTGAAAAATTCCAAATCTCATACACTGAAGACTGGAGTAGATAGCAGCACAAGTGGGAAACTGTTACTTCGAAGAGGCCAAAAAGATGTTGCTTGAAAATTTATGTCCCTGAAAAGATATATCCAGGGGTTGACAAACAGTTTTGTTTAACTAATCTACCTTTACTTGTGGTCACCACCACTCCCCTTTCTTTCCTAAAATTCTCTGACATATTCAAAGGCATTGGGAGAAGAGAGATGATGGGTGCAATCCTAACCCCTTATGTTAGTGCTCTCCAGCACTGACATAAGGGCAATGCAGCTTTGAGGAAAGGGAACAAACATTCCCTTACTTTGAGGAGGCCTCTGTGAGTGACACCCAACTGCAGGATGCAGCACACGTCCCATTGGCATCACTATGCCAGTGCTGGAAAGCAATGACATACGGGGTTAAGATTGCGCCCAATAAGAACATAAGAACATAAGAACAGCCCCACTGGATCAGGCCATAGGCCCATCTAGTCCAGCTTCCTATATCTCACAGCGGCCCACCAAATGCCCCAGGGAGCACACCAGATAACAAGAGACCTCATCCTGGTGCCCTCCCTTGCATCTGGCATTCTGACATAACCCATTTCTAAAATCAGGAGGTTGTGCATACACATAATGGCTTGTACCCCGTAATGGATTTTTCCTCCAGAAACTTGTCCAATCCCCTTTTAAAGGCATCCAGGCCAGTCGCCATCACCACCATCACCACCGATGTCTTCTTTTATTTGCAGTGAAACACAGCAATGGTGAAAAATGAGCAGGAGTATCTCCCGTTACTCAAAAGAAACTCTTGCTAGTCATTACCTTCTTATAATAGCCATGAAAATAAGATCTGTGGGGGTGGGATCTGTGTGGTGCTGGGTTTCCTGCTTGCTAGAAGGCTGGGACCACTCACCCATGGAAAGCTGGAAGGCAATTTGTGGAAGAATAGATATCATCTTTTCTGCCTGGCTCTTAGGCATATTTCAATTGAAAATACGAATGGAGTATTGTGTTCAAAGATCTTTCCTGGGGACAAACGGGCATAGATTGTCAATTCTGACATAATGTATTCTTACTCTTGTCCTCCATGGGAATCGATTCCAAAAATGCAGGCATGGACAAAAGCATTATGTCAGTATGAGTCCCTGCGAGCTGCACTGGGATGGAGAAAAGTAAATGCCAGTTGGGAAAAGAGATACATAATTGATTTCAGAATTAGGATCAAAGAGGTTGCACCAAGCAGGAAAAGAGTTAGAGATATTGCAGAGGCTTATTACTTTAGTTGTCAGCTGTATCAGTCATTGTTTTGCTGGTGATGAGTGACAGGGCTGGCAATATAGTCTGAGGGCAAGAGGCACAGATTGAGAAGGGAAACGTGGCCAGGAAGTGATGCATCCAAAGTTAGACAGAGGGCCCAGGGAAGAGCAGAACATAAGGCATAAGCCAGGAAAAGTTTTTAATTGGCCTGGCAAAGGATCTCAGCTCTTTTGAGAAGTAATTGTGCCTCTGCCTCTGCTCTCCCCTGGGGGCTGGGGATAAGAATAGGCCCTCATTTCCAGCCAGTGCCGAGTACACAAAACAAAATATGGAGCAGGCCCTTCTCAATTTCACTCCGCAGCAGGTAGCCAGCAGCCTATAACACCAAACTTTCACCAGGCTCTTTGCTGAGGAGTAAAGAGTTGTGCTTCCCTTAACCAGAGAGATGTTTATGAGTGATGATGATGATGATGGTAATGAAGATAAATAACCCAAGCCATCAGAATGCTTACTGAGTTTACTGGTACAATTATTTTGGACCTCTGCTATTATTATTACTTTATTATTAGAAAGTTTTATTATTATTAGATTATTAAATATAATAATAAATATATTATTTATATATTATTATTATATATTATTAGAAACATCCCCTGGGGGCTGGGGATAAGAATAGGCCCTCAGTTTGGCTGTACTTGTCGTAAGAGGTGACTGAACAGCCACCAGGTAGATGGGACTCGTCAGCCTGGGAAGGCAGCTCATTTGAGAGAAGGAAAACTCTGATCGCAAACCTCCACTGCCTTGCGGCTACATCCAGTTATGGAAAAGGCTTCAGGAGTTGACCTCGAGGCAAAATCCGGAGCCGGAGTCCCTGAGGCAGTTCATGGCTGAACATAGTCACGTTCTTGCAACTCCTGCAACGCCGCTGGAACCAACCGTATCGGCCTCTGCCTTTCCATTGGATCATTTCAGCGACGTGGAGAGGGGGGATTTGCTGCATGGGAAACAGTCTATCCTCCTTATCTACTTTACCCAGGCTTCGCGCACTGGAGAGGACACTCTGTTCCAGAACCATTCAGAGCGCGATACCATAGTCTTCCAAGACTGAAGGATGCCAACAACTGTGCCTTTGCTGCAAAGGATGCTGGGTTCAGAAATTGTTTGCTGCCACAGTTAATAGGACACTTGGCTTGATTAGGGGCACTTCAGAAATCAAGTGTGAGGCTTCATCCAAAAAGCACTTGCTATTTCCCAGTGTTGTTCATACTGTTTTAGGTATTCAATTTGTCAGATGCTGCCAGAGGGTTTAGTGAGAGTCATGCTGCAGGCGGAATAAAATTAATCACAAATTTTGGCAGAGAGCTGTGCGCGATGCAAGTGGGTGGCTTGTGGGGAAAGCACTTAGTAGCAGTATTGTTGTGGCTCAGTTCAGCACTATGGCTGTACTTAGTGTACACAAGACTGTACAGCAGGAGCCACAAGCTTCACAAAATAAAAATATAATTAGGAATTATCATCTGGAAGAAAATCAGTCAAGCTTCCACCCCGCCTCTTCTGCAATCATAGCAATAATAATAATAATAATAATAATAATAATAATAATAATAATAAACAGGTATTTATACACCGCCTTTCTTGGTCTTTATTCAAGACTTTATTCAAGGCGGTTTACATAGGCAGGCTTTATCTAAATCCCTTATTAAATAGGGATTTTTACAACTTCAAAGAAGGTTCTTTCTTTCAAGAACGACTACATTCAAGGTGTTTCATTCCGATCTGGCTTCACATTCTGGCCTCCATCCTCCCACGCGCCGAGCAGATGGAATTGCTCGGCTTCAGCTTGTCAGCTGCTCCAAGATCGCATGGTGCCGGTGGCCTCGAACTGGCGACCTTGTGGATGTTATCTTCAGGCAGATGGAGGCTCTACCCTCTAGACCAGACCTCCTGCCCAGTAAATTAGTCAAAGTCAAAGTATTAGTCAATTAGTATAGCAGCCCAGTAAATTAGTCAAAGAATTTATGCATTACGCTGATTCTTGGTGATGGGCTACTGAGCATAGACTGTACATCCGGAAGCCATTCCCTGTTTGCATCTATTTTGGAAGCATCTGCTTCTTGTATGCTTATTTAGAGATGGCATGTGTGTGATTTTTTTTGGGGGGGAGGGGTGTCTACGATGTCTCACATTATATTTGATCAGGTTAGGAGCAAGAATTAATCCTGCTGGAGAAAGTGTTAACCCATCATAATGAACCTTCAACATACATAAGATAGAAAATGATCAAACTGGCTTCCCTCACTATTGTTCCCATTGTGTTATGCCAACAACAGACCCTGTAGAAGGAATTGCATAGTTCTTGTTTTGAACTTGCCTCTGGGGAAGTTAGGGAACTACTGGAGTGTTAAATTTGAACTGCACTGATGGAATCCAATGACTCAGTTTGCCATGAAAGCAGATGGGGGCAGCCTGTTGTATAAGAGAATAGGAGATTTGGCCCCAGCTCCTGCCCTCCAGGTAGGGTGCTTGTGGAATACCTTCCTCTGCTGTTGCCCTGTATCTGATCAGTTGACTAGCACTGAAAATAAACTTTTTCTTCATCACAGTGGGAGAGTTTTCAAGGTCTCTAGATTTGTTGTTCCTTAAATGTAGATTGGGTTTTTGTGCATTCACACTGTAGGACAGTGAACCCCACTGGTTTCTGGTGACCATAACCACCTTCCTGGACTCCTGAGTTTGGGAAAATCCATGTCCAGGCCTCAAGAATTGATGCTTTTTATTCAAACCTTTGAATATAGAAATCATTTGTACTAGTGCTCAGATTATGGACGGAAAGTTAGGGGGGACCGAAATAAAACCCAAAAACTCCAACTCCTGTACTCCCCCTCAGTTTTTGTCAATGCATGGCCCTCCTGTGGCCTTCTAAAGCAGTAGCAAGGAGATTTGTCACAAAAACCAAGGCAGCTGGTTCCCCATGTCACCTGAGCACTGATTTTTACCCAGGAAAGCAAAGTAGATTATGCATTTACACAAACATTATAGGTTGCTAATATTCCGATTGTGCAGGTGTTTCCTTCCCTATGCAAATGCTGTCTTCATATGATGTAATCTTTTGTCCACTGAATATAATTTTATCAGGGAACTGTAGTCCAAAGCTCCATATTAGATCACTAAGAATGTTGCCAGAGGAAAGCTTCCATATTCTTAATACATTTTCAGCTTTGAGTTTGTGTGCATGCAAGACCGTGCATACATCTACATGTTAACATAGTTTTTCACAAGTATATCCTTATCAGCTGAATTCATTAGCACTGTGTTTAGAAATATAAATGGTTTGATTGAAACCTAGAAATAAAGACAGTATGCTTGTTAATTGTCTCTCATTGTACTCTTAATATGTGAAAATATAGGTCTCACTGCCAATATGTTTTGACTTTAAAACATCCTTTAATAAAGATTCCTGCAGGAGTGCCATTGTCCCATGGCAGAACCAAATTGAGAGAAACTCCTTCCAAGCGCCCTGTAGGCTGATTCATATCATTTCCATCTGTCACATGGAGGTCTATTATCCACCTGAATTAAACTCCCTAGCTCTCTGTAAAAGCAAGTTCAGATGTGTCAATGTTAGTTTTCATGCTATGGTCGAAAGGTAGACACCATGTTGGACTCCCTACACAAGATGGTTCCCTGCTATTATCTCCACTAACAGATAGGAATCAATTTCACTTACCCTGAAGAGTGGAGGACAACTGCTGTTTTAAAGTTGGAAACAAGTTTAGGAGCCTAAATTTCTTTTAGGAACTGAAAGAAAGCCTTACTGCCTCAGCAAGAAATTAGCCAAGGCAAATTAAACCCAGTATTGATTTGTAATACAATGAATGCCTTGACATTTCCATTGATTGAATGGAAAAGCAATTTAAAGCAGAATGGCATACCTATACCTTGCTGGGCTTTTCTGTGAATTATAAAACATCAGCTCACTCCTTTAAATAGCAAAGCCCACTTGGCCGTATACACAGATGGATTTGATTCCTGCTGTTTGTCATGGTCGTTGACCATGGGCTGCTTTGAACCACTTTGAACACGGAGCAGAATTGCTCTACAAGACAAGAAGATGAAACTGCATCTTTCCTTCCTTATCCTACAAGTTAACAGAGGAACAGGTCAAGGTCAAGGCTTAAAGTAAAATATTTCAGTTCATTTCACACAATGCTTTCCGTGACTTAATACAGATGGCCATTAGAGTGTACAGAGGGACTTTGTTATTTTCACAGGGTTCAGCACTCTGAGGAGTGGAGATAATGGCATAAAACAGTCAAAGGCATGAATCTGAGATCTTTCCTGTCTTGGCATAGTGATGTTAAGTGCCACATCTTACACAGGGTGAGAAGATGTGTTTGTAATGTTGGGAGGACCTTTTAAAGGGAAACGTTTCACCTTTTTGCATTTTATCAGCTGTATCTTGATTTTTCTGTAACGGCTATAAAACAATTCTTTGAAAGTCATTTGAAGAATAAGTATGGGCTATGTATCCTGACAGAGACCTCTGCAAGGTATTCCAACAAATTATGGTGTTGAAGTCTATCAGTCTTTTGGGATAATCTGCTGATAGAGAAGTTGATCAGTCTTTTGGGATCATCTTCTGCATAAAGGCAGACACTATAAACCAATAAGCCCCAAGTAGTGCCTGCTAATGTTCACATTTTGAACCTGAGAGGTGGTATTTTGTGTGTGTGTGTGGGGGGGGGGCTAGCTATTACCAGACAGTCTAGTTAAAATAATTCAATTGTAGTCCATCGAACGTTAATAACATGTCTTTGATTATTATTAAATAATAATCTTTTTAACACATCTCTTGGGCCACCTAGTGAAGTAGCTGTGACATTTAACATGGTGCTTTTGACATTCAAGTATGATTTAAAATCATTTGGTAGATGTGGTAACCCTCACCGTGACAACTGCCAGCTTTTATGATTATCGATACCAAGCACGTGCATGGTCATTCATATATAGTTTCATATGTCATGATCTAGTCATGTTACAGCTATTTCCCAAAAATGAGAGTCATGTTTCTTGCAGTTGTGTGCCTTTTCCAGATGCAAAGAGTTAAAATGGCAGTCTGACTATAGTGCCTGCCAAGTTCCCTGAATTGCAAAGCCAGAAGCAGCACACACCCTAACATTTGCAGAATTGCATCCATACTCTCTCCTCTGAATTGGAACAATAGGATAATCCCAGCTGGCTGGCAAAGTTGGCAGAAAGCTGTTTTCCTCATTATCAATTGTCTTAGGACCCAATCCTATCCAACTTTCCAGCACCGATGCAGTCCCAAAGTAAGAACCAACATTCCCTCACGTTGAAGAGGCCTCCTGGGTTTATACCCCCATTTCTGTTAACCTTCCCTGCCTTTTAAAAAGGGCATCCTTGCTCTTCAGATTTGAGAATCACTTCCGCTTTCTGATTTTTTACTCATTTCACCAAGCTTCTTGCACCCATGGTCTTTGCCACCTTGCTGGATCACCAAGGGTATAATCTCCAAAAGAGCTGAATGCCACTGGCAAAGTTCTGTATCTTTATATATCTTTTACTGGGAGAAAGCAGGGCTCAGAAGAGAACCCTGCATTTTTTTCCCATAGTCTGGTTACCTTGTTGGTCCAACAGAGCCAGGAAGTTTAGCTTAGGTTTGCCCAGGAAAACCATGCCTTGACTTCTGGGTTACTGTGGTATTGAACAAGACTACTTTTCCCCAAAAGGGTACCTTAGCCAAAGCATGCTGCTTCAGCCCAAGTTGTATCCCAAACACATATTCACCCCAGGAAGAGGTATAGCTCCCTCCTTGGAGCTACCTTGAGCTTCCTTTTTCCTAGTTTCTATGTTTCAAGCCTCGCCTCATTGAAGGACCCCATTTCCTCCTGGAAGAAGATCTGCTTTGTATGTGTGTTGCATTCCTTTCATTTTTCCCTGCCCTCTGCATACCCTGCTGGATTTATTTGACATTCCTCTGGTGGTCTGTCTAGCCTGTCACCAACCCAATTCAGAGAAGTCCCTTCAAAGCACTTTGCAATCTGCTTCTCATTTAACACCCTGCCTAGTTTGGTATCATCTGCAAATTTGGACACCTTCCTAATTAGCCCTAACCTTGGACAATTTATAACAAAAAAGTAGCAAGACAAATTCTTGGAGGCCCATTCCTTCCTTCCTTCTACTGTGAAATGTCACATTTATTCCTACTCTCTACTTTCTATTCTTTAACCAGTTACCCATCCAAAGATCTGTCTTCTTAATCCATGACTACTCAGTTTACTCAAGAACCTTTGGTATTGTCAAAAACTTTTTGAAAGTTCAAGTATACAGTATCAACTGGCTCACCGCTGTCCACAAGCCTGTTGACACTTTCAGTGAACACTAGAATGTCAATGAGGGAGGACCTAGTCCTTGCAGAAACCGGAGGGGGGGAGAGAGGCAGCAGCCACAGCCACCTGCGCAAGCCAGTAAGGTGCTCCCTTTTAGGCCACCCTGAGGGGGGG
Organism: Tiliqua scincoides; assembly: GCF_035046505.1. Taxonomy (NCBI): domain Eukaryota; kingdom Metazoa; phylum Chordata; class Lepidosauria; order Squamata; family Scincidae; genus Tiliqua; species Tiliqua scincoides. The sequence goes on from NC_089822.1 coordinate 175,995,437, forward strand.
GGCCGAATTGGGCTGAGGGTAGTGCCCTCCTACAGGCCTACACCCACCTGAGCATGGGTGGCATAACCTTTCAGATCCAGCTGCTGGAGGAAGACATGCAGGTTCAGCAGATTTGGCAGGTCAGCTCCCTTCCCAAAGGCAGATCCTCCCCCCCTTTTGTCTCTCATGACTTCACGACTGGTGCTAGATAACGAGGCCTTTCAGTTAGGCCCAGGAGCGGATGGCGGGATTACGCCAGGGACTTGCAAAATATGGAAGATACTGGCGGGTTTTAGTAGAGTCACCTTTATAGTTGCTGATGGGCACAAGCCAGCTACCCCCAGCATCATGTGCGAGGATTAACATGAAATTCGCTTACGTTGCCCTTTGGCTTGTGAGGCTTCACTGGGCAGGCTACTATCTAGGTATCTTTAAGGGGGCGCATTTCCCCCCCAACGAGCTGCTTACCAAATCCAGGTTTGTGTCCCCCCTAACAAGCATGGTGGCATGATGACTGCAGGTTGAGTCTTAACATGACATACTGGCGCCTGCAGATGGATGAGACTGACCAGAAGGGGCATGGGCAATGGTGCGGTGGTGGGTCCCCTAACTGTGGCATCTGCCCAGCTTACACCAGTCCAACCACCCGCAACAATCTCCTCCCAGGCACCTGACCTCCTCCTCGTTAAAACTTCATCAGTTTCGGAGGATATTTAGAGGCACATGTGGAGCCCCTGGCCATCTTGGATTGCTTACAGCATGCACCTCATCTAGGTGGGAGCCGCTTTGAAAGCTGCCTGGTCAGGCTTCAGCACCCAAGGAATTGAGCAGAGGGGATGGGAACATGCTGGCACGTTTAATACTATGTTTTCCCTGGCATCAGCAGGGCATTTAGCAACTCACTTGGTGGGCATGCTGCCCCTGCTCCTTGAGAGAGGAGATATGTTCCGTACCACCCCGCTTAACGGGTACGCGTTAAGAGTGGCGTTCCATTACCAACCTGCTACCCCTTCTCCTTAGGGGAGGATTGCAATCTGTTACCAGCCTGCCTAACGGGTGCGCTTAGCTGACTCCTGTGGGGGCAGTGGTGTTCTGTCAACAACGCGCTTACCGGGGTACTGCCCCTACTCCTTCCAGAGAAAGAGTGCAGACCCACTTCCGGTGCAGACCCACTTAGTGGGCATAATGCCCTAGGCCTTTGGAAGAGGGGAGGAGTTTTCTGTTAACAACCCGCATAGCCGCTTCTCCTTAGAGAGGGGTGATGTTTTGTTACCAACCCACTTAATGGGTGTACTGTCCCGGCTTCTGGGGGAGGGGCAATGTTTGGTTACAAACTCACTTTGTAAATGAGTTATAAACTCACTTTGTAATGGACTCACAAAATCCATTATGGGTTACAAGCCATGATGTGTATGCGCAACCTCCTGATTTTAGAAATGGGCTATGTCAGAATGCCAGATGCAAGGGAGGGCACCAGGATGAGGTCTCTTGTTATCTGGTGTGCTCCCTGGGGCATTTGGTGGGCTGCTGTGAGATACAGGAAGCTGGACTAGATGGGCCTATGGCCTGATCCAGTGGGGCTGTTCTTATGTTCTTATGTTCTTACGTTCACTTACGGATTTGTGGCCCCTTCTTCTTTGAGAGGGGGGCGTTCTGTTAGCAACCATTTAATGGGTGCTCTGCCCCTCCTCCTAGGAAAAGGGTGATGTTCAGTTACCAGCCTGCTTGACAGGATTGTGGCCCTTCTCCTTGAGAAGGAGGGTTTTTCTGTTAACAGCCCGCTTAACGGGTGCTCGGCCCCCACTGCTTTAAGGGCGATGTTATTACCAACCCACTTAACGGGTGTGCTACCCCTGCCCAGTGGGAGAGGGGTGCCATTCTGTCAATGCCCCACCAGCAGGTATGCTGCCCCGGTTCCTTGAGAGAGAGGTGAGGTTACCAACCTGCTTAATGGGGGAGCGGCCCCTCCTCCAGCAGGGGAAGGGTGAGGTTATGTCAGCAATGTTGCTACCAACCTGCTTAACAGGCAGTGTTACCAACCGCTTTAATGGGCGAGCTGTCCCTGCTCCAGTGGGACAGGTGGAATGTGCTGTCAACAACCTGCTAACAGTTACGCAGCCCCTATTCCGTTGTAGAGAGGGGTGATGCCACCAGCTCACTTAACAGGTGAGCAGTCCCTGCTCTGGTGAGGGAGGGGTGATGTTCTGATGACAACCTGTTTAGCTACTCCTACTCCTTTAAGAGTGGGGTGATGTTTTCCAAGCTGCTTAACAGGCGGGTTGCTGCTATGCCCGGTTAAGGTGCTGCAGGAGCACATAGCACATTCAGGGGCGCGAGCAAGAGCCGTGTTCCAGCACGCAGATGGCTCCCTGCTGACTTTATTCCAGTTTAGGGTGGTCTTTTCACGTGCCCTCATAGCCCTGAAGTTGCAGCCAAAGGAGTATAGCCTTCATTTTCTGCATATCGAAGCGGCTTCTGCAGCTGCGGCGTTGTGCCTGTCTGGGGGCGACATTCAGTGGATAAGATGTTGGCGTTCTGCAGCTTATAGGCGCTACGTTCAGATCTTTTAGAGGCAGGCTCCTTCATCGGCACCCCTCCTTTATGGGGGGACGCTGCAAAGGGCAGGGGTTGTGGCAATAACTTCTCTTTCTCCTTCTGCAGGATGTGGTGAGAAGCCGGTTCATGAACTGTTCTGCAGCCATTCCATGGTTGTTTGGGCCTGCAAGTGCGCGGCCGCGAGGCAATTTGGAACGCAGCTCAGGCTCAGCCCTGCCATGCAAGTTGGCTGGCTGGCCAAGCGGGGGATGCGGTGGGGCCAGCTGCTGGCTGCAATGGTGGAGTAATTGAAGGAGAACTTGTTGCCTGACGACCAGAGCAGGCAAGGAGCTCGCCACCCTTCAGGTTGGTTGCCTGGCATCACAGTGGTCTGGTTGGACTTCCTACAGTGGCAGGTGTGGCATGGTGCTAGCCGCTGTGCTAAGGTGGAGAGGATGAGGAGAAAGGTTGCCAAAGAGATTGGCCTGTTTGTGGCATGGACCAGTGGACGGGTCATTGTGCATCCAGCCATTGCCTTCTCGATGCCTGCCCTCTACAGAGGAGATGGGGGCACTTGTCTGAGCAGGGGGCGGACATCTTTCTAAGAGACCTGCAGGCAGGCAGGCAGGAAGGCCTTAAAGCACGTCTCCCCCTGTGTGGGAGCGGGGGAGTCAAGCATTAGGCTGACCCCTCCTTGTGGCAGGTGGTGCGGTAGAGCCGTGCTTGAGACTGTGGAGTGCACCTTCAGACAGCATAGGCAGGGCAGAACCCAATAGCAGTCCTCAGGGGCTCAGCGGCACAAGGACATTGACTGAGCCCTGGCCAGGACCGCGGGGGTCCTCCTCAGAGGCTCAGCAGCTTGAGGCAGCACAGCCCACGGTCCGGCTGCCTTCCCCTTATGGGACAGACCTGGATGAGCTGCATCGCCCAAGAACGGGGCGCAGCGTGGAGTTGGGTGCACATCCAGCCTGGGGGACAGATTTGGTTCTGGGGCCGCCCAGTGGTCCCGCCTCCACCCCACAAAGGGGTTTTTGCTGCCCCTGCAACTGCAGGTCTCAGCCTCCTTTCTGTATTAAAATGCTAATAAAGTGGCCCTTTCTCCCATGTGTGTTGTCTCGAGTGTTAATTGGATGGTGCCCAGACAAACCAGGCTGTTTCTCCTTCAAACAAAAGCAATTTTGAATATGTGCTATTCGTTTTATAAAAGATTGTTACTCTCATTCAAGATGATATCTGATGCAATAACTACTATTACAGTACCCAGAAAATAAACTATGTCTAGGTGTGACAGTCCCTAGGAGTATTGTTGGCTCTGATGAAGAGTAATCGTGACAGATATATGTCCACATGCACCCAACTCCATAGAAAAAGACATAATTCATAATCACGATCATGCAGCTATTACAACACTTTCATTTTTGAGATTCATAAATGCCTTCTTTGCAAAAAAAATCATAAATGCAAGAGAACACAGAAATGCTGCTCTTTCCAAAAGATATAGAGTATACCTCAATTAACAGCAGTTTCTGTAACTGTGAGGGAGAGAAATCCCTTTACTGTGCACAAATTCAAATCAAGCAGCCATTTTAGTCAGTTTGCAGTGAGCATAGCTCAGTTGGGGTGTGATATCATCTATCACATAACATCTGCACAAAACCTTTGCAAAGAAACTCCACACCAAGACTGAGTGAACAGTTTCAGGCAAAGATGTTCCCAAGTGGCAGAATAATCAAGACCCCCAGGAGAATCTACATGACACACCACTCCAAGTGCGAATTCTGTAGGCAAAAGGGCAGTGATGTTTTAAGGTGAAAGAACTGGAGTATCAAAGTATTTTTCATTAAACAAATTTCATCTGACATAACATTGCTACAAAATTGACTCCCCAGTCTGCTATAATCCCCCCAAAGGAGCAGAGCAGACACAGTCAGACTCTCGGTGTTTGAAATCCTTGCAATATTTTGGCATTGAAGAATGAATGCATGGGAACAGTTACAGTGTTTCATCTTTCTCATAGGATTGTCTTCTCATTTCTACAGCAAGCCCAGAGGGTTCTGTTTGAATGACAAGACCATTCAGCAGAAGAATCTACCATGTGCCAAAGCACATCCTTTCAGAAAAATGACCAAAGTGCAGAGATTAGAAATCTTAATTTGCAGACCATACTCTTCAAGGCAGTTCTACAGTGCATGTCACAGAGACCCAGATCCAATGCACCTGTAGTCCAGGGATCGTGAACTGTACCTCCATAGCTTCTCAAGATAAGAACTGTATATTCTTTTCCCATAAAGCTCTCTGTTAAAACAGACAGCCAAAAACATCTCTGCAGAGCAAACAGCATTTTCTTAACAATAATTTATGTCAAGTGAGATGACAAAGTACCAAGAACTCTAGCACTGACAGATTCTAAATGGTTTCCCAGACTGGAGAACAGGAAAGAAAACTTTCACTATGGCAGTATGGTACCAGCTATTGTAAAGAAGACTTGTAGTATGGTAAATGGTAAACTCTTAGGGCACAATCCTAACCCCTTATGTCAATGCTTTCCAGCACTGGATAGCGGTGCCAATGGGACGTGTGCTGCATCCTGCAGTTGGGTGTCACTCATGAAGGCCTCCTCAAAGTAAGGGAGCACTGGAAAGCACTGACATAAGGGGTTAGGATTGTGCCCTTAGAATAAGGTTTTTTCTAGGCCTTTGGAACAAATGAGTATCTAGGCTCTGCTTCAAATCTGAGTCATAGATCACAATAAAAACCTATGGCAATGAATGCTATCATCCTTCAGCAAATGTTCTTCAAGTGTATTTGGAAAATGAAGGCTTCACACCAAACACAGTATACTCAAGAATATAATTAAAGTTCTCGGCAGTCTTTAGAGGACAAAAATCAAGCAGCATATCAAGGCACTAACTGTAACAAGGTCTTCTGAATCAAAACCTGGATCCACAGTCACTGCAAATTGCATGGCACATTCTGCTTTTGGCTGACTGAGATGCTCAAGAGTCATCTCCATGCCAAGTCTATTACGGTTGGGTATGCACTTTAGCCCAAGGTGGCTGTTGTGCTAGGCTTGACATCTCTTGGAAATCCCTCCTAATAGACACTGGTGATACTTCCTGCTCTGAAAAGCACTGAATGAAAAGGAAAGCTAGTTCTTTTTGAATACATGGAAGAGAGGGGAAGTGTAGGTTTGAGCAGCACTGCATAGCTAATAAGATTGTGCATACACTCAAACAATGCCTGAAACTTGCTGAGGAGTGTTCTCTTTTAAAATTATTTTTCAATGTGCTTTTTCATGTCCCAGAGGTACTGGGGCACTTTTAGATTGCCTGGTGAAGCCATGACACCTTTTGGGTTTGTGAAGTGACTGCTTGTTGCTGGATCATTGCACAAACACAGTTGCTGCAAGCTGATGATGGCCTTTGACGCCCCAAATTGTACTTGTGTAACATCACAATGCTATATACACTTATCTGGGAGTGTGCCCCACTGAATACTGTGAGACTTTCTTCTGAGTAAACATGCATAGGATTACATGGCAAGCCTGATCACGCTGACAAGAAGCATCAATGACAGTGCTTTCCATACATTTTAGCACCAGGACCCACTTTTTAAAATGACAATCTACCGTAGCCCACTAGACAAAAAAAATCTAGAGTGAAGTAATATTTTACTTATTAATAATAATAAATTATCAATTAATAATCATGTTTCTGTGCTCCTGAGGCTTCTAGAGACCTTATATATATATATATATATATATATATATATATATATATATATATATATATATATATATATATTAGGGACTTCCAGGCCAGACAAAAGGCCTTCCCTAATAAGGTGATAATAGGTCTCCTGAGCTTGCAACTACACTGTGTTCCCTAAGGCTATGTGTTCATGACAGTCTATGCTCAGGTTGTCACAGTGCTTAGGCATACACTTTTGAGAGCAGAATCCCACAGTGCCCAACCACTCTCTTTCCTCAGAAATTGCACTCGACACTTCTTGCTCCTCTTTTCCATTGGAGCAGTGTAAATAAGTATAATTACTTATAGTAAAGATGATAATACATATCACTAATTTCATGAAGTTTATGCTCCAAGAAGGCTCCCCGCTGAGCTGACTATAGCAAAGCATTTTGCAGAGCTGTACTGTGGCCAATCCCTGTAGTTGCTACTAGTCGGTAGCTAGGGAAGAACTTTACTTTTGCTGAATGCTGAGGTGAGGCGCAAACTTCTGGCACACAGAAATGAAAAGGAAAGTTTAGTTTAAAACAGAGTTTTCTAGTTAAAGGAAATCAGCTTGGAAGACATTGTGCAAATTATTGTCTGCATTTGTTTGCCTTTAGTAGAATGCAGGCTGGCCTCATAAAAGTTCTGTACTATTAGTGAACTGTACTTAATGTCTTACTGAGGGATTGTTCAGGTGGTGATATTAACAATAAGCTAACCATCTACAGAGTCGGTTTCACAAAGTTCCATGGTAAATGCGCACTCTGTCTGGCTTTGCTTTGTTGGCTCTAAAAAGATACCACTGCAAAAAGGGCTGAAGATTTGCCCTTGAAGAACTGACTTCACTGAGCTACTAACATGAGATGTAATATAAGCAAGTTGTGAAACATAGGCCCAAATCCCAACCCACTTTCCATCACTGGCATAGCTGTGCCAATGGGACATGTGCTGCAGTGTGCGGTTGGGTGGCACTCATGAAGGCCTCCTCAAAGTAAGGGAATGTTTGTTCCCTTACCTCGGAACTGCATTACCCTTATGTCCGTGCTGGATAGTGGGCTGGGATTGCGCCCATAATTATTTATTTACAAAACCCAAGGTCTCTGCTGATGTTATCAAGCTCCACCCACACCATCCATGCATTTGATGGTGCATGCATGCATGGATGCATGGATGCATACACCATACATACAGTTTGCACAACTGTAATATCCCTATGTGTGACACATATCTCTGAGAGATGAGAACGCCAGCCTTTGCAAAGAACTTGTGTACAGAGGGGCAGAGCCTGCTATCTGCATTGTACCCACGGAGGTGTTTCAAATAACTGAAGAGGGCCATGGCCATGCATGTACACTGTAGTACGTAGGCTATCGCATCAAATGTAACAATCTATGTGTAGATGCATAAGCACTGATGAGAGTGACAGGTCCTGCTGATGACTGGAGCTGCAGGGACAAAATTCTTTCACTTCCCACAGTAGGTGGGATGATGGATTTCAGCAGGGTTTTTCTGACTGCAAAGCCAACGCCATGTTCCCTGGTTTCGTTTGGTGGTTTTCCCTGCCAGAAAAATGAGAAATTTCTCTCCCTGACAGATCCGGAATCTGGCAGCCTCGTCTCTTAAAGGGCGACGATGTCCATCTGCAGTCTGCTCAGCTCCATGTCGATGACAGCTGTTTTGCGTGCGCCGTCTATTTCTTGCAGGTCATCAGAGAAGCCAGGTGTCATTGTCCTTACGTTCCAGGTGCCCAGCTTTAGGGCATGAGTTTTCTGCTTTCTGTTGCATGGTGCAGAGTTGTCAATACGCTTGTCAGTTTTCACCCTAAACCCCACGCACCCAGTGAGGTTAATGGACCGTGGCAAGGCAACACCTTACTGGCTGGGGACTGCCCAGCTTAAGGCGGGTGGTATCTGCCCAATGAGATGCAATGATCTCTCCCACTGTTGGAAGCAGCCCCTGGCGTCATGCTCTACGCCAATCAAGCAAAGACTTATAACCGGTAAACTGCTGCTTCCCGTGTTGTGCCGAGGCCGTATGGCGAAGTTGGAGTGTCTTCTTCAGTGCGTAAAGCCTGGGTAAAGAAGGTATGAAGGATAGGCTGTTACCCATGCAGCAAATCCCCCCTCTCCACATCGCTGGAATGGTCCAATGGAAAGGCCATTCGGTTGGTTCCAGCGGCGTCGCAGGAGTTGCCAGAGTGTGACTGTGTACAGCCGCAAACTGCTTCAGGGACTCCGGCTCCTGATTTTGCCTCGAGGTTGACTCCTGAAGCCTTTTCCACAACTGGATGTAGCCACAAGGCAGTGGCCTTTTCAGCCACACTAGACGCTGTGCCAGAACCACCATTCAGAGCGCGATACCATAGTCTTTCAAGACTGAAGGTTGCCAACTGCTGCTGCTATGTGTAGATGGTATGCTTCTTCCTACATGGTGTTTCTTCCCTTGAAAGGTATCTATAGTATTTGCAGCAGTCCTAACATCACCCTTGGGGATCTTTATAAGTCTTCAGCTTTTGCTCTGCTCAGTCCATTGCTTAGAGAGCTTCAGGAGGTTTCATTTCTCCTTAAGCTATTTGTTTCCCCCTCCTTGGTTACTAGTAGTATGATTTTATCAGAGAGAAGGTTTTGTTTTATTATTATTTTAAATTGTATGGCCCAGTGGTGCAAAGAAATGAAAACTAAATACGAGCCCATGGGGGAAGCAAGAATAATTTATTTTGGCTTGTATAAGGGAATGCATTCCAACCCCAAAGTGGGTCTGCCTATTTTATCTCAGACTGTCCTTCATGGAGCATCTAGCATCTTGATTCTGCCCTTGTAATGCATCTGTCAAAATACCTGCATTGATTTGCATTCCGCTTTCTTCCCCCAGGACACGGTGAGAATACTATAGACGAGAAGTCCAGTTTTGATACTGTGAAACATCACCAGTCTTACTTTTGAATAGTCAGCTTGGTACAGTATGTGCAATTCGTTCATTTGCAAAAAATGAAAAAAACCAACTTGGTCAGAGTTTGGCAGCTGCAATCTGTCTGGTAATCCATAATCTATGACCCAATGTCAAAGATGCAAGAATGGCAGGCAAAGCAACTGATTCCCTGGTGGTCTTGATCTCTTCTTAATTTCTTTGAAGTTCTTGCACTAATTACAGGAAAAAAGACACCTCCATCTGCTTGATTTTTACAGATGATGCATTAAACATTAGAATAAAAATTCGAATCAGTTTTTATAGCATTATGAAATTAAGGCCCCTCTCCTATTGGGTCTTGCACTGCCACAACTAGCCTATTACAGTGGTGCAAAAGCCAGGCCACTGTTGCATGTTTCCCAGCCACTGTGACACCCATAGGCAATCAGGCAGCCTATCCAGGTGTAAGTAGACAAGGGGAGCAGAGTTTCAGAGGCTTCGCATAGCGTTAATCTTCGGTTGATGACAGGGATGCCAGTCCGCATCCCTGTTGTCAAGCAGTGCACAACGGTAAATATTTTTACTTACCTCCTACTGGCCATCTGATTCCACCCCCAACTACTGAATGCAGTGTGTGCTCCACCAGCGCATATGCATTAGTGCCAATGCTAGAGGATAGGATTTGACAATATATCCCATAGTATCTAAACTGAATATCTTAGTAAACACATCTTACAAACTGGGCACTGGAGTTTATATCCCTGGTAGAACATATTTTGATTTAAATGTTCTGGTGCTAAGAAGTTTGGGAACCACTGGCCAAGGGCAACATGTTCCTACTTTATAGCTGGCTAGAGTGAACCAATGCATGTTTAAAGTTTCCTAAGTTGCAGCATTTCAGCAAAGGCCAGAGGCAGCTGCAATCAATAGCAGATGTGTGTACCTTGAACTTGCTGAATTTGCCTCCCAGGAAGTGAACAGGACAGGCATAAACATCAGTCTCTTTTATTTTGACAAGTGCTGGAGTCTATTACTGCAATATAAGATCATATGCTGTGTGGAAAGCTGTAAACATAGAACAGATTTTTCATGCTAAATGAACCTAAACATACCAAGTTCAGCAGAATGCCTAGTGGATCAATGAATCTTTTGGTGTACAAAAGAACACACACACACAAATAACATAAAGCCAACAATGCTTGCTGCGGCTGACGGAATGTTGTGCTTGCATTTGTCGGTATGCTATGGCATGAACATCTGTTATTGAATTCAAAGGCTTCTGTTGCCTGGATACATTGAGTCAAAAGTTGGACTGGATGAGAGAAATCCATTTATTGGTATGCTGACGGCAAATGTCAGAGCTCTTCTTAGCTTGTTTGTCTTCATTTTAGCTTTGTCCTTTAAGGACAAAATCTCAACTGATGCTCAAGATGACAAACCTTTTCCAATATCTCATTTTGAGGGTGCAGGCTATATCAAAGAAACCCCATCTGTGAAGGCCATTCAATTATATCCTTACTAGATAGAATTCTGTACACTTCACATTCTTCCATTGAATTCAAACTCCTACTGAGTAATCTCCTAATTCAAGATTCTTTAGCAGATATTGATTTAAAGTGTCTGATTAATATTTCTCAGCCTTTGATTGTGGTGCCATTTGTTATCCCTGAGATCTGACATAATATTCTCTGGTTCCTTAAGGATTGCTGTTACTTACATTGCCAAAGGTAGTGAGTTTAAATCAGGGGTGTCCAAAGTTTTTGGCAGGAGGGCCACATCATCTCTCTGACACTGTGTTGGGGGCCGGGGGGGGGGGAGAATTAATTTGCATTGAAAATTTGAATAAATTTACATAGGTTTACATAAATGAATATATTAAAGATGAACTTATATGAATGAATGAATGAAGGTCTTGCAATAGCTCAAGGCCTATAAAAGGCCTTGCACAAAGCAAGGCTGGCCTTTCCTTTGCTGCTGTTGCTGCATCACAGGCATGAAACAGCAAGCAGTGGAGGGAGCCCTCATCCCACAGCTCACGCGAGAGGTCAAACAGTCGCCCTCATGCAGAGAGCAGTTGCGTCGGGCCAGTGTGGGCTCCAACAAATCTCTGGAGGGCCAGAGGCTCATTGGAGACTAGGGGCTCCCTGAGGGCCGCATTGAGAGGCCTTGAGGCCCCAGGGCCGGGGTTTGGGCACCCCTGGTTAAATCACTGTCAATATCATTCTAAATAGTTACTTTCTGTGAAAATTGGTATCCAGTGCTTTTCATTAAGGATGTTTCGATGTGGCATATCTCTGCTGCAGACACTTGACAATGTTATGTCATATAGAATAATCCAAATGATTGGATTTTTTCTAATGGATCTATATAACCAATTTGCGTGCAGAAATAAGTGTTGCTTAAGCTTGCCCACCAATTCCATAGGTCAGGGCAGACCTGATACATCTATGGGCCCAATCCTATCCAACTTTCCTGGGCCGATGCAGCCCCAAAGTAAGGAAACAAACATTCCCTTATGTTGAGGAAACCTCCATGACTGCCCTCCCACTGTTTGATGCAGTGCATGCCCCATAGCTATTGCTGCATCGGCACTGGAAAGTTGGATAGGATTGGGCCCAATGACATATAGGGCAGAATCCTAATGAGGTCTACTCAGAAGTAAGTCCTGTTTTGTTCAGTGAGGCTTACTCTCAGGAATGTGTGGTTAGGATTGCAGCCATAGTGTCACTAGATGCAAATTTGGGACAAATGTTTCTTCTTAGTACAATCCTTTCCATTACCCACAAAAATTCTATTTGCCATATATAGTCATCCATTGTATCTGCAGGGAATATATTCCTGTTGCTACCACAGATGTAGCCGGGGGTGCATGTGTGTGTGTGTGTGTGTGTGTGTGTGTGTGTGTGTGTGTGTGTGTGTAGAAGGTTTTAAGCCTTCTTGTCTTACAGTATACATTTCAAAATATGTAACTACTCCCTAATAAGCATTGTTGTTATTTTCTTTGTTGTATTCCAAAATACAGTAAGTTAAATATACCAGTAATTCATGTTGGAGCCCGTTAAGATGGAGAAAGACTTCACCGTAGGGAAAACCGACCCCAGAGGACTGCTTTTCCACTAGAATAATTGGCTCAAAGTATAGTCTAAATAAACAGAAATAGAAGAAATTATTTGGTCATATCATAAAAACATGAAATAAAGAAAACACTGTAAGAAAATAAGTCTCTGTGGGTATATATAATGACAAGAGAGAGCTTTTCAGTGTATTGCTGCTGCCTCCTGGCCCATGGAATCATTATATATAAGTGCTATAGTTTGATCTAGAGTGGATGTAGATCATTGGTGTGAATGGTTTTTCCGTTTGTGTTGTGTTTGTTGTGTACCTTCTCAGGGATTCCACTGCCAACCTCAGTTTCTCTGCTGTTACCTGTATCCCTATGAATCCTGTCCCCTTTTCACTCTCATGCCTAATAAAAAATTCCTATTTAATCTGCTCAAGTAACTGAATAATGTTTGCATGTGTTATACTGTTTGCATAATTTATTCAGTTCATGGTGAACTTGCAGGTTTGGGTTTCTGAGCTGTAGATTTTAATTTAATTTTTTGCCTTGCAGTAAGGAACACAGAATGCTGTCACACAGTGTAGAAAAGGCTTCTGTCGTAAAACTGGTTGGTTTGGGTTCATTTTCTCATGAAAGTGTCTCAGCCTGCATTTCAGGGAAGAGTCTGCCTGCAGAGCTCAGTTTCTTGGAACAGCAGTGAGGGTAACAAAGTTTGTATGTGTGGCATCAGAGGCTGATATCCCTTTTATCCAAGTTGGAGATGTCATCATGTGAAGTGATCTGGACGGAATAAATATTTCAGATGTCAAGGCAGCATATGAATGAGGAAGAATGGAGTTCCTACATTACTTTGTTATTTCTAAATAAGGATGGATTTATAGGATGACATTATAGCAACCTTCATGGTATGCTACAGTGAAGGGCTAGGAAAACTTCAGCCTATTTATAAGGAAAAGGTTGAATTCATTTTAATCTAGTCTGATCAGAATATGCTCCTCAAGTCCCTGGGAAATTTGAGAAAAATGAAATAAATGTATTTTACTGGAAGACAATTTAGTCCCATATTAGTTCAACCCATATCAATCAATCAGTCAATCAATCAATCATATATGCAACATTGGGCAGAAATGGCTTAAACTTCCAAACACTTATTGTTTGCCCTGGGCATTTGGTTTTGTGAGTGAAGTGTGTTTTGGGCATTAGCAGTATAGTTATTATCAGGGCTGCCCATCCATGAGACCAACTGAAGCAGTTGCCTCAGGCAGCAGGATTGGCAAGGGGGCCACCTCTGTCCCCTACCCCACTTGCTTCCACTGGGAGAAGCAAAGGCTGGCACATCACATGGTAAGGGCAGCATTTGGCACTCTGTCTCAGGCACCAGGAGGCTTCTGGTTGGACCTGTGTCTTATTCTTGCATTTCATTAGTGTCAATCTCAGTCAGGGTTGAGTTCCTGAAGGAATATATTCAGTTCAGTTTGTATTTTTGCACTGCCGGATAGTCTGTCAGAGGGAGAAATGTTAGTACTTCAGACTAGAGAAAGTTTTCATAAGACCAAAACATAGTTCAATCCTATCCTACCCCTTCCCCACCCTGCTCCCCAGTGCAGCCATGCCAAAAATGGGCACACTGTATACAGTGGGGGGGACAGGACCTGATGGCTTCAGAGGGAAAAAGGCTTTAAATCCCCTTACCCCTGGAGAAGCCTCCTGACCTGCAGTGAATCTTCCTGGACCTGCACTAGCTAGTGCAAGTCCAAGGAGAGAAAGGAGGTGGGGAGGGGGCAGTGAAAAGGTGGGTAGGGTCCAGCACACATCATTTCCACAGGATCCCTCTCTCCTGCAGCCTCCTTGCCCCATCCTGCCCCCTCCCCCGCCAGTTTTGCCTCTTCCCCACCCCATTCTGCCTGTCCCACCTCCTTTCATCTCCTGCAGTGGCTTATCTGCTATTGTGGGCAGCCGGAGCTCTGATGATGCCGGATGGGAAGGCACAACACCCTCCTACTCACCCTGCTACTCAGCATTTTTCAACAGTGGCTGGCAGCAGAATGCACATTTTGCTGTTGACCAGAGCCCATAGGATTGGGTTAAGGCTAACTCCAGATTGATCTCAGAAAGTACTATTTAAAAGGTACAGTTTGATCATTATGTTAATAATATACAATTTTTAAAAGGAAAAAGTCAATGGTGCATTTGCATGTAGTAAAGGCTAGTCAAAAATGTTGATGCCTTCATCAACATGGCAGGTAGATTCAAGGCCTGTCCAACTTTGACCACAGTATGGATGAGTTTGGCAAGACGTACAGATGCTTGAACCATTGCATACACACAAACTCTCTCTCTCTCTCTCTCTCTCTCTCTCTCTCTCTCTCTCTCTCTCTCTCTCTCTCTCTCTCTCTCTCTCTCTCTCTCTCTCTCTCTCTCTCTCTCAAATATACATATAAAATATAATTCCTAAGGTACTTTGCTACATCTAACAGATGACCATGAGATCAAACTGAGCCATGGTGCTGAGCTGGTGACAAAGTACAGAGGAATAGATAGTTGCTACTGACCCAAAGAGAAGAGAAGTTTTTAATCTAACTCAACTCTGCTACACTTCAGTGTTGCACATCAAATTGAATTGATTTCGACTTGGTTTCAAGTAAGGTGGTTTGAACTGTGCTTTGGTATTGCACTGCAGACTGGGGCTGTTTTATCTGTGATGCTGTAGCAATCCCTTGTAAGGATCAGATAGCAAACTAGCATGCAGATAGATGTCCTGCTAGCATCTTACCAACTAATAAAATTCCTTGGACCAGGTTTGGGACTGCTTCTAGTTGCTGATTACTACAGAAAAGATAGAAAAAGATATCATTCTTCTGTCTTCTGCCCCAGACTGATAATAATAAACATAATAATAAACTTTATTTATACCCGCCCTTCTCCCCAAAGGGACCCATGGCAGCTGGGACTGATGAGCTGCTAGACTTTCTGTAGGTCATAAGAAAAACTCCTAGCTTTCCACGGTGAAACATACATAAGAAAACAAACTCATCTGGAGTGCCTACACCTGGAGCTATGATTATCCTAATGATTTATTGTTTGGCGAAACTGAAGTAGGAATGTCATTCAGGGCACTTAACAAGTGCCTAGCTGAGATGTCCGGCAGTGCAGTTGCAATCATTAGGAGTCTTCTGTTTGCATACGTAACAGAGAACAGTGGCAAGCACTGCTTCATTTACTCAGGCACTTGACTGTGTACACCAAATGTCATTTTACTATTGAGCTGATTGTATCAATTCCCTTTATGACGATTTGTATATGAGATGCTGAGATAGGACTGGTGCATAATAGCTGGGCATCGTGATGCAAATTCCCACCTGCCACAGCCTCCTGACGTACCTCTCAGAGGGGAAGGTTGATGGAAGCTCAGTTGCCTTTGTGTTCAAGTGTGCAACTGCAAATATTGGCATGGTCCTGCAAAGAGTTGTATGTGAGACGGCATTTGAAGACAGTCTGAAAATTGCAGTTTGTTCAAATTACAACTGTGAGGTTACTAAAGATGTCTAGGAGTTGGGCACGCAACTCGCCTGTCTTTAAAGAGCTGCACTGGCTTCTTGTCCATTTCTGAACTAATACTTAGAACTAAGTATTAGTCAGGGCCGGATTAACTTAGTACAAAAGTAGCATATGCTACGGGCCTCGCATTTTTGAGGGCCGTGCACAAAATGCTTGCAAGTTGTCTCTGGTGAAATCAGCACCTCACTATCTGACAACCCTGTTGTTTACATGTCAGGGGAGCTGCATGGTACATAATCATTATGCATGTCATTAATAACATGATACAAATAAATAAGTTCATTCAAATTTAACTTTACTGTGGGCATAATCCTATTGTGCCTCAGTGCTGGCTGAAAATATTGAATTAATTTACTATGCAAGTAAATAATTTCATATTTATGTGTATTTTTAAAAATTTATGACCCTAACGGCCATATGCCTTGTAAAACATATGCTGCAGGCTCCTCACAGGCTTAATCCAGCCCTGGTTTTGGTGCCTAACTTTAAATTATTTCATGGCTTAGAACCTGATGATTTGAGCAGTGCCGGCAACAGGCTGTTAGAGTCTTTTGGGACAAAGCTTTAAGGTGGGCCTCCCATGCACCCCCCCAGTGCCTTTTGATGGCACATTGGACACAATCACTGCATCTGTGCTCAGAGGTTGCCTGGCCAGGCGACCCCTCTGATAGCCATGAGGAAGACTACGCCAGTGCCCAACACAGCTGACCCCTGAGATCATACTTCCTGCAAGAGTGCCTACACCCACATCAACCTGTTCATACCCAGTGTTTGTCTTCAGGCATTTGAAGGTGTCCCACACATCTGAGGTGGGGCATGAGAAGGCCCTCTCCTGGTCAGTTGTAGTGTGGCATTCTCTCTCTGGGACGCTTGCTTGGTGCTTGCCCAGATAACTTTTTGGCACCAAAGACTTTTTCTCCTTAGTCTTTTAAGTAATCTTTACCATCTTTAGCTCCTGTATTAACTGCTGTGTTTCATGATTTTGTGGTAATTTGTGGTATTGTGGAAACTCTGCTGATAGATACTATACAATTTTTTTGAATAATACAAATAAATGAAATAAGACTGTATGGTAGACAAGTGACACTTCCTTTTAATAAATACCTGAGCATTGTCCCTTTCTTGAGAGTCTGTGGCAAATGAAAACCATCACAGCATAGAGACAACCCTGATAAATTCAAGGCTTTGATGTCTTTCGTATTTATTGTATTTCACACGAAGGGGAAAAAAGCAAAGATATTACTTCAGAACTTTTATGACTGTGCATCTGGGAAATTATCTGTGAAGTAAAAAATGTAATACTAGCACTTCATTTCAACCCACAGAGCAGTAATATGACATATTGGGAACTTTCAGGTACCATAATCAGAGCTTTTTTGTTTTACTCTTAAAAATGTGCACATCTTGCAACCATAAGCCAGTTGCATAAGTTTTGCATGTGAACAAAAATGTGGTTGGGGGAAAAGCATGTTTACAAGCCCTGCCACATGTAGATGTGCTCCTGAAACCTCACCTCTGCACCCCATGTGTTCAGTTTTTTTAATTGCAGGAACAGGTACACTGAAAGTAGGGAGCATTTCTCCCTGTGTTTGCCATCCTGAAATATGTCACATTCCCTGTCCCTCCCACCATGTTTTCCTTGTCCATGTGATTAATATCTATATTAGTGGTTCCCAAACTGGTGGGTTGTGACCCATCAATCAGGGAAGCATGAGCCTAAGTCCCTTTAAGATGCAGAGAGTGGGGGGAAGGCAGCAGTGTGATCCCTAGGATCGTGCTGCTGGTGGGGGGGGGTGAGTGGGGTTTTTGACACTTATGTGGGGGAGTGCCTACCTCTGAGGGTGTGTGTATGGGGAGCCCTGCAGATGCCTCTGCAGAACTCCCCAACCCTCTGTTACAGTAAAAAAACATGATCGAAAACCACTTCAATTGAAAACAGGAAGTGGTTTTCAATTGTGTCTGTGTGTGTTTTTTTTTTTACTGTAACAGAGACTTGGGGAACCCTGCAGAGGTATCTGCATGCTTCCCACACACCCCGGAGGCCAGTAAGTGTAAAACATAAATGTAAAATCAGCCCTCTCTCCCAGGTGGCAGCAAGATCCTGAGGATCTCATCGCTGCCATAGCCCCTCCCCTGCAGACACAATGCTCCCAATTCCCTTGTAGGAGTTTGGGAAGTACTGATCTATATGGTGCTGGAGAGACATGACATTGTTACATCAATGGCAAGGTGACCAAATATTCAGTCCTGTGTCTATGTAAGGGGGAATGATGATGCCCTGACAAAATTTTAGTCTTGCAAATATTGCTGTGTCCTAAATCCTTTGGAAGAATTACTCTTATGGAATCGTGACTGGAAAGTGGTTTGTCTGCATGTTTTTAGTAATTATGTTAATTTAATCTGCAGCTACTATTTTCTCAGTCCAAGGCAAACAGCTATTCATTCATTATATTGCATATTCTTTTCATGCAGCTTATGGAAAATCTAAAGAGTGATATGTAAGCAAATCCAATGAGTGACTTGTGTGGCACTAGATTGATCAACTACCAGTTGGTCAATCCAGGATTGAGTTTTGAGCTGATGGGCCTTCCCTCATAATTAAAGGTGACCTGGTCCCATTAACGGCAATATAATAATTGATATTCGCATAATTGTGACATTGATAAGGGGCTTGCAGGCACTAAACCACAGAATGATACCCATCTTAACCTCTAATCCCTTCAAATTTAATTTACCTTCATCCAACATTGCTAATATTAAAAGGCAGACACAACCATACACAAAGAAACAGTGTACATACCAGTGATAGGCAAGTTCGGTGTGGCTTGACTCGAGTTGAATTATGAGTCTCTACCCCCTGTGATGCAACTCAAAAACAAGTCATAACGGGGACACTTTCCAAGTCACCCAGAGCATTTTTGCAACTCAAAGACTTGTCATGAGTCTTTTTGATGCATGTGTCAGGCGTGGAAAAAAAATGGGGCTGGGCTGCTGCCAGGGTGTGTGTGTGTCAGAGTTCTCTTTAAACACTTCCCTGCTATCCTCATCCTATCTGTAAACAGGGCAGGAGGATGTGGAATGGACTGTGTGAGAGTAGTCCCACTGTAGCCAGTCATTCAGTGGCTTTCCCCCCCACACTTCCCTGCCTCCTTTTTCCCTGGACTTCTCCAGCCAATTCCAAGGCAATAACCCCCTTGGGCTCCACTTTTGCCCTCCCTCATCTAAAGAAAAAAATCAAACTGCCCACCCTTCGTCCAGTCATCATCAGTTCCTTCCTATCAAAGAGAGGGAAGACAGCCTGCTCCTGCCCCCCCTTCTAGAATGCAAAAGCAAACATTAACCCTTCCCTGCCTCCTGGCTGGAACTTCCCTGCTGCTCGTCCGATTTGAATGACGGCCCCATGAGGTCTTTCACATAGTGAAAAAAGTAAGCAAGTGCACTCAGACACAGACAGACTTGAGTCTGCATGTGTGGGGAACAAGTACCGAGTCAGTAGTATCAGACTCGAGCCAATTCCTGAGTCATTGGCGCAGCTGACTCAAGTGTACACAAGTCAGCAAAAAGGTTGATTTTCACGACTTGTATTCAGATCACCTGACTCGAATTCCCATCCCTGGTGCATTCTGTCTCTCATTCTCATTTATCCTATTCTCTACTACCACAAAATCATCTTCAGTCGTTTTTCCTAATGCATATCACAAGTAGACTATATATTAAGTCTCTTGCAGCTAAAAACATGGTTCCTGCTCCGATGTCTTGTGAAGAGACACAATGCATTCTCTGTTAAAGGTTGAATCAAAGAACTCAGTACATGAAGAAGAATGGGCACTTACGATTTCGTAAATATCTTCATTAGGAGTCTTTCCAGCTGTCATAAACATGACATGCCAGAATGTGCTGCCTCAACACTGCTGCAAGTGGCAAGAGGCCAGGTCCATGTGTCAGAAGACTGGGAACACCTGACAGTGACAGTATACGGGTGCAGGAGATTGGTGGGGAGGTGGAATGAGGAGGCGATGGGGTAGGGAATACAGCTGACCAGGTCCAGGAAGGGGGCAGGTTCAATAGCAGCAGTGTGTGCTGAATTCTAACCTCTTTCCCAGTCCCGATCCACCTTCATGGGTCCACTTGGACTTGCAGGGGTCTTCCCTGGGCCATGGGTACAAATGTTCCCATGCCCTGAGGAGACCTCCAGAGGCCAAAACTCCCCTGTTGGATGCAGCAGATGTCACTTTGGTGGTACTGCATTACCGTGCAGGGAGTTAGGATTAGGCTGACAATTCAGTCTAGAAGCCAGTTTGGGCAATAGTCAAATCATAGTGAGGTTGCTAAACTGGCCCCCCACACTTCCTTCAAAACCTAGGAGTACAAGTGCATATAGAGGAGTGAGTTGAATAAACTGCTGCCCACATGCAATTGAGGAAGCTGATTCAGACTCACCAGGATGTGAGATAACGGGCCTCAAACTTAAGCCCGCAGGCTGGATCTGGTGCGTTGAGAAAACCATCTCGGGTTCAGCACAGCAGTGGTGAAGCCTTATCACTCTGCCCTTGAGAGACTTATATCTATATCCATCATCTTTGAGAATGCCTACCACAGTAGTAGTTGTATTCAACTGTGGCCCATTAGCCTGAACAATGTTAATTTTAACGTTATGAATGCCAGCTGTATAGTATTTATAGGTGATGTTTGATCACTCTGGCCTTCTATTTCCATCACTGTGATTCAGTCAATAAAGACAAATGGCTACTTCATGCGATTTCACATAAAAGTGATTTTGATTTTTCCACATTAGGCTTTTTAAAGTGCAGCTAAATCAAAAAAGAAGTTGGTATTTGTACATTTCAACCTGCCAACACTCACACTTCAGAAGTAACTTGATTTTGAAGTATCCCTTCCTGAAAAATGTCCCCTTGATCTTGCTTGATGGGCTCTCAGTTTCACCATCCTCCAGATTTCCTAAGCACTGATGATCAGGAAGGCACTTTCCTCCAGTGATGCTGAATGAAACACTTGGGTTCATCCTGCATGTAATTCTGCAAACATTGTTTCTCATTTGCAAAATAAGATGTCTGTTAGTTCCAAGCTGTTAAATAGCTCAGATCTAAGCTCTTCCTTTAGATTTTAGTTGGAAGACTTTAGATTTGACCTTATCTAGCTCAGACTTTAAAAAAATAATTAACTTCAATATAGCTCCTTAATTAGCTTTCTTGCCATCAAGTTAAGTAACAATGCATGGTTAGAAATTACGAAGGATAGACTCTACTATTCAGCCTCAAAGGATGGTGACTTGTTAAGTTCTTTGCTGATTATCTTTTCTCTGCTGCTGTTAATATGTGAAGTGTGTGGATTGGCAAGGGGTGGGGGGATGAGTGTAAGCCTCCTCTTGGATTTTGAGGTGTCATCGGTTATACACCCTTTTCTCCCAGCGCTTTGTCTTTTGCATCTCTTGCCTTGATTTAAAGCAGCTGAACAAAATTGACCCTGATGGGATACAAAAACAGCAATTATATGCTAGCAGGGGAGCATAGTTTCTAAACGGAATATATGTTTTTAACCAAAATTAGTGCAGGGATAATGGACACAATCAAACCACTATGTTGTGATGATATACGTGTCCATGGTTTGTGGGCTGAGAATGCTCTGACAAAGTCTGTGTTCTCAATGTCAGAAAGAAGTGCTAAATTATTGGCATTATCTTTATGCAGGCTGGCCCATAGCTTCCCTACTGTGTAAACCGTGCCTGTATAATAGAGGGGTAATTGTAAGGTCCAGATAAATGCAGTTTGTTATCTGTAAGTAGCAAGTAAGCAAGGAAAATTAATGTCACTTTTACACCTGCAGATGCATTAGTTCATCTAAGGATTTTTTTTTTAGGTCTGTGTTCATCATAATAGAAAAAAAGGTCACCTTAAGTAATTCCACATTGACATGATATCTTCAGTGTCTTGTGGCCTAATCCTATTGGGGCCAAGTGGCAGTAGAACTTGTGTTCTGCTGGCACTGACTGCCGTAAAGCAGTTGGTGACAGTCATGAAAGGCACTCTGGCAGTGTGAAAACTCACGTGCTGCTGGAGCACCAGTGGGAAGGCTGGAACAGTCCTGTGCACTCTGGAGGCAGACGATGGAGGTAAGGTGGTTGGGGAGGTGGGGCTGGGCAAGGGTGAACTGCGGTGGTGACAGGGCAGAAGAGGGTAGATGGGTGGGATGGGTCCGGGAATGGGATAGCTTGGGTGGCAGTGGTGGCCACTGAATCCTAATCTCCTTTCCAGATCCGATCCCACTGCACGGTCCACATGGACCTGCAACAGTAATTTAACTTTTACAGTTCTTCAAACTCTGTTGGAATGAGTTCCTACAAGCTCCCAGAACAGCTCCCTCTTTAGATATTTTCTAGTGGAGCTTAAATACACATCTATTTCACTTAATCTTATGAGACAGACTGGATTCTATGGGAGGTCGGTAGATAACCTGGTCCAATACCATTTGGGTTTTAATGGCAATTGCCAGCACCTTGAATTGGGGTTGGTATTGAATGGGCAGCCAGTGCACCCACTGGAATTGTGGCATGTCAGAATCAAACCACCCAGCCCTGATGACTATGCTGGCTGCTTTCTGCATGAACTGAAATTTCTGGTTTGTCTTCAAAGGCATCCCAGTCCCTAGACAGGATGTTACTAGGTCATGAACTATCATAGCCAGATTGGCTCAGGTATGATTGTGGCTGGTGCACCAGCTGAAGCTGGATGAACCCCCACTGCAACCACAGTCACTACCTGATGATCCAAGAGCAACTGTGGATCCAGGACGACATCAAGGAGGACATCCAAGTGCTCTTTCAGAGAGACGGCTACCCCATCCAGAGCAAGCTGATGATCTAATACTGGCATCGTGTTCTTTCAGATTGGGTGGACCTCTGTCTTGTTCAGATTTAATCAAAAAGGTGGTAAAATTGCCCTTTTCAAAATCAGAAGCTCTCACTCTCGTTTAAATACAAGTCTCTCCTTCTAACACTAACACTAACACACACACACACTGCAACTAAGAATTGTTTTTAGATCCCATTCATGCTTTCATTTCATTGCAATCCAACACTTGGCCATTGTGCATACTAGCAATAACACAGTAGATACTAGAACTTGCCACGCCCTGGAAATACTCCCTTTTGGTTTTTTAATCAAGGGATAGATAAAATCTGAAAGAAGCTAGTGGAGAAGTCAGGAAATAGAATTCTACTCCATTTTCTCCATCACTATAGTGTTGTTACTGTTAAATGAGTTATAGTTTCCAGGATTGTATTTTTATTAGAGCAGATAAAAGCTGCACATTTTTCCATTTCTTATTGCACAGCATACGTACAAACTTCTAGCATATATTTCTTCTGACCTTTCTAACACATCTCGTTAAAACTTAAATTGACAAGTGAAAACATATTAAGAAAAATGTGGTCATGCCATCCACTCTTCTTAAGGAGGCAGTGTAATGTTTGAGTTCCCAAGTTTTTAAAGCCACCAAGTTGTTGATCGTACCTGCCATTTCATTAATACTTGCTGGGCAGCAAGTATTGGTAAAGACTTGAGGATGTAACTTTTAAATGACAAGATAGGCAATGTATTTCTTGCAATCCCACCATGAAACTTACCCAGAATTATTATGCTCTTCTTTGTGAGATTCCACACACAAGTTTCTGCTTGAACTACTGCAGGTGAATTTTCTAAGATGTCTGTTTGCAGCACTCACATTGCAGGCAGACTTTTAATGGAATGTTAGAAACCTATGAATAACAATGGTGGGACTGGGGAGCCCTTCTTGCAGAGCGTGCCCCACAGCTGCAGTCCTGCCTCAGGGGATCAGCAAAGTGAAAGACAGATATGGCAAAAGGGAAAACCGGCTCTACTTGTGTCTGCAGGATGGTTGTGGTAGGATGGAGTTGTTGACATGTTTTCCTAAATTGACTCAGCTTTTGCTAGTAGGCAGAATTGAAAAGTTGCTGTACCAGGGGAATTTCAATTTCCAACAGAGTATTCTGAAACACAAATGTATTAATGTACACCATGTCTGCAATATCTGCTTGTTGCAGTTTTTGGTGTTGGGAAATTTACTAAAATGTGAAAAGGTGTTGTAATCCTAATTGGCTTTCACTAAAGTAATAATAATAATAATAATAATAATAATAATAATAATAATAATACAGGTATTTATATACCGCCTTTCTTGGTCTTTATTCAAGACTGTATTCACGGCGGTTTACATAGGCAGGGAATTTAAATCCCCGTAGGGATTTTTACAATTTGAAAGAAGGTTTCTGTCTTTCAAGAAACCACAACATTCAGGTGTTTCTTTCTTGGTCTGGTCGCACATTCTGGCCTCCATCCTCCCACGCTCAGAGCAGATGGAATAGCTCGGCTTCAGCTTGTTAGCTGCTCCAAGGTCGCACGGTGCCGGTGGCCTCGAACTGGCGACCTTGTGGATGTTATCTTCAGGCAAGTGGAGGCTCTACCCTCTAGACCAGACCTAAGTAGTAATCAGGTGACTTAAAGGAACTGAGTGCATGCTTGGCTGACCATATTCCTGCCATCTAGCAGTAGAGGTTGATGAAAATGGGATGGTGTTTTTTTTTCAGATTTTGGCGTTTTCCAAAGTTAAAAGTACAGAAAAACAGTGTTATGTGTTTTTATTCCAAGGGTGCATTTTAATGCATTATAATTATAAATTATAATAGTTTTAAAAGTGTACTAGGAAGGTGATATAATGTCAGCAGATGCAGCCACATGCATTTAGAGGTGTTAGAGCAGCCATTTTCAACCACTGTGCAATGGGACATTGGTGTGTCATGAATGGTGTGCTACTGGAATTTGGGGGAAGGTCATTTCTTAGTAGGGCCAATGGGGGATATGAGCCTCCCACTGGCAGCATGGTGTGCCATGTCAATTGTCAAAAACCTGATGGTGTCCCTTGACAATTTTGGTGCCTTGTCAAAGTGCCATGAGATGAAAAAGGTTGAAAATCGCTGTGTTAGAGAACGTTTTTATTTTTTTCACAGATTTTTTTTCTTTTATCTTTACAAAGATGAGATGTGCAGAAAGTAATATGTGTTTTTGGCTGCAATCCTAACCACACTTTTCTGAGAGTAAGCCCCATTGAACAAAATAGGACTTACTTCTGAGTAGACCTGGTTAGGATTGTGCCCTTTATTTCTTTATCACTGAAAAAACTACCTCTACTAATCAGTCATACATTTTTTGCTATTTACACTCCAGGGATTTATACTGTACAACCTGTGATCCCAAAGCTGCATTTTTTGTCTTGCATGGATAATAGTAAATCCAGACTGAACTTAGTTCATACTTAGTTATAAGTATGTCATTCTGCTGTGATGGTTAATATTAATGTTTAACAGTATGCTTTACACATCTGTCACAGCTGTAGTGCCACATCTAGGCACCAGTTTATGCATGTCAGTGCTATGGTGTAAACATCAAAATGCATAGTTAATATTTTCAGTTGAAATGAGTTTACCTGGAATGATTTCCTCTTGCCATCATGCCCATGAAGTGCTGCATTGAGCCTATTGAAGCAATGCTTGATTTCAGATATTCAGCTCAAGGCATTTGGGATACATTTGGAGGCACATTTGGAGGAACATGGGAACACTTTTGATGCCATAGAAGCATGAAATCAGTTGCTTCAGAAAGCAAGGTTAAACTGCTATGCAAAGAAAAGGATGAGAAAAGTGCTTTGCTGCAGAGCAAACGAGCACAAGATAAATCATGCATCACAAGAAAGAACTAATGGAGTTAGTGGGATGGAGCTTCTGTGGACTATAATTGTGCTCAGTGGTATTCTCTGTATTTCTTACTATCTCTACTATCTTGCTTCTGTGAAACAAATGAACCCTATGTGTTTTGCTGCCTGACCAAAAACTTGCTTTCTTTGTAGTAAATCCCCAATCAATGTCATCTGAGAAATTAGACCTGACCTTGGCATGCTGGTCAATTTCCAGCCCAGTCCTATCTTTCCTTCCTGCTGGTGCAGCCAAACCAGAAACAGGTGCAACTGGATTATTTCAATGTGTTTTGCACAGGGCTACTCATGAAGTGTGCCTGGAAACTTTATCTGGGCCTAAACACAGCAGCAGTGGTTCCTGGATGAGACTTGTGCTTGAAGCATACACTATATCTCCCATTTTGTGTCATCTTCATTGACTTATCAGTGACTTTCCAGCATCAATTCAAGGGTCATAATTTTTAAAGCCTCTAAAGCAGCGATTTTCAATCTTTTTCATCTCGCGGCACACTGACAAGGCACTAAAATTGTAAAGGCATGCCATCGGTTTTCTGACAATTAAGAAGAAATGTCATGCTGCTGGTGTGGAGGGGGTACTCACATTCCATAATGACCCTACTAATAAATGACCCTCCCCTAAACTCCTACAGCACACCTGTGGATGATTTGCAGCACACCAATGTGTTGTGGCACAATGGTTGAAAATCATTTCATTCAATATCTAAGGACCTCATCAGTGTTTTCACTCTCTCTGAATTTCTTCAGAAGGGATTCATGAGAGGGACTTTGTAGTCACACACCCAAGATTGTAGAACACTTTGGGCGCAATCCTAACCTCTTATGTCAGTGCTTTCCAGCCCAGGCATAGCGGTGCCAGTGGGACATGTGCTGCATCCTGCAGTTGGGTGTCACTCACAGAGGCCACCTCAAAGTAAGGGAATGTTTGATCCCTTACCTCAGAGCTGCATTGCCCTGATGTCAGTGATGGAAAGCTGGAAAGCACTAACATTAGGGGTTAGGATTGTACCCTTTGTCATTCAAGGCTCACTTGCCTACCTTCCACACCCATTATTGATTTTTCAGAATCTGTTTAAAACCTCTTTGTTTAGACAACTCGTTAGTTGATGTCCCACGGTTTGATTTGTCTGTTCTCTGCTCTTAGTTATATTGACCATTTATTGTAAATTTTTTGATGATTTTATTGAATTAATTAGTGGGGCTTTGGGATAGGGGAGTCTTGATATGTTGTCAGCTGTTGAAGGACCTCTTCAGGGGTGGAAAAGCAGGTCAAAAAATCTCAAGATACATCATGTCCAAAAATGCTCAATGAGTTTCTTCCAGTGGAGCTATTAAGAGAAAAAGGGGTTCCATGGAAGAAGAAAGGAAGCAAGGATGAAGGGTGTAGGCAGGAGAGAATCATTGTGTGGCTCACCACTAATAATGGAAATGTCAAGTGATGGTGCATGACAATGTATGCAGTGATCAAAATACATTCCGTGTAGTGATCAGAATAATTGACATACTTTTCCATGTGCACCCAGTGAGGTTAGAGGGCTAGAAAACCATATTCCAGAGCACAGTGCAGCCCACAGTAAATGAGAAACAATTTTTATTTTATTTTTTTGCAATTAATATAGATCATGTAGAAAAACCCTTGGGAACATTCTGGTAAAAGCAAGCCTGTGATTCATCTTGCCTAAAGAATTTATGGGAATCATTCAGAGGGCAGTTTGTTCTAGCCTTCTTGTCATTTAAGTATTAAGATTTCTGACATTTAGATAATAGGCCAAGTGTAGAAAATAGCTGGAGAGTTAAGGGTATATCAAGAAGAATATGGCTTCATGAACATAACATTTAGAGCTAATTACTGGTCCAACGGATTCAAACAACCATCAGCTGCCAACTGTCCCCAGACATTTAGTTGTTCGTGATGAAATGAGATAGACTGATTGAGTAGGGAAATGTGGCCATAATAGAAAAACATGACTAGAATATTTATAAACATAAATTTAATCTAGTTTTAGATTGATGCAGAATGTACAATTCATTTATACTTGCAAATGTCTACTAGGGCACTTCACAAACTCTATGAATCATGACATTGCACTTGCCTTTACCACTGTCACTGCCTAATAGTTTAAAAAAATGCAATGGGATAAAACAAGTTTAAGTAATGGAATTTGAAGATAGGATAAGAAAATAATATATGAGTGTGCTAGTTACAGGAATATCTTGTAGAGACAAAAGAACGATCATGGATTTACTTGGCTTCGGAGAGTTTGGGTACATCAAAAGGCTTTTGATTCTTTGGATTCTGTAGGTGGGAGGGTTTGCATTTGTGGATTTTAACATTATACATTCTGGGTCATGTTACTCAGTTCCAATCAAAATAATGTTGCAGAATGACTTCCACTTCATGATGGACTGGAAGACTATCTGAGTCTTCATATACAAGTTAGAGGAATTTTAAGGAGAAAGAAATAGTGGGCATGAGGATTTGAGACCTGCATTTCTGTCAGTTAACATCTCTAATGGCTTAATCCCATTGGGCCTCACTGCCAATCGAATGCACATTCTGCTGGCAGCAACTGCTGCAAAGTGCCAAAAAGCGCTTTCCATCAGCATGCTGAGTAGTACCCTGCCAGGATGCTGGCAAGAAGGCCAAAGAATTCTTGCATGCATTGTCAGCTCTCTCACCACCTGCTGGAGCAGTTAATCCAGCGGAAGAGGTGGGAAGGGGTGAAGGAGGCCGAAATAGGACAGGGAGGGGGGAAAACTGGATGGGGAGGGGTGGATCTGGCAGCTATGGCATGTTCTTGATCTTATCCTCTCCAGCAGCCGCCTCTTTCCTTTCTCTCCTGAGACTTCAGCTAGCAAAATAGCTAGCACAGGTCCTAGGAGACACATTGTGAAGCAGGAGGCTTACATAGGGGTATCGGGATTTTAAATTCCCTCTCCCTGATAATCTGCCCCCCCCCCCAAGTTGGATACAGGATGCCTGTTGTTAGTGTGGCTGCATTAGTGAGGGACAGAGAATTCAGCTGTAACTTTACAGTGGAAGCATAGACCAGCTTTTTCTAAGAGACTTTCTGTGAACAGTGTTATAATTAGTAAACACTAATCAGCTCATCTCCTAGCAAGACTATCTGTTAGCCCTTTCAGATATTGATTGGCAGCGATTTTTTCCAATAATTGGGTAGCAGAATCGGTTGGTATTTGCTATTCTTCTATCATGGAACTCAAGGCAGTATACTTGAGACTCCCATGCAGTCACCCACCCATGAACTAACCAGACCAGTGGGTTCTGAGCTGTCTGTAACAGATCAGGAGAGAGATTTCGGGGGGGGGGGTTGGACAGCTCGATGACAGTGTTGACCCAATGTGCAGAGGCAGTGAAGAAGGCCAATTCTATGCTTGGGATCATTAGAAAAGTTATTGAGAACAAAACGGCTAATATTATAATGCCATTGTACAAATCGATGGTAAGGCTACACCTGGAGCATTGAGTCAGTTCTGGTCGCCACATCTCAAAAAGGATATAATGGAGATGGAAAAGGTGCAGAAGAGAGCGAATAAGATGGTTACTGGGCTGGGGCACCTTCCTTATGAGGAAAGGCTATGGCGTTTGGGCCTCTTCAGCCTAGAAAAGAGACGCCTGAGGGGAGACATGATTGAGACATACAAAATTATGCACGGGACGGATAGAGTGGATAGCGAGATGCTCTTTTCCTTCTCACATAACACCAGAAGCAGGGGACATCCACTGAAATTGAGTGTTGGGAGAGTTAGAACAGACAAAAGAAAATATTTCTTTACTCAGCATGTAGTTGGTGTGTGGAACTCCTTGCCACAAGATGTGGTGATGGCATCTGGTCTAGATGCCTTTAAAAGGGGATCAGACAAATTTCTGGAGGAAAAAATCCCTCACAGGTTACTGATTTTAGAAATACTCAAGGAGACAAGGGAGGGCACCAGGATGCAGGTCTCTTGCTTTCTTGTGTGCTCCCTGGGTCATTTGGTGGCCCACTGTGAGATACAGGAAGCTGGACTAGATGGGCCTATGGCCTGATCCATTGGGGCCGTTCTTATGTTCTTATGACCTAACTTAGCTTCATCAAGGTTGCTGTATGCTGGGCCCTCAGACCATGCCCTGGAGCCTTTTGAGCTTGGATTGCTTCCTTGGGCAAAGTTCAGTGGCTTAAGATCACTTATCATGCTATGAATTTTCTTCATGGGAAAGTAATATAATGTTGGGAACATTTTATGTCTAGTTGACAGACTGGCAACTATGATGAAAATCGTTAAGTGAGAACCAGTGCTGAAGTATTCCATTCATAGGTGCTCATGAAAAGCATACCTGCCAAGTTAGTTAATTTCTTCCAACTACCACGAGTGTGCACATTTCTGTTTTCCCTGTTACCCTGCACATGCCCAATCTCGTCTGATCTTGGAAGCTAAGCAGGGTCAGGCCTGGTTAGTATTTGGATGGGAGACTGCCTGGGAATACTGGGTGTTGTAGGCTTATATCATAGTCTTTCGAGACTGAAGGTTGCCAACCAAGCAGGAGAGAATGCTGTCTTGCTTAGTAATTAGTTACGTACATATGTGACTTCCTGAGCGATGTTTGACATTCAGCATTTGGAAATAGGACTTGTCTGTACCAATCAGCTGAAGACTAAGGTAAGTAGTACATGAGTAATATATGCAAAACAGTTTCCCACCCCTGGAGTGCAGCCCACCTGCAGCAGTGGGCTACCTTTTTTGATGTTTGAGTGCATGAAACACAGGCCTACACACATTTTACTGCCTTAAAAGTTAGACCTATTCCTGAGAATATTTGGGGTGCTGATTCCTTGTGAGGAAGCTGCTTGAACCTCTCTACTAATGTGTCTATGCTGTATCTCCAAAACTAGATGTGATAGGGCAAAGCTGATACCTTTTTTTGAATCAGCACCCCAAACTCATATCAAACCATCATGAATTTGGGGAAAAAGTTTTTACAACCTCAATTTTGCAAGCCTGTGAAATTTGCATGAAGAAAAGAACCCTCATATTATTTCATATCTTCTATACTCTCACTAATAGTTGACAAATGACTATGGTGACCACTTTACTAGAACTGTGGTGCTTTCATTCAGGCAATAAAACAAAGAAGAAGAAAAACACCCTATTTGAACAGATTTTAAATTACTTCCTTTACTTAAAACTGTCTGATTAACAAAGCCGGGCTGGATCACCAGCACTTCTCTCTTGCAGTATTCTCTGTGTAGGTATTGGTTAAACTGGCATAAAGCCCATTTAATTACCACGGTAGTTGAACTTCTGCATCTGGGCTGAAATGCTGGAGTATCTCTCAGTGTAATTAATGAGAATTCAGCCCCTCTTGAGAGGCAGCACTTGCTTAAACCTATTAGGAGTGGGGGGGGGGATAAATGAAACTGCACTTTTATACTCCAGGAGCTTCAAATTTTTTTCTTGGCTAAGGGCCTGTGTTTGTCTGCATAATATTACTTTATTTTTATGTATATATGGAAAGAAATCATGGTTAAACTTCAGCCAAAAATAACCAATATTTCTTTGCCGAAACCATGATTCAATATATTCCAGGAGTTCTACAGGGAACTCTTGGAAAGTTCCCAGTGTTTGCCTGACACCTGGGTTTGGCAAGATTCAAAACTCAGGTTGACAAGGAGCACTTGTGAAGTATGAACACAGTGTAAATCCAGGCATGCCCCTATCTGCGGAGGTTCCATTCTGAAACCCTCCCAAGGATACTTGAAACTGTAGGTACAGGTAAACACTCATCCCCATGGTCCTAGAGGGCTGCCCCCCCCCCCAAGACTCCAGAGTCTCT
This sequence comes from Tiliqua scincoides, assembly GCF_035046505.1. Classification (NCBI taxonomy): domain Eukaryota; kingdom Metazoa; phylum Chordata; class Lepidosauria; order Squamata; family Scincidae; genus Tiliqua; species Tiliqua scincoides. The sequence goes on from NC_089822.1 coordinate 176,026,851, forward strand.
GAGCTCAGCAGAGGCCAAGGACATCCGTCTCCAGCCTCTGCCAAGCTCAGACTGAGCTCTAAAGCTAAAAAAAATGCAACTTCTGGTTTCACGGAGAAACTGGAAGTGACATTTTAATGTCTTATAAGGCATTAAGTTCAGAGGCCCCTCTGGAGATGAGGGGAGCAGAGCTCTCCTTGCCTCTGGTGGGGGTGTGTGTGCTGGGGGGGTCTGGACCCAGTCCATGAATTCACTGGATAAGTGAATTCACAAATTTGGGATCCATGGATATGTGGAACCCGCCTCCCCGCCACCCGTACAAGGAGCACCTGTGTTTTCTGTGGTAAGATCTATTCTGTGCCTGTATACAGACATTGTTGAAAAATGTCAGAGGCCTGCAGGCACCCATATGGTTAACAGTGAAAAGAGCAAGAGGAAGCATTTCTCATTATATTTATGCAATTATTGCAGAATCCAGACACCTTCTTGTCCCAAGCAGTCTGAGTAAAGGATACTCAACCTGTATTGACATTCTGTGCTGAAATATTAGCAGCTGTTGTGTCCCTTTTTCTGTGCCATTATCAGGATACTTTCTCAGACACCCTACTTCCAGATGGAATGTAAGAATCACAATATTCATGAATCCTTGGAAATAATTAGACTCTTCTCAAGAAATACAGCCTTTCTAAGCCCTATTATTTTCATTATATTCTCTTAATATTTCTTTTTATGTTACTTTCGCTTTATTAAAAGTGTCACAGCTGCTAGCTTGTAAGCAATTGCATTCTAGTGATTAAAATATTTTAGAAAGCAAATCCATTTTATATGGATGCAGATTTATTCCAGAAGAGTATTTGGGCTGAAATTTACACTAGGAGCTGGCATTTTTGTCCCTTTAATTTTGGGAAAGTTTTTATCACCTTAGGGGAAAACAAATAATGTTTGATATTAAAAAGACAAGTGCAAAGCTTGCGTTGACATGATTTCACAGCCAGCTGTTTCAAGAGGGTCATTTGCATTTGACTAAAGGCTTTCCTACTCCATCAACAAAAACTATTTTCTTGAAACAAGCAGTGGCTCATATTATATCCTCTGGCTTTTTATTACAACTAATCTGGCTAGCCTATGGTCTTTCAATAATTATTGCGGACAGAAAATGAAACTGGAATTATCATTCAGTTTGAGTCTACGTGTTGAACTGATATATGAGGCTCTAAGCTGTCAAAACCTTTTCCTTTACAGTTTCAGCACCACATGGTCATTTACTTCTTGTACCAATTATTTCTCTATAATTTAAGATCCTGATTTTTAATTTTCAGTTTGTGATAGCTGACATTTTTTTCAGGATATTATCCACTGTAAGATAATAGAAATGCTGCAGTTTTATGATACTATTCTCTCTCTCTCTCTCTCCCCCCCCCCATGCGCACACACACAAACACACATATTAGGGTGTTGGGATTAGAGTCAGCCAGAATAGACACTAGTTGAGGGCACCTCGCGGCCCACCTGCCAAACCTTGAAGCCGCCACAGGCCATGTCAGCATAAATTGCTCACCCAATTTCTTCTGCCCTACCTATTGGATTTCCTCAGAGGCCTCTGTGATGATACAGTTAGCCCATTTGTGGGGGGGGGGACGGAGATGAAAGAATGACTTGTTCTGCCATTATCTCTCTGTGTGGCTGCCCCTGTAGCCTAGCTCCCATAAGCCACATGGTACCACATGGTCCTCCTGCCCACTGCACCAGCAATTCCCGGCATGGTCCACTCCAACCATGCCGAGAAAGACTCTGGAACCTTCCTTGGTGCTGTGTGGCCAAGGGAGGTTCCATGGGTGGCTTCTGCCTGCCCCCAGTGCCTTCACCAGCGCAGCCAATTGGCTGTGCCAGATAAAAGCTTATTGTGACCAATCAGCCACACTGGGGGTGGGCAGAAGCCTCTCCTGTGGGGTAGAAAAGGCAATGCAAAACAAATTTGATGGTGAACATGTCAAAGGTTTTTTGTTTTTGTTTTTGTTTTTTAAATGGCTTCTGACTTTAAGGCTGCAATCCTAACCATACTTTCCTGAGAGTAAGCCTCATTGAACAAAATCAGGCTTACTTCTAAGTAGAACTGGTTAGGATTGTGCCCTTAGAGATTGTCAGCCGAATCCTGTGCATGTATACTCAGAAGTAAGTCCCATTATAGTTAATGGGGCTTACTTTCATGTAAGTGTGGATAGGATTGCAGCCTGTGGGCCAAATCCTATCCAACTTTCCAGCCCTGGGGGAGCTGAACCAATGGGGTGCGCACTGCATCCTGTTATGGAAATGTAGTTATGGAGGCCTCCACAAGGTATGGGGACAATTATTCCCTTGCCTAGGGGCTGCATTGCAGCAGCACTGGCACTGGAAAGTTGGATAGGATTGGGCCCTTAGGGCACAGTCCTAACCCCTTACGTCAGTGCTTTCCAGCCAATGGAACGTGTGCTGCATCCTGCAGTTGGGTGTCACTCACGGAGTCCTCCTAAAGGTAAGGGAATGTTTGTTCCCTTACCTCAGAGCTGCATTGCCATTATGTCAGTACTGGAAAGCACTGACATAAGGGGTTAGGATTGTGCCCTAAGACAGTTATCTTTATGGGAAATGGCAGAAATAGAGAACTAGCTGAAGAGAGTTTGAAAGGCTGTATTAGAGACAGATGCAGAGTCAACCTTCTGGAAAGTGATGCTTGTTGTGTTTGTTGTCGTTCATGGACTAGTGGACCAGAGGAGCACTGGTGATCTGAGCTTCTGCCTGCTGTTCAAACTAAGGCATCTGAACACTGTGAGGGAATCAATATAGCCTGCTGTTTGGAGACCTGTTGAGAATTAGTAATCCATTCACACACTTGAGCTGCAAGTTCTCCTTAACATTGGCTTTATAATCCCACTTCGTAGTACTCTCAGGAATTAATTTCCATTGCTTAGCAACATTCAAAAGGTATGTCTTCCTTAAGAACAATCACAGAATCATAGGTTGATTCTGAAAGGAAAAAAAAAATATTACTGGAGTGATAATGTGTTCAACATAAAAACTATTCCACAGGAAGGAATTAGAAAAGATGCAGTTTTAAAAAAAATCTATAGTATTGTATTTAGTTGCGGCATTTAACATACAGTAGAGGTCTTTTTCGTGTCCAGCAAAAACCTTTCATTTTCTTAGGCTGTTTTAATTGACAGGTTTTTACTGGGCTCCTATAAATGCTGCAGTTTTATTCCACTTCTGTTATGTTGTTTGTTTTATCATGCTTTATTATCATGCAGTATTTGTATTAAAGGTTATATAATAATAGTAGTAGTAGTAGTAGTAGTAGTAACAGGTGTCGATTTAGGGGAATTATTACAGCAGCACAAGTTCCAGCCTGATGTGGCTGATGCCTTAGGGCCCAATCCTAGCCAATTTTCCAGCACCAGAGCAGCTTCAATGTAGCCCTGAGGTAAGGGAACAAATGTTCCCACACCTTGAGGAGGCTTCTGTGACTGCCTCCCCAACACAGGAAGCAGAACATACCCCATTGGCACAGCAGTACCGGCACTGGAAAATTGGATAGGATTGGGCCCTATGTGAGGTATTGTACTTCAGACAAATATTTATTTTTTACATTTCTACCTCTTTTCTTCTATGATGGAACTTAAAGTGGCACAAATATGTATAAATTTATTTTAAAAGATCTATAACCTACTTTTCCATAGGATCAAAACAGTGTATACTATAATAAAAAAGGTAAAATGACTAAAAATACATAAAAATGAATATAAAATTAAAAGTAACTAATAAAGGTATATAGGATTGGTTAAAAAATCTAATAATAGCAAAATGAAACCATAAAAGCAGCACAGAATAACAAAACCCATAAACAATGGTTAAAGAAAGGGGTCACCAAAGGAGTCATCCTTCCTCAAAAATCATGTGAAATAAATGTGTTTTTAAACCCCAGTATAAGCTATATAGACCAGATGTACTCAGGTGTTCTGGAAGTTCATTCCACAGATGTGGTACAGATGTGGTAGTACAACAGAAAAGGCCCTGCACCTTGTTGCCATCCCTTGGCTTCAGATGGCAGTTGCCAGGCAGTCTTCTGTCCAAGCACCACACCCAGGCCTACTAAGATGAAGGCTGTGTATCATCTGGTTTTAGACGGATGCCCTAGAAGAAAAAAATAAATCTTTCCATTTAAATACGGGTTGAGCCTCATTATTTGCTTGGGTTCTGTTCTAAGCACTCACAGTGGGTGGCAAAAAATGCATTATAGCAAATCGATTTGAAAAACAAAGTTTCTTTGCTCTGGTGATTTAAAAACAGCCTTGCTGACCTTTGTGATGTAAGATAAGAGTCATTAAGAAGACAGTCTATCAATCAGACCTCCTCCAAGCAAAGGCAGCCCCTCCTTTCACCAATGCAAAGTGATCACCTTTCTTTCACGTGCTCGGGGGGAAGGAGGGGTCGCCTGGAGAGAGAAGGACTGATGGATTGTCAGCCAGCTGCCCCCCCCCTCTCTCATTAAGGAGGCTGTTGTTAAAGGACTGTTCAGTTTTTTAAACTGATTTTAAAGGGCTGCATTTTCCCGTTCTCCAGGGATCAACACATTCCTTCTCATTTGCAGGGGCCATTCATGTTGAGTCAAATCCATGTATAAAAAATCTGTGTATAAATAAGCTGGACCTGTACTTTGCTTTTGAAGAAAATGCCACCATTCTTTGTATTTCCCATTTTCTTTTTATGACAAAAATACATGTGTAGTGTGTAGTGCAATTACTCATCAACAAAACCAGACACCAACCCTCACACCTATTCCACCTCTGCGTTACTTAACTTTGTTATCAGTGTTCCAAAATGTGAGGTCATCGTTTCCCAGGCAACATTGGGAAAGCAGCAGCCCAATGAATAAACCTGAGGCAAATAATTTCCAGATGAACACGGTAGATGGGTCTTGTTCCATCAAATATTTAGCTTGCTTCCTGTGCAACACAAATTTGGTGTTAGCGCCTTCAGCAATTGTGCAAACCCCTATGTTTCTCTCCTTAGCACAGTGGTTTTCAATCTTTTTCCTCTCATGGCACACCTACAAGGCCCTAAAATTGTCAAGGCACACCACCAGTTTTTTGACAATTGATAAGGCACATCATGTTGCTGGCTCACATTTCCCAGTGGGCCTATTGATAAATGACTCTCCCCCAAACTCCCACAGTGCACCTGTGGACCATTTGGGGCACATCAATGTGCCCCAGCACACTGGTTGAAAATTGTTGGCTTAGCACAGGTGTCCAAACTTTTTGGCATGAGGGCCACATCATCTCTCTGACTCTGTGTAGGAGTTAATTTACATTTCCAATTTGAATAAATTTACATAAATGAATACATTAGAGATGGAACTTATATGAATGAATGAAGATCTTGTGCTCATGGCCTATAAAAGGCCTTGCATAAAGCAAGGCTGGCCTTTCCTTTCCTGCCACTGCTGGATCACAGACGTGAAACAGCAAGCAATGGAGTGAGCCCTCGTCCCAGAGCTCACATGAGAGGTCAAACGGTTGGCCATCAGGCTGAGAGCAGTTGCATCGGAGTAGCACAGGATCTAGCAAGTGTCTGGAGGGCCAGTGCTCATTGGAGATGGGGGGCTCTCAGAGGGCCGGATTGTGAGTCCTTGAGGGCCGCAAGTGGCCCCAGGGCCAGGGTTTGGGCACCCCTGGCTTAGCAGATTGAACCAAACAGTGAGCAAAGTGTTCTGGCCACTTTTGTCTAAGCTCCGGGCAGTTCCACAAATCCAGCAGCACCACGCTCTTTGGGATGGATACCATGTAAAAAGAGACTTCTACTAGGAGCTTATATCTGCCCTCACTACCTTTATATATATTTATTGTGCACCTTGTTTTCACTTGAGCACTTATCTTTCAAAGTAGGAAATACGGCTTCTGCAGAGCTTAATGTATCATTCCCATTAAAAGAATAGCTATGTAGTCAATTCCAGAGCACTAACATTTGATTTGTTTTTAGTCACACACATCTCCCAATTCATGAGGATCAGTCATTTTCAGTTTCTGTTCCTCGGCCATCACTAAAACATCCCACAGTGTATTTGTTTATCCAACTTGTGTACAAAAGTAGTGGCTTTCCTACTTCCAGTGTTAGCAGCAGTTTGGCATTCCATATTTGATTACAATATTCCTTCAGACGTGCTTTTTGATATTTCTCTTGTCGCTTTGCATGAATAAAGATTTTTGTAGAGGAAAGGAAAGGTTCTACAAAATGGCAAAATACACCTACTCAGGATAATTTTGTTGCCCAGAAGAAAAGTGAGACTGTAGTATCTCTGAATGCCAGATGCAAGAGTGGCAACAGGATGCAGATAATCTTGTTGTCAGGTATGCTTCTTGAGGCACATGGTGGCCACTGTGAGATACAGGAAGTTGGTGGGCCTTTGGCCTAATCCAGCAGGGTTCTTATGTTCTTAGTACAGAACATGGCAGATTAGGTTTGGTTTAAGGACTTGAATCTCTCAAATGCCCCCTCAGCGCAAGTGGGAAACCTGCGTAGGCTTCTCACTCTTTTGCGCCTGTTTAAAGATCTTGATCCTAATAATTATTGAGCAAGTCAATTTAGGGCACATTCTTAACCAGGTCTACTCAGAAGTAAGTCCTATTGTGTTCAGTGGGACTTACTCCCAGGAAAGTGAGGTTAGGACTGCAGCCTTAGTCAAGTATTGTTGAAATAATGTGTGGCAGAGCAGAAATGAGAGTGATTAGGTAATATCGTTGAATACAAGTAATTCACATTAGTACAGATATTCTGAGGGGCACACTGCATAAAAATATTTCCCAGGTACTAATGTTCTAGTGAAGAAGAAGAATCTGCAGTGTGCCTATTGGAAAGACATTCTTGGAGTCTGTGCATTTGGAATCAGATCCAGACTTTTCCAGGGTCCCATCAGAAATGAATTTGTTCCAACTAAAGAAAGTTCCTTTACGCTGTCCTTGCTGCTTCAGTTTCCAAACAAATTGAGGCAGGGGGTATGCAGTAGCACACTGTCCTACTTATGGCATTATCCAGGACCTGAAGTTTGACACCATACTACTGCAACAGGCCCCAACACCATCTGATTGATCCAAATTACTAGCCACAGATAACAAGAGGGTTTTGCCTTTAATCTTGTATTAATCAAATGGTGAAAGAATTTTCTCCTTGCAGGTCAAAAGACAATGAAGCAAGAATGACATTCAGTCCTCCACTTATTGATGATATCTTTGCGTACAGAGGATCCTCAACCCCTGCCTTGAGGAAAGATATTATGCTTCTTGGCCTGGAGGGAGTGAAATATCTTTTGCATTGCTTGTTGGTCTGAGTTCTGTGTGACAACAGCCAGGAGCATTTGCTTTATCTTTTATGTGTTGTTATGGCTGTTTGGCGTAAACAATTAGGAAATTTTTGGCCTAGTCCCATCTTCTGCCATGCTGATAGGGTGTGTGCTGCATGCTGTGGTGGGGGCAGGGGGAGATCCGATGGCCAGCAAAAGTTAAGTAAAAGTATCTTTTACTTAATTCCCACAAGGTTGCCTGGTCACTAAGGGGTCTTCTTAGACCCATGCCAGCAATTTTGCAAGTGTAAATCCAAAGAGAGGAAGGAAGCAAGTCAAGCTGGAAAAATGGGGATAGATCCTTACACACACTGTTGCTGTTGAGTTCCACCCCGTCTCCCCATCCCTCCCCTGAAACTGCCCACGAACCGCCTTCACCATACCTGCTGTGGCACAGGTTGTGCCCTTATGGCAAGTGTGCAGAGCTTCCAGCTCTTTGCACCAGCAGCTAAGATGTGCATGACAGCTCACATTTATGGCACCACTTCAGCCTTTACAACAGCAGAATGAGAGATCTGCTGTTGTAAAGGCCGCATAGGATTGGGCCATGCATTTAATGTGATGTTCATCCATCGTTTTTTGAAGAGGATCTTTACATCTGGGATGTCAAGAGTTGCACGTGAATTGGATTAAAGTGAGGGAGAGGTGCGCATAGTCAGCCTCACTCTCTCTTCTCAGATTCCATCTTGCTCCAATGGCAGGACAAAAGTCGAGTCAGTTGGAGATGGGCTGGGCGCAGTGGTTGACTAGGGTGTCTTCGTGTCTTGCCGTGCTCTTAGAGTACCACATCGCTTGCAGAAACCGCCTTCATGACCGTTGGTCCTATTCTAGTAGGTCTCCTCCACTCAATCCGCCCGAGTCTGTCTTCACATGCTCGGGATAGACAAGTCCCAATCGCGCTGAAGGTCAATGACCTGACGGCTACCCTCAACCTGATTTGACCAGCCTGTCGAAGCTGTTGCTCAGGGTGTGGCCGCTGCGCATGCTACAGCTACTGGGAGCCACAGGTGAGAGCTGAGTAACAGGTGGGGACCAATGGTGGACGAGCTGCCCTAAAAGGACACGACATGCCCCTACACCAGAGGTACTACCCCTCCCTGAACACTCCATACACACCAATTTAATGTAATGTTCTAATATAATTCAGAGGTTGTGCAGTGCTAATTATGAGAGTATTGCAATGAACACTTTGTAACAGGTTTAGTTATGATTCAAAGTTCCTCTAAAGATAATGACTTCTTTTTGCGGCCTTTTCCACTGACTGAGAAGGTTACAGTGTCTGAGATGTGCCCCAAGTTATTGTGTCATGAAACTGCAGTATCCAAAGATTTGTTAAAAGGCTCCGCAGCAGGAGGTAAACTTTCAGAAAATGTTCAGAAAAGTTATAACAATCAAACACATGCTGAAAACTCTCCGACTTGAGAAGGGCTTCCAGAGAATTAACTTGTCAGTGATTCACAGTTTGTTTCCACCTGAAGCGGCACTATATTAAGTTTTCTCCACTTCCCAAATATGTGTTTGCCAGAGAATTAAGGGAGTGATGCATATTTGACTGACAGGGGTCTAGTCTTCATGAGTCATTACCCATCACAATAAATCTGAAGCAAAATTAGCTGCAGAATTGCACATCGCCAACTAACTAACTAACTAACTAACTAACTAACTAACTAACTAACTAACTAACTAACTTTGGTATCTCCAGGACAGTTCTAATTAACTTTGGAATCTTCAAGCAACTAGTGAGGCAAATCTCACAAAACAATGTTCACAATAAAAATCTTTAAACCTGTTTTAGAAGAACCAATATGGCAGCTACACTGGACAAGCATTGGATGCTCAAAACCGGAGGGGGTCAACATGTATTCAAAATGGGGGGGGGGCCTTAACTTTTAGTGCTGGTAGGAGTGATGTGTTTTCTCTCTCTCTCTCTCTCTCTCTTTTTGAAAAATACACTTTGCTGCCAGGTAGTCCTTTCCTAGTGATCTCCATCCCCTCCCCCAATGTCATGGAATGATACTGTGCCTGGGACACTGTGGAGGAAAATGGCAGCTGCCAGGATGTGGCTGGTCGGAGCAGCTCATTGCTTCTGCTTCCTGTGATAACAATAACACAGTTTTAAAGAGAGAAGAACACATGCTGCTGACATCCCTAATTTATAAGTCCCTTTTAATTTTTTGAATACATTTCATCCTGAAACGCCTCCCCCCATTCACCACCTGCTCTAAAAGGATGTCTACAAATAAATGAATAAACAAATAGCAAGTGAGGTCCAATATCAGTGTTGCCAGGATGCTATTTAAAACATGAGTAACATATGCACATGGCAGAGATGGAGGCAGGAGAGATATGGTTTGTCAATGTCACATTTATATGATTCAGCAAGGAAAGGAAGGAAAAGGAAAGATGAGGCAAGGGTGCAACAAAGCCAACCGTATTGTGGATATTATTAAGAATAACAGGGAAGGGGACCTCAAGTTCCGTACTGTCTGTTGAATACAATAGTGACTATGGAAAACAGAAGGCTAAGGAGGGAAGGATAAATGAAGACAGGGGGAGAAGGGGGTGCATAATGGCCCAAGAGTTGAGGAGGAAAGGATAGGGCATGAGGGTATAGAGCAGTGGTCTCCAGACTCCGGCGTGGGGGCCAGATGCGACTCGCAGCAAGCCTTTAACTGGCCCACAGCCAACCTCTTGTCCCCTGAAAGCCTCTGGTCCACTCGACTGAACATGAGCAGAGCTGTGTTCTGATTGCATCTGGAAGGTGTTCTGAGGGCTGGAGAGGCTGAGTGAATGAGACCACTCATTCATTTATTCATTCATCTAAGTTCCATCTCTATTTATTTATTTAAATTTTATATTTAAATTTTTTTCAGGCCCTCAGCACCAGATATTTCATTCGGCCCTCTGGCCAAAAGGTTTGGAGACCCCTGGTATAGAGGATTATGTGGACTTTCCAGAGAGACCTGGATCTGAGAATGTAGGAGTTTTGGAGTGTAAGGAAGGAGAGAATCCTTCAGTGTCCTTGGCAGGGTGACCTAATCAACAACCTTTCTTTGTTAGATTATGATGGTTCCAGCAGCTGCACAGCCCCATGCAGCTTCCATCACGGCACTCTGGAGTTTGATGATGATGTCATCACCGAGTGCTCCAGACCTGCTCCTGCACAGTTCCGTTATTGCTACTAGTACTAATCATATAAATTATAACCAGTTGTAAGTTAATGAATATCTTTCTTGAATATCAATTCAGTTCAACGAAAATGGACTTAGAGCTAACCACCCTATATGAGCTGAAGGATTCTAAAGCACGCATTGGATTTCTGTTAATATGCTAAGGTTTCTTCTATTTAAACCATGCTGGGGAAGTGGGCACTCTTAGCAGCATCTGTTTCTGATGTTTGGAAATTGCCAAGAGACACAATTCCTTTTTTGTTGTTTTTCTGACAAAGATTACTTTTGAACCAGAATCTAAGCAAACAAATTAGATGATTACTCAACTCTTGGAAAATGGAAAATGTAACACTAGGAGGCAATTATTCTTTCCACCTACTTTCCACTGATGTGTCTGCAGAAGACACAATCCTGGTGTTGTATAATGAAAAATAATAGTAGTAATGATGGCAAAGTTCAAAATTTGAGATCATTGGAAAGAAACTCTCCCACTTAGAACTGCTCACAGTCTGTTACAAATTAGGTTCCAAACTCTTAAATGTAAGGAGTCTGGGCCTGGTTTGTGGTTTTCCCCTGCTGTGAGCAGTTTCCATTGCAGCCACTCTCATTTCTCTTTCCAACTGAAACATACTCAGCAGCAGAGCAGGCTCACAGCAGACCCTTAGTAGGCTCTAGATTGGGGGTGTCAAACTCATTTCATGCAGTAGCCTGAACTTCATTCACAGTGCCTGCTGAGGGCTGAAAGTGATGTGGTTAAGCAGGAATTGACATCATTAAGCAGGCAATGACCAGAAGTAAACATGTTTTTCTCACTTAGGAACTCATTAGCTGCAAATGACAGGAGAGAAAATAAGTAAATCATATTTTCAAGACGGGGAATGCCCAATTATCATGCAGGTCATGTTTCCATCTCTCCCGCTTAGTACCCCAGAAGTGGCACTGCTGAAAGGACAGCACTGGTAGAGCCCGGTTATTACCTGAGCTGCCCTTTCAGCAATGACACCTCAGCAGAAGTGGCGCTGCTGAAAGGGTGGCACTGTGCCACTCTTTTAGCAGTACCACTTCTGCCAATGCATCACTTTGCAGCTCAGTAGCTGACAGCAGCTGATGGTGGTGCTGGGAGAGTCCAATTATCAAGATAAAGAGTTTCCATGGGCCTTATGTACTTTGCAAATGAATGAATGAATGAATGAATGAATGAATGCAAATGAAAGCTACTGGGGGTTTATTTTAAGTATTTCCCAGGTTCACTGGTGGGAGTGGGGAGCAAGATTACATTTGGTCAGTAACAATGAATAGTAAATGAATGTTTCTGATGCACACACTTCATTCACACTAGCCATTCACACCATTTACACCAGGGGTGTCAAACTCATTTCATATTATAATAATAATAATAATAATAATAATAATAATAATAATAATAATAATAATAATACAGGTATTTATATACCGCCTTTCTTGGTCGTCAGATTTCTCCTCAGACTTTAATTCAAGGCAGTTTACACAGGCAGGCTATACTAAATCCCAATAGGGATTTTTACAGTTGAAGAAGGTTCTGTCTTTCAAGAACCACAACATTTCAGATGGATCTTTTTATGATCTGGTATCACATTCTGGCCTCCATTTTCCTCCCACACAGGCTGACAGCGGCCAAAGAGCAGGTGGAATAACTCAGCATAACTCAGCTAGGCTTGTCAGCTGCTTCAAGGTCTCGTCGTTCACGGTGCCAGTGGCCTCGAACTGGCGACCTTAGGATGTTATCTTCAGGCAAACGGAGACTCTACCGGGTACCCTCTAGACCAGACCTCCTGCCCATATAGAGGGCAGAATAGCATTCACGATACCTGCTTAGGGCCAAAAGTGATGTCATTAGACAGGAAGTGATGTCATTAAACAGGTCATGACCAAAAGTAAGCACCTTTTCTCACTTGGAAACTCATTAGCTGCAAATGACAGAAGAGAAAATATACGTATCTTGAACATATTTCAAGATATGGGAGAGCTCGGTTTTCATGTAGGCTGCCCTTTCAGCAGTAACACCTCAGGGTGACTCAGCAGCTGACAGCCTGAGGGCCAGATAAAAAGCCTCTGTGGGCTGCATCTGGCCCTGGGCCTTATGTTTGACACCTCTGATTTACACTAATACAGGAGAGTTTGAAACACTCCTGCAGAGTTTGAACTATTTGTAAACTTCTGTGAGGCATCTGGTTGGCCATTATGGGATTATTGGGTTTGAACGGTCATTGGTCTGATCTAGCAGAGATCATATTGTTGCATCTAGGAGGGATTATATTGTACCACATGTCTGTCAATTTAAATTTATCCAGAAATTGGAGTGTGTCATTCCCCTTCCCCTCAATTCGAGTATACCTTTCTGGAAGTGTTTGAGAAATTCAATCAAGCAGCCACAGAGATCAAAGATATTAAGATGTACAGCAGCTGAGAAGGACTCCCAAGTTTTTTCAAGTGACGTTTCTGTTTTATGCCATTGTGAATGTATTGATCTCTGCAGTTGCACAGGATGGTACTAAAGCTGTATTCTCAGTCAGTGCCAGGCAAGGTTACTGAAGAAGATGTTCAATATCTTGTGTTATAAAGTCCTTCACTTGAGGGATACTGTGTGGATAATTAAATTTGGGTAGAGTGCAAACCTTTAGAGGTTACTGGAGGTCACCGTTGGCTCCGTGAGCTTGCAGAAGTTTCATATACTGTAAGTGGCTGAAGTCAATAGGAAGGAAAGTAGAGTTCTCAATCATATAAAACTGACATGAAAAAAATCTCAATTTAGGGAAATAATTCCTTGGTTTTGTATCCAGATGCCTAGAGTTCCTCTTGGAAGTGGTTGGCTCTGCAAGAGCCAACACATATTCTCAACCCTTAAGCTTTTCATCTGCTTAAGGCATTTTTCCTCTCTGGCCCAAGTGTGATGTAGAATGAAGTGATGAACAGCACAAACTAGAGGCATGTCCATTGTCTTTCTGAAATACTCACTAATCAATCCCTCATTAGCTCCTCTTGCATTTTTCTGTCTTTTCACATTAGTGTAATTTGGTTCATCATAATTAATCATATCATCTAACCTGCCTATCTGTAAGTGTTTCTGGATTTTCAGTTAACAACACAGACAGTACCTTTGGAAAATTTGTGCTTAAGTTTTGGCTGATCACATGTGTGGGATGCAGGTAGCAGATAGGTTACATTCCAAAGACCTCTCTCTTCAAGTTACACTAGATGTTAAGTGAAACATGACTCTTCTGCTGAAGATGACATGTATCCATGTTCTCCTAGTCTCACGCAGCATGTGTTATGCTGTCCTGGGTGTGTGATTTTCCTCACCTCACATCATCGTCTGCTGCTGGCATGGGCAGGGAAACACACAACAATAACAATAACACACAACAGATACAAAGCCAGTGGTCCAGCATCCAGTATTAGGGCAAGGGGAGGAGAACAAACTCAACACAGGGCTGCCATTTTGGACAAGAGCCCAGCATCCTGCATAATGTGTGGTTCTGCCCTAAGAATAGCAGATTGGAAGAACAGTCATTTTCTTTTCTAGTGACATTTTGTACTCAAAGACAATGGGAGACATCAGGGCTATGTATTGTGGTACTGGAGAATGGTGTTGCTCCCCTTATGCTGATGAGGGAGGATTCCTTGTGTTTCATTGAGGCTTCATATGTTGCTCAATCGTATCATAGTTGTCCTGAAAGTAATGATTCTTTCTGCTTGCCCATTTGTCAAATTTCCAGCATTAAATGTGTAACTTATAATTAAAGTGAAATAAAGGGATCATTCTGCCTACCAGAACCTTGTTATTTCACGCTGATTAATGCTGAATCTTTAGTATGTAGTTTGAATTAATCAAACTACCGCTTTGATTGAAGCTGCTGCACAAGAGTGTCAGAGCTTGGATATTCAAATCTTAACCTTTAAAAGCCTATAGAATTTAACAGGCAGCACTAACCTTTCTATGAGATTTTTAAGCATTCTTCTCTGTGCAGCAATAGGCTATAGTTCTGTATTCAATTGCTTAGGAAGGCTTAAGGGTTTGAATTAGGGAGGTCGTTTCTCCATTTAATCCAATGGATTTGGGGGCAGGTAGTATAAAATCAATTTATGAAGAACTTCATTACTGTCATGTCTTGTTCAGCAAGATCACACATCTGCGTATGGGTTGGTTGTTCATCCAGGACCCAATTGGAAAAGACTACTGGATTCATGTGTAAACAGGACACATCCAGGCCAGAGGAACAGCCTATGCAAAGCCACATTACTTCTGGTCAGTCATGTGATGTTGCCACTTGACTTTTGTAATGCAGCTTAGATGGTAACAAAGGAAGGCAACATTTTTTCTTTAACAGCAACAATATGACAGTGGAACAGTCCATGTTCATGTATCTTGAAAATGTTTGTGCACCGCTGATATTCTGGCTAGTAAAACACAGCCAGAACCCTTCAGAGAAACTTGCGTTATTTGAAAAATGCTAGAAAGACACTTGTGACATTGGATAAGACTGTGACTTAATATAGTTACTGAAGGGGTGTTGATGGCTAAACTATCACAAAATACATACTTACCGCCTTTATGAAATGCTCATCATTATAACAGATGGTTAGAAGTAAAAGGACAGCTTGTATTTTGCAAAGGCCTTGTAGGGGGCAACGTGTCTGTCTACATTCTGTGCTGAGACACATTGACTCCCCCATGTGGCCTTAACCAATGGAACTCAGGATGCTCAATATCAGACAGGGAGCAGCTTTTGCCCTTACTGCACCTGGATATCCAAATGGAATACTTCTTCCCATTGGAGCGTATGACAGCCCATGCCATATATGCATGAGAGAGCCAGAATTATGTAGTGTTTTGGCTGCTGAACAGACCTGGAAGATCCAGGTTCCAGTCTCCACTCAGCCATGAAGCTTCCTGGGTGACTGGGCCATTTGCTGTCTCTCAGCCTAAGCTATCTCAGAGTGTTGTGAGGACAAAAGGAGGGAAGGAACCATGTACACCACCCTGAGTTCCTTGGAAGAGGGGCAGTATAAAAATGTGAAAAATTAATAAATGTGAGTGCCTTCATGGACACCAGTGGGGTTGCAGCTACCCTGTCACAGCTCATACTACAGTGTAGTTAATTTTATCTCATATAAGTTAATAAAAGCCATTGAGAATGGGACTGTGTCCGCTCAAGGTTATGTTTGTTCATCACATGAGTGTCACAAAGGAGTACTCAGTCACTGGTGTGTGTGTGTGTGTGTGTGTGCGCGCACGCGTGTGCGTGTGCGCGCGCGCTACATGCCAATCATTGTGAAAAAGAGGATGCATGTGGAAGAAGAGCCTATATATTCCACAATGTGTCCCATGGAATCATCGTCATTAGAGGCTGGATCACCAAAGGTCAGGGCTGGCATGCAGATTTTGCCTCCACTGAAACAGTGTCCCTAAGTGCAGCACTTGCCTTTCCCCACCTTGTATTTTCAAGCCTGCTGGCCTCCTAGTATGGCTCATATAAACAGCTTCCTTCTCTATGTTCAGCCGGTCTTGCTAAACTTTTTGCTATCAACATTCTCAGATATGCCTATGGAGCTATTAGTGATTAATCCATCTCCAAACAGTGATTATGGAGTCTGTAATGAATACTAATAAGGGCCTATTTCCCTCCCTTGCAGTCCTTTTGCATTTAGCAACATCTCCCCATGTTATAGATTATTCATACTTACAATAGTTAAATATGCAAATTTACAGCAGATAATTGTCTCCAGAGGGAAAGAACAGAGTTGCCCCTGGGTGCTGTTGAGAAAATTAAAAACTGAGGGTGATTAACACATTGGTATAATAAGCCTTCCTATCTCCCAGCCTAAAGAAAAGGAGTTGGCCAGCTCTTCCTATCCTTTTGCTTACAAGCATTTGAACATCTGCAGAGAATTTCAAAGGCAAACAGAAGAATATTTTTGAGTCGTCAACTGCATTGCCAAATGTCTGCATTGCCTCATCTTCAGGAAGAACTCTAGAAATAACACTTTTCACAGCCTTCCCCATTTACCACAGGAAGAAAGAATGACACATGCACCAAATGAGCTTCAGCCCTTTTCCTCAGAAAAGTTTTTCTCCTTTTTGAGGCATATTTGTCCACAGTGAACTTCAGCTCCCATTTTCTTTCAAGAATGTAAGAACCTTTGCTGAGCTTTTCATCAACTCTTTGCAATTGATTTAGCTAGTTGTGATTTTAGATTATCTACTGATGTCTATGATTATAGGGTGGCCCTCATTATCCTCAGGGGTTCCATTCCCAGAACCCCTACGTATATCAAAATCCATGGGTCTTGGAATTCATATTTCAGGCTCCCCAAGCCCATCAAACTTGGGGTTTGGAGGGCTACAGGTGGCCCACTCTGTGGGTTCGGAACCTGCGGGTATTAAAATCTGCAGGTACTGAACCTGTACTGCAGGTACTGCAGGTACCGCAAATCAACCTGATATTGAGGGCCGCCTGCATTTTAGACTTTACACTTTTCTTTGGCTCTTTAATGTGGAGTGTTTGTTTTTTTTAAAAAATTGTGTCATCTATATATATGTCACTTTATGTAGAGGTCCCTGTCCCAAGAAGCTTACATTCTAGATATTGACATAAAAGATATTGACATAAAAGAGACAATAGAAGAAGGGAAGTGTGGGTAAGGGTAAACAGAGGAAGCATATATATACTTTATTCAGTTGCTCACATTTTAGATTTGTTACAGTAGGAATGGGGACAATCTGTAGGTTTGTCTGTCTTAATGGGGACAGTACCCTGCACATGCCCGATCTTGTCTGATCTCGGAAGCTAAGCAGGGTCAGGACTGGTTAGTACTTGGATGGGAGACTGCCTGGGAATACCAGGCGCTGTAGGCTTATACCATAGTCTTTTGAGACTGAAGGTTGCCAACCATATCCTGCAGGAACACATTCCACTTTCCATGTTGTATTTCTAGCTGCCAGGCGTTCCTGTTTCCAGTCTTGCTACCACTTTCCAGTATCTGCATAATACTGTTAAACTAATAGTTGCTAGGAAAGATGCCATAAACTGCTTAAAAAGTTTCCCTCATCATTCATATAATTCCTCTTATCAGCATAATTCATAGACTTCATAGATGTTTAGCTTCAGATAAAAATGCTGTTAATTAACTTCCACCTTGTATTGCTATCTGAAAGCCACCTTGACCATTTGCTTTGGCATGACAAAGGTGGAATATAAATTTCTCATATAAAATAAATAAAATAAATGATCCCTAAAACAAGGAGCAGAACATTAATCCAGACCATATTGACCCATAAGGAATGCAATGGGGATTCTTTTTCAGAACATACCATTGTTTTAGTTTTACTTTTCTCGTTTTGGTTTGGCAACATATGCTGTGACTTTTTAAACCATAGGGTGCTATCAGGGCAGTATGAATTTTCATGTCTGCTCAATGCTAGTTCAGCAATTGTATTTTATTTATTTTCACATTTTTATATCGCCCTTCCTCCAAGGAGCTCAAGGTGATGTACATAGTTCCTTCTCTCCCTTTGTTCTCACAACAACCCTGTGAAGTAGATGAGACTGAGAGATAGTGACTGGCCTAAGGTCACCCAGGAAGCTTTGTGGTTGAGAGGGGATTTAAATCTGGATTTTCCTGTTCTAAGTCCAACAGTTCTAAGTTCCAGTTCTAAGTTCTAGTGGTGTAGCTAAGGGAGTGGAGTGCAGCAGGGCATCAAGTTTCAGGGGGGCGACAAACTGAGTTTGGCACTAGTGACCAAAATTGTGAAAATCTTGGTATGTATGAATAATACCATCAAGTTATAGATCTTTGGAAAGGTTATTTAATGCAGAATGCAATGAAACAAACCACATTGGAATATCTGTATTCTATCAAAAGTTATGGCCAATTAACCAGAAAATAAAAACACAACTGCCTTTATGGAACAAAAACTGAATTTGCTTAACTCAGAACTGACCTATGAGACTGACCTGAGTGCCAATGAGATGTTATTATGATACAGCTTGGAACCGATAATTTTTTATTTATTTGCTTAATTAATTAAGTTTGATTTTGTTATGAAGAGTGAGCTACAAAATCTTCTTTGACCTCATGTAGGAGATAGATGCCTTAGCTATGCCACTGACTTAGGGGGGAGCAGCAGAGCAAGTGGGTGGTGAGCTGCTGGGGGGAAGAGATGGGTTCCTCCCAATTGTCACTTTTTAAAAAGCTCGGGTGTGATGTCACTTCCAGCTCTGACATCACTTCCGGGGGAACATTTTTAGCTTGGCACCGGGCTATACAGTCATTAGCTACCCCAGTGTCAACAGCAGAACCACTATACCATTTCTGGCTCTCATGCCAAGTTTAAATAGGAACTTGGGTAGTTTAGAGTAAACTAGAGTAAATCGCCCTGCTCTGAATGGGGTTGCACTGCTCCTGAAGGAGCAGGTTCACAGCTTGGGGGTTCTCCTGGACTTGCAGCTGCTCCTGGATATCCAGGTGTCGGCTGTGGCCAGGAGTGCCTTCGCCCAGCTTCAGTTGGTGCACTAGCTGTACCTGTCACCAGCGGATCTGGCCACGGTGGTCCATGCCATGGCGACATCAAGATTAGATTATTGTAATGCACTCTATGTGGGGCTGCCCCTGAAGACGGTCCAGAAGCTACAGCTAGTGTAGAATGCAGCAGCTCATGTAGTTGCAGGAGGTCGGTGCTTTGACTCTGTCACGCCGCTGCTCCGGCGACTGCGCTGTCTGCCAGTTTGTTTCCAGGCTGAATTCAAAGTGCTGGTTTTGACCATTAAAGCCCTAAACAGCTTGGGACCAGCGTATTTGAGAGACCGCCTTCTTCTGTATAGTCCGGTCCGTTCTCTAAGGTCATCAGAAGGGGCCCTGTTGGTTGTGCCACCACTGAGAGAGGTGAGGGGGATGGCGGCCAGAAACACGGCCTTCTTGGTGGTGGTGCCTGCATTATGGAATTCCCTCCCCTTTGAATTGAGGACAGCTTCCTTGTTATTAACTTTCCAGCAGGGCCTGAAGACTTTTTTTATTTAGGAAAGTCTTCAATCTGAGATTATTGTGATACTCCAAGCTGTAGTATTTGGTATTGTGATAAATGGAAAATTTCATTCTGGAGTTGGAAGTCAGATCAGCTCTGTAAAGCACTAATATGTGATCCCAGAATGTCAGTTTTTTGCTCTGTCTAGACCACCGGTTGCCAAACATGCAGCTGCTGCGCAATGAAAACGTGGTCCCCGTTTGGGCCCACTCTTACTGGACACACTGCAGCTCTTCAGGGCACCAGATTTGGATGTCGCAACACTCTGGGCAGTTGTGTCTATGATCCGATGCCCCAGCAGGCAGACATGACTGCCCAGAGCATCGCGTTGTCCAGATCTGTTGCCCTGAAGAGCCGTAGCATGGCAGAATTGTTAGAGATGCTCACAGCGGTGGGGGGGGGGGATTCTTCCAAACCCTGGATCCGGCTCATGGGATGGGATTTGGAGAGACTTGATCTAGACCAGTGATTTTCAACCTTTTTTATTTCATGACACATTGACAAGGCATTAAAATTGTCAAGGCACACCATCAGGTTTTTGACAATTGACAAGGCACACCATGCTGCCAGTGGGAGCTCACATCCCCCATTGGCCCTACTAATAAATGACCTTCCCTCAAATTCCTGTGGCACACCTGTGGACCACTCGCAGCACACCAGTGTGCCATGGCATAGTGGTCGAAAGTGGCTGATCTAGACCAAGGAAATCAATACTCTAGCTGGATCAGTGGTTCCCAAAGACCTTCTTAGGAGAAGGGAACCACGTAAGTGGCTGGGAGAGGCTGATTGCAGCAACACGATCCCCAGGATCATGCTGCTGCCAGGGAAGGAAGGGAGGTTTTCACTTACCTCCAGCCAGTCCTGGAGTCCTGGGAGGTCGGGGGTCTGGGGAGCCCTCTGCAGAGCTCCCCAAGCCTCTGTAAATCTGAAAAATTGGAAAAAATTGGCACTTCTGGTTTTGTTGTGAAAACTGGAAGTGCTTTTTCTTTTTTTCTTTTTTAGAGACTTACAGAGGCTTAGGAAGCCCTGTGGAGGGCTCCCCAGACACCCTCTCCCAAACCTCCCAGGACTCCAGTGCTGGCAGGAAGTAAGTGAAAAAACCCTATCCTTCCTAGTAGCATCGTGATCCTGGGGACTGCATTGCTGCCTTCCCCCTGCTCCTTAAAGGGATATAGGTCAGTGCTTCCCACCAGTTTGGGAACCACTGGACTATATTATTGTTGCAAAGTTGGATACTCTAGTAATTGGGCAAAGAGGCACTTTTTCAAGTGGTGCTCCTATTATGTTTAGCAGGGGAAGAGTAACTGTTCCTTTTCACCCCAGCACACTGTTTTTTCTAGTGGCTGTTTGCTGGTGTTCTTTTGCATCTTTTAAGATTGTGAGCCATTTAGAGACAGGGAGCCATTCAATTATTTGATTTTGTCTGTAATCTGCTTTGTGAATTTTTTTGTTGAAAAGCAATATATAAATATTCTTAATAATAATAATAATAATAATAATAATAATAATAATAATAATAATACTTTTATATACTTATTTTTGTTGCTGCTTCATGCATTTTGTGGCTGCCCCTTGTATGGCATTAAAAAGGCGTTACAGGAATAGGAATGTTGTGTTGCCTTGAGTAACTTGTCTGATCGATATACTGTGGTAGACCACCCACCATGAACATCAGTTTTACCATTTCCATTGTTAGTGTCACAATAGAGGAGTTGGACAAAACGGGTCTTCAACATCCACATGCTGTGGCCTTTCAAATTATTGTGATATTCAGCTCCAGCCTCCCACTGTTTGATTGAAGATAGAAGAGAGATTTTCAAGCAGACTGCTGCTCTGCAGTAACCAAAGTCACAGCCAATGTGGTTGGAAAGAGAAATTCTAGGAGTTGGGTACGCTGCGAGCTAATTCTGATGTAATGAAGTACAGTCTAACATAGTAGTTCTCAAACAATTTAGCACTGGGACCCACTTTTTAGAATGACAGTCTGTCAGGACCTACCAGAAATGATGTCACTAACCTGGTAGTGATATCATGGCTAGAGTTGGAGATCCTTCTTTTGTTTTGTTAACAACTTGTTTTCCTCTGTCAGGAAGTTCTTAGGAAGCAGCTTTTTGTCACAAGGTTAAACTTGGTTGCATCACTGGAATTTTGTAGCCCATTTGAATTTTGGAAAGAAGAGAGGGGACTAGTTTCAAATGTATGGCCTTCCCGGCCTATGGATCAGCACCATGCTACTAGCCTGGGTCATGATCACCTAGCATGTACCCAGCACTCTGGACATGTGTTCATATGTGTGTTTCTTGCATGTGTTAGAAATAAAACACTATCAGGCAACATGAGGAAATTCCTGCCTTCCTAAGGGCACAATCCTAACCAACTTTCCAGCACTGGCATAGCTGTGCCAGTGGGGCATGTGCTGCATCCTGCAGTTGGGGGCAGTCATGGAGGCTCCTCAAGGTAAGGCAATATTTGTTCCCTTAACCCGGAACTGCATTGCCCTTATGTCAGTGCTGGAAAGTTGGTTAGGATTGCGGCCTAACTTTTACTGAGGTCCAGACTAAACACGATACTGAATTGCGGCCTAACTTTTACTGAGGTCCAGACTAAACACGATACTGAATTCTTGTCTGCCACCAATAATGACTGTATGCGACTAGGGCTGCAGTCCTATACTCAGTTACCTTGGAGTGATTCCCATTGAACTCAATGGAACTTACTTCTGAGTAAACATATCTAGGATTGTGCTGTAGTTCTCTCTTCTTAATCTTTGACTAACGGACTTTGACTTACCTGTCTTGTGACCTCACAGCATCCTATGTTTCCTCAGCCACAGGCAATGCTATGAATCGCCACCATGAAAGCATGCAGTGATATCACAACACAGCTGTGTCAAATACTACTGCAGAGCAGAGATGGATATGTTAGATATGTGGCTGAGGGTGGGAGTGGTGCACAATGTGTGTTATATATAGTCTGAACCTGAGACAAGAATCACTGATCATAGAATTCAGGCAGGGGCCCATCTTTTTTTGCCTCACATTGACCATATGTATCTTGCTTTTTGGAAGCCTCACAATCTCAGGAATACCTCAAGGTCATCACTGGAACCACTCAGACATTTCTGATTGAAAAATCAGTTATGCTCAGCTCATCACTTGGAATATAAGCATTTAGAAATTCTAAATTAGTCCTTCATTTAGTCAGCTGTTTTCATGTGCTCATCATTCATTCATGTAACTGTTCGTCGTTGGGGTCAAAGTGAATGCAGGAGAACTTCCAGTTCCAGGGCTCACCCATCCCTCTCTTTCAAGGTTCCTAGAAAATATAGTATATTTTGTCTATTTCTCTAGGGTTTGAAGGGACTCATGCTTTTCACTACCATCTTCCAAAAGCTCTTGTTGATATTTATTGAATCATTTACTCTGAACATATTACTGTTTTTTGTGGTTGAACTTAGAGCTCAAATTTAAGACAAATCACAGATGTATGACTTGAGTTAACTTTTATAAAGTAGTTCTCTCTGAACCAGTTGTTCAATTTGGGTTCAGATCTGGTTCAACTTCACGTAGAATCAACTTTATTCCTGCAATAAGTGCCTTTCAAACGACTTCTGATTATTTTTCTCTTAACATATATTTGAAATATTATTTGAATGGATAAAAACATAGGAAGCTACCTTGTACTTAGTCAGACCATTGGTCCATCTAGCACTGTATTTTCCACACTGAGCAGTATTGGCTCTCCGAGGTTTCAAACAGGGGTCTCTCCAAGGTCATTCCACTGAGGCCAAGTGAGCAGCTGCTTCAAGTGACAAACTGGCAGGGTAACACCTTGGCATAGGGTGCCCTGCAAGTACCCCTTGCCTGTCCAGCATCTCTCACCAATCTGCTGCCTGACTTCTGCTTTACCCAACCAGCTATCCTGATACTCCTTTTCCTCCTTGGTGGTGAAGAATAGAGGGCTGCAGCATCTCCCAGGATATGTCCACTACCGTTACCACTTCCTTTCTCTGTTCTTTCCCTCTCATGTCCTTTGAAAACACAAGCAAGATTCTGAAGAGGAGGAGCTGGAGGAAAAAGTAGAAGTGAAAGGAAAAGGAAATTGGTGCACAGAAGGGAGAGGAGGAGAGATTAGTGAGTGGGAAGAAGAGAGGGAGAGATTGGTGCAGATGAGGGGGAAAGAGAGATTGATGGGGGGCTGAAAATGTTTTGCATGGTACAACAGAATTAGAAGGTGGCACCTCCCCCCCCCCCCAGCTGCTTTGGTTTGATTTGATAATAGGTTGGGTTTGGGCCAGGGTTTTGATAATCTTACCTGAAGATATCAGGGGTTGATTGTGAAACCCTCTGCATGCAAAACAAATCACTGCCATTGAGCTATGGATCCTCCCTAAACATTAACCCAATATCTAGTCCCTGTGTTTGGGGCATGGGTCAATCTTTAACACTCCTGGGGTGAAATGAGAAAATAAATAGGTCTATTTGTGCATCTTGTGGCTATTCAGTGATTGGCAAATCTGTCACATTTCTTGACGCCCTTAAGCCAATTTCCTGAAAACTTTGTTAGAGGGCAACATTAATAGTCAGAAGCATAACATTCCCCAGATGCTCTTCATTTATCAGGCATGAACAATACTGGTCAAGGATGTGGCACTGTGCTCAGTCCCTACATCGATCAGGAACAAATCAGGCCCCTTATCATTATAATCCTATATTGATGGAGGTGCTGTTTGGTAGGACAGTCATGTCTGCAATGTGACATTGACTTACAGCATTTCATAACTGTAACTTATGAAGATTGTGGAATGACTTATGAAAACCAGAGCATTTGCTAATGTTTGTGCACTTTGAGCAATCACTTAATTAGTGCCCTGTGTGCAGCATGAGTTATTCACAAATAGAATTCATAAGATACATTGGCTTGTGAGGAATGATTTTCTTTTTTTTTTCAGTCAAAGAACTAAGCTTTTTAGTACAAAAACTGCATACACTGATGGAAAATAGTGGGGGATTCTCTCTTTCCACACAGATAAATGCCCTTCCTCCCTGCACCCCAATTTAGGGAAGAAAGGTAGGTGTTTCAGCTTCCAAGTTATAAGGTAATATTGTAAGCATCTTCAGATTGACTTATCACCAGCTGGTATGCTGATATTCTTTATAAGAACCCAAATCTCATGTACAAAGATGACAGTAATCCTAGTGCTATCAGAGTACTTAAGAGTCATGTTTGATACTACAAATATGTGCTGGAAACTGATGGGTCTAATGCTACTTGAGCCATGACAGCGCCAGTTAAAAAATTATTGTGGGAGGTCAGAATGGGCAAGGTGTACATTGGGCTGGGGATGAATTTTGTTCCACAGGTTAGATTTATGCCCCCCTGTGACATCTGTATCCCCGGGACAGGCCTGGGAATGGAGCCTTGGCCTGAGTAATATGGGTTGTCAGGGGCCAGCCTTGGTGGTGAGAAGCATAAGGAGTGGCAAAGATAGGTTTGCAGACATGATTTAGGCCCAAATCCTAATCAACTTTCCAGCACTGGCATAGGTGTGCCCGTGGGGCATGTGCTGCATCCTGCAGTTGGATGGAAGTCACGGAGGCAAGGAAATGTTTGTTCCCTTATCTTGGAGCTGCATTGCCCGTATGTCAGTGCTGGAAAGTGGGTAGGATTGCGCTCTTAATTGCATTAATGATTTTACATTCATTGGGGTCCTGTTCCGTCACAGGAACCCCAGGATGTACCTTTCACCATGAACTGTGCCACAACCTAAGTAGCCCCCCAGAGTGCAGAGAAACCTTGGCCGGAGTCCCACGGTTCACAGGAGGTGTACTTCTGTGCTGCTGGATAAGGGGCAAATGGCCAGGTTCCTTGACTGCAATGGAGTTCCCTTGGGTTGACCCAGGCTGGAGGGGGAAGGACTATCTGGCCTCAGGAGGACCCCTGCAGAGTCAGGTAGCTGGGTGCTCTCAGTCAGTCCCAGGAGGCTTGCCTGTCTGGGAGAATCGGAAGGGTGTTCCCCAGGTCCTCTGGCTTGTCCATGGCTGCAGCTGCGAAGCCAAGCCTCTACGGACCCATCCTGTGGCCCAGGGAGCGAGATGAGGTTGTTCCCTTGCCTCCCCTCCCTCTCCCTTCTATTGGAGCCCAATGAGGTGTGTCCTCCCTCCTTGGCCACTGGGCTCCTTATGAGCCTCTCGGCTGGCCAACCCAGCCCCACACCTTCTGGGTCTTGGCCAGGTCCAAGATCTCACGAGATCTTAGGCCTCTCCGAGGCCCAGCTGAGCGTCCCCATGGCTGCACACAGCTGCAGTTTGGCTGTTGGGCTGTTCCTGCGATGGATGCCCTGCCCAATGGGTGAGTGGGCAGCCACCATCTGCAGCCCTGGAGCCCCCCCCCAATACCAGGGGCTCTTGTTCCCCTTCTCAGCCAACCCTCTGGGGTTCCCACCAGACTGCAGGAATTCCTCCCTCTGCCTGCTGGCTGCCTCACCTCCCTGGGAGGATCAAACCGTGGGGTAAGTCCCCAGGCTACACGCTCCCCAAAAAGTAATGGTGCAATTTCACGGTGATAGTTGCATCCTAAATATAAAGTAAGCCCATTGGGATTGCTTTTGACGTATACACATATGTACAGTCAGTTCTCGCTACACGTGGTTTTGCTACCCGCAGATTTATTTACCCATGGAGAAGAGGATTGCCACCTATCTCTTGGTACTTGTGGGGTGTTCTTAGCTATCCATGGTCTCTGCACCATCCCTGGCCATCCTGATGTGATCTTCAGCATCAGGAAACCAGTGGAGACCCTCAACAAGGCACCAGTGACCTTCAATATGGTGCCCGTGACTAGGGCAGAGCCCTTTAAAATTGCTGTGGGGACTTCAGAATGCTAGTGGATAGCTTCCTGCAGGCTTTTTTTTTTTCCTTCTGGAGCGATCTTAAATTCTAGACCAAGGGTGTCCAAAGTTTTTGGCAGGAGGGCCACATTGTCTCTCTGACACTGTGTCGGGGACCGGGGGAAAAAATAATTTACATTTAAAATTTGAATAAATTTACATAAGTTTACATAAATGAATATATTAAAGATGAAATTATATGAATGAGTGAAGGTCTTGCAATAGCTGAAGGCCTATAAAAGGCCTTGCACAAAGCAAGGCTGGCCTTTCCTTTGCTGCCGCTACTGCATCACAAATGTGAAACAACAAGCAGTGGAGGGAGCCCTCATCCCACAGCTAACGTGAGAGGTCAAATTGTTGCCCTCACGCTGAGAGCAGTTGCGTCAGGCCAGTGTGGGCTCCAACAAAGCTCCAGAGGGCCAGAGGCTCATTGGAGACTGGGGGCTCCCTGAGGGCCGCATTGAGAGGCCTCGAGGGCCGCAAGTGGCCCCAGGGCCGGGGTTTGGGCACCCCTGTTCTAAACTATCTGGAAATTAGGGATCTGTCAGGTTTATGTTTCATGCCTATGTTCAACAGTAGCAAATGTTGGGAAACATTACATGGTCTAATTTGACCCCATCTAATACGTACTTCAGCAGGGATGCTGTCTTTTCCAGGTGCCTTGCCAAAGGCAAGGGAGTCCAGGGCCACGTGAAGTTCTTCTAGGGTTGGTTCACTGTCAAGCTCTTCCAGCACAGGCAGGCACTCAATGTTGTTCAGTGCTTCTTCGGTGACTACATTTTCTCTGGAATATAGCTCAGAGTAGTGCTGCACCCAGCGTTCCATCTGCTGCGCCCGATCCTGGATGACCTCGCCTGTGGCAGACTTCAGAGGGGCAATTTTCTTCTGTGTTGGACCTAGGGCCTGCTTGATACCATCATACATCCCCTTGATGTTGCCCGTGTCAGCTGCTATCTGTATCTCGGAACAGAGCTGGAGCCAGTAGTCGTTAGCACATCTCCTGGCAGTCTGTTGGACTTTGCTGCGAGCAGTTCGGAGGACCTGCAGGTTGCGCTCACTGGGACAGGCCTTGTATGCTGCTTGAGCTCTCCTCTTTTCCTCAATGACTGGTGTCAACTCCTCAGAGTGGGCTTCAAACCAGTCTGCCGCCTTGTTGGTCTTCTTGCCGAATATGGACAAGGCGGTGTTGTAAACGGTATTCTTGAAATGTTCCCATCTGTTGGATGCGTTTGCGTCGGCCGGGCCTGGAAGAGATTCCTCAAGCGCTTGTGCAAATTCCTCCACTTTTCTCTGATCCCGGGTCTTGCTGGTATCAATGCGAGGTCTTCCTTCCTTTTTCGTGTGATACAGTCGCTTTGTTTGCAGTTTCACTCTGCTGCACACCAGGGAGTGGTCAGTGTCGCAGGCAGCACCATGATAACTGCGTGTGATCTTGATGCTGGGAAGGCTGGAGCGTCTGGTGAGGATCAGGTCGAGCTGGTGCCAGTGCTTTGATCTTGGATGTCTCCAAGAGACTCTATGTTGGGGCTTTGTGTTGAAGAACATGTTGCTGACACAGAGACCGTGATGACAGCAAAACTCTAGCAGGCGTTGGCCATTTTTGTTCATCCTCCCAGTGCCAAACTGACCTAAGCAAGTGGGCCATGAACTGTTATCAGCACCAACTCTAGCATTGAAATCGCCGAGGATGAACAATGGCTCTTTTACAGGGATTTTCTTGACAGTGGTGGCCAGGTCATCATAGAATTTGTCTTTGGCTTCTGCTGGAGACGACAGAGTCGGTGCATAAGCACTGATGAGAGTGATAGGTCCTGCTGATGACTGGAGCTGCAGGGACAAAATTCTTTCACTTCCCACAGTAGGTGGGATGATGGATTTCAGCAGGGTATTTCTGACCGCAAAGCCAACGCCATGTTCCCTGGTTTCGTTTGGTGGTTTTCCCTGCCAGAAAAATGAGAAATTTCTCTCCTTGACAGATCCGGAATCTGGCAGCCTAGTCTCTTGAAGGGCGACGATGTCCATCTGCAGTCTGCTCAGCTCCATGTCGATGACAGCTGTTTTGCGTGCGTCGTCTATTTCTTGCAGGTCATCAGAGAAGCCAGGTGTCATTGTCCTAACGTTCCAGGTGCCCAGCTTTAGGGCAGTAGTTTTCTGTTTTCTGTTGCATGGTGCAGAGTTGTCGATCCGCTTGTCGGTTTTCACCCTAAACCCCACGCACCCCATGAGGTTAACGGACCGTGGCGAGGCAACACCTTACTGGCTGGGGACTGCCCAGCTTAAGGCGGGCGGTAGCTGCCCAATGAGATGCAGTGATCTCTCCCACCGTCGGAAGCAGCCCCTGGCGTCATGCTCTACGCCAATCGAGCAAAGACTTATAACCGGTAAACTGCTACTTCCCGTGTTGTGCCGACGCCGTATGGCGAAGTTGGAGTGTCCTCTCCAGTGCGCGAAGCCTGGGTAAAGAAGGTATGGAGGAAGTCCTAAAATGAAAAAGTCCTAAAAAGTCCTGCTGAAGTCCTAAAATGCTGCAAAGAAATCATCGTCACTGAGCTGCATGAAATCCTCTGTCTCTGCTGGAGAGAAGGTGGAGTACCTCAAGACATGAGGGATGCAAACATCATCACGCTGTACAAGAACAAAGGTGACAGGGGTGACTGCAACAACTACCGCGGCATCTCTCTCCTTAGCGTTGTAGGAAAGCTGTTTGCCCGAGTTGTACTAAAGAGGCTCCAGGTACTTGCAGAGAGCGTCTATCCAGAATCGCAGTGTGGATTCCGAGCCAACAGGTCCACCACTGATATGGTATTCTCCCTTAGACAACTGCAGGAGAAATGCAGGGAACAACGACAGCCACTCTTTATAGCCTTCATAGATCTCACAAAGGCTTTCGACCTGGTCAGCAGAGACGGCCTCTTCAAGATTCTCCCCAAGATTGGATGTCCACCCAGGCTCCTCAGCATCATCAGATCTTTCCACAAGGACATGAAGGGCACTGTTGTCTTCGATGGCTCCACAACAGACCCTTTTGACATCCGAAGCGGAGTGAAGCAGGGTTGTGTTCTTGCACCAACCTTGTTTGGGATTTTCTTCGCTGTCCTGCTGAAGCAGGCCTTTGGAACTGCAACAGAAGGCATCTATCTCCGGACCAGATCAGACGGAAAGCTCTTCAACCTCTCCAGACTGAGAGCAAAATCCAAAGTCCAGCTGAAATGTCTGCGTGACTTCCTCTTTGCCGACGATGCAGCTGTCACTACCCACTCTGCCAAAGATCTCCAGCAGCTCATGGATCGTTTTAGCAAGGCCTGCCAAGATTTTGGACTGACAATCAGCCTGAAGAAAACACAGGTCATGGTTCAGGATGTGGACTCACCTCCCTGCATTACAATCTCTGAGCATGAACTGGAGGTTGTCCATGACTTTGTGTACCTTGGCTCAACGATCTCCGACACTCATTCTCTCGATACCGAGCTAAACAAGCGCATCGGTAAAGCAGCTACCACGTTTTCCAGACTCACAAAGAGAGTCTGGTCCAACAAGAAGCTGACGGAACATACCAAGATCCAGGTCTACAGAGCTTGCGTCCTGAGTACACTTCTGTACTGCAGCGAGTCATGGACTCTTCGCTCACAACAGGAGAGGAAACTGAGCGCTTTCCACATGCGCTGCCTCCGACGCATCCTCGGCATCACCTGGCAGGACAAAGTTCCAAACAACACAGTCCTGGAACGTGCTGGAATCCCTAGCATGTATTCACTGCTGAAACAGAGACGTCTGCGTTGGCTTGGTCATGTCGTGAGAATGGATGATGGCCGGATCCCAAAGGATCTCCTCTATGGAGAACTCGTACAAGGAAAGCGCCCTACAGGTAGACCACAGCTGCGATACAAGGACATCTGCAAGAGGGATCTGAAGGCCTTAGGGATGGACCTCAACAAGTGGGAAACCCTGGCCTCTGAGCGGCCCGCTTGGAGGCAGGCTGTGCAGCATGGCCTTTCCCAGTTTGAAGAGACACTTTGCCAACAGTCTGAGGCTAAGAGGCAAAGAAGGAAGGCCCATAGCCAGGGAGACAGACCAGGGACAGACTGCACTTGCTCCCGGTGTGGAAGGGATTGTCACTCCCGGATTGACCTTTTCAGCCACACTAGACGCTGTGCCAGAACCACCTTTCAGAGCGCGATACCATAGTCTTTCGAGACTGAAGGTTGCCAATACAAAATAAGTACTGTATATTCAAAAGTTCTTGGAATGTAACATGAATTCAAACAATGCCTTCCCTTCTATATGCATGTAATTGGTGCTGCATAGCATGCAAAGCGACTTGGGCTCTGCTCATAGGCTCTCTTTCCCACGCAAAGTGGAGGAATCAATAGTTCAGTTATTAAAGAGAGAGCAGGGACTATAATTCAGGAACCATAGGCCACTCAGCTACTAACAGAATTATGATTTTCTGTCCAGTAGAACAATGCCAATAATTTCACATTACAGTGTGAATCCACTGGGAAACCAAAACTCATGGTCTGAATAACACATTGATTCATATAACGCATAGGGCATTCTGGTACATAACGAGCTGAAGCATTATTGAGAGGCTGTAGGGAGTCTTTCATCTCAAAAGGGAAGAAAAAGCAGCATCAATTTTACACCCCCCCTCCCCACAAAAAAAATCAAGGAGACAAAATCCAAAATAAAAATAGATAAATAAAAAGGCACTCATAAAATTACCATATTAACCAACTGTAGGGGCCATACTACTCCTTCCATTAATCATCTAACCAGCCCACTTATTTTTCTTTACTCAATAGCAACCAGAGGAGGATTGATCCAGATTAGGGCCTTGGTGTGGGAGGAAGGTGCTTTCACCTTTTGCTACTGCCATGATCCCAACTCAGATTGACTGCCTGAAGCTTCTTTTTGTAGAGCAGAAGAACTCCCTGTATTATGTGCAAAGGGTTGGACATACACATTACCGTCTACACACCACTATCTCTACACATTTCTACACACCACCATCATATTCTAAATCAACACTCTCCCCTCTTCCATCCCCAGCAATTGCACAGTGCTCTGTCCTTGAAAGGGAGTTTTATTTTATAGATTCACTGCATGCCTCATAAAATTAATACCATAATTTTTAATATCAGTTCAAAGCTGAAGGAGACACATGGGTGATAAACATCCACTAGCATTTGAAAGATACTGAAAAATATGAGTTCTGAAACATAACCACCCTGTTAGATAATTAACCTCTGCTCTGTGATTATTTTGTACTGTTACCCACCCAACTGTCCTGGCCCTGTCATCCTGGCCCTGTCACCTGCTCCCCACCCTCCCCCAGGAACGTCTGTAACCCCAAAATGCCTCCCTCCTGCCAAGCTTGGCCGACGCAACTCACCTGTCCCCAGGTCCTGCATCTGCATGGAGAGGCCGATGCACCTCCGTGCGCCAGCCTATCTCCCCTTATATTGGCACAAAAGTGCTTTATGGCACTTTTGTGACAACATTGGGCCAGTGCAAGACACTTGCATCAGCCCAAGGCTGCCTTTGGATTGCACCCTTAGAGGGATCCCCCAGGCTCTGAATTTGCTCCTTCATTTTGCAAGCCAACCCAACAGATACATGTTAGGGATTCTGAACAGGCTATGCTGTTAGTTAGAACCTTCAAAAATGGGACATTGTTATCTATGTATCCAGTTGTCTTGGGATTTTAAAAATGCAACATGGACAGCAATTTTTTCCCTTTCAAGTTCAATTCTGCAGCATAGTTTAGAGCCTGCTTGTAATTCACAGCATTCAACTTAAATTACTGCTACAGAGGGAAGAATTAGACTATAGTGATGGAAAGGAGGACGTTTTGGAAGTGCTGTATTACAGTTCTTCTTCATTATGGTTAAGTTTCTCAGGAGACATGTATCTTTCCTTTCTGGCGCTGCTATTCGATGCTGTCTGGAGTTTAACAGATGCAACTTTCTTAGTGTATTTATGGGCATAAATTACATAGGCATTAAGAGCCTGGGGACTCTAGTTTGTATTATGCATAAATCTTCCAATATTAAAGAAAATGAATACATTTTTTGTGCATCCTTACCAACTAGCACAATGGAACTTAACTTGTGAGCTCTTCTGCATCTTTTATTCACTGTTGTTGTGATCTTGGAGACACGTGTGGGGAAATTGTGCAACAGGGTGAACTTATTTTTCTTTTGCTGAATCAGGGACCATTAATGGCCTGCATTCCACTTGCGCCATCTTTCAAGCCACTCTGGAGGCGGGGATTAGGGGCAGTTCCACATGGCTATGTGCCATATGACAAGGGAGCTATTGTTCCAGTGGAAAAAAATCATAGAATCATAGAGTTGGAAGGGGCCTAATAGATCATCTAGTTCTAGTCCAACCCTCTGCCTTAGGCAGGAAATTCTCTTAGAGCATCTCCAACAGGTGCTTGTCGAGCCTCTGCTTGAATATCTCTAGTGAGGGAGAGTCCACCACCTCTCTCAGCAATCTGTTCCACTGCCAAACCGCCCTTACCGTCACCATAACATAATAATGTCACCATAATAATGTCACCACGCATACACAGTTTTAAGAAGATAGGGGACTGTCATAGATAAAACCGAATGCTCCACAGGTGAATGTATGTAACCCAGAGCACAGGGTTTATGGGTAGATTTGCACTTGCATATGAGCAGTAGTAGGATTTTTGAATCTCTCTCTTTTCTCCACATATTTGCACAAGCGTTTTTGCAGTTACCTCAGCCGATCAACTTGCTTCTTTGTACAGTTTTATCGAAGTTGTGCTAAGAGGTTGTGACTCAGATTTCCACTAACTGAACCCAAATCATAATGTGGTTGGGTGTTTGGATCTAACTAACTGCAGGGCTCAGGCCCTGTTCCTCTTGTACCCCCCTGGCAGCTTGGTGGAGGAAGGGACTGCAGCCCTATTGTCTGCAGCATTGCACTTTCATCCCTGTATAGGGCTGCCGCCACTGCCGCTGCCATTGCTTCATTGATCACGTGACATAAGGGGGTCAATAGGACTCCAACTATTCTTATGAAGCTGCTGATTCTGGCCTGGCTCCTCAGCTGAGGAATTTGTCATTTGTCATTTGTCAAGTACAAAGCTGTACTTGAACTGATTATTCTGAGTCATATGCTTGGCCACTGATTTATCTTCAAACCACTAGCCCTAACAGGCACTTATCTTTGCAGAACCTTTGTGCCACATGACATTGATTTCCTCTTGATTATACTTGAAGTAACATGTATCAAGATCTGACTTGGCAGCATGTCCACCCCCATGTTTCAAACCCATCTCCAAGCTTTGACTACAGATTAATTTCTGAGGGAGCATTGCCATTAATAGGTCTTGATATTAATGAAGCCCTTTCTTCCTTAGGCTGTCTTGTTCTAGCTGTTGTGAGCTAATTTATCTTGTGTTGTTTATACATTTATTGACAGGGCAGTATTTCACACATGTAAGTTACACGATCAAATATTTAACATGTGACTGCTTGCCATTAGCTTAGCAGTTCTCCACGTGGGTCATGCATCATAATCTCTCTGTGACTTCTACAGCCATTTCTGACCACTTTTGTCTAAAAATGACTTCCCTCAGCTCTTTTGAAATGTCCATTGAAAGAATAGTTTACCTTCCCTTAATTGTCAGATGCAAAAATGAATAAATAAATAAATAAAATCAATGTAGTCAGGATAAATTTTAAAGGAACTTTGTAAGTTTTTGTTGCCATCTAGTGTTCAAAAAGGATTCAAATGAACCTGTCAGGTTAGAAGCTGTGGCATTCCCAGCTCTTTCTATGCATCCTCTGTTACTGTCCGGCATGTTACCAATGCAGAAAGTGCAAGGACAGAATCTATACACACACAAATTAAAAGGGAATAGGGAGATTTTGTTGATGAGATTAAATATGCAGAGAACTATGCTTAAAGTAGGGAACTTAAAAACAGGTTGCAGGTTGAGAGAGTCAGGGAAATGGCCAGGTAGATAATCATAATGGCATTGGGCACAGCAAACAAAACAGCTGCTGTCCTAAGGCAATTGAGAAAATCACTGCTTTCACAGGGTGCTTTCTGCATTTAAATCAGCACAAGTGGGAAGACTGCCCCCTCCCCCCACTTCCTGGTCCTGACTATGGTCACATCCCTGAATGGGCAGTTTTATAAAACAAAAACAAAACATGCTTTCATTTAGAAGCATGTGTTTTCATGCATGTCATTTAGAAGCACATGTTTCATGCCTTACCTTTCCTTTAGTTTAGGGATTTTCCACATTTTTTCTTCTCGCGGTACATTGACTTCTATGGTCTTCTTAATGGTCTACACAGCTGTTCTTAAACTGTGAGTCCACCAGTGGGTAGTGACATAATTTTTGGTGGTTCGTGAAAGTGATAGGGCAGATTCGGCTATGTGCATCAAACTGCTACTTGGAGGGGGAGGCACTGCTGCCCATTCACCATAATAACCACACTCCTTGGCTTTCATAAATCAGGCAGTTGCCTCTAGGGTAGTGGTTCCCAAACTGAGCCCTGGCTTCCCAGGGAGCCACAGAAACCAGCCAAGGGAGTCACAGAATCCTTATGAAAAACCTGCCTTCCTATATAATGTATAGAATTGTCATGCTAACGGAGAGCTGAGGCTAATGGCCCAGTAGGACAAGGGAGCCACTGATAGAAAAAGTTTGGGAACCACTGGTCTACACCATAAAGTTAGCCATTTCTGATTTATACACTGATGTCACTTTTGACTTCTGGGAGACTCTTCCAGGTTCTGTGGCTCTGTTTTATGGCAACTGTCTACGTAGTAACAAATTGTCTATCCTTCTTCCTCTAACATCAGAGCCAGTGGAGGAAGAGAAACAGACAATTCATTACTACAGACAGTTGCCCAAAAACCAGAACACAGAATCTGGAAGAATTTTTCAGCAGCTTTTAGCTGCTACACTCCAGACCCCCATAGCACTCCTGTGGATCCTTTGTGGCACACCAATGTGCTGCAGTACACTGGCTGAAAATGGCTGCTTTAGTTAGAACATCTAGTGGATCATGAAACAATTTAGCTACCAATCCATCGTCTATCCAGAGATGGCCCACAAGCTGAAAACAGAAAAAGAAAAAATGTCTTCCAGTTTCAAGGATAAAAGGAGAGGTGTTCAAAAATGGTGTTATTTTACTCAGAAGTAAGTCCATTGGGTTCAGTAAGACTTAGGCTCTAATCCTGTTTTACTCACTGGAAACAAACAGCTCTCTATATAGGCCAATTACAGACATGTTATTTTGACATTTATATATTGGGTTTTGTATGTTAACATAAATGCAGTCTGCAAATGTACATATCTATGCATTTGCTTATTTGTGCTTCTGCAATTTGTAATGCTTTATGAAGTGCAGGCACTTCATAGCTAAGAAGCCCTAACTGCTGAACTTTTGCGGATCCTAACCACATGTGAAGTCAATTGGGTGGCAAATCTCTTTCTGGAGATATGGAGAACAGAGTTGTCTTGAGAAGTCAGAATAAATTTCTGATTTATACAGTGAATGCATATTGTTTACAAACAAAGGCGGTTGTAATGTTTGACATGATCATGAAGAAGTCTTGGGGCACCATTAGAGACAACAGTGTGGGAGATGATCAGATTGACGGGGAATCAATGCACCAGGAAGTTTTTCTGGTCAAACCTCATAGGTATGAAGAGGAGCAACTGAAGAAGCCCTTGTGCAATTCCTGATTTATTTCAGTGAGCTTTGTACAAGAGAATTTCCCAATGGATTGTAACTCCAATACTAATTAGTTGTGGTAGGTGGTTGATAATTGGATTTTATGCAATTATCAAAACAAAAATATCTTGGGATTGCCCTGTTTCATTGAATATGGGAAGAACTTAAAAACAAAAAGCAATATTATCTGAGTTTTTTAAAATATGAAGTTATAGTATTAAAGAAAAGACAAATCAAGATTGCACATCTGATTGTCTCCTCCATCAATATGGTAGCTTTTCCAACTGTTAACCAGATCTGGGTCTGAACCATAAGCCCAAATCATCTAATAAAAAGGTGTTCTTCTTAATACAGGTATAACCTAATTATCCACTGATTTTTCTCCCATGATTTTATCTCAACGAAACCTGAAAGGCTCTTTCACTAAAGGAAAAAAGTTGTTTAACAATAGCCAATGAGGGCAGACAATCCATCAATCATTCTCTCTTCAGGCACTTAGAACAATTTCACTCCAAGGCAGGTATCCCTCCCTTCACCCTGAGCATGTGAAAGAAGGCTAAGTGGAAGTGATTATCACCTCCTTCATTCTTTTCCTAGGTGCTACTCCCAGTGCCTCAAGATCACTGCCTCAAGCCTTTCTAAGCACCTGGAGGGAGACTGATTGTCTGCCTGATGCATTACAAAGGACAGCAAGGCTATTTTTAAATTGCCTAGCAAAGGGATATTGTTTTTTAAATGGATTTGCTTTAACCTGATTTTTGCCATCCACTGAGCTTAGACACTCAACCTGTATTTCTGTTTCTTGTGGCGAATGTATATCAGCTTGCATAGCTCTGCCGATTAGAGCAAAAAAAATTTATTTTCACTGCACCACAAGATGTCTGGCAGGTTCCATACCCTTTGGGCTCTGAACTAGAGAGAAGATATTGAACTGACCCTTTTCAGGTGCCATCAGGCAACTATTTGCAAATTTTATCTGAATCATCAAGGTGACATTTGGAGCAAAGATTTCCTAGCTCACAGTTTGTTTTGCAACACAAATGTAGGAAGTTAGTCCCTCTATGTTCAGTACATACTCCCAGGTAAAAGCACATGGGATTGCAGCCTTAACCATTGCAGTCCTTGTGGGGGAGGGGGAGGCAGCGATGCGATCGCCAGGACCACGTCGCTGTCAAGGGGCGCAGGGGCTTGGCTGGACTTACCAGAGCCTCCTGAGGCCTCCCGGGGGTGCGGGGAGCCCTGTCCGACCCTCCAGAGGGCTCCTCGAAGCTTAAAAAGTGAAAGCAGAGCGATCACGCTCCACCTCCCCAAAACCGGAGACTTTTAAGCTTCAGTGAGCCCTGCAAATGGCTGTGCAGGGCTCCTCGCACCCCCAGGAGGCTACAGGAGGCTCTGGTCAGTACATGCCAGTCCCTGCACCCCTCTTAGTGACACAATCCTGGGGATTGCATCACTGCCTCCCCCTGCCCCCACCCCTTAAGAGGGCAGCGACCAGGGCCCTCAGGCTAGGGCGTTGAGACACCCTAGTTTGAGAAGCCCTGCAATAAGCTAATAAGTATGGATTTTGGCATTCTTTTTCTGTGACTTACAGGGCACTCTATGCACGTCAATTCAGAAGGAAGTCCCATTTAGTTCAATAGAATTTTCTTCTGGAAAGCGTTTGCTGGTTATTTTTACTAGAACTCATGTCACTGTTTCCCATTAATAATAATAATAATAATAATAATAATAATAATACAGGTATTTATATACCTCATTTCTTGGTCGTCAGATTTCTCCTCAGACTTTATTCAAGGCGGTTTACAAAGGCAGGCTGTTCTAAATCCCCATAGGGATTTTTACAATTGAAAGGTTCCATCTTTCAAGAACCACAACATTTCAGATGGATCTTTCTGATCTGGTATCACATTCTGGCCTCCAGTTTCCTCCCACGCAAGCTGACAAGCATCTCCTTCATCTCTCACATGGAGGGCAGCCAAGACACTTCTTCGCTCACACCAAAGAGCAGGTGGAATAACTCGGCTGAGCTTGTCAGCTGCTTCAAGGTCTCACCATTCACGGTGCTGGTGGCCTCGAACTGGCGACCTGCGGATGTTATTTTCAGGCAAACGGAGGCTCTACCCTCTAGACCAGACCTCTTGCCCATTACTGCCCATTACTCCTCAAGTAACCTCCTGCCCATTACTTCTCAAGGAGATTTCATCTGGTTAATGAAGATGATAGTTTTTCTTTTTCTCTCATTTTAATGTCCTTTGCACAGGATAGCAAAATGTTGGTCTATGAGATTATAGACAACTAAAGCATAAATTACTTCACTCCTCCAAAGAATTTGATAGTTGAGAATCTGCCCCCAGGCCCACCCAACCTCTAGTTTCTTGGTCTTTGAATGTTGTTGGGTGTAATTTCAGTCCATGACTAACACAGTAAACTGCAAAATCACAAAGTGCATGTTTATGAAACTCATCTGTCTATTAATTTTTTAAAGAATCAGGAAAGTCACCTGAACCCAAAGGTGGAAGAAGTTTCTTGTTCTTCTCCACAGAATATCTGCCAAGACTTCCTTCCAGTGTTTTTTTCTTGGAGTCAGTTTTGAAAATTTCCTCTTGCAAAGACAGTACAAATGCCCTTTAGAACTATGCTTGGGGCTACTGACATCTTTCCCCCCTCCCCCATGGAGCAGCTATACCCCTCCCGGGTTCAAATTGGGTGGGAGGGGAAAGTGGATCCTTCCCTTGTGTCATTATCCTGCTAACCATTGCATCAACTATACACCAGTAAATACATACAGCCTTGAGTTGGAAGTTTACGAAGACATTTGTGGCTTTTAATCAGAATGCAGTTCTAAGCCATCCATTAACTCCAGATTAAATGAGCTGTTAAAAATCTAACCATCAATCAGCAGGCAATTGAGATGGTCAAGAATTTAAGATCAGATTAATTCTATTATTCCTGCAAGGCACAAAGTGATTTGACTTCCTTTTAACAAAATTATTAAGAAGGAACTAATGAATGATTCCAATAAACTCTCTTGAAAGTTGTATATGTTATAAATCTCATCCCATGATATGACAGACAAATTAAGAAGTGGAGCCCATAGCAACTATGCTATAACACCCTGCGTTCTCACATACGCAACACATTCTTATTTGGGGCACAATCCAGACCCGATGTTGGGCTGGTGCCCAGGAGTGTCGCAAAAGTACCATATAGCACAATGTTTGCCCTAAACAGACCTGCCAAAAGCATGTATGCACTGCTGAAACAGAGACGCCTGCGTTGGCTCGGTCATGTTGTGAGAATGGATGATGGCCGGATCTCCTCTATGGAGAACTCGTGCAAGGAAAGCGCCCTACAGGTAGAACACAGCTGCGATACAAGGACATCTGCAAGAGGGATCGGAAGGCCTTAGGAGTGGACCTCAACAAGTGGGAAACCCTGGCCTCTGAGCGGCCCGCTTGGAGGCAGGTTGTGAAGCATGGCCTTTCCCAGTTTGAAGAGACACTTTGCCAGCAGTCTGAGGCAAAGAGGCAAAGAAGGAAGGCCCATAGCCAGGGAGACAGACCAGGGACAGACTGCACTTGCTCCCGGTGTGGAAGGGATTGTCATTCCCGAATTGGCCTTTTCAGCCACACTAGACACTGTTCCAGAACCACCTTTCAGAGCGCAATACCATAGTCTTTCAAGACTGAAGGTTGCCTACAGTGAAGGCAGTTAGGCTGGCACATGAACTTGTGCCACCCTCCCTGTGCCACTGCAGGCCCCGGGGACAGGTAGGTTTGCATTGGCTGAGCTCGGCCAACGCTGGGGTCTGGGAGGGTGTGGAGGAGACAAGAGAGAGATGTTTCGGGGTGGGGTAGGGTGGGCAGTGGGCATTCTCAGGGGCAGGTGGGTGAGGAGTGGGAGGTGGGGCCAGGATCCGGCAGGTATATCAGATCCTAATGCCATTCTTGGGCAGCCTGTGCCAGTCCTGGGCTGTTCAGATTTGTGCCTTTGGAGGTGGCATGGATCCAAGTAGCCCCATTGGGACTGCAGTGGCTCTTCCCAGGGTAAAGGGAAGTGATTCTCCTTGCCCCTGGCTGAGCCACTTGCAGCCTGAACCTTGCGCTGGGTACAGCGCAGGCCCACTGGCTTGCCTGTTCCATAACAAGTTAGGATTGTGCTGCCCATGCACTCATCCTTTCTGATTTGTTGTTCTCTATCTTCTCCTTAGAATTATTTAAACATTGAGCAGACAATACAAACAAGCGTAGACTAATTGTGTGGCTAAAGCAGTGGTCACCCCTATGGGGATGTTCTCACAAAGCCCTCTTCTCTTCTGGTTTGTACAGTCTTTGACTTATTCTCCCCATGATCAGGGGCTCAGAACGTCTCCCTGCATACAGCATTTGTTAGTGTGAACAAATGCTGTACGTCAAAAGGTATTACTTGGGGAGTGTGTCAGTGCAGGGGCAGGGCTTGCTGGCACATTCTCAGGTCGCATCACTGCTGTGTGAAGAGTCTAGCTCAGTGTTGATCAAACTGTGGGTCGGGACCCACTGGGTGGATCGCAAACCAATTTC
The DNA here is from genome assembly GCF_035046505.1 of Tiliqua scincoides. Taxonomy (NCBI): domain Eukaryota; kingdom Metazoa; phylum Chordata; class Lepidosauria; order Squamata; family Scincidae; genus Tiliqua; species Tiliqua scincoides. The sequence continues at coordinate 176,067,609 of NC_089822.1, forward strand.
AAGTGGATTCTCATTCATTTCAATATTTTATTTTTAATATATTAGACTTGATGCTCCCATGGTATGTAACTGCATTTGGGGAAATGTTACAGACCTGTACTTTTAACAAGCTACTATATATATTATTTTAACAATGATAGTAAATGGGACTTACTCCTGGGTAAGATCGCAGCCTAGGATTGTTAAATTTTCCTGCTTGATGATGTCACTTCCAGTCGTGACATCATTTCTGGCTCGTCCTGACAGATTCTCATTCTAAAAACTGGATCCCGGTGCAAAATGTGTGAGAACCACTCATCTAGCTTATTTGCAGCATCTGTTTAGGGATGTTATCAGTGTCTAGTTCAGCCATTTTCAACCACTGTGTGAATGGTCTGCAGGTGTGCCACGGGAGTTTGGGGGAGAGTCATTTCTTATTGGGGTGTGAGCCCCCCACCAACAGCATGGTGTGCCTTGACAATTGTCAAAAACTAATGGTGTGCCTTGACAATTTTAGTACCTTGTCAGTGTGCCATGAGATGAAAAAGATTGGAAATCACTGGCCTAGTTTGTTAAAGTTGAGACCCTGGGTCTCTAACCTCCCTGGAAATCATGTCCTTTGCCCTGAAAGCCATTCTTCTTAATAGCAGATATACATGGGCGAGTTGGATTTACTAAATAATCATGGTAGAAATTATTTTGGTGGTAAAAATATTCTCTGGCTGTACGAAGTGGTCTCTGAGTACTTGAAAAATATTTGTGATGGCTACTGCATGTCAACTTCCAAGTAATATAAAATCTTCAGATGAGACTGCATTCCATTTCTGAGGATTTTCCATGGTTTGACATTATCTGACAGCTGATATGCGGTAGCAGAAAACATGGGCAATATCTGAGAGGTTATTTGAACTAAGTACAGTTAAATACAATACAGCAATGTTATCTTAACTGCATCTGTTTAACCAATCTAAAGAAGTTTGTGTTGGATTTTGTTGCCAAAATTCAATCCTTTAAAATTATAAGTAAATTTAAAACAAATAAACAAGCAATAACTGAGATTCAGAGCAGAGGAAAAACACCAGTAACTGGGAAATTAGCTAGTACAAAACGAGTAATAGTTGGAATGCAAGTCATATTGGGGTTCCTCGCAGGAGCAAGGCTCCCACCTTCCATTAGGTTTTAGGTGGGGGCAGGATGTTGCCTGCTGTGTGCTGGATCACTGCTAAGAGAACATGGCAAGATTTTTTATTCTTCTGGAACAGCTGTGTATATTTCTGTTGTATTTTCTGAGCATTTTAAAAAGGATGTTTTACTAACCTGGATGAGACAGCAGAGGGCAGCATTATGCTTACCATTTCACGTCAAGTGAAATAGCCTCCTAGAAGGAACGTATTTCATATTATTTTTCTATTGACTGCACCTGTTTAAGCTATTAAGTTAGTGAAGCTTGGAAATAAGTTTGACTTTTAATAAAATATTGATGCTGTAATAAGTTTCTCCTGCAAAACTTTTTTATTTGAGCTGCTGAAATCTTATTACTCGGGAGTGTGTACTGAATAATTGCAAGAGAGAAGCAGGCAGATGCACACATGCATACTTTGACATGGTGGGTAGGCCCTTAAAAACTTAAGGTAGAATCCCTGTATGGGAAGCCATTCATGTACGGCAAACCTCATTCACAATACTGTTGTTTCAACTGTTTTCAACATGCCAGAACACTTTTGTGTAATGAACGTGTGCCAGAACATTTGAAGCCACTTCCAAAAAAACAGCATGACCTTTGAACCGGCCTCCACGCACAAAGCTTTCCCAAGACCTCCCTGTCCTGGAGGTGTTGTGCTAAGTGCCAGCACCCATATCTGAAAGAGTGCCAACTGCCTCCTTCACTTCTCCTCCTACTGCTTTGGGCTTGAAAAAGAAGAGGGGAATGTACCAAAAAGAGGAAATAAATAAATAATGAGACTGGGCACCCTCCGTTGGTCCTGCTCCCTCCTGGAACCCTCCCTGCCCAGTCCCCTCCCATGTAATGCCCTTCTAGTACTGTTCACTGCAGTGTTGGGTACTCGAGGCAGTGACTCGGACTCGAGTTGCAAAAATGCGTGTTTTTGATGACTCAGTGACTCGTGAGTCATGCGTGTGGAAGACTCTGAAAAACACTCAAGTCGGGGGTCCCGATGACTCTGCACTCGTCCCCACATGTGCTGACTCGAGTCTGCCTATGCCTGGGGGTGCTTGCTTACTATTTTCATCGCGTGGAAAACCTCATGGGGCCATAATTCTGACTGGCGAGCAGCAGGGAGGTTCCAGCTGGGAGGCAGGGAAGGGTTAGTGAATTGGGCGGGAGTGGGGAGGTGGGAATGAGCTCTTTTTCCCCATCTCTGATAGGAAGGAAGGAACCAATGGTCATTGGACAAACTGTGGGCATTTGTATATTTTCATTGGCTGAGGGAGAGCAGGAGGCAGAGTCCAAGGGGGTTCTTGCCTTACAATTGGTTGCAAAAGTCCAGGGAGGCAGAAGAAAACTCTTTTGCCCAATTCTGATAGAAAGGAAGGAACAGATGATCGTTGGTAAAAGGCTTGGTTCTATTGTTTTTATTGGCTGAGCGAGATCAAGAAGAGGAGCCTTAGGGGGTTCTTGCCTTACAGTTGGCTGCAGAACCCAGAGAGGTGGCAGAAAACTCTTTTGCCGATTCAGAGCCATCTTGGCAAAGCTTCGACACTCACCACTACCACTGGCAGCCGGCTTGCAGCCCAAGGGGCAGCATGTTTTCCATGACATTTGTTCAACATTTGCACATAAACCATGCCCCAAATTTGCAAGCTGGGACAGAATTTTGGCTCTACCTAATAACTGGACCATCCTCTGACAAAACTTAAAGGGTTGTAATAGAGGTGCAAATGTTTAATACAAAGCCTTTGAGTGTCTCCTAGGTGAATTTGGGTTTGTAAGGATGTGGAGGACCTAGCTTGTCTACACAGCAGTATATGCATTCTGCCTAGAGCTATTTGTTTTTGTCCTAGAGGACGGAGAGCTAGATCATAAAATCACACTAGGCTTTGCTATGCTTCCTGGTATTACCTCTGTTTGTTGGTATTTAACATGCAGTCATGGTGATGAGTGTATGTATCACAGCCAGTGCGCTCTGCTCAAGTTAGATGACGTAAGTAAAAGCAGTCTGAGCCGTTGTGAGGCAAAAAAAATGTGGCGTGAAGCTGTGAAATTCATACTTCAGTCTGGTTAAATTGCATTTCACAAATTGGAAATCTAAATATGATTTCATTTGTGGTGTAGTGCTGTCATATAAATCCCAGAGGTTTGGATTAGAGGTGGCAGGTTTGCTGATTTTAAATGCAAAATATATCCCTGAAACATCGTAGGCAACTCCTATTGTTTGTGTGCGATTTTAGAATGTGGAGAAAAAAATTTTTTAAAGGAGTATGACAGAAGACATCTGTATCCATTTGAAAAGTGTCTGTGAGCGGGTAAGGGGACACTTTCCCATTCATTCTGTTGACCCAATCCAGATAAAGAAATTCAGGTGCATGGGATTTGCTGAATTGAAAAACATAGCCAAAAACCAGCTCTATACCCACAGATGTGTTGAGGCCTTCTGTTCATGCTATATTGCTCTCAGTATGGTGTATACTTGAACGAGCATTCTTAGCCCCATTCTGGCAGAACTAGTCATTCATAGACAGCTGTGAAAATTGTGGCTCAAAATGGTTTGGGGGCATGACCACTTTGGGGGCATAGTAAGATTGAGACAAATGTTCTAAAATAACAGTGGGCTTGTTTGGGCATTACTCCTCACCAGCTTCTTCAATCACTTGGGAAGGCATGGGGTTGTGTGTCTCTTTGCATCTCTGGTGCTCTCTCACCGCATTAGGTGGGTTTGTCCAAACCCCAACCCTTTGTACAGTTTAATTACTGTTACTTTAAAGTGATATTAACATCTTGCATTGAGGAGTGGGTCAGACAAACCTCTTCTGCATGTGATAACACAGTGGGGGGATGTGCACACCTATGCTCCTCTCCCATGTGTTTTTAAGGTTTGTTCTGATTATTGTTTGAATCAGCTGCTGCTGCTGAACAAAATCACACTTTTTCTCCCTCTCCTGGACATAAGGGAACCCCTCTGGGGCAATTCAGGTTATTCCCTGCAGTTAGGAGAAGATTCAGAATTTGCCAGGAGGGGGGATCAGGCATGCTCATGCACCTCCCTAATTGCCTGGCAGAGGGGGAGGCTGGCTGGGATAATGCCAACCATACGGGGGGGGGGCAAAATTTAATGAAAGCCTCATCCTTCTCAACTTGCTTGTTTGTTCTTTGCTACCAGTTTAGAACCCTGGTGACAGTGGTAACTGTGCTGGGCATCTTACTCTCTTTGTCCTCACTCTGTTTTGGCTTTGTATCAAATGTGATTTGGATGTGAAACCAAATGACAGTGAGAGCAATGGTATGCCGTCTCTCTGGCATCACATCACTCAACTAAAGTAAAAAGCAGCATTAAGCAGCAACTGAGGAGTCTTGCCTTTCTTGCCAGGACTGCCTCTGGTAAAATGGATAAACATTTTACTGCTGTGCACATAGGAATTGGGGTGATGCTGTTTGGGCTAGGTTCTTATGCATTATCTCTGTTAATTTGCAAAGCTCGTTGTTGGAAAAGATATATATTACAAAAATGCACACAAGCAAGTATCGTGTGCTTCTTTTATTCATAATGCAAAGTGTAAAATGAAATATTCACGTAGCAGTGAATATTATAGCAGTGGATTTAATGGTTATTAGTAACCAAAATGCAGCTGCATGTTGCTGCAGTGGGCATTGGGATTAACATATTTTTAAAAATAAAATTCAGTATTTCTTTGTTACAAAATCACTTTCATTTCCCCATAACAATTTTAAGAAAAGTCCCCTGCTTTCCTGTCTGCAACTGATGTTCTCTCTTTGATCTTAAAAAGCAAGGGGAAAAAAACAAGTTTTTGCAACTCATTCTTATATTTAAACGTGTGCAAAATCTCCCTCCCTGCCATCTTTTTCATGTGTGTGTGTTTTTATGGCATCTGCAATGGGACAGACTTTGCCTAATGAGCAAGCTTGGTCCTTTTCATCTATAGCCTCTCACCTTGAGAAAGTGGCTGTTTCTTAGGCTTGTTTTTCCATGAGCAAAAATGAAATGTTTGACCTGTCTCTCATGGTGAGAAGGAGCTAAGTAGTGAGCGTACCGCAAATGCAGGGCTGCAAAGATCTTGGTTTTAAGGTATTGCTATTTAGTTAACAGTTTCCGTTGTTTTCAGAACAACAGAGAATAGGCCAGGCAACTGCTTTAACTTTGTATCTCATTTTTTGTATAGGACTATAGGAATCCAACTCCACCCACTCAGATTGTTTACACAAATCCCAGATTGTTTAAAGCAGGGTGATCCAAACTTTTTGGAAGGAGGGCCACATCATCTCTCAGACACTGTGTTGGGGGCCTGGCGAAAAAGAATTAATTTATATTTCAAATTTAAATAAATGTACATAAATGAATATATTTGAGGTGGAACTTGTATGAATGAATGAAGGGCTTGCAATAGTTCAAGGCCTATAAAAGGCCTTGTACAAAGCAAGGTCAGCATTTCCTTTGCTACTGCCTCACAGACATGAAACGGCAAGCAGTGGAGGGAGCCCTCTTCCTGCAGTTCATAAGAGAGGTTGAACAGTTGGCTATCACGCTGAGAGCAGTTGTGTCATGCCAGCACGGGCTCAGGCAAGTTTCCGGAGGGCCAGAGTCTCATTCGAGACTGAGGGCTCCCCACAGGCCGGATTGGGAGTCCAGCAAGTGGTCCCAGGACCGGGGTTTGGTCACCCCTGGTTTAAAGAAACAAACACTAGAAACAAGTTTTCAGTGCCACAAACAGCCCAAATGCAATATTTTAAGCAGGGGTGATGACATTCAGAGATGAATTTCAGCTGCGATGTTTAATAGGTGCTTGCATTTCCTGACTATGTGATAGAATTTTATATTGTACTGTTTTCTACATCACATTAATGACATTCACAAATGATGCATGTCAAGGACATTGTCAGCATCACCTGTTAAAAAGACCCAAAACCTAATATGAATGATGTCCTCTAATGGCAAGTTCACAAGGAGAACAAAGGCTTGAAGCAGATCTTCAACCCAATCACATCCTCTACCAGCCCCCTCCGCATTGATACAGTGGGGTTCGCATGGCCTGCACTGCATCCTGTGTTGGCGAGCTCCTTGGGGTAATGGAACATTTGTTCCCTTGACTCAGGAAAGTCCCAGCTGCTGCAGAGGGGCAACTTGAATCTGCGCCTGCTAAATTGCTGGTGCAAGTCTCAGTTGCCTCATGTCAGCAGATCAGGCTCAGGAAGGGGGATAGGATATGGAATGCATGACTGCCACTGATCTCGCCTCCTCTCTGGCCCGATCCACCCACCTGCCACCCTACCGCCACTGTTCCACTGCCCAACACAGATCCTACCTACTCTGGTGTGCTCTCCTTTAGGCCTAGCACTGATGAGACGAAGGCCTTTCCACCGGCATGACAGATTCCTGTGCTATTGCAATGTGCTTTGTAGCATGTTTGTGACAGGATAATACCACAGGACTGGGCCATTTAACTGCAGTTTTAGTTTGCGTAGTGTGTGTTTGAAGCCAAACTTTTCTGCTTAGCTATGGTTAAGGGAAAGGGAGACCTTTGTTGATTCAGAATATAAAGCAAGTTATGACATCCAGCATTCTTTTGATCTTCCCAGCTGTGAATCCTAGTTATTCTTAAACAAAATGAGTCTTATGATACATCTCTCTGAACTGCTCAGGAGTGATGTGTATTGTTCTGCCCCACTTCTAGAACAGAACAATATGGTTTGTATTCTGTGTTTTTAGAGTGTTGATTTTTTTTATTTTGTTGAAAGTTGTTTTGGTTGACTTTTGGAAGACCAAAAAAAGGTGCATAAAACTTGTCAATTTTCAGTACTGCTTTGAAAATGGGAATCATTGCCCTTTCCAGTGTGTCTAGTTGCAAGTGGTAACATGGAAACATTAAGAGAACATATCATGGACCATGACTGTTTTATTCATATGTGTATTAACCATCCTGTTTTGGTTTTATTAAATGGCTCATAATAAATATACTTTGGTTTGTTACAAGCACAAAATGTATGTTTCTTGAATATTCTTGCCTCTGTCTCCAGCACCAGTGTCATGTGAATGTCAATCACTCTGAGACTGATTTTATAGAGCTGTAATATTAAAGCCTAACTGAATCCTCTGGTTATTCTGTAGAGCACGATCAAGAATTCATTTCCTATTTAGGGATATCAGCTTTGCAGTGGCAGGCACATCACCTTGTCTGCTCCTGGAAAAAAAAGAAAGAAATTAAAATTGGACAAAAAGGGCAGCCACATGCTGTTTGAGATGTTTATCCCTACAGAGTCATTTTTTTTGTCGGTGAAAATTATTCAAGCTACAGTGACTCATAGGGAAATAAAAATTAAAGGAAGGAGTGTTGCATAGTACATGTAGGCATGGGAGAAATCTGGAGGGGGAATGTTGCCAGGCATTATAGATTACCCTTTAGCAGCACATCTTTTTTCAAATGAAATTACCCAGGCTACTGAAAAGGCTACTGCAGTTATTTATATGCAGAAAAAAAAAAATCTCTAAAATTCTAAACAAATAAATTATCAGCCTGCTAGAAGTTGTTTTGGCTCACTCTTATGTGATTTTATTAAAAGAAGATTATTTTCTACTTTTTGCTGACACATTTGTGTTGCAATCTGAGCACTGATGTGATGAAGCAACTATGTATTCTCTCTTTTCTCTCTCTTTGCAGGTAAGTCAGGATTGGGATATTTGGTGAAATGTGCAGTTTGGGGATATAAGGAACCAAAGTAAGCCTTCTTCAAGCTGTCGAAGCCTGTTAACAAGGTTAGACTGCCTTCTTACAAGTGTGCACTGCCCTGAATCACTTAGGCCACTGAAATGCTCTCAGCAACTTAGTAACAGCTGCAGTAGGATCAACTTAGCTCTACTGAGCTCAGTGGTGGCTTGGCTATTAATTTGGATAGAGAAAACAGATTTGTCAAGGGTTTAGCTAGAATGTCGGGATCAAATGGCAGGCAAGAGTCACCAAATCTACACTTTTTGTCTGGTATGTGCACATACAGTATATATACACCATGTGCCGTAACAAAGTTGCTGGCTCCATTTCCAACTTTTTATAAAAAATTTTCCCCTTAATATTGACTCTTCTGTAGAGCTTCAGTTCCTTCTAGCCCTCCACTCAGTGGCAAGTTAACAGGCCATGCATTGAAAAGCTTACTTTGTGAACCGATTGAAAGTTAATTGCCTTCCACTGATCATCAGGCCAAGAACATTGCTCGTCAACCATTATACACGACTGTTGTGGAACAGGCATGCCTTGCTTCCTACATGGCCCTTGCTACTCTGAACAATTCCTGCTAGCAACAAGCAAGTTCTCATGCATCTTGGCATTGAAATCAGCCCCTTCAATTCATTGAATCAACTGCCATACTTTTTTTTCCTTTTGCCACCGTGGATCTAAACTTTATTTTGTTTCAGGGTTTGTCTCCTTCTACTTCTCTCTCCAGCATGACCAGGAACAGTGAAATTATTCACATTTAGTATAGTAAAGACAGTTGGACGTCTGGGGCATTGGCAACTGGCAAGCATTTCTACAGGAAACTCCCTGAAATGTAAAGGGTGTTTGTTTCTGCGTGATCACAAATTGTGGTTCTTTGTTCTCTTTTGTATCCCAAAAACTGCTAGCATGTTTGCTCAGGTCTTCGAACTCCACTCCCTTAAAGAAAGTGTGAAGTTACAAACAAGGGATGGTTTGGGGTTTCCCTGGCTGATGTTCCTTCTTCAAGGTGTGGCCACTTGTTATGTACATCATAACATATTCAGATCATATTCATATTCAGATCATATTCAGATCAAGGGAGATGTTGTAAATCAGAACCAGAACAAAAGTTCCATCTATCACATAATTTTGCTGCTTTCATGTGGTTTTGTGGTTATCTGATTGCAATTCTCTCCACAGATAGTTTTTTTTAAACGTGTGATTTGTTGTTCCATGCAGTGCTGACAGGATTCCTTGTCCTTCCTTCAGTCTTTTCCACCTGATTCAAGTGCACATATGAGAAGGGAATACACATCATAATACATTACACATGTGTGTTTAGTCTTACAGAAGTAGTCCTCAAAATCTCCACAAGATGATTGACACAGACGGAGGCGGGACCTGACTGAGAATCTTCCCAAGGGTGAACAACTCTACTCTATGAACTTTTGATTGCATTTTCAAGTGGACAACAAACACTGAACAAATCCCAACTGAGTAAATTCCCACACCATAATCAAATCTTTTGTTGTGGCTCTGAGATATAAACTACAGATCTCATATTGTTAGTGAAGTCTTGATACATTCTTCACTCCAGGCCTCTCTGTAAAAACAATAAGATTTCCAGTTCTGTACATTCATCATGTGGATTCAAGTTTTAGAACTAAACACAGCTACTTTCAGGCATTAAATTATGTATTTCAGTTAGGTATTAGGACTTACTCTGGGTGAAACCTCTGACATTGATCTGACTGTGTGCAAAGTGATGAAACTGTAGTCTTAATAATGCAGGTGAGTCATGTCGTTGCTTAAAAATACAGTATAAGAAGGATTTCTGCATGTGCATATGTGTATATTTGTGAGCTAGCCATAAGTCTCGCTGCTGTGGGGTTCTGAGCATTCATGATCAGGTGATGTGAAAAGTTGCAAACAATGTATGGCTACTAAATCAAAACATTCTGTGATAGTACAGAACAGCAAATACACTATACTTGCAAAACTATTTAGACTTTATGGTCCCCCAAAAGTAGCAAAGGTGTATGACACAAAGAAAACAGATCTTCCTATGTCTTGTAATGCTGGGGTTGTTGTCTACAGAGTGTAGATTTACTCTACAGATACTTACAGCCCAATCCTATCCTCAGCGGGGCCGCTGGGTACAGCAGTGCCAAAAGGGCGACTTCCATATCCAGCAGCCCTGCTGAGGCTGTTCTCAGCATTTCTTCAGTATTTCTTCCTAACCTTTTACTTCAAATGTAATCAATTTGTCCAATTAAATAAATTATAACAAAGGCTCAGGAAAAGACTGTGAAGCAATCAGTATATTTGAGATTTTCCATGGTATAGTCCTCACCTTGGGTTATCTCAGTTTCATGGTGGGAGTAATTTGCATTAAACAGCACCTGTGTGTGAAAAGTAAAATCTTATACTAGGGAGCAATTCATTTTAAATGGATCTTAATTGGCTTAAACTGTAATTTTTCAATTCTTAGCATGTTTATGTACATGTGTACGTGCAACCTGCAGTGCAACAGTCCTTCTTGAGGACTGAACCATATGAAAATAAAAATGCATCTCCGAGTTGTCCCTGAAAGAGCCACACTAGTAGTAGTGGTGGAAGTAGTAGTGGTGGAGGTAGTAGTGCTGGAGGTGATAATGGTGGGAGAAGGCAGAAGGGACTTCAAATACCTTCAGTTATCCAGATCAAGGGTCTCCAAAGTTTTCAGTATGAGGGCCACATTGTACATTTTACACATTTTTGCGGGCCAAAAAAAAAAATCAGTTTTATGAATGAATGAATGAAATTTAAATGAATGAATAAAGTTTTGCTTGAGTCTTTCGTATACCAAGCATGGTATGATTCAGAACAAAAGAGAAGTGTGACAATTACAAAGAAACAATGCTTTGTTTAAACTGAGAAATCATATATCATGTGTAAAAACATCAAACATTAGCAAATGCTCTGACTGGAAAAAAGTTACTGTGGGCCAGATAAAATCTTGTGGCGGGTCAGATTTGGCCCAAGGCCATAATTTGGAGACCCCTGAACCAGATGAATGGTTTAAGGAAAATGGAATGGAAAATCACATTGCAACTTTGCATTTAAAGCTTTTGTAACTAGCAAGGAATGGAAATACATTGCTCACCCTCCCTTGTTGCATTTCTCATAAACAAACTGCCTACATTTTTTTGCCATCAATGTGAACCTTATTCCTTTTTTACTCTCCCCCCAGTGTAGGAATCACATTTGATTTTTTGTTCAGTTGCAACTTGATGATATCTAGTGTTGTATGATTAAGGATGCAATCCTAACCCCTTATGTCAATGCTTTCCAGCACTGACATAAGGGCAATGCAGCTCTGAGGTAAGGGAACAAACATTTCCTTACTTTGAGGAGGCCTCCGTGAGTGACACCCAACTGCAGGATGCAGCACATGTCCCATTGTACTGGAAAGTACTGACATAAGGGGTTAGGATTGCGCCCTAAATGATTTCCGCTTCTTATTAGGAAAGGTCATTCAGCATTACTAAATGGATAAACTTTCCTATGAATTGATAGTATTGTTTCTTGACGTTCTCTGCTGGAATGTTTTATTGGCAAATAGTCTATTGTGGGCAGAGCCATTGGAAAGAGTTATTTATCCCAACATTATAGGAAAACACATATCCCAACTGAAATCTCAGTTCTGCAAACAAGTTTGTAGACAGCTTCTCATGGCATCTTGAAAATTAAGAGTCAAGCATCTATTGGCCTAAGAAATGGTGGGTCTTCTATTTGGTTCAGAGAACTATGAATCATGTCTCTTCTGGCATTCCCAGAGAACAGTTGCTTCACCTCAGTTTTAAGGTAACTTACATTTGTATTCAAACATCATAGTTTAGAAGACTTCAATGTATCTCAACATTTTTGTTCCCTCTACGAAGCATCTCTGGTGTCAGATAACAAGCTGAAGTGGCAAAGAAAATCAATCCTATAGCTCTATATTGGCAATAAAAGATGACAATTGGTGTCTTTTCAAACAGTTATCTTTCTCCAGCACTGTAACTGTTGGTTTTAAGCATCAATTTATGAGCCCCAAAAGTTATTCCTGGGACAAGGAAATGATATATGACAAGTGCTGAACAAACTGCAGGTTTTTCTAAGGCTGTGGAGTTCTAAAGAGCAGTATTTGCAAAACTGGTGCTTCATATTAGGCAGACTGAATGGCTGTTGGTTCTTACCCTCAGGCCTCCCTTAAGGGTGTTGCCTAGCAGAAAGGTTTGAAGTTGAACTAATGTTGGTAAAATAGCAGCAGGCACACATGGGTTATATTTCTTCTACAGGCTAGTAATTATCAATTTAGTACTACAGAGATTTCATTATTGTCAACCCCTTGAAAAATTTCCCGCTGTCTCTTTTGACTCTTAGATAATATTTCTATGCATACAAAGTGGAAGCCTCCACTTTGAATTGTGGATGCTTGAGAATCTGGTTATGCAATCAAAAAGCTTGAATATTTGTAATATTGCCATTTCGCAAGGCCTATAGAGACATTCATTCTTTGGGGAGACAAATGGGTGAAATTTTGAGCACACAGATGGCATGTGCACTTAGCCCCCGCCCTGCTCCCCTCCATTGTCACTGCAAATGACAAATCAAATGGAGGACAGGGAGTGGACAACATACATCCTTGTTGTGGCGTGTACTCTTTCCCCCACTTTGAGGGCAGAATTCCAGATTTGAATGCATGTGCAAATTGGCTCTTGAAAATATGAGCTAAAACCAGAGTATATATAGCTCCAGCTCTCAGTGATGATTACCGTAGGTACTCACCTATAAGGTGAAAAATTTCTACCAATAAACCAAGTGTAGATCATCTCTTTGCCTTATCTGTGAGGTCACTCAAAGTCGGGGCTATTCAGGCAAGTTGCAGTAGCCAGGAGAAGTGCAGAGGAGAGCAATTATAATTAGATAATTAGTCTCCAGGGCAACCCCTCCTGAATAAGCTGTGCCTCCAGAATAAGCAGAATAAGGTCCAGGGCAACACCCTCAGAATAAGCAGAATAAGAATAACCAAAGTTAACCTTTTTGCTTGAGAAAAAAGAAAGCCAGGGCTCAACATTTCTGTTTATCAAGCAAGCATCATTCTCTTTGTTAGGATCACACCCAACCCTTCTGCAGCCTCTTTCAATTTGCAAATGTTTGGCAGAGGTCTAGTTTTTTAAACACCAGGATGTAATCCTCATTTCCATTTGAAACAAAGTCCCAGGCTACAATTCAGTACACCATTACTTAAGAATAACATCCAGGGAAAGCAATGGGTCTACTTCAGAGTAAATGAGGTTGCAACTATGTGTAGCTGCACTTGCTCACACTCATTCCTTGTTGCTGGTCTCTCCACTGTGAACTGAATTGCACACACCCAGTTATGTGCTTTATGTTGTAATATGTAGAACCTCTGGCTTAACACACAGGCACCTTAAAGAAGGATTTGATTAATGGTTCTACCAGTATGTTGTTTACAGTGCACTTACTCTGATAGTGTTGACAAAAAGGTTGTGAAGACCAAGTTTAAAAGTTAATGAATAAAAATGTATCTTACGAACTTTTACTATATTTTTAATAGAGACTGTTCTTAGGTAACAATTATGGTAGATTATTTTTCAGGATCTGGCCTTGGGTAAAATCAGACAAAACTCTTGACAAAACAAAAACCTCCTAAGTTTTAACCCTCCCCCAACTTATCTGAGGGTCATAGAAAATTACCTGAATTTTGGTTCAAAAACCTGCCCTCAACTTATCTGTGAGATTGATTTATACTCAAATAACTGCTGTAAGCCCCTCTCCAACCATGCCATGGCCCAATGTAGATCATGCATTCATGCTTATGTCATAAGGTGGAGGCCATACCAACAAGTTGAAGGACAGCATAGACCAGGGGTGTCCAAAGTTTTTGGCAGGAGGGCCACATCGTCTCTCTGACACTGTGTCGGGGGCTGGGGAAAAAAGAATTAATTTACATTTCTAATTTGAATAAATCTACATATGTTTACATAAATGAATATATTAAAGATGAACTTATATGAATGCATGAAGGTCTTGCAATAGCTCAAGGCCTATAAAAGGCCTTGCACAAAGCAAGGCTGGCCTTTCCTTTGCTGCCGCTACTGCATCACAGACATGAAACAACAAGCAGTGGAGGGAGGCCTCATCCCACAGCTCACGCGAGAGGTCAAACAGTTGCCCTCACACTGAGAGCAGTTGCATCAGGCCAGTGTGGGCTCCAACAAATCACCGGAGGGCCAGAGGGTCATTGGAGACCGGGAGCTCCCTGAGGGCCACATTGAGAGGCCTCAAGGGCCACAAGTGGCCCCAGGGCCAGGGTTTGGACATCCCTGACATAGACAAAAGTGAAACAGAAACATGGATATAAAAATTCAGAGGCACAAGAACAGGATGGCAAAGATCTGGTTTGGCAGCAGCACGTGTTAAAAGCATCTAGCAGCCCAATCCTATCAACTTCATGCCGATGCAGAAGTGCCAAAATGGCTACTCCTGCATCCTATGGTGGGGGGCAGTTGGTGCAGAGGTCTCCTCTGGATAAGGGAACAATCTTTCTAAGCCTGGGTATGCCTCCATGGCATGGGGAGGTCTACTCAAATCTGTGCTAGCGAAATAGCTGGCACTGTCCATGTGGACCTGTGCTACAGGATTGGGTCTGGAAAGGGGGATAAGAGCAGGTTCCACTGCTGCCAAACCTGCCCCCTTCCTGGAAACAATCTGCCCAAGTTTTGTCTTGACCGGAATGCACATTCTTGGGACCAGCCCACTAACTGGACCCAATATACATAGGGTCCAGGAAAGTCCTTTGTTTGGGTCGCTTACCACCTCTGACAACCATCCCGCCCACTGGTGCCATTGCCGTACTGGCTCCCTACCTTTTACAAAGGCAGAGATGGTACGACGGGGAAAGTAGGAGAGGGGCTGCTTGTCTTCTAGCAGGGATGTGCTCAAGTCATTGAGCATGAGCCTAGTCCCAAGTCAGCGACCCCTCAACTTGCATGCAGCAATTGCGAATTGACCTGCAAGAAATTTAGAGCCTTTTGAGTAGAGTCATGAGTTGTTTTAAAAAATGAGTCGAGTCGCAAGTCAAGGGCTTCCCTGAGCATGGCTTTCTCCCCGCCTCCCTGGCTTGTGTGCAGAAAAAAAACTCCAGCTGTTTTGTTACCAAAAGGCCTGTTTTGTTTAGGGGAATTATTACAGTGCCCTTATTGTAACCTTAGGGTCATAGGCTGGATAACAAGACGGCGTAATGCAGAGAAATTCCCTTTTGCTTAAAGAAGAGGCTGAGAGAAAGATAACTTTTAATAAAAGATTATAGTTTTATTACAAATGCACAAAGGTAAACATAATGCACATGGAGAAATGATAAGTGTTTGTTTCTTGGTCCTAGTACTTGAATCCAGTGTACCTAGCTTTCATGGTGGTTGTGTGTAAAGAGTATTTGGTGCATCCGTGGAAATTAGAAAAAGGAAATGTTGTAGGGAAGGATTTTAGGGGTCCCTGATCTGCCAACCCCAGCTGCTAACTAAAGATGGGGAGAGAAAGGAAGAAAAGGGGGGGGAAGGAAAGAGTCCCCAGTCGCAAGATAGTTACCTGTCCTGTAGAGCAGTTGGATGGGGGGGGGAGAGTCCTGTGAAGAGGACCCTCTGACACAACACAGATGTGTTGGTCCTGGGAGAGAGAGCCAGAGACAGCATGTGAGAGGAAGCCCTCTCTTAAAAAGGGGTTTGCAGAGAGTACTGGTAGCTTCATTACTACCACACAGCAGGGAAAACACTGAAAGGATCAGGATGTCAGTTATCAGTTATCAGATGGGGGAACTTAAACAATACAATGAATCAGCAACACAAGAAGGCAGTTCAGGTTTGCATACAGTACTTAAGCAGTGATTGGGTTAAAACAATACAATGAATACAGTAATGTAGGAGACACTTAAACAATGATTTATGATGCCAGACTTCCTGCCATAATGTGTGACCATAGAGAGGTGGTGGTTGTGTAACCATGAGCTTGTGACTTTACCAGAGTTTCGGAAATGTGTGAGAAGTTTAGCCTGCATGATATTTTAGTCCATAGTAACATAACCAGATATATAGAGAAAATTACAACTAAAAGGCAAAAGGGGATTTTCACTTAACAGTTTGTTCCTATCAAAGGAACCCTCCCCCCTGCTTTGGGTGCCTCCTCCTTCTCTCCCCTCCCTCATTCATAAAAAATTGAGCAATTCACCCTATAACCAGTGCAAACTGAGTTTTTCAAGTGTGTGCTCCTCTTTTATTTAGCGGAGGGAGAGTAACTGGCCCTCATCACCCCAGCAGTGTCTTTTCTAGTGGCTGCCTGCTGGTGTTCTTTTGCATCTTTTTAGAGTGTGAGCCCTTTTGGGACAGGGAGCCATTAGTTATTTGATTTTTCTCTGTAAACTGCTTTGTGAACTTTTTGTTGAAAAGCGGTATATAAATACTGTTAATAATAATAATAATAATAATAATAATAATAATAATAATAATAATAATAATAATAATAATAATATCTTAGAGGGCTCCCTCCTCCTGTGTCCTGGGTGCCCCGCCTTCTGGTCCCTCCCCCAGCCTTGTGAAGCCCCCCCAAACTCTTAAGCCTTCCTCCTCCACTCAACCCCCAGCCCCCACCTCCTGGAACAACCTATCCTCCTCCCACCATGTCTGCTGCCACCATTGGGATCAAGGCCAGCTTCTGGATCATCACAAGGTCTTTGACACAATGCGGAAGAGTTTTAAAAAAGTACGGCAGAAAACACATGAAATAGGGACTTGTAATAGGGATTCAAGTCATTTTGAGTCCCAACTCTTTTTTAGAGTCACTGGCCCCAAGTTGCAAGTTGAATCAGGGTCATCTTCATCCATGACTCAAGTCAACTTGAGTAGTCAAAAAAGTGTGTTTACAGGATTTGAGTTTGAATCAACATGAGTTCCCATCCCTGCCTTCTTGTTTTGTTGTCTTCCCCACCCTCCCTGAATTATAAAATGTCAGAGGGCAGAAAAAAGGAGGAAGAGGAGAGTGCCGTAGTGGCAAGGTGCAAAGCTTGAAGAAGGGTCATGCGGGACTGAGCAGGCTGGGAAATGCAGAGGGGTGATGAGGCTGGCAGGAGAAAATGCAGAGTGGGGTGGCAGAGATGGAAGGTTAAAATTTGTACGGTCCATGAAGCAGAGGAGTGACGAATAGGCATGAGCCCAGCTAGGCTCTGGCCTTGGGCTGAGCACGTTCATTCTCGTTACAAATGCCTCTCTTCAACAGTCTCTGCCTCATTAAGAATGATCCCATAGGCAGCATGAGGAAAACTCAAAGCTACCTTCAAGTTCTTGTATGAAAATTTGCTTTGTTTCAGACCTTGGAGCATTATAACTGGCGACCCTTTCGCTAAAGTCATTTCCGTGTGAACCCAGTGCAGAAGATCTGCTCTGCCCTGGAGCGTATTTGATGGAAATGTGTTGTGTAATACAGGCCTTGGAATAACGAGTCTCGCAGCACATCTAGAGCTGGAGCCTGCCACAATCAGTTCGGAGACTAGGCAATACCAGAACAAAACCTGCCATGTAGCCCTGTCAAATTCAAAAACATGACTGGGTCAACGTGTGCTGCTTGGGAGTAATTAACGGGGAGAGGAGAAAGGCCAGGCAGCCGGGCAGGGGAAGAAAGAACAGGTTTTCATGCTGGAATGGTGCTGTTGGTTGCTAATTATGTTCCGAGTGGTAATCTCCAATTAGCTGTACTAACTATTTGAATGGTTTCTTTAATCTTTTTCACCTCTCCTTCCTATTCCTTTGTTAGCAGAACAGCTCCGGTTTATAACATACTTGTCAGTTTGAAAGCTCTCAAATTACATAAGCAAGGAGGGGGGGGGGGAAATGATGATGGCTAAGAGGTAACCTTTTCTGGGGTTGAATGTAGCTGCTTAATACGTAAAGCTACCGACAGTCACTCTAGAATGTGGAAGCTAGCACTGTACTTGGCAGAAGGGGGTTATGGGATTTTCAAAGAAATATTTCTTTATCTGTCCAGGCCTCATTGGCTTGGGGCTTCTGGTTGTCTGTCATCCAACTGACCAATGCCAACTCGCTTTCAGCAATGCCAGTCACTGAGCCTCACACTTCATGGGATTCTTTCTGTGGAATATCATTGTGTAGGATAACTACGATCCAATGCAGTGGGTGAACTGCAGAAGATTTTGTTGCAGGTTAACTCCAAGATGATCTAGGGAAAACTCTGAGAACTCCTTGAGCTTGCTTTAGATCATCTGCATACCAGCACTCCAGCCTCTCCTGACCTGTCTTGATGACAGCAGAGTCCCATCATGTGGTAAGGAAGGAGGCTTTTTTTCCTGCTTTATTGCAGCTGAAGAGGGGGAGCAGAACTGCTAAGTGAGGAATAAATGGGACTTCCCCACCTTTGGAAAGGGCTGTCTGACAGATCAGGAAAGAGATCTTGGGGTGGTGGTAGACAACTCAATGAAAGTGTCAACCCAATGTGTGGCGGCAGTAAAGAAGGCCAACTCTATGCTTGGGATCATTAGAAAAGGTATTGAGAACAAAACAGCTAATATTATAATGCCATTGTACAAATCGATGGTAAGGCCACACCTGGAGTATTGTGTTCAGTTCTGGTCGCCACATCTCAAAAAGGTAATATAGGATATGGAAAAGGTGCAAAAGAGAGTGACTAAGATGATTGCTGAGCTGGGGCACCTTCCTTATGACGAAAGGCTATGGCAGGGGTGCTCAGTAAGTCGATCGCGATCTACCAGTCGATCGCCAGGCAAAATGAGTAGATCGCAGGCTTCTCTCCCGTCCACGCATTCCTGTGAGTGAGCCCCGCCCTGGGAGTGAGGCATCCCTGCGAGTGAGCCCCGCCCTGGGAGTGAGGCATCCCTGCGAGTGAGCCCCGCCCTGGGAGTGAGGCATCCCTGCGAGTGAGCCCCGCCCTGGGAGTGACGCATCCCTGCGAGTGAGCCCCGCCCTGGGAGTGACGCATCCCTGCGAGTGAGCCCCGCCCTGGGAGTGAGCTCCTGTCCACACATCCCTGGGAGTGAGCCCCATTGACTCTACTGGGGCTGACTCGTGAGTAGTCCTGGAGAGGAGCCACTGGCAGGCTTCTCTCCTGTCCACGCATCCCTGGGAGTGAGCCCCGTTGACTCTCCTGGGGATGACTTACCTTTCCCCTGTTTTTGCACTGGTATGTATGGAGCTCTGCCCCCCCCCCAACTTCCATCTGTTGGTTCTGTGTACAAGGGGTTTTGCACTGGTCTTGCTGTGATGTCTATATAGAGATCTCCCCTCCCCCACACCTTTCCCCTGTTTTTGCACTGGTCTGTATAGAGATCTGCTCCCCCCCCCCCCACTTGTATTGGAATCGAGGAAGATCTGGCAAGGAGGTAGATGTGGCATCAGCAGTGGCCCCTTTAAGGGTAAGGCCTGGGCATCCAGCAGAGTGTGCTGCACAGCTGCAGCCACTTGA
Source organism: Tiliqua scincoides (assembly GCF_035046505.1). Classification (NCBI taxonomy): domain Eukaryota; kingdom Metazoa; phylum Chordata; class Lepidosauria; order Squamata; family Scincidae; genus Tiliqua; species Tiliqua scincoides. The sequence continues at coordinate 176,086,998 of NC_089822.1, forward strand.
AGGCAATAGGACCCTCAGGGATATAAGAGCACCTGAGGCAGGAAGGGCTCCACTTATTTATGTGAGTCAGCCTTTTCCTACAGGAAGATCATTAAGTCCAAGTACCATTCCACCATGACTGATGAACATTTGGAAGTGTGCTTGAGGCTGGCTGTCAGCAGCTACTATCTGGACTATGCATCCTTGGCTGATTCACTTCAGTGCAAGTCATCAAAGTAAACTCAAGTAATTACAAAAAATGTTTATAGTTAATTACGTTGTGTTGTGCAATATTGGCTCATGCGGTTATGCAAGGTACACCAACATACATTGTACACATAAATGTTATATGTTATGATGGCATGAACATTGTAAAAAAACTCTGGTAGATCTCCAGGCCTTGCTGGGTTTCAAAGTAGCTCTCGAGCCAAAAAAGTGTGCGCACCCCTGGGCTATGGCGTTAGGGCCTCTTCAGCCTAGAAAAGAGACGCCTGAGGGGGGACATGATTGAGACATACAAAATTATGCATGGGAAGGATAAAGTGGATAGAGAGATGCTCTTTACACTCTCACATAACACCAGAACCACAGGACATCTGCTAAAATTGAGTGTTGGGAGAGTTAGAACAGACAAAAAAAAATATTTCTTTATTCAGCGTGTGGTCGGTCTATGGAACTCCTTGCCACAGGATGTGGTGACAGCATCTGGCCTGGATGCCTTTAAAAGGGGATTGGACAAGTTTCTGGAGGAAAAATCCATTACGGGTACAAGCCATGATCTGTATGTGCAACCTCCTGATTTTAGAAATGGGCTATGTCAGATGCAAGGGAGGACACCAGGATGAGGTCTCTTGTTATCTGGTGTGCTCCCTGGGGCATTTGGTGGCCGATGTGAGATACAGGAAGCTGGACTAGATGGGCCTATGGCCTGACCCAGTGGGGCTGTTCTTATGCTACCAAACCTTTACCCTGACAAGAGCAACAATGAAATAGTTCAGCAATCAACTGCAGGGGCAGGGAGAGGGGAAAAAACCACCCTGCTCCTCACATGAAGGCTGCTGCTGCTACTCCTACATCCCATTCTCTCTCAACCCTGTTACCACTAAGGCAGGTAAGGAGAGATTGGAAGACTAGTGTGGAGGGATTGAAAAGTGGCACTGAGCCACCTCCAAATGACTTGGCAAGTTATCCAAGCTTTTTCCAATTTGGGAGTGGGGGAAAGGGCTTAGTGTAATTTCTGAGTTTCTCTAAGGCAAGATCTCCATCATTTGCTCATTGTATTAGCTTACAGTGAGCTTTGGTGCTGGCGCGTATGTCAGGACAACAAATGCCAACATTTGGATTGGACTGGATCTCTGAAGTTAGCATCTTTTGGGAAAGTGCAGTTTTCAGGTGTGGAGGGTGAAACTCACCAGACCTCCTCCCAGGATGGCTTTCTTTTCCCTTTCTTTTCTTTCACTTTCTTTTCCCAGAATGACTTTCCCAGAATGACTTTGTGGCATTCTGGGAAAAAGTAAGCTTCACCTCTCATCCATCCCCATTTCCACTTTCTGTGGCCTATGTGCCAAGTTTGCTTTCCCATGTGCTTCTATTCTTGGGCACAGAGAGGGATAATTATTCTGCTTTCCATTCTGATCTCTCATAAATTAATTGAAGGAACCCAGTGTATACGGGACAAATCAGGCACCTGATGTTTTTTCCTGACTGAATGCAGGGGCCATGAGGAGGTGCCTAAGGGTGGCAGTTTCTGCCACAATCTGGGTAGAAGGTCAGACTACATTGCAGGGTCGTTGGCAACTCCTGGCTGCCAACTTGCTCTGACAAGTCTGGAGCTCACCTGATGCCTTATTTCCTTCTGGGCCCAAACTACTTTTCCCAGGTCCTGACTGCTTCCTAAAGAGTGGAGACCCTTAGAGGCACCTCTCTGCAGTTCCTGTCAGTGTTTATTGATAAGTGGGCAGAAGAGATTGTGAAGTCTAGGTATGGCAGGAACCCGTCTCTTGGGGGAATCTGGTTCACAGGGTGCTGTTTCTAGAAAGTCCCAGGGACTCTGCCTTGCATCATTCTTGGGTGACAGGCACAGCTCAGAACAAGGGCCTGGATCCAGCGCTCTTGCTGTTGCACTTCTGGTCATCCGAATCTGGCTGTCTTTTCCCTCTCTGTGTTAGAGTCTTGACTGATTCGCAAAATGACAGTGATGATACCTTTAGCTCATACAGACATGTTGAGGGTCCAGTTTTGCTTGATCCTACTTAAAAACACCACATGCTTGTCAATGTTCCAGAGTCCCAGGGAGGCCTCATTGCCATAATGTATCTTTTCTCTCCCTAAGGGTCCTTTGTTTTATGGCATTGTGTTCTAATAAGGTTCAAGGTGTTTTAACAGCATCTTCTTGACTTGTGAAAGTAAAGGGAACATGTAAGATCAGTGACTTTCCCCAGCACTTCAGGGAATCTCTTCCTATCTCATGTAAAGAAGCATTATTGATGTCAATAGTCAGCACAGTTAAGGCTGTAGTAGAGAGAGTCTGGGTATTCCACAGCTTGCACTTTTTGGTTTGGTTTTATTGAAAGTTTGCTGTTCAATGGCATATAAAGGTCAGGTCTGCTAGCTATGTAATATGGAGGTTGCCCTAAATGAAAATATGTGCAAAATGGAATGTCACGAAAGCAGCTGCTTTTCAAATTGCACATCTAGGCATGTTAAACTAGAATTTCTCCTTTGTTGCCATGATGAATGCCCTATTTTTCCCTCTATTTTTTGCCTGTTTTTCTGTATTTTTTGCAGAATTAAATTACACTTAACTTTTTTGGACATTTTTCACTTCCCAGATGCTCCTATATAAGTTCAGCAGCTAAAGGCTTCTGAGAAATCATTTTGTACTTTGTTCTTTGTGTGAAACTGCATTACTAGAGAGAAAGAGCAAATGGGTTTGTAGATTGGGTTACAAGTCTGGAATGCCTGTCTTCCCTTCCCTCCCCCAATGGCATGCATTTAGTGACAAGACAGCCAAACATGTCTAGGGTAATCAGGGAGGAGAGTTTTAAGATTCTTCCTTATGTGTAGGACACATCACATTTCCTCTGCACTCCGTAAACCTTGTCATCATTAGTTGTTTATCTAATGATCATTATCACCAACAAACAGGCCCTATACCAGTGATGGCTAACCTTTTAGAGACAGAGTGCCCAAACTGCAACCCAAAACCCACTTTTTATCAGGTTAAAGTGCCAACATGGCAATTTAACCTGAATATTGAGGTTTTAGTTAAGAAAAAACAACTCATATATTAACATCTTTTACCCACTATTACTTGTAACCCTTAATGAACTTTTCCTCTAGAAATTTGTCCAATCCCTTCTTAAAGGCATCTAGGCAAGCTGTCATCACTGCTTCCTGTGGCAAAGAGTTCCACGGACTAATTACATGCTGGGTAAAGAACTATTGTCAGGAAGGGGGTGGCTGCAAGATCTTGCCACTGCTCATTTTCTCAAACAAGAAAATATATTTTTTAAAAAAGCCCCATCCACAGAAATTGGCTCTAAGGCTGCAATCCCAGCCACTCTTTCCTAGGAGTAAGCCTCATTGACTCTAATGGGGCTTACTTCTGAGTAGACACACACAGGAGCCGGTTCTAAGGCTGCAATCCCAGCCACTCTTTCCTAGGAGTAAGCCTCATTGACTCTAATGGGGCTTACTTCTGAGTAGACATGCAGAGAAGCAGGCTCCAATCCCTGCCACTCTTTCCTGGGAGTAAGCCTCATGGACTCTAATGGGGCTTACTTCTGAGTAGACACGCACAGGAGCAGACTCCAATCCCAGGCACCCTTTCCTGGGAGTAAGCCTCGTCCACTGTAATGGGGCTTACTTCTGAGTAGACATGCACAAGAGCTGGCTCCAAGGCTGCAATCCCAGGCACCCTTTCCTGGGAATAAGCCTCATCCACTGTAATGGGGTTTACTACTGAGTAGACACGCACAGCAGTAGCTCCAAGGCTGCAATCCCAGGCACCCTTTCCTGGGAGTAAGCCTCATCCACTGTAATGGGGCTTACTTCTGAGTAGACATGCAGGATGTCTCTTCTGCTGTGGAAGAAAAGCCTCTCCTGGCGCTGAGTGGGGAGCGCCTCAGGGAAAGGCGGGTTCGAAATGGCTGAGGAGGAGGGCGGCTCAGGATTGGCTAGTGGTCTGCCAGTGAAGGGCCCTGAGCCATTCTAACTGAAGAAGCCAGGAGCCTGCTGGATGCTGATAGGCTGAGCCTGCTGGAGAGCTGGGGAAGGAAAAAACAGGGACTTGAAGCCTGCAGAGCAGGCAAAATTGAAAAGGGAAACCAATGTGGGGCAGGTGGGGGTGAAGGGAGAGGAGGGCAGTGAGCTCAGGGGGCAGAGGGAAGCAGCCCACACTCCCAACACACGGGGCTCAGAAAAAGCCTCAGTTTCTTTTAAAGTGACACACAGCTTCAGCGCCCCTCTGCAGGCTGCCTAGCTCAGTGCTGCGTGCCCACAGAGACGGCGCTGCATGCCCCATCTAGCACGTATGCCATAGGTTCGCCAACACTGCCCTATACAGTCAGAGCTGCATTATGATTTTCATGGGCCCTCCCATCATAATATGAATAAAAAAAATTATTTTGGATATAACTTCAATTATTCTAGCATTTTATTACTTTTCTGCTTTAGAAAAAATTTAATAGATTGTCATGGGCCCTAAAAGTTTCATTGTTTTCTGATATGAGAAAAAAAATGAAAACATTTTCACTGACCCTCAAAGTTCATTTTTTTCCTTTTGATTTTAAAAGAAATCATTTTTGTGGACCCCTAAAGGTACTGTGGGCCCTGGGTACTGGGCCCAATGCATAAGTCAGCCCTGTATATAGTAAGAACACAATGAGCAATTCTTATTCCTTGGTTGAAAGTGACATTGACGGTATAAAAGGTCATTCTAATCATAAGCTTTACAGTACTAGCAAAAATCCCCGTACTATCTAATACAGTTGTTTGGGAAGCATTTTAAGCTCTAAATAATGCCAGCTCTGTTTATCTTAATGCAGGGTTGTGAATTTCTCGCATAACTATGATTGATGCATTCATCTTTTCATCCTAGAAATTGGATGGAATTATCAGCAACATGGAAAGGAAAAAATATTTACAGTGCTGAGTGACAAGTTGTTTTGTGTACATATCACTTCTTTGCCAACATAATAGCAAACAAACCTCACAAGCAGCAGATTCTTATCAGCGGTGCTAGGAAATGGTTTGTGATATCGCCCATCTGCTTTCTATCTCAGTTATAGTTCAGTGTTTGTAAGAGACAGAAAATGCGGAGAGGGAGCATATATTTATGCATGACAATCAAGCTGCTACAAATGTATGGACAACCAGCTTGGGGTTATTTGCCATTTTGTGTTTTGGAAGATAGGCTGCCCAATCCTATCCTGCCCAATCCTATCCTGTCCATTCTCAGATGCAGCTGGGCCACTGGGCCCACATTGTAAACAGTGTTGTATCTGAGCAGGCATTTATTACCTTACGCTGTGTAGTGCCCCAGCTTGCTCAATGGGGCTACTCAGATCTGTGCTAGCTATTTAAGTGCATAGAACCAAGCAGCCCCGTGGTAGGGCACCACAGTCACCAAGTGTTAGAAAGCACATGGCACTGCCCGATCACAGGATTGGGCTCTCAGTTGGCACCTCATCACAATGAAAATGAGAGGGCAGTATTCTGATATGGCAAATAGGGCATAATCCTCCCCCCCCCCCCGCTGGTTCTGGCTCTGTGTGGGATGCCACGGAACAAGCTACTGGGTTACTTTGTCACCACTTCTGTTGCCACCTTTCTAGTCGTGGTTGATCTACAGCCTAGCTTTTCTGTTGGAATGAGGAGAAACATAGACCCAACTTAACACAAGTAGCTCAAAAACACCAGGTCAAAATATGGAGCTGGTCTGGAACTTTGAAATATGGTTGCTTAGCAAGGTCAGCCTTGCTTATCCACCTTTGCCCTTATGCAACAAAATGGCATCAGAAGAGCCCAGCTGAATCAGACCTAGGATATGACTGGTCCAGCATGCACTTTTCCATAGTGACCAATCACACACCACCTGAGCGTGAAGGCAGAAGCCTTTTCTTGCTGCTCCTCAGCAAACAGTATTTAGCAGCATATGTCCTCTGAATTCGAAGGGTCCATATGGCTGTGACCAATAATCCCAGACAGGTGCCAAAAAAGCAATATCTTGGTTTCTTCTGACTGAAAGGAGTTAATTCTCAAATCTGTCCAAAGTAATGCCCTTATAATATTATCAATTCATCACTTCCTCCTTGTCTGTCAAGTGATTTTTGTCCCTATTTGTTATTGACATGACTCTGCCTGTCCTTAGCTGTAACCTCCCCTAATTTCCAGCCTCCTGATTGCAAAAAAAAAACTGGTCAAGTGCAGATTCATTACAGGTTTTTTCAGGGTAAAAAATACTGGCTTTATTTCATTAACAACACTAATTACTAATGATAATTAAAACATAATATTTATCAGGGTTGTACAGCATAGGACCTGGCACTTCTGTTTCTAATGTTATTATTTAACTTAGGTGTAGTTTTGTTAGCTTGGACCTTTAGAAAATGCAAACTGCTGCTGTTAGAATAGCTGTTCAACCTGCTATAGATTTTTAAAAGGCTGATGAATTTTTTTTTTTTTTTTAAAAAGACTGGTGGGTCACATCTCATATAAATATATTATTCCCAGCAGAGTTGTCCTCTGAAAAGTTTTGAACTTTCTCTGGAACATCCAGACCTCAGATCAAGCCAGTGAATGAATTTTTCATTCCACACCTCCATCTCCATGCCCCAGAATGCTCTCGGCTCTTTTAGAAAGTGTGAATGAAAGTCACTAGCAGTATAATCCTATATCTGTCTACTCAAAAGTAAATTCAATTGAGTTCACTAGAAGAAGTGTGTGTAGGAATATCACCTAAGACTTTGTGGTAAATGTGGGCGGGTCTAGGCTACTATGGGGTGCTGATGACTCATCATCAGCTTCTGAAAAGTATAGCATTCTGATTGATGGCTAAATGTAGGTATATCATCATAATATTATTGGAGTTCTGCCAAAACATGAGCAATTCACTATTGAGAAAGGCCAGGGTTAAATGAATATGTTATTCTCCAACTGGGACAGAGCTAATGCACTGATTCAATTTGATAACAGGAACTTTAGAATAAACACCTTTCACCTTGAAATAACCAAATAAAAGTAACAAAAAGCTGTAGAACTTAATTCCCTTGGGAATGCAATTTGCATGAGTGAAACACACACATAATAAGTTCACAATACAGGGCAACCCTTGTATCCACAGATCACGTATTCGGGTTTTAGTTAACTGCAGATCAGGTCTGCATGCCCCCCACACACATGCCCCCCTACACACAGTGGATCTTCTGAGCCCAGCAGATGCAGCATGTGTCCGCCTGTGGCCTCAGCTAGGTTCAGAGTGACTGTAATAAGCAGAAAATATCACTTCCAGGTTTTTCTTGGAAAAACCAAAAGTGATGTTTTTATGCCTTTAAAAGGCATTAAAAGGGCTGGGGAATATCCTCATAATGCCTTAGAAAGGCATAAAAACATTGCTTCCAGTTTTTCTGAGAAACCGGAAGTGTCTTTTTTTTGCTTATTATAGTCATTCTGAGCGCATCAGAAGCTATGGGCAGACGCATGCAGCCACTGATAGGCTCAGAAGACCCCCCCGGAGGTGAGGGGAGCAGAGGGTGACAAAGGGATCCTCCATATCCACAGATTCATGTACACAGACGGCACATCTTTATTGTGTTTTGAGTTGCTTTAGGTCATTGGATGAAAATCCTAAAGGGAATGGTTCACATCAAATCAGAGCCTATCTAGGATTGGAATAACAAGCACAACTTCATGCAAATATATTTCCTACTTTTCATTCAAAAGCTCGTCTCCCTTGGAAAGCTCTGACTTTCACCAGCCCAGAAACACCAGTAGGATTGGCCCTGATGGTTGTTCTTTTGGCTTAGCTTCACCCATCATTCTTCAAACTAAGCTTAATGTTTCCTCTACTACCTTGATAATATGCACTTCAGCGGCTGGTTATTGATGGTTATCACATATCCACTCTTCACCAAGCTATAAATATGTATGACATTTTAATCTCTTTTTGCAAGTCATTCTTTTCAGCATTTCAGGCGATCTTGTCATGCCTGCAGGCACAGGATTAGCAACTCATCTAGCTCCTGCCCTTGCAATGGTTTGAGTTGTCTGCAGTGCTGGTACTTCAATTCAGCAGGTTCAAACATGATGCCTGGGGAGAAACCAGATTTGTTGGAAAGGGACATAAGCCCTTTCCAGAGCTGGAATATGCTGCTTGTTTCCAGGTTTCACAAAATCTCTCAAAGAAAATGGTCACTTGGTCATCTTGAAAAGGTTTACCTGTGGTTAGGCTGAGTGTGAGCTGCTCTTAGAAGAATGAGTTTTTAGGCCCACAAGACAGACTATTAACCTCCTGTCAAGCCAGGCCTGTCAAGATGCCCTGCTGCATCTTCATTTATTTGTTCAGCACTATATTTTTGTGTTGGGTTAAAGGGAACATGACTTCCAATATACTTGGGCACATTTTCTTTTGAGAGGTGTCTTTCTTTGAATTAATTTTTTAGTCATAGAGCTCCTTGTGGCAAGAACAGAAACACACATTTCTGTGTGGCAAGAACAGAAACACACATTAATAAGAGCATTCTGCTACCACTGAGTTGCTTTTTCTTTAAAAAATAAACAAACTCCCTGAATTTCTGACACATCTGAGGAGCTCAAGACTTGCAACTACTAGAGAATTTACTGTATTTGTTTTTAAATGCCTGTCTAGACTGAATATAATACTGTATGGTAGAGATAAATATCTAGTATAGATATGGGACATTTAAATTGTTTATGCTGGGAGTTCATGAGAGCATAGAAAAAACCTTTCCCTGTTTTCAAAATGCGATTATCAGTTTGGCACTGGGTGCTGTTGTGTTGTATACTTTTATGTGAACCTAGTTGATTACAGTGTTAAAACCATTTGTATAACAGTTTTTAAATTATGACTCTATACAATGCCAGCATTGTGGTACAATGCTTTGAAACATGGCAGTTCATTAATGGTGTAATGGAATTGTATTTGTCATTACTGGAAAATATTGTGTGTGACTATGGAACCCTAAGCTACAAAGGATCAAAATCCCTTCTAGCTCTTCCTTTTGTACCATGTGACAAGTCCAGTCCACACAAACCATCCGACGTCATGCCTGCTCTGGTCCACAAGTGGGAGCCCACAAGTCACAATGGGGCATCTGAAGTTGCAAAGCCTTGAATAACTCCAAGAGCAATGTCCAGAGTTGACTGTCCTTAAATGTCTCTAGACCCAGCTACCCCTTCAGCTCCCTCTCCAACACCTGGAGAGTCTTGAGGGGACTGCCCTCTGCCCTGGAGCCTTGCACTCCTACTGTCCATCAACTCCCTTCTGGCCCATTGCAGGCACAAAGGAGAACAGGTTTCACTGTTTGGATAGGACCAGTTCCTTAGAGCAGTCAGGCTCTGGGGACTCCTGCTTTGGAGTCTATGAAGAATTGGTAAGCCCAGGCTCCATTCCAGTCCAGAGCTATCCCCTCTTTCTCATGATTAGAATCCAAACTTCTGCTCAGGGTGGGGTCATGAGACACAATTTCAAACTACAGTGTGCTACAGCCTGTAGAGGGCAGATGTATCACAAAAGATTCCTGAAGAGAAAACCTCTCCAGAAGAATCAGTGAGGTCTGCTGAGTAGAATATTCTGCATTTGCAGTTTGATTAGTCCAGACTCCAGATCACCTGAACTGAAGCTGAAACTGCCACAGCCCAAACTGTGGGCCACTTGGAGTCGCCCTGACTGTCCATGCACTAGTGTCAGTGCTGACTGCACAGGTTATAAAATGATAAATTATAAACCAATCTAATTTCTTTTTCTGAATAAAAATGACAGTTTCTTGAGCAATGATTTACTAACAAAGTAGCAGCCGTGTAAAAATGAAATTCATCTTAATAAAGGCAGTGACAAAAAAAAAAAACCTCTTTGATTGAATGGACACAGACTGTCCTTACAGTCCTTAATGAACCTAAGATCATAGATCTATGTTAGATTTGTGGATACTATAGGAGCACATTCATATTCATATTAAAAATGTTACCTGAATATTTAACCCAGTGTTTGTTAAGTTCCCTAAAATGGAAGTGCTAGTATTTTTCCTTGCTTCCTTGGAATAATAATCTGTTACGTAAACAGCAGTGGAGATAAAAATAAGCTTGCTTTAATGTGTCAGATGCCACTGCAGCACTACCTGCCACTTTTTTATACAGCCTGTTTATTTACTCCTTTGTTCTTGACTTAGAAACTTTGAAATTGAACTTCCACACTGCTGCTCTAGGTTTGAAGTCTATAGAGAAATGTAATGTTGCTTTCTTCTATTTAGTATAAAGCAACAGTGGGCCTGGACTCTTAGCTGTTATTCTTTTGAACTTGCATTTGGCAGTGCAGAACAATGGGGGGGGGGAGGCTAAAATTAATGTTTTCTGAACCTTCATTTGCATCACATACTCAGTGCATCAGATTGTGCTATAGTAAGGGATAAGAAGATAATTGTGTGTCAATGTAAAAACAATGAGAGGTCGAATCCTAACCAGCGCTGGTGCAGCAGGGCCGCATAGTCTACACTGTATCCAGTGCTGGTTAAGAGGAGCCTGGAGGTTTATTTGAGGTAAGGGGACAAATGTCCCCTTACCCTGGGTAAAGCCCCAGCCTGCCCAGTGGGTCTTCTCAAATCTGCACCAGCAATATTGCCCATGTAAGGCAGACTGACCCAGGAAGGGGTTTAGGAACAGTGGAGGCCTCCTCCGTACCAAGCCTGCATCCCATCTGGACCTGCCCTGCCCCTGTTCTGCCCTCCCCTGCCCCAGTACCTCCCTCCTTGCCTCCATTCCACCCTCCTTGCAGCACTCAGCATTGTGCTCACCTCCGCCGGTGATCCGATATTGCACTGACAGGACAGTGCAAGCCTTCCCACTGGTGCTGCTTGCTCATGACTCATTGTAAACATGCTTTACAGAATGTTTGCACACTTAGGGCACAATCCTAAAACACTTTCCAGCAACAACATAAGGGCAATGCAGCTCCGAGGTAAGGGAACAAACATTCCCTTACTTTGAGGAGGCCTCCGTGAGTGCCACCCAACTGCAGGATGCAGTACATGTCCCATTGGTACAGCTATGCCAGTACTGGAAAGCTGGTTAGGATTTTGGCCTTAGTGCCACTGCAGTGACTGTGCTGCAAGTATTTAAAAAATGCTCTTGGGTATAATGCAGTAAATTTGAGTGGTAGCAGAGAAAACTCTGAAACTGACACATTCTGTCTAAGCAAATTCAACAATGCTATAATTTTATTTAATGCACCCATGGCAAGAAGAAAAATGTGTTCTTCCATAGTCAATGCAAAATGAAATACTGATACTGTAATAAGACAATGGTCAACTTTTTCCCCTATATGTAGGAAGGGAATGAAACATATATAGAACTGAGGATGTGTGGGGTCTATTAAACTTTGACTGTACTGACTTTTTAAACATGGTGATGCTGGGGAATTCAACCCTGCATAAGTGTCACAGCCCAGCCTTCACTGGAAGGAGCCATCCTTTTTTATGTGTTTGCTAATGTTATCAGGAGTGCCTTGCTGATATGTCAAAGAGAGAGAGAAAGAGAGAGAAAAAATCTGATAGAATTTAGGTTAGCCTGAAAAAGAGCTATAATGTGGACACGGATTCCACACAAAGATAGCCAAGGTCTTTGGACCAGTAATGTTAATGCCTTTGTTACAGCTGATGGGTTTGTTTTTAATGGAATAAATAGAGTGCTTTTGAGCTTTAGACAGATGGTGACTACACAAGAAGGTAAGGACACACCACAGTTCTACCCACCCACCACAGTCCTGAACCAGCCTTGCAACTCCTGCTGAAGCAAGGATCAAAAGCTTTCACAAGAAGCTGGACTAGATGGGCCTGTGGCCTGATCCAGCGGAGCTGTTGTTATCCAAATCCAGCTTTCAAAAGCTTTCAAATCCAGATTTGAGAATCTGGATTTCTTCTTCTGGGAGGTTTTGCCCATTCCTTCCTGTGAGGCATCATGGAGAATGGTTTGCATAGGGGTTCTCTGAGCATATTTTTCCCCATTCATTTTAGTAGATGGTATTGAATCATTGCAGGCACTAGCTAGAAGAGCAAGTAAAATGTGTCTTGAACCTTAGTTGGTATGAACTATGCATAGCTGGCTTCTAGATTTCCCATGTGCTTTACCCTGGTGAGCTTGTTTTTTAGTTCCTAAAAGGCAGGTGTGGAGAAGGCTGTTTGGATCAGAGCTGGTGGGGCAAAGTGATCCGCAGCCCCTTGCTCTACCAGCATCATAGCTGTCACTTGTGCCACCCTGGGGCACCCCTCAAAGTGCTGCCCCACCCAACCGCAACTTGGAAGTAATGGCAGTGATATGATGATGGCACTGCAATTCTACTTGCACACCACTCACAGTGGTATGCAGCCACTAGATGAGTGGCTGCGACGGGCAGGAGAACCTGCTGCACACTTCGCAGCCACTTTCAGAGCAGTTATGTGCCACTGTGTGTGGCCTGGCCTCTTCGCTTTTTTTCAAAGCAGAAAAAGCGGGTGGCTGGGCCACTCACAGTGGTGCACAATTGCTGCAAGAGTGGGTGTGAGATACAGGAAGCTGGACTAGATGGGCCTGTGGCCTGATCCAGCAGGGCTGTTCTTATGTTCTTAGTGTCACCCAGGAGCACAGCCCCTCCCAGCCCCCCTCAGTTATGCAACTGCTCCAAATCACTGTTGCTCTTGATCTAGTTAGAGGCTCCTTGAGGTTGCTAGTAAAAACTAATCTCACCAGGGCCAAATTAGATGCTTAATACAATTAGGATTTGATGTATTTCAGGCCATTTATCTATCATTTATTTATCTACCCCTTTGTTTGGATCCTGGGACATTCCTGCACATAATTGAATGAAGTGTTGCCTTCATGGAAAGGGTCTTTCCAAAATACTCTGACAGCATGAGAGATGTAACCAAGTGCCCTGGGAGCTATTGACATTAAACATCAGTGAGAGCTACACACACACAGTCTGTTGGTTTGTGATTAACACCTTGACATAATGAATCCAATTCCAATCATCATAGGAGTACAATACAATACTTATCTAATTGCGGGCTAGGGCTTTTTTCACATATGGATTTTTCCATAGTCATTCTGTTTTCCATGACTTGTGATAAATTGAGATGCAACAGGGTGGTGAATTCTGATACAAACACAGCAGCTATTAGATTTAAAAAATAAAATAAAATGCTGCTTTTAGTAAATACATAGCGGGTTACGTTTCACAGATTATTTACTATTTTTCATTTCTTTTCTATCCAGTTCCATGAACAACAGTAATCTTTAAACACACACAAACCAGCCTCATATAACTCACACATGAGAAGTGTGGAGTTGTAGAAATGACTGTAAAATAGGTACAAGGTACAAGGCTATTGACTGAAAAATGTCATGCCAAAGGTAACAAAAATGAAATTGACAGTGGGTTAGAAGGAGGGTTATCCGGTGGTGTTCTGAAATGATCTGTATTGAGCCTGATAGACTCAATATCTTCTTGAGTGACTTGATTAAAGAAAGGGTATACAGTGCACTTGTTATTTCACAGAGAGTAGATATTGAGGGGCACACACTACAAATATTTAAAGAATAAAAATTTTAAATGACTTCAATAAGCTTAAGAGTTGCTTAGACAAGCAAAAAGATGAAGTTCTACATGGACAAATGCTAACAGTAGACATTGTTATGTATATGCTAATATTAAGCCCTTTATCAACTAAAGACCCTTTTCTGTGTTCTTTTCATAACAACTTTGGCTTCTTTTCTCTTTAATTTTGAATCCTCTGAAACTACACACACTCTCCCAATTAGCTCTGGACATTGGAGTGCTTTGTTGTTTTTGCTCATTTTCTTGTGCTCCATTTCCTAGGGCTTGTGCACATCAGAATGCTTTATGATGTGGGAGGTTTGTATTGGATGTGAACTATTTGTCAAATGTCACCTTGAAGGTGAATATTTGGTTCACTTGTAACTGAATGTTTAAAAATGTTTTGTCCCCCACTTGCAAGCTTTTGCAAATGTAGCCAACAGAGCCTCTCAACTTAGCAATCAGCCAGATCAATTCCCTGAAATGGGGAGGCTTATCAGTATTTGTCTCCCCCCATAAGCAACTATCACAATGTAAGAGCTAAACCATAAGCTTTTATCCCACTGCGTGCACACCTAATTCCCAGAGTGCAGCAAATCTGCTTGCTGTGATATCCAGTTAATTGTTCAAAATGTACTTCTATTAAGCAATTTATCATCAACACAAGTAGTTTGCAATAATGTCCCTAAATATACTGGTGAAGGGGAGCTTAAAACATGTGAGTATCCCCCCTCTATAATCTTTCACTTTAAAAAAAAAAGTTCTGGAGCAGCTTATTTTTTGTGGCAAAGCAATATACTATATATGTATCTCAGATTCAGCAAAGTCATTATTTTGCAAACTTTGGCTGAAGCAGAGAGAGAGAATGCTAAACAAAGTGGCTCTTGTATATTCTGTTGCCTTAGAGACTGAAACATCTGTATCCGTGCAGGCAAGTGATGCAGACATGGTAAGATATGACTTCCTTGCATTCCTCTCTTCGTCTTGCTGTCAATAGTAATGTTTTATGGTGGCAATATGCTGGACTTCTTGTGCATTGTATTGTGTCTGGTTGTGTAGCATATCATGGTTTGGGAGAGCTTTTTTTAAATTAAGGTCTAACTCCAAAGAAAAGATGCTCCCCTCCAAAAAGATGCTGTCAGACAAATAATTTGTCATGATGAACTTGGAAGGACTTGAAATGATTGTTGTTCTCGTGATAATTGTGGCATTTGTGAAAGCTCTTGAGCAAATGGGGCTCCTGGAAGACACTTATGAAGGTAGGATGCTAAACCGAAGGTCTGTTTGGGAAAGCTTTTGTACTTAAGAATTTTCACGAATGTTTAGGCAAGTATTATAGAGAGGACACAGGAACTGAGCAGCAGGTCGTAATGTCAAAATTCTTCTAAATGATACCTTCACATTGAAATATATTTATTTTTCTTTCTCTCTGTCTATGGACTATAGATCTGTTGTTGCTGCTGTTGCTGTTTTTATTGTTTTTAAGGATAGAGAGAAAGAGAAGAATTTACAGGGGGCCTTTAATAGAGTTAAATATTTTTCCATAACTCCACTGCAGAACTATGTTGTTGTTGTTATTTTGCATAATATCTTCCAGTTTAGCAACTTTATTGTGACAACTTTTTCCAGATAAAACTATTGGAATTATCTCTTTTGATTACAAAAGTGATATATTTTGCTGCTCTAGTGTTATTCAAGGTTATAGGCATAAATAATTCTATGTTACTCACTTGTTTTGTCTTCATCTTTGCACTTTTTAGCATGTTGATAATCAGCTATTTTTCCTTAGCTTTGATTTCAATAGCCTTAGGAGTGTGTCAAGAAAACACTGCTGTATAGACTAAAACATGAGTATCGTTTGTTGAAATATCCTTAAGATCTTGGTGCTAGAGAAACTCTGCTTCTTTTTATCTTTTTGGGAGATGCATAAGATTTGTACAGACAGGAAAATCGAGGATAAAGATGAATGTATAGAAAACTGCTTTAAATTTAAAGATCAAGTCTATGTAGAAAATAATGAAACATATAGAAAAATAAACACTGTTTGAATCGGCACCTTATGAAAAATGTAAGTTCACTGCTATTTGATGAACTGGCATACGCACATTTTTTCCTTCCTAGACTATGGAATATAATTTTCAAAAGATGCAATGGTTGCTATATTCATCACTTGATGGAGCTTAGTGCAATATAAATCCCAGTTCAAGAACCTTGGAATCAATAGAACTTTTTCAAACTTCAATACAGTTTCAGAATGACGTACTGTATTTTGTGTATGCCTCTGAAAAGAAATCATCCTTGTGATTTAATCCCACCCTATTAGATGCTCTGAAAGTTTAAAAAGGGAAAGAAGAAGGGGTTTTGAAACATTCTAAGTAGCATGCATGTTAAAGCAGCACTATTTATCCACAATAGGATTAAAACATACTTTCAAAATATAAGCTTTACTGCATTCAGGGAAATACTTTCTCATCATTGCATTCTCCGAAGGAATGCAAACACACACAATACTTATTGAAGGAGGTTGTAAATGTACTGCGAGAACTGTATATTCCATCTGCAGCTCCAGTGAGGGCTAGCAGAATTGTTTTCCTTCAAATAAAGTGGTTTTTCTTATTATCCTCTGTAAATACATATACAAAGGTATTTTGACATTCCTTCAAGTAACTTGAACTGACAGAATGAGTTGAAGGAAAATTTTGTAGATTTTCAGGGGGCATCCATGACTATACATCCCCTACATACAATTACATAAGCATATGCTCACTATACAGTGTTTTAGATACATATGACCCTATAAATTATATATGATTGAAAGAAGAAGATTGATCTCACGTTATCATATTTTAAATGATTGGGCAGAGAATGTCCTTGAGTGTGCCTCTTTTTAGACCAAGTTGAACCTATTTAGAAGTAAATCTGAATCACTTTTTGGGTAGTTAGAGGACGTTCTGGCACTAGGCTCTGAGTATAGATCCTGGGTCTTAAAATCACTGGCATAATGATTAATCGGTACACTGATATTGGTTATGAATTTTTGAAAATGGTGTGTGTGGTGGTTGCTGTATTGTTTTTTCATAGTCATGCTAGAGCTTTAATGGGGGGGGCAGAGGTAAGACTTCCAAAGTATTAGAGTCTATCTCCATGGAAATAGAGGAGGGTTGTCACTCAGCAGCAGGTCTGGAACCCCCACCCAGGTGTTGACTTGTGTGGCATCAGATAGGCAGCTACTTCATGTGCTTTGAAACTACTTGCAATGGTGTTCTAAAAACCACTGCATATTGTAGTCGATAGACACAACCAGCTCACCAAGTGCTACAAGCCAACACAGGCTGTTGCCCTCCCCCCACTGCACTGCTGCACAGAGAGATACTCTTCTGAATGAGCTCTGAGAATAAGACTATGATATGAGCACACAGCACACATCACTTTTATTTTAGCAAATACACTTTTTACATCCTTGTGTTCTTTAGCTCCATACTGCTCACCCTTCAGGGATTAACAAGGCTATAGACTCTTCTTCAGATAGGAAAAGGAATTTGTGCAGGATTCATTAAGTGTTACAGGAAAGGACCCACTTTCTGCCTTTCCACCAGAGAAAATATTGTTAGTGTTACTGAAGGAAACAGAACAAAGATCGCTCTGAGAGATCCTCATATGACTTCATTGATTATTGTCGGGGGGGGGGCATGCAAAGTGATTTGCATTGCTGTCTCAAACTAGTCTTGCAAATAAATCTCGTACAAATAAGCTCAGTCAATATTAAACTAGCCCATCAGCTCAAAGTGTAAGGCAGTGTTTCTCAAATGGTGGGTCGGAACCCACTAGGTGGGTCACGAGTCAATTTCAAGTGGGTTCTCATTCATTTCAAAATTTTATATTTAATATATTAGACTTGATGCCACCATGGTATGCGACTGCATTTGGGGAAATGTTACAGACCTGTACTTTTAGTAAGCTACTATGTATATTCTTTTAACAATGACAGTAAATGGAACTTAATCCTGGGTAGGATTGCAGCCTTAGATTGTAAAAATTTTCCTGCTTGTCACTTCTGGTCATGACATCATTTCCAGTGGGTCCTGACAGAGTCTCATTCTAAAAAGTGGATCCTGGTGCTAAATGTGTGAGAACCACTGGTGTAAGGCATTGTGGGGCATCAATAGCTAAGGAAAAGAGGCACCAGCTTTTCCATTTGATAGATTTCTTTGCCTGTCTCATTATTTTGTTTCATTATTGCTGCCTGGAGGCAATTCTTATGGCAAGTAGCAAGATGAGTTTTTAAAAGAGTGTTTGACAGTGCAGTGGAACATTCAGCCCTGCCAAAGTATCTGATGCCATGTGTAGATAGTCATGCAAACACTTGACCCACCTGTCTGTATATGTGCCAAGCCTTCCAGCTATTTGGCAGAACCATTTGATTCCTTGGGAGAATCAGCAATACTTTCTTCTTCCTCCTCTTGTTCTTCTTGCAAAAAAAGTTGTCAATGTCTTTTTTCCCCTGGTCCAGACTACAAATCTATATAATGAAGATTGTAGAGCTGTTCACCACATTTTCTCAGCATGCGAGTAACCTGTGCGTGGACTTGAACTTTTTCACAAACTTCAGAAAAGTGCAGTAATGGGCTGTGGGAACTTAAATAGGAAGTGGAATGCATTGTGGCTTGTATTGCATATGAAGTGTCATTGGTGCTGAGGTCAATACCGTAAAAAAAAAACTGCACATGAATGGTAAATCTTTTTCAACAGGGCTTTGGAATATATGGCAACAGTGGCGTCACTAGGATTTGCGTCACCCAGTGCAGGAGGCCTGCGTGTCACCCCATGCAGTGGGTGGGGCAACGCTCCAGGTGGTGGGCATGGTGATGTGCCATCGCCCCGTCCCCACTGGTTTTTTGGCTGTACCTTTTGTTAGAACACAGATATTTCAGTGTGGTTTGTTTCATTGAATTCTGCATGAAATTACGCATTGATTGATATATAACATGGTGGTATTATTCCTCCAAATTCTGATTTTAGTGATATTGAAAACTTGTAGAGTCTCTCTCTCTCTCTCTCTCTCTCTCTCTCTCTCTCTCTCTCTCACACACACACACACACACACACACACACACACACACACGTGTCAACTTACTAACAACTTATTGCAACAGTTCTCAAACTTTTAGCACTTGGACCCACTCTTTAGAATGACAATCTATCCAGGACCCATTGGAAGTGATGTCATGGCCAGAAGTGACATCATCAAGCAAATTAAAATAAATAATTATAAATAATTAAATTAAAATAAAATAATTAAATAAGGGGGAGCCAGTCCTGTTGCAACAAGTGAATCTACTCTGGTGTCCTCGCATTCCCCTATGCCTGGCCTGACCAACAGCCAAGGCTCGTCTGCCTACTCGCGACTAAACGCGACCATGAGGCTTCTTCGCTTTCCATAGGGCTGGGAGGGAGGGACCTCCTTCTCCCTTTTGTGTTTTTGGGGGCTACATTCATTGGATCGGGACCATTCTGACATTTTGGAGTCCTCTCAGCCTGACCTGAGTCCTCTCAGTCCTTGCCTGGACTAAGGCAAGTTCGCCTACTCGCAAGTAAACGCGGCCACGTGGCTTTGTTTCGGGCTCAATAGACACAGCTGGGAGGGAGGCAGGGATCTCCTTCTCGTGTTTTTGGGGGCTGCATTCATTGGATCGGGACCATTGTGGTGTCGTTGTTGGAGTCCTCTCAGCCTGCCCTTTCCAAAGTACTATGGTAAGTATGCCTACTCGCAAGTAAACGCACGATACGGCTCACTTTCCATAGGGCTCCATGCATTTTTTCTTTCCGTTTTTTGGCCATAACTTTTGAAGGAAAGGAGTTATTTCAATTCTGGTTTTTTTGCATTGCATTCAACTGGGAATTCCGCATCCAACGGTGTATGGCACGATGGGGTAGCTTCGAAAGCCGCAAAGTTAGCGCATCCACCCCCTCTGGCGTGTCACCCGGTGCAGCCCGCACCCCCTTAGCGACACCAGTGTATGGCAATGAGCTGAAAAATGTTTTAGGAAGATGAATTGAATAAGGTTACTCTAAATGTTACTAAAAGCATCACAGGCCCGCAAGCTGTGGGTTGTACAGGGGAGAAAGCCATTGTTTCTATTAAAAGTATGATACAAAAAGTAAATCCTTGTATATCATGGACATGGTAGATCTTTCGAGTGGGTTTAAAACTCATTTTAAGTCACTTATTTGAATGCAGCCTTCTTTCCCCCTTCAGTTCTAGCAAATCATGGCTGAACTATTAAAATGGTTGAATTTAAAATTGGAGAGTATTCAAGAAATAGTGGCAAACCAGTGGGGTTTTTAGCATGATCACCAACTCTGTGTGATCTGTGTGATAATAGTTTGTTTACTGGCTGACTAATTTGACCTTTTGAAATTACCCATGGGAACTCTGGTCTCTTCATTAAATTTGCAGTTTGGGAATAAATTCATGAAAACTAAATGACAGCCATGAATGTGCTCATGAAGGGTAAAATGAAAAGAGAAAAATGACTACAATACATAGAGAATTCAGAATGTCCTGTTCGTTCATGTTATATCAATAGGATGCTGTGGTTATTTCATGTCTTATGTGACCAATGTTGGCTCTGGACTAGTGTACTTGTGTGATACATGTGTTTGCAAGCATGTTTGCTGTATTTGCTTGCTACATTTTTAGGTTAGCCTTGAAAATCTTGCATATATGGCAGGTGGTGCCACCAATATATAGATGGAGTCCAGCTGAATCTCTCTTTTCCATTACATTCTGGGTTTGAGGCCAGTAATAGACTGGATGGGGGTGAAAACACAGAGAAGTGCAGTCCACATGGAGGTGCTCTTAGCCAGCAGGACTATCAATCAGGGAAATGCCTTTCAACTTCCATCAGATGAGGCAGCATATCCCTTAAAAAGAAAAATGTGTTTGGGGCACACTTGAATCTTGCCTTGATGCCCAGGTAACTTTTTTTTTGTCAGCCTGGATGCTCCAACAGGATCCATTGTTAGGAACATCAAATTTGATCAGACTGATACATGCTGGGCAGCCCAATCCGAACCTGCATTGGTACAGTGGTGCCAAGTGGCCTACCCTGTATCCAGCACAGGTTAGCAGCAAGCAAGAGGTGTCCCCAGGTTCAGGGAACATTTGTTCCCTTATGCCATTTTGAGCCCCAGCCTGCTCAAAGGGGCTACTCAGATCTACACCAGCTAATTTGCTTATCTAGTCCTAGAAACCCTTTGTAGGATGCGATTATGGTGGAGGCCACCTCTGCTGCTGTCTCCCAGGCCTGTCTCACCTCTTTCTTGCCCAGAAATGCCCCTCCACACCTCTTTTTCACTCTCCCCAACCCCTGCAATGATCGGCACTGCACTTACCTTTGCTTGCAGCCAGGGGTCCAGGTGCAACACTGGTGGGATGGCACAGGCCTTCCTGCTGGCACTGCTTATACACAAGTTGTTGAAAACATACTTTTTGGCACATTTGTGATGGCTAGCGCTGCTGCAGCAGGTGCTGCCCCGGCGCTAGCAATAGTTAGGATTGCATTCCTAGGGACTGCTCATTTGGGTTACTGCAATGTGTTCTTATTGAGCTCCCTTTGGAAATTACAGTATTGGGAAACTTCAGCTGGTCTCGAATGCTGCAACCAGGCTGTTGAAGAGACAGAACTTGGGAGCATGCGACTCCCTTGTTACAACAACTTCAGTGGCTTCTAGTCCATGTCTGAGTCCAATCCAAGTGGCTTTACTTGGGACTGGTTTACATTAAAGGTCACCTTCTCCAATATCAATTTACCCACATATTAAGATTGGGTGGAGAGCCTCTGCATCCTGCCAACATCCAAACTGCATTCTGCTGTGATGTGGAAGAGGAACTTTTCTAAATGGCTCTTGGACCCCTTCCTAGGGGAGCTATTCATTCATTCAAGGTGATTATTTGCTTGCATTTGGATAATACTTTGAAGGCACCTGGCCCCACTAAAATGCAGGAGGGCTTCACAGGAGCAGTGCTTAGTTGACATGAGTGCCATATTTTTTTTTAACAAGTTACACAACAATAGTCTATAACTAGTTGTTACAATGATATTTGCTTTATAGCAACATAGCCATAAATAGCTACAGTATAAAGCTCTCACTTTCAGTGCTCCTCTTTATTATGTCATTCAACTGATACTTCCTTTTCTATTTTAGGAACCTTCTTACTTTGCAAGTCTGTTCATTTGTTGAGCTCAGGGAATCACACAACCTATTTAAAACCATTCATGAGCATCACTAACACCATCTTCTCATGACCTGGGGTTGGTCTGGAGTCGTTTTTCAGAAGTTGCTTAAGTGCTATAGGATGGAGGGCAGGGGATTCTGCATTTGTGTTTCTATGGGATGGTGACTTTGTGAATGAAATTGTGCTTTTGTATCTATTGCAAACATATCTTTGATGCGATACCTGTCATGTCAGTGCACAAGGCAGTTTTGTTGCCCTTACTTTATACCATTTATGTGCTCATTCACTATGAGGGTCAAACTACACATATGTCAGTGTAGCTTAGGGGAAGGCGTGATTCTGATAGGAACTGCAGCACATGTGGAAGGAGGAGTTAGTCTTTTGGCCAATGGCAGCTTCCTTCCCATGGCAAACAGCAGCCATAGAAGTCCAATTCAAGTTGGGATCATGATAGGGTAAAATGGTTAGCCTCGCATATCACAATCGTGATCAGAACCCTCCCATTTTGGACCTGGCTTTTAAAAAAAGGGGGGGGGAGTGCTTTAATGACCCAGACATAAGCTAAGCAGATAGAAGAAACTGTAAAGCAGCATTTTCTGTATTCTTGTCCCTTTCCTACACTTCCAATGTAGTTTTCAGTATTTCCATTAATGGAACTGAAATGCTCTGGCTATCTCTGGGTAGATCTAAGGGTAAAAAGAAGCCTTCTTTGACTGGAAGGATACCTACAGTACATAAGACAGTAAATGAAATTCTGGAGCTGTTATGAAAAGATAGCCATATAGTTAAACCAAAATAATTACAGTTGTCTTATTTGAGATGTATAAGCAATTTAAGATTTGAATTATTCACCACTGAGTTATAGCATAGCAATTAAATAAAAAAGAAGGGATTATAATTGTGATAAAAATGGTGTTTGCTTTCTTGTCTCTCAAGCTGCAATCTTATACTCATTTCTCTAAGATACAGGCTCAATCCTATCCATACTTTCTTGGGAGTAAGTACCATTGAACACAACAGAACATAGTTCTGAGTGCATAGGATTGCACTGTAAGTCCTGTTGAAATTACTGAGCCTTACTTCTGAGTGGACATGCTAGACTTGCTCTGTTAAAAACTGGCATCTGAGGGCCACTTCGAATTTTGACTTGCTGAAATGGTCTCATGAGTATCACTTTTCATACTGGGGTTATTTTGACCAATGAGCTCCCCCCACATAAACACTGGGCCATTCATGCCCCAAGCCTACAGGGTTGATCTTACCATGAAGGGATATGAAGCTGTTTATGTCCAGAAACAGATTTTGGGGAGTCTTTGTAAGGGTGAGGGCAAGAAAATGGTACCCAATTTTTACCCATCTTAAGTCTTCTGTTCTGTGTAGTGCTTCTTTAGCTCTCACTCTTATCAACAACACACCATATTGTATCTAGAAATTTCTCCTTCCCCTGTAACCTCCATTCCTGTCGGTGTCAACATCAGAAGCTAAACAAAACCTGGTTGTCTAAATAAATGGGTTTTCAAGAAACAATGGAAAGAAAAAAGGGAAGGGGCACAGCAAATCTTCTTGGGAAATAAGTTCCATAAGAAGGGAACCACCACAGAGAAGGTTCTCCTATGTATTTGTGATATAATGGCTAAACTGGTGTCGCACATGAGAGACTGAGGTTCACATTCCCCTAGAGCGATGAAATGCATTGGGTAACCAGAGATAGCACATTGCTTCATGGGGATTGTTTCTGGATTCAAATGAGATTACCCCCAGGTCACTGCCCAGAGATCTTTGTGGAAAGTCTCAAATGTGATCATAGAGTTAGAGAGAACCTTCAAGGCCATTTACTCCAAGGATAACCTATTCCCCTCCAATTCCTCCTCCTACCTTCTGGAGCCGGAAGTTATCAGATCACATCAGGAATTTGTGGAAGCTTCCATGCTTAGCTCAGTTAGCCTCCCAACAGATATCAGGTTAGTTGAAGTCTCTCATTACTACTGATTCATGTTTCCTGTAACATCTGTAAATTGTTTCAGAGAAAGCATCATCCAAGTCCTCCCTTTGGTCTGATTATCTGTAATAGACCCAGATCACAATGTTGTTTTTCTTTTATTTTTGCCTACTTACTTTTATCCACATGCTTTTCACAGGGCTATCCTGTCCAGTCTATTGGATTTCTGTGCAGTTGTATACATTTTTTACATACCTTACTAACCCCCTGCCTCGCTCTTATTGAATAACTTATGTCCTTTCATTCCTAATTCCAGTCATGAGAGTCATCCCACCAAGTTTCAGTCATACCTAACAAGTTGAACTTGCCTTCATGGACAAGAAGTGTGTTCATCCTGTTCACTTCCCATGTTCCACACATTAGTAGATATGTACTGTAAGCATCTAAGTGGCTATATTTTGAATGTTATACTTTTGCTGAGAATTCCTTTATGTTCTCTGTCCAGTTATTCTACAGAAGGGCTACAACTTTAGTGTTTTATTACTAATCCAGGAAAGGAATGTATTTCATTACAAAGAGAGAGTCCTGTGGGGAAGGTCATTGGGCAAGGTGACCCTGTGGAACAAAAGTGATTGATTATATGTGGAAAAGGTATGGATAGAAGCCAAGAGTGCTTGATAACATTTTCAGATGTGTGCTATATGAAGCTGCTTCTCTGTGGGCCATTTGTAGAGTAGATGGCATCATAAGACTGAAACATTCAAAGACAGAGCAGAAGATGGTAATTGTTAGTGATAGGCAATCTCCTCCCTCATTGCAATTTAGAATTGGGCATGATAAATGAGGTGTTTAAAAAGAACTCTCAGAAAATAGCTTGATTAATTCTGAGTCCAGTTTCAACCACATCATATGCCTCATGTGACATTGTAATGGTGTCCCAACTCCTCTCTACCCCATGAATTCCTAAACTTCCCCCCATGGCCTGGGGCAGTGTGGTAGCCTCAGTAGCCTCTGCTGGTATTCCCGCTGTTTCAGAAAAGAGTTCAGTCTCTGTCTTCATAGGAACATAAGAACAGCCCCGCTGGATCAGGCCATAGGCCCATCTAGTCCAGCTTCCTGTATCTCACAGCAACCCACCAAATGCCCCAGGGAGCACACCAGATAACAAGAGACCTCATCCTGGTGCCCTCCCTTGCATCTGGCATTCTGACAGCCCATTTCTAAAATCAGGAGGTTGCACATACACATCATGGCTTGTAACCTGTAATGGATTTTTCCTCCAGAAACTTGTCCAATCCCCTTTTAAAGGCGTCCAGGCCAGACGCCATCACCACATCCTGTGGCAAGGAGTTCCATAGACCAACCACACGCTGAGTAAAGAAATATTTTCTTTTGTCTGTTCTAACTCTCCCAACACTCAACTTTAGTGGATGTCCCCTGGTTCTGGTGTTATGTTAGAGGGTAAAGAGCATCTCTCTATCCACTCTGTCCATCCCTGCATAATCTTCCCACTACCATCCCTCCTTGTCCTCCCTTGCTTCTGCTGGGAATGGTCCAGGTTAGAATACTGGTATACTGTACAAGTACATGAAATTTGTATTTCAAATGGAATCACTACAGAATTTTGCAACATCACTAGTACAATCAGCCTTTCAATGGATTGTTCCTGAAGGATTTAGTATGGGGAGGTCTTTAGTCTTCTCATTATTCCTGATGGAGAACTTTACACACCACCTGTCTACCTAGTGGTTTTCAACTTGTGTTCATATTTTCCAAACCTAGCTAGAATTTTACCCTCTTGGGTAGCTGCTAGAATTCAGGGATAGAAAAGGAAAAAAAAAATGTTCCAGTGAAGACTTTTTGCTGTTAGTGCAAATGCACGAAATCAGCTGTGGCTGAATCTGGTAACATTATGGTGCAAGTACAATCCTACAAGGTAGGTAAGGTGAGAGTCTGACTGGCCCAAGTTCACCTAGTGAACTTTGTGGCCTAGGAGGCGCTTGCTTGCTTGCTTGCTTATTTATTTATTTATTTAGGTATTTAGATTCTGCCTTCTACTCTTACAAAGTGACCCAACAATAAAAAGAATAAAATCCAATAGATTCCAATAATAGTAATAAAATACAAACACAGTAGAACAAAAGCAGTAACCAACCATATATCACTATAAAGAAAAAGCTGTCTGAAACAAAAAATGTTTAAGTCCCCATCAGAATACCAACAGTAACAGTTCAGAACTTAATTCTTTAGTGAAATAAATCCTAAATTGTGATGACACTACCAAGAAGGCTTTCCCTCCCATCACCACCACCAGCAGAACCCAGAACCTGATGGCAGGCATCAGCAAGAAAGCCTCTCCTGATGCCATAAGGGAATGAGCTGTCTCATATGGGATGAGCCAGTCCTTAAGATATCCTGGCCCAACACCAGGTCCTACTCTGAGCAAAGTACTGTATGTGTGATAGCTTTGACATCCTTGATATCCTACCTGATATTCTTAACAACCACTTGAAATCAGTTATACAGAAAGGTGATGACTGACCCACTGTCACTCAGTGGAAGAGGGATGTGTGTATACACTTCCCAGTCACTGCTATGCAGACTAGCTAGCCCAGAGCACAGCTTGACATTCTTACCTTCAAGGGAACAATAGGCAGCCTAGGTAGACAGACTGGGGTATCTGATTCAACAGTATGCCCAAGGTATATCTGGGCAGATGAGCATTTATTTTCTTCACAAGGAAGAGGTATGCTATGCATGATCAAGGGCACTCTTTTTCCTTGCATCTTTAAAAAAAAAAATTTGGTTGTCCTTGGAAGAAAGGAACTCAACACTTACATTCAGCCGTAGAGAACAGATTTCTGGAAATGAACATTGGAAGCCCTACACTTATTTCTTCAGCTTAGAATTAGCAGCCTAATTAATGCCTATGCTATGGGTCTAAGGTGGTGTTCAGTGCAATTGCAATGGCTGTTCCTGCCTACAGTGGTTTAAAACCCCCATCTCCCTTCTTTCTTCCTGGCTCAGTTTATGTCTCTGGCCTTCCCAGGAGTCAGAAGTCCTACTTACAGATGCATGCAGTGCCATTTGTTTCCTATCACAGTTCAAAGATGTTGCCAAGGGGTTCTGTGCCTAAATTTACAACCCAGCTGACTGCAGTTGCCCAGCTCCACCCAAGCATCCTGACAGTGCAGCTGAGCAGATCCGGAAACTGTGGCCACGTTACCTCTGAGTATAGGAAGAATGTGATGAGTTGAGAGCTTTCAGGACAGAAAGCAACAGGCCGATTCTGCAAGAAGTGCATGAAGGCCAGTTAATTGTCCAAATGCTCTTTCCCAGCTCTCAGTAAGAAGTGGATAAGTGAGACTTCATGGCCCTGGCTTGGCATGATTGGAAGAATGCACAGTAGGGAGAGGGGTGAGGGCAGGAGAGAAAAGGCAGCCCCTGAGGAGTGGATTGAAGTCATCTCTTTGGTAACCTGAACTTTTGAGTAGAAGGGCACTGCGAATGGCAGCCTCGAGGATGTTTTTAAAAAGATTGGTAAGAGAATTACTTGAGCTTCAAGGATTTTCTTCCTTTTTTCTTTTGGTCGCCTTGCTGTTTTAGGAAGGTTGCTTGGACCTGTTTGCTCCTGCATTTTATTTTCATTGTAAAACTTTCTTTTGGGCTCAGCTGCTGAGAGCTCCCAGCTGAGCCTTTAAAATACATAATTAAAAGGTGCAAAGCTGCTGTTGGACCAGAGCCAAAAACTGTTCTGCATTATGTGCAAAGAAAACAAAACCAAAAAACTTTACATTTTTAAAGAAAGGAACCTTGGAGGAAGTCAAGATCTGGTGTAACATGAGGATCTGTAGTAATATTCAGTAGTACATATTCAGAATGTTACTACAGAATGAAGAAGTTGGCAATTTTCCTAATCAAGCAATTCAGATTGTTGTATTTACAATGGAGTCATTCCCTGAGCGTAGCCAATAGGGCATATTTTAATGTACAGGCGTGCACTCGTATCCACGGGGGTTCTGTCCTTGAACCCGTTACAGATACCTGAATCCACAGAAACGAGGGATCTCCTATCCCCACCCTCTGGAGGCGAGGGGAGCTCTGCTCCTCTCACCTCCGGAGGGTGCTCTGAGCCCAGAGGCCATGGACATCTGTCTGTGGTTCTGCCTCTGTCTGTGGTTTCACCTCTGAGACTTAGAGGTGAAAAAGGTATTTTTGATAAAACTGGAAATGATGTTTTTAATGCCTTGTAAGGCAGTAGGAGGCCCAGGGAAGTTGAGGTGCTGTGGAGATGGGAGGTTGCTCATTAGGTTAAAGAAGTAGGCAGACTTAATTAAAACAAAGGTGAAAGGTTTCTGGGGAGTAAAAACAGGGCAAGGGGAAGAACAGTCAAATTCTACACTCATGCTCAAGAGACAAAGTTTAAAATAAAGTAAAAACTGATTCTAACCACACTCCCCTGTCTGCTACAGGCAAATTAAAGCACGTCAGCCTCATGCGGCATCCTTTTGCAACAGTGCCCTCCCCCTGCCACAACAGGCGCACGTGACATGGATCTTGCAGCAGATTAGGGGCCATGTTGATTGAAGTCAGTACACTAAATGTGGTTGTTCGTAATGGTTCTGGCCCAGATGGTCATCCTTAGCTGTGGTGGCCCCTAAGCTGGAGGTGGCCATGAAAGTCTGAGTCCTTCCTTCTGGTGTGCCTGTACTGGCTCAGAATCTAAGATCACCTCAAGGCTCTCTCAGCCTCTTCAGAGCCAGCCCCAATAACAGGGGCTCAAGGTTCCTTTTCTCCTTGACCAGAGTGGAAACAGAAGCTTGAGGAATTAACCTTGTCTGCACTGGAAAGCACCAGTATTTCATTTCTCTTGGCAGGCATCTCACACCTTAAACCCTGATGGTCAGCTCTGTTACCAAAGCAGAGCTGTTTTATTTTTTAGGGGAATTATTACGCAACCCTACTGGAATCTTAAGACTGGGTGCCAAATTAGTGTTCTGTAGAATTTCCTTTTACTTAAAGAAGAGACTGACAGCCCAATCCTATGCCTGTATACTCAGATGTAAGTCCCATTATATTCAATGGGGCTTACTCCCAGGAAAGCATGTATAGGATTGCAGCCTGAGAGAAATCTTCCAATAAATGACTACAGCTTTATTAAAAGCAACCCAAGATAGATACCAGAAAGAATTAATAGATAACTACTGTAATGCCCTAACCAGAGTGCCCTATAGTGGTGAGTGCAATGTAGTGCGTGTGTATTTGTTGCATCCAAAGAAATCAGAAAAAGGGGGATTATAGGGAAGGATTTCAGGGGTCCTTGTTCTGCCAACCCCGGCTGCTAACTAAAGATGGAGAGAGAGGAGGGAAAATGGAAGGGGGGGGGGTGAAAGAAGTAAAAGTGTTCAAAGTGCAAAATATAGCTACCTGTCTGGGTGTCTGGTCCGTGAGCAGCTGTTTCTATAAACAACATGTGGACGCTCAGGGAGTGATCAAGTTCTAGTGAAAAATGCTCTATAAAGGTTTAGGAGAGTTGACTATGTGCAGAGTTGGAAGTAAGCAAGAGTGTTATTATTGGATGTTAAACAGAGCTTGGAGGATTCTGCTTTCATGAGTAAATGTGTACCTGAAGTTTGAATGGGAATCAAGATGTAGGTATCATCAGGAAGATGATGGCTGGCCTCCTGAAGGGGAAACTTTACAATGACTATGTGCACAATACAATAAATCAAATGCAGATGTAGGTAAACAGGGCTAGCAGTGTCAGCTAAAATACAGATTAACCCCCTGGTGCCAGAGGATGTCTGGCAATTTAAAATGAGGTTTACATAAATTAATGTAAAATACAGATAATCCAAAGTTTTAGTACAAAATACAAAAGTTACTGGAATTGCATTAAGGAGAGAAAACACAAACCGTAGATACAATGGAAAGATGCATGACAGGATTATCAAGTTGTATTCAGTTAGAGACACAAAGTAAGATTATCTTTTTCCTTCCAGGATGTGTGACTATGGAAGGGAGATGGGAAAGAACGTAAACAAACAACCAAGAGTCTGAGGCCTGTATGTCATCTTGTGCTGGCATCCATATATGAAGGCCTGTGAAATGTTTCTTGATATCAAAGTAGCATAACCAGAAATAAAATGGGGAGGGAACAACTCTCTTTTGTCCCACTTTAGGGAGCCTACCCCTAAGGTCCAACAGCCTGATTTGAAATTAATGGAACCTAAATGTCCTGCTTCTGAGTCAGAAACAGAGTTGGGCAGCCCAATCCTGAGCTGCCCGATGCTTGGGGCTGTAGCGGCGCTGAAAACGGCTGCTGCTGCATCCTGCACATTTCAGGCAGCCACCGCTTCTTCCCTGAAAGAACAAGACTTTCATCACCTTCCCCCAGGTAAACTGAGTAGCCCTGCAATAGGGCTACTTAATTCTACGACAACCCGAAGGTTGGGTGGCCAGCTCCACCAGTCCCGCCTCCCTCCTGTCCTGCTCCCTCCTCTGGCATGACTCCTCACTACCCTCTCCCCACCCTCTCTCCACTTCCCCTGCCCCGGAATGCCTCCTCCCTGCCTCCCCCCACCCACCTACCTCTCCGCTGCTTGGCAGTCCACTGCCAAGTGGCAGAGCTCTGGCGCTCCACTGGTCACTGGCTCCACTGGCCAGTGGTGGGCTAGCACCAGCGGAGCATCTTACGGCACGTTTGTGACAGTGCATGCCAGCAGTGAGCTGGCGCACAAAGAGTAGACTTGGGCCCTGAGTCATTCTAGGTGTGAACTAAATGCAGTGGAGATCCAGGGAGGTTTCACTCAAGGCTATTTTTTTTCCTGGCAATTCCAGACGATCATGGGATTCCAATATACATTTGATAGGGGAAGGCTATGTGCAGTTTGTGACCTGGAGCTCTGGGCTAAGTGGAGACTCTGACAGACTGATTCTAAGTGAGCCTCGATGTACACAGGAAGGAGAGAAGAGGGCATACTTAGGAGAGAAATGCACATTCATGATTCTCACTATCTTCCATCTCATCAGAATGAGGCTAGCGTGAAACTTGCTTGCTGGATGATTCAGATGCATTTTCTCTTTCTTTAGCCATCCTTTTTCTTCTTTTTATAGGCACACGTATTCTCATTCATGCTTACAATCTTGCAAACTGAGCTGTGTCATTTTATCCAGATAGGGATTCACAACAAGATCATCAAATAGTCGTATGGATCTCATCTTTAACCCAAGGAAGCAGGACTGGCCTTAGGGCAGTCTGACCAATTGGGCCCAGTGCCTGCACTGGGGCGGCCTGCAGAGTGCCTGCAGCTGACACCTTGCTCTGTAGCTGATGCTCCAGCATGGAATATTCCATGCTGAGGTGCAAGGAGGAGAGCGCTGCAGGTGGAGCATTGGTGCTGGATGTCCTTCCCCCCTACCTGCCACTGTGTCTGATTGACTTGAAATCGCCTCCTTCCACAGAACAGTTGTCGGTGACACCATTGCTGGGTGCCTTGCTGCTGCTGCTGCTCATCCTGGTGAGTAGGGGGACATGTGGGTGCCCCCCCACAAAAATCTTTTGCACTGGGCTCTGCAGCTCCTAAGGCCAGCCCTGCAATGGAGCCTTATTCTGTAGTATTGGACAAAACCACGTCTTGTTTACAGGGTGCTGACTATATTCTCCGGTGGCCAGAACTGCAAAGCATCTGTGTTTAGTTGAGATCACAAAAGTAAACACAAATGCAGCAGAACCAATTACTGAGGAAAATCACAAACATCTTAGCCAAAGATAAAGGAAATAGTACAAGAATGCCTGACAGGAGATCCACTGAAGTGTTAAATTATACACGTCTCTAAAAATACCTGGAGCTTTGAAAGGGAGTGTGGTGCTGCTCAACAAAAGCACAGCCCCATTGCGTATCAACCGTAGGACAACTTGCATGTCACACACCCTCTTTGAAAATCCAAAATAGTCTTTGAGCATCACAGGATGACATTACCCAGATTTGCACACACTCACATACCCATCTTTCAAGACAGTTTAAGGGAAAAGTGAACAAACAAGACAACAATCTGACTCAATAAACTGGGACAGTCAAATTGCATAAAAGCAAAAAAAGAAGAAATTGAGCCAGTGCAATTAAACTGCTTTTTTCAATTTGTATGTAAAATTAACATACTCGGTGTACATTAAACATTTTGTCGATACTATGCCAACAAGGATGAGTCCATAAAATAGAGGGCATGTATTCTGCAAAGGTACCTCCATTCACATTCCTTCTCCAAGCTTTAGGCCCTAAAGTCACTCTGAATATTAGAACTGAATTGAATTTGTCTCCACAATTTGGACTGTGACTCGGCTTATTGGCTCTGGACTCTGATTTGGCAACTCTAACTGATTGGACTGACTTACTTGGAATCTGTGGACTGGGACTGGAATCTGACTTTTGCTTGCTGCACTTGTGAGTTTAACAAGGCAAACTAATCAGCCTTAAGCGGGCACGAGGCCCAGTGGATTGGGATTTGGCAGAACACAGAGTAGGAGAAGAAATTGGGAATGGTAGCATGATGGGATGTGATAGACGGTTTGGCACAGTGAGAGGATGCGGGGACAAAGGAGCTAATAAGCAGCCCATCCTGGGGCATTCCATGTACAAATGGTTTTATGCGAATGCCCGAAGTCCCGAGCAAAGATGGGAGAACTGGAATGTCTGGTGACTAGGGAAAACATTGATATAGCGGGCATAACGGAAACCTGGTGGAATGAGGAAAATCAGTGGGATACCTCAATCCCAGGCTATAAACTCTACAGGAGGGACAGGGAGGGGCGTATTGGAGGTGGGGTGGCCGTTTACGTTAAGGAAGGGATAGAATCCAGCAAAGTAGAGATTGAAGGTGGGTCTGACTCCACCATAGAATCTCTGTGGGTTAAATTACCAGGCCTCAGGAGCGATGTAATACTGGGGGCGTACTATCATCCTCCAGACCAGAAACTGGAAGGGGACCTTGAAATGAGGAAACAGATCAGGGAGGTGACAAGGAAGGACAGGGTTGTAATCATGGGGAACTTCAATTATCGTCATATAGACTGGGTCAATTTGTGTTCTGGTCACATAAAGGAGACTGAATTCCTTGACATGCTAAATGACTGTGCCTTAGAGCAGCTAGTCATGGAGCCCACCAGAGGACAGGTGACTCTGGATATAATATTGTGCGGTACTCAGGACCTGGTTAGAGATGTCAATGTTACGGAGCCGTTGGGGAACAGTGATCATGCTGCGATCCATTTCGACGTGCACGTTGGGGGAAGAATACCAGGCAAATCTCTCACGAAAACCCTTGACTTCCAACGGGCAGACTTTCCTCAAATGAGGAGGCTGGTTAGAAGGAGGTTGAAAGGGAAGGTAAAAAGAGTCCAGTCTCTCCAGAGTGCATGGAGGCTGCTTAAAACAACAGTAATAGAGGCCCAGCAGATGTGTATACTGCAAAGGAAGAAGGGCTTGACCAAGTCCAGGAGGGTGCCCATATGGCTAACCAGCCAAGTTAGAGAGGCCATAAAGGGTAAAGAAGTCCGTAAAGTCTTCCTTCCGTAAATGGAAGTCTTGCCCTAATGAAGAGGGCAAGGAGACACTTCAAGCTGCCAAAATTCCCCTGCAGGATGAAGTGGGGCTGGCGCTGCCACATTACTGCACAGGAATTTAGTTGGGATTGAGCTGACAATTAAGGAAACATAGTATATGTTTCAGATACTCCATGAAGCATCCCAAGAAGAGAATGACTGGTTAGACATGGCAGTTTTATTTATTTTGCATATGGCATATAATACATGGACTTATATATCAATTATACTAGATCAAATGTCAATGTCCAGTTCGTCCAGCCATTCAAGGACAGTCGCCTTCATTGAAAAAGTCGGACCATGGGCCGGTATATGACATTGCAGTGATTCAGATTCTGCAGATTGTCAGTGCTCATAATTCAGAAATTAGGGTGTCTACTTAAAGGGCATTGATGCGACACCTGGAGGACACAGTATCTTCCATGAACTAAGCCGGGGTGTCCAAAGTTTTTGGCAGGAGGGCCACATCATCTCTTTGACACTGTGTTGGGGGCTGGGGACAAAAAGAATTAATTTGCATTTAAAATTTGAATAAATTTACATAAGTGTACATAAATGAATATATTAAAGATGAACTTATATGAATGAATGAAGGTCTTGCAATAGCTCAAGGCCTATAAAAGGCCTTGCACAAAGCAAGGCTGGCCTTTCCTTTGCTGTCGCTACTGCATCACAGACATGAAACAGCAAGCAGTGGAGGGAGCTCTCATCCCACAGCTCACACAAGAGGTCAAACAGTCGCCCTCATGCAGAGAGCAGTTGCGTCGGGCCAGTGTGGGCTCCAACAAATCTCTGGAGGATCAGAGGCTCATTGGAGACTGGGGGCTCCCTGAGGGCCACATTGAGAGCCCTCGAGGGCCGCAAGTGGCTCCAGGGCCAGGGTCTGGGCACCCCTGAACTAAGCCATGTACAGAGAATTAGTTTTCTCCTGTACAGAGAATTTCAATTTAAACCAAAGTTCAAAAGGTTAAGCATGTCCTTTGGCTGTGTCTTCTGCTTGCATGTGGTCCACTAGACAAGAGAACGTGTGTCAGAGACACATGCTTTGATGCTGATGGTCATATGTTGCGATCGACGTGGCTGCTTCTCGTTTGCATGGTTTGCCTAGTTTGGTTTGCCTACCATGGTTTGAATGGTTTGCCTAGTCTGAAGCTGCAGTGGGTGAAAACTTGCTGTTCAGTTATGTTTCTAAACCACTCCACTATATAAATGGCAATGTCAGGAGGCAAGCCATGTTATTTAAACACAGAATACATTAAAGTAGCCTATCAATATTGCATAATGAACTCTTGTTCTCTGCTGATCTATCACACTCCCAACTCCTGCCAGGAATGTATAGGCTTTTAATTTCTGAATTTATCTGCAGTATATAAGGTGTTGAGGGTTGTCTTTTTAAAAAAAAAAAAAACTTTCCTGTTTACTTGCCATGGATGCTGGGAAAGGGGGAGTGAAGACTGTGTATCAACTGGACAGGGCTTCATTTTTTAATCTAGTGCTTGCAAAAACTAATATAAGAAAAAAAGCAACTTGTATGATTTAGATCTGGTTGCGTTCTGCCATCATTTTTATGCTGTTGTTGTTTTGTTTACCTTGCATCCTGAAAATGGGCATTCTGCCTTAGGGATAATTTATTTTCCTGGCTATATCAAAGTGTAATTACCTTGTTCTTTTTCTAATCATAGAAGAACACACAATTTTTCAAGCTAGAGGTCTCACTTGAACTAATCAATCATTTCATTCACTGAATACGAGGATGCCCAAAGGCTTAAAAAACTTTTCTCTTTCAACAAGCCTTTTAGTTGGCTAACAGTGCAGTCCTATGCATGTTTGTCAGAAGTGAGTGTCTCTCTGTTCATTAGGACATAACAGCCTAATCCTAACTAAATTCCTATGCAGTGATGCAGTGGCACTGGCATGGGCTATACTGCATCCTGATTACCTGGGGTAATCTTCATAATATTACAAATATTCAGATTTGTAATATTACAAATATTACAAATATTCAGATTGTAATATTACAAATATTACAAATATTCAGATTGTATTTGGATGGTGTTAGCTAACACCCTCCTGCAATCAGCATCGTCATATCCCCAGCCCATGCAACCAGATTGTATCTGAATTGGAACTTGGTTTCTGTCAGTGCTGAGCATCCTATAGGGCAGGGGTCTCCAAATCCCAGCCAGGAGGTCAGATCCAACCCGTGGCGAGTCTCTACCTGGTCTGCGGCCAGCCTCTTTTCCCCTGAAGCCTCTGGCTCACTCAACTGAACATGACCGGAGCTGTGCTCTGGTTGCGTCTGGAGGATGTTCTGAGGGCCAGACTGGTTGAATGAATGAGCCCATTCACTCATTTATTCACTCTAATGAGTGAATAAATTTATTCTAATTTATAATTCACTAATTCACTAATTTATAGTGAATTTAACTCTAGTGAATAAATTTATTCACTCTAAGTTCCATCTCTAATTTATTTATTTAAATTTTATATTTAAATTTTTTTCCGGTCCTCAATACCGTTTTACATATTTGATGTGGTCCTTGGGCCAAAAAGTTTGGAGACCCCTGCTATAGGGGAATTTCAACTACTGGAGGTCTCCTTGGGGTAAGGAGAGCACCAGCAGCCACTATGGGTCAACTTGGACCTGCGCTGGTTATATCATTGGTTAAGTTCCAAATTGATCCGTGTAGGTGAATTGGGCCTGGGAAGAGGTTTTGGATACGGCAGTGGCAGCACCGCTGATCCTGTCCCCCTCCCAGGCCTGATCTGTCCACCCCCATGTCCGCCATCTCTCTGCCCCATTCCAGTCCCGCCCTGCCCTTCCCTTGCACCAGACTTTCCTGCTCCAGCAGGCATCCCTGGGATTGCCAGCATGCGGGGAAATGCTCTGGCCTTCCCACTGACATGCCAGCTTAGAACACTGTTGCAAAGAACTTAACACCACTTTTACAACAGTGCATGCCAGTGGAAGGCATGTTCTGCTGGCTCATCCTTTGCATTGGGTTGGGCTGAAACCCAGAAAAGTGTGCATAAGATTGCAGCCTGCAGTCTCATTTTAATATGCCCATTGTTGGTATCTGGCTGCTTATCTGTTTGTTGTACTTGTGAGACTTTTTTCTTCTTTGTTTAATTTGAATTCTCTGCTTTGTTGTGTTTTATACTTATATTATTTTTAATATCACCTTGGGTATCCCATTGGAAAACAAAGATGGAGTATAACTATTTTATAATGAAACAAATGTTTCCATGGCCAAAGGTTCTAATATACCACTGATGGTAAAGGAATTGCTCAGTATGTTGAACTGTACTGGTACCCATCTCCTCTGTCTTATCTCCTGTAAGGGGTGTGTGCTCTAACGGATGACTGCCATTATCTCCACTGGTATAGCAGTGGCACTGTGTTTTACACTCTTGCAACCAAATCGTACTTGGAAATAAGTTCTATTGAATTCAGTGCAATTTGTTCTGTAGTCATTATGCAATGGGTTGCATCTTTGGAAACATATTGTTTGCTTAGGATTTGCTTCTGAATATAGATCTCTCCCCCCAATATTCCATCATTGAAGTACAGGTTGGAAAATGGAGCACCCTACCTGGATACTACTGATACTGTGGTAATGTTTGGTGGCAAGCTACTAGTTTAAGTGAAGGCTTTCTTTGGGGTATGAGCTTCACAGTGCAGATTATGCTGTTTTTCATGGTCACAACCAAACTTAGACAGTGCTGTTGGGGTTTGTCTGCAGCTCTGCTTGTGCCTCCCTTTCCTAAGTTTGTAGTGATTTGCCATTAGTGTTTACGTTGTTTTCAAATTATCTGCATCCCTGCTGAGCACCCAGGCTTTCCCTGGATTTGATTAAATGATACTAAAGGCAAAAGCAAAAACATAACAAACAAGAGCTGCTGAGGTTTACATACAAGGACTGTGTTCTGCAATTAGCTGATTTAAACAAGTTAGCAGATCTATCACCAGAGGGAGGTAAAGATCCATGTTCCACTAGCAACCATAATGCATACGAATGTAGGAAAATGTGTCAGGCTGCTTCTTCTGTGTTCTGCTGGATTACATCCAGACAAGACAGAGGTTCTTTTGGTTCAGAAAACCATGAAGTGGGCACTGGATTACCATCCTGCACTGAATGTGGTTGTACTGTCTGCTCTTTCACAGAAGGTCTGCTGCTTGGGTGTTAACATAAGAACAGCCCCACTGGATCAGGCCATAGGCCCATCTAGTCCAGCTTCCTGTATCTCACAGCGGCCCACCAAATGCCCCAGGGAGCACACCAGATAACAAGAGACCTCATCCTGGTGCCCTCCCTTGCATCTGGCATTCTGACATAGCCCATTTCTAAAATCAGGAGGTTGCACATACACATCATGGCTTGTAACCCGTAATGGATTTTTCCTCCAGAAACTTGTCCAATTCCCTTTTAAAGGCATCCAGGCCAGATGCCGTCACCACATCCTATGGCAAGGAGTTCCACAGACTGACCACATGCTGAGTAAAGAAATATTTTCTTTTATCTGTCCTAACCCGCCCAACACTCAATTTTAGTGGATGTCCCCTGGTTCTGGTGTTATGTGAGAGTGCAAAGAGCATCTCTCTATCCACTCTGTCCATCCCCTGCATAATTTTGTATGTCTCAATCATGTCCCCCCCAGGCATCTCTTTTCTAGGCTGAAGAGGCCCAAAAGCCGTAGCCTTTCCACACGTGGATGCCCAGATGTCAGCTCAGGCCAAGGGGTCTTTGCCCAGCTCCATTTGGTGCACCAGCTGTGGCTGTAACTGTGTTAATAGCCATGCACGGTGACATCAAGATTAGAATTTTGTAGCACCTTTATATGGGCCTGCCCTTGAAGACAGTTAAGAAGTTGCTATTAGGGCAGAATGCAGCTCTTGTGTAGTCCCTGAAGGTCAGCGGTTCAATTCTGGAGACTTGGTGTATCTTTGTAATATAAGTGTGCCCCTATATCCACAGGGGTTCCATTCCAGAACCCCCACAGTGAAGTGAAACTGCGGATATGGGTGAATGCCCCCCCCCACTTGAACCTGAGGGAAGCTCTGCTCCCCTTACCTCTGGAGGGACTTCTGAGCCCCGCAGAGGCTGCACTCAGGCCTGTTAGAGTCAAAATCATGTGACCTGAGTTTTTTCCAAAAAAAAATCAGAGTGACATTTTTAATGCCTTACAAGGCATCAGGAGGCCTGGGGAAGCCTTCCAATGCATTATAAGGCATTAAAAAGTCACTTTAAAAAACAAAACAAAAAAAAACCAGAAGTCACTTGTTTTTGACTCTGAGTCAGTCTGAACCTGGCAGAGGCTGTGGACGGACATACACAGCCTCTGCTGGGCTCAGAAGACCTCTGAAGGTGAGGGGATTGGAGCTTCCTTTGCCTCCGGATGGGGCATGCATGTGGGGGGCATGTGTGGGGAGAGCTCCATGAACCAAATCTGTGGATAAGTGAATCTGCGGATTTGGGATCAGCGGGCACTGGGGCCCCCTGTATTTGTTTTATTACAAATATTCAGATCACATTTGAATGGTGTAAGGTAACACCCTCCTGCAAGCAACATTAAGTCGTACCCCCAGCCCGTGCAACCAGACTGCGTCTGAATTGGAACATGGTTTCTGCCAGTGCTGAGTAATGCTGGCAGCATTGAGGCCCATGGTCACTTGGCTGCTGACTTGCTCTCTTCAGGTTCTCTGTTCCAGTTCATCACTTCTCACAGAGGTTAAAAATCTTCTTGCCCTTGCCTGCTTCAAAACATGTTCACACCCTAGTCCGATGGCTCCCAAACTGTGCACCGCAGCAGGTCAGGGTGCTGTGGGGTATCCACAGGGGTGCCACAGGATGTCCCTAGTGGCTCCTCCTGCCAGCTCTTCTGGATGCCACCATCTTGGATCACATGAAATTTTGCGCAATCAAATATGACAGCACCTTGATAAGCTGGAAAGAAGCGGCCGCAGAGGCACCATGACCCAAGTATGTTTGGGAACCACAATCCTAGCCCAAAATACTGGTACAGATGGGGCCTCTTTATCCATGGATTTGCCCTACTGTGAATACCAGACCCCTGGATCACACCCCACCCCAAATATGACTGGAACCTTGTTCTGGTCGCAAGTTTGAGGTTTCCTGAGCCTCAGAAAACGCTCAGAATGGTGCTCAGAGCGGGCTTTCAAGAACTTATGGTTTTACCGGAAGGTCATAGGAAAACTGCTCTGGGCGCCATTCTGAGCCTCTGAGAGGTTGTGTGAAGTGGCTTGCAAAAAAAGGCTCCAGTCACATTAGGAGCAAAGGTGGGTTCTGAAAACCTCAAATTTCATTATCTGCAGTTTTCAGTATCTGCAGGGGGTCTGGGAATGAAACTCCTGCAGATAAAGTGGCTCCACCTGTATTGTTCTTTCTATTGGCCACTAGGAGTTTGGAGTCATCATATACCTCAGCCCCTTCTCGCTGGTAGAGGTTGCTGGACAGTCTTGCAAGCAGGAATGAAGATAGGTGTCCAGGACCAAGAAACCTTCAACATCCAGAATTTATGTTCAAAATACCTGGTGTCTGCCTGATGTATTAGCAATATAATTTAAGCCTGTGCCATTTTTGATTGACTCTCCAGTTCTTCGGAAAAGTTGTTCAAAGCCTTCAAACATCTTACTGAGGCAGCAATGAACTACTCTGACCTTTTTAATGTTATTTAGTTTGATTGGCTGGCATTTCCTTTTTTCAAATTTACAAGTCTGTGTGCTTATCTCATTAATAGCCAACATTTTAAAAGGTTAGAGTAAAGCGGTCAGCTATCGCAACCTTGGACTGGACTCTTTTGTGTTTCTGTTGCATGGCAGAGTCTTAGAAAAATAGCACCAGCTGCATTTGTACAATGCTTATAATAAATGCAAACATGGCACAACTACTGACAAACCACTGTGGTGACATTAGAAAAATAAATGCAAAAAAAATCAGAATAATGTTAAGAGAATGCAGATTGTATTGTATTGTGGCAGATGAAGTGACCATCTCTAGGCTCTGTGTAACTTGATGAGCTGTTTTGTTTTTTTTCTTCTCAGTAGCCTATAATGGCTGTTGGCTGCTGGAAGGTACTGGAATTTGCAGGTCAGTCTTGCCAGCCGGGGGGTTGAAACATGCACCCTATGTATGTCTGCAGCAGGAAAGGAAGAAAGAGAATCAGAATTTGAGGAGTGAAAAACAAAGTAGTCTACTGTCTACCAAGAAGCAAAGTTGGGACAAGCTGCATAGACATGTTGTTGCTTTGTGGGGACCTGGTAGTGTCTTGAACAATAGCATGTCTTCTCAGTTACTCCTGTAAGGTGGGACCTTGATATCCACTGATTCAGCATCCACTGATTCGACTCATCGCTGATACTGGAGTTCACCTTCTTGGGGTTAAAGATAGCTTTAAAGACCCATTTCTTGGTTTCTTGATCCTCCATTGTTGTCCCAGAATGCATTTGTATAGATGCTATACCACATTCAACTGAATGCAGTCTAGCATCTATATCTTGTTTACAAGGCATTTAATGGCAGATTCCAATATCCACTGATTTCTGTATCCAGGGAGGGTCCCGGAATGGAACCCCAGTGGATACTGAGGTCCACCAGTGTATTTGTAAAGAGATGCTACAAAAATGACATAAATTCTTAGTGTTTTTACTTCAGAAGGAATCTGGCACTTAAAAGACTTGCCCTGAAATGTCCTCCTGTTCAGGGGAATGGGAAGCATGTAACAATACCTTAATGCATACTCAAGACTTGTGCACAGTAGTAAGTGTATAACACATGAAAAGCGGACAGTCTGTTTCCCCTGCACTAATCCATATGTGAGTGTGCAATCAGTCCTGCGCCTAGTTCTGTGTAGCCAGCAGTCGCATATCAGGATCAGACAATCCCACACTGGCATTAGAAGAAGAGGATACCTCTGGCAAATATACCTCTTCGAAAACTATGCATAGGGAAATATTGTTAGACTCAACTGGCAGGATTTTTTCCAGATCAGTTTAAGATGACGTGGCAGCAAAGGAGCAATTTTCAACCAAGATGCTACAGCACATTGGTGTGCCACAAATTATCCACGGGTGTGTCGCATGAGTTTTGGAAGGGTCATTTATTAGTAGGGCTTTTGGATTATGTCAGCCCTCTACTGGCAGTGTGGCATACTTTGGCGATTGCAAAAATGGATGATGAGCCTTGACAATTTCAAGGCCTAGTCGGTGTGCCATGGGATGAAAAAGGTTTAAAATCATTGTAGCAGAGGAGCACATATTCTCTCAAATTCCATGTGGATCCCCCCCCTTTGGGGGGACATCCAGTATGCTCATGTCCCTGCTGGTGCTGGCTCAGTTTTTCAGGAGTGATGCTATGTGCCAAGAGCTCTCACTAAACTCTGACCAAAGTAACGCCATTTTAACATCAGTTCTGACTCTGTTTCTGATCCTAAAATGTTTGGTAACAAAAAGCTGTTTGCCACCCCTCACCCAGTGGTTTTGTTATAGTGATAACACAGCTTCAAGAGCCAACTTCCAAACCTTTAGCCTTTATGCCATCACACAGTGCTTTTAGTCCCAGTTCCCCAGTGCCTTGGTCCTTGAAGACTAGATAGAGCCAGTCTGTGTTATCTTGCAAAAGCAACAACCAACAGGAAGGGCAAAGGGGGTGTTTGAGTGAGGCAGGGATGGAAATTTCCTGATCTTTTTGCCTGTTGAAAATATTGTTTTAAATTAAGTATAAAGGACTGGCTGCGTCCAGTAGTACGTGCGCATCTATTTCTGATCTGAGGCAAATGGCCTCCTTGCTTTGGTACAAGCAATAAACAAGCTGTTTTTGCTAGACTTCCCTTGGTGTCCTCAAGTTAGTGGATTGGGGCATGCCGGATAATGAACCTCATGCTGTCTTTGTGGATTCAAGAGCAATAGGGGCTTCTACCATTCCATCAGAGGTTTTGCTCTCTCCTAGAGGGAGCCTGCCCCACAGTTTGCAAATTACTAGTTTGTTGTGAAACAGGACTCCTACATTTTGTGTGACAGCCCAAGCCTTGTTTGCAGAGATTTGTAAGACTACTTGTCTTTCACAAGCTACTACAGAATCAGATGAACAATTGGTTTAACACCTGGTTCAGTAATTATCACTAACAGAGACAAGGCAATCAATGGTGTAGAGGTGCACATCTTGTGTAGTCTATGTAACTGGGTTTTGTGGGTCGACAGATTCTGATTAATAGTCATTTGGGCTCAGGAAGATATTTCTCCCCAGGTTGAAAATTGAGCTAGTGATGAAGAGGAATTTGGGTTGTTATCCCCCTTCTCTTGAGCTATTAGCTTGGCTCCTCTATCAAAGACATTTGAAGTCAGGTCTTCTACAAACATCTTCCTGTTGAGCATGTCTTTATTACTATTATTTTCATTGCGCACTTTGATCTGGATCTGGATTGTGTAAGTTGGTCTATGCAGTGATTGTGTAGACCTGCGTGTTCTCATACACATCTGTGGTGTGTGTGCCTTGTGGAGTGGGTCTGGCATGGTTTGGACAGCACATATATATCAAGCTGGGAATCCACGAAATGACAGAGTACTATTTGTGATATGATGAAAAGATTGCTAAAATGTTTCCCTAAAAAAAAATAATTTTTTTTTAAACTTGTTGCACAATGTGTTTTTTTTTCTTTCTGAAAAAGAGCCAAAGGGGAGGGAAAGATTGCATGCTTTTGTCACATAACGTACATATTAGAGCAAGAAACCACAGACACAATACACAGCACTCTGTGCAAATTGCCTTCCCCCCCCCTTTTTTTTTACTTCTAAGAAACAGAACCTATCATTATACATTAATATGAGTGCAGCACCCAAAGAGGAAAATAGTTTGAGGTAATAATATGAGTGTTTGTAATTCAGAGAACACAGATGCTGTGTATTGGATCCAAACTGAGCAACAACCTCATTTGTAAATGAGTTTTCTGAGAATTCACAGTGCTGCAAAATTATTTGGATTGGACACTTAAAGTAATGCCGTTGTCACACTGAGCAGTTTTTTCCACTCTGATGCTTCATCAGGGACCAGGCCAAAGGTTTGTGAGTGGACACCAAAGAGGAATTAAGGGTTATAGGAACTTTTTTTCTTTGACAAATGCTACTATTCAAGATCATTGCCCCAGCTCAGAACTCTAGCCCTAAATAGTTCAGCAAAACACACACAGGGACACATGCATGCACATACACATACACGCCCAAAATGCATTATGAGCCACACAAGCCATGCTCCTCAATTTGAAGGGCAGCATTTGGCCTCTTATATAATGTCCTACATCAGGTCTCCATGGTTCCACTTGAGCTGGTTCAGCATAATGGATCCAAGTTTTGAGTCTCACCTCTGCCATGAATTCCTACTAGGTTGTCTTAGGCAAGCCACTCCCTCCTGTCCTCTCCTGTTGCAGGATACGGGGATAATAATACTTTCCTTACAGGGTTGTTGTAAGAATAATACCTGCAAAGTGCTGTGCACACTCAAAAAAAGCACTTTAAATTGTTAACCACTATTATTATTATGCACTTGTTCTGAGTCTTCAGATGATCTATGTTCCCATTTCGGAAACGGAATGCTGAATATGTGTAAAAGAGCTAATTCCATAAATTTGCATTGTCATTTGGCTATGTAAAAATTATATGCTGCACTCACATTGCATTAAGTGTACATAAATCACGTCCCTTGAGTAACTATGATTGGCTGGAATAATGTAATTCATTTTCTCTGGGTTTGTCATTCCAGCTGCTCTTTTTGAAAGGCCTTGATGATTAAAAAAATACATTCATGTGTTAACACCAAACAACAGGGGGAAAAAAATACTCACCTTAATTCTAATGCTCCTCATGATATTTTCTTCAGCAAATTTAAGAATTGTAGTATAGGCTGTAATGGATAAAAATCAAAATTGTGTCC
This sequence comes from Tiliqua scincoides, assembly GCF_035046505.1. Lineage (NCBI taxonomy): Eukaryota > Metazoa > Chordata > Lepidosauria > Squamata > Scincidae > Tiliqua > Tiliqua scincoides. Next base: position 176,131,506 of record NC_089822.1, read on the forward strand.
GTTGGTAACCTCTTTGATAGTGCACTTCTTACTGTTGAGTTGAACAGAATAGACGCTATAGGAAATCTGTGTGAAACGTACTGTGAATATATTACATATGAGAACAAAAACACATCTTGATTATCAGGACTTTCTAGATTTGTGCATGCACCTGTGTTTGTTTAAAGTTCTAGAATCATGCCCTGATCCATGGCCAGCAGCACTGTAATCTGTCTCCATGCAATGGAAGGGTCAACTTTACTACAGTCTTGATGAGGAAAAGCCCAGACCTGTTCACTGCTTTTTTTATTTTTTATTTTTAATAAAGATGACATGCATTGATAATATTACTTTGTATCTTACCCTTCCTCCCAGGACATCAAGGTAGCACACACACTGCTCACCCTCACAACAAACCTGTGATGAAGGTTATGCTGAGAGACAATGTTTCACCCTGGATTTTGAACAGCAAACTTATATTGCAGAGGAGGATTTGAATCTGGGTCCAACACTCTATGTATATTCATCTTGCAGTAGTGGGTTGGGGGAGTACACAGCTCTCAGAGTGGAAAAGACCAAAAAAAAGGATGTTCATAAAATGACGAGAGACTGCTGCAGGTAAAAGGCATTGAGTGTTTGCAGTTCGTTCATTTGTAGTAGCAGTACGGATATGGTTTCCATGAATTTGAGAGTGCCAAGATTTTAGTCTTCCCATAATTAAGTTCTAATTTATTAGCAATTAGGTAATCATTACATTTATTAGCAGTATATAAATACTGTTAATAATAATAATAATTTAGAAGGTGCAGCAAACCTATATGTGAGCAGGACATCAAGACAGCGTCATCAGCATACAGCAGCAGAGATACGTGCCTTGAGCCCAGCTTAGGGGGATGGCCGTCTACTTCCGAGAGAGGAAACCAAATCATTCAGGAAGAGTGAGAACAGGGAGGGAGCAAGAATACATCCCTGCTTCACACCCTTTTCAACAAGAATTTTCGGGGTCAGTTTCCCCGAAGGAGTGTAGTAGCAGTAGATGAAGAAAAGAAAGAAAAAGGGCCAGATAACATAAGAAACTGCTTTATACCAAGTCAAACCATTGGTCAACCTAGCTCTTTCCTGACTAGTTCAGGGGTGTCAAACCCAGTTTATAAAGTGGGCCGAATAGCATTCATGGTGCCTGCTGAGGGCAAGAAGTGACATCATTAAGCAGGAAGTGACATCATTAAGGAGGTGATGGCCAGAAATAAGCACTTTGTTCTCACATAGAAACTCATTAGCTGCAAATGACAAAAGAGAAAATATGCAAATCTTGTTCATATTTTCAAGATATGAGAGAACCCAATTATCGTGCTGGGAGAGCCAATTATAATGGGTACTAGATGAATTGCTTCTGGGGGCGGGAGATGCATCTGGTCCGCTGGCCTTATGTTTGACACCGATGACTAGTTGGTAGTGGCTCTCCAGAGTTTCAGATGGGGGGATCTCTCCTTGCCCTAACTGGAGGAGCCAGGGATAAACGTGCTCTACCATTGAACTACAGCTCCTCTCTTGAACAGCAGTAGGGAACTAAGCATCTGAAGACACATAAGACCAAAAATTCAAAGCGCCATGGGGAGGTAATTGTGGCACTGGATGTTGGTGATGGTACAGGTGCTTCAGGAGGTGCCCATGGCACTACTTTTCATGCTGCATTCATTGGCACCGTGGCTGGGAGAGAAATGGTCTTTCCCCAGCAACAGGATACTGTACTGTGGATTGCCTGGGGGAGAAGTGTGATATGCCCACAAAAGAAGCATTGCATTGAGGAAAGGCATTTGGCTCTCTAGCAAGAAATTCATAGAACTGCGTTTTTATTGCTCTAAAAATGATTGCCTGAGAAGAACCCTCATTATTATTTTCCCTTAAGTTTAAGTTCTTAATTTTATCCACTGAGAAATGTTGTGGCTCTGTTTGATTACTCACTGCCTGTTTTCCTCCCCCTGTTTCCTTTTAGAAAGATATTATTTAATCCCGCTGAAATCAATAGAGTGTGTTCCCACATAATAAGTTTAGGAACCAGCTGCCAGTCAAAAAATCAGACTCTAATTCATTTTATTTTGCAACCACTTCATTACAACTCAAAAACTATTGAACTGATTTTTGTAGGAATCCTTTTCACGCAATATCACTTTTTATAATTAATTGCTAGGAGAGCTGGGAAAAGGCTTGCATAAGTCTGGGTAGGGTGTCAAAGTAGCTTTTGATTTGTTCTCTGTGACAGTAACATTTATTTTCCTTTTCTGTTTCTCACATGACTGATTCTAATGCAGTGTTTCTCAAAATGTGGCTCAGGAGCCACTAGGTGGGTCATGAGCCAGTTTCAGGTGGGTCGCCATTCATTTCAATGTGCATTTTATTTTTGATATATTAGTCTTGATGCTACCATGGTGACTGCATGTGGGAAAATGTTACAGATCTGTACTTTTAGCAGACTACTTCTATGTATATCCTTTTTACAATGATAGTCAATAGGGCTTACTCCTGGGTAAGGGTGGGTAGGATTGCAGCCTTTGGGATGCTTGGGAAATTTTTTAAAAACAGATCAGCAACTGCTTTGGAGGGTTAGGAGGATTCTTCTTTATTTTAAATAAATTTATAAACTTATACTTATTGTGAACTTTTAATTTACTTAATTAATTGATTTGATTTGACTTTGTCGAATGGGAGTATTAAAATTTTTCTCCTTGATGATGTCACTTCTGTTCATGACATCACTTGCAGTGGGTCCTGACAGATTGCCATTCTAAAAAGTGGGTCTCGGTGCTAAAATGTTTGAGAAATACTGTTCTAATGTATTGTTTAAACATGTCACAGAAATGTGCACACACACTCACAACACCTTGTGAATTTTGTAGGAAGGGACTGCATTGCTTCCTGTTTATGTAATGCACTTACAAAAACAAGTGTGGATTTTGCATTCCAAAGCAAAGATTTGAATGTGTATTTATCTGTGAATATTCTAGTGGAAGAAATGTGTTAAACTGAAAAACAGCTGTTCTCTTGCTTACAGAATGAGAGAGGTTCAGAAAGTTGTTTTGCATTTTATAATGCAAATTATAAAATGAGCTATTTTAATGTTTTGTTACCATGTTGCCTTTCACAGCATATAAACAGCAGAATAAATTCTAGACCTGTTATATATAGCAAAATAAGTTTTTTGACATCTTTTTGTTTCTTTCTTACACTGTCAGATACTGAATTGAGGCTTACCGTATGTTAGCTAGTTCCTTTTTGTTTGTTTGTTAATTATTTTATATATGGATTTTGTCAACAGAAGTGTGAAACCATCCAAAATGTTGTTCACAGAGTTTTACATCTGTGAATCAAATAGACAGAAGCATTATTAAAATATAATGTACAGATATATACTTCACCTAATATCAGCTATTTGGAATTCTTTTTTTGTAATTGTCTCTTAGGCCTGATTTAGCAAGGCCTGCCAAGATTTTGGACTGACAATCAGCCTGAAGAAAACACAGGTCATGGTTCAGGATGTGGACTCACCTCCCTGCATTACAATCTCTGTGCATGAACTGGAGGTTGTCCATGACCTTGTGTACCTTGGCTCAACAATCTCCGACACTCTTTCTCTCGATACCGAGCTAAACAAACACATCGGTAAAGCAGCTACCACGTTTTCCAGACTCACAAAGAGAGTCTGGTCCAACAAGAAGCTGACGGAACATACCAAGATCCAGGTCTACAGAGCTTGCATCCTGAGTACACTTCTGTACTGCAGCAAGTCATGGACTCTTCACTCACAACAGGAGAGGAAACTGAATGCTTTCCACATGCGCTGCCTCCGACGTATTCTCGGCATCACCTGGCAGGACAAAGTTCCAAACAACACAGTCCTGGAATGTGCTGGAATCCCTAGCATGTATGCACTACTGAAACAGAGACACCTGCGTTGGCTCGGTCATGTCGTGAAAATGGATGATGGCCAGATCCCAAAGGATCTCCTCTATGGAGAAGTTGTGCAAGGAAAGCGCCCTACGGGTAGACCACAGCTGCGATACAAGGACATCTGCAAGAGGGATCTGAAGGCCTTAGGAGTGGACCTCAACAAGTGGGAAACCCTGGCCTCTGAGCGGCCCGCTTGGAGGCATGCTGTGCAGCATGGCCTTTCCCAGTTTGAAGAGACACTTGGCCAACAGACTGAGGCTAAGAGGCAAAGAAGGAAGGCCCATAGCCAGGGAGACAGGCCAGGGACAGACTGCACTTGCTCCCAGTGAGGAAGGGATTGTCACTCCTGAATCGGCCTTTTCAGCCACACTAGACGCTGTTCCAGAACCACCATTCAGAGCGCGATACCATAGTCTTTCGAGACTGAAGGTTGCCAACTAACTAACTTAGGCCTGATTTGAATGTATCATTATGGGCTATATTTGCAAGTGAACCACACTACTTCTATCTCATTAAAATGAGGTTACCACATGCACACTGCTTTGGCCCCTACTTGTGCAGTGTTTGCAAGTCAGTGATCTGTCCCCCAAGTTGGCTGCAGTTGGCATGCTAATGCTGTCAGTGCACTGACCAGCACATGTGATAAGCATATTAAATGGAATAGGAGCCACATGGAATGCTTATGTAGATCAATGTTTTACCTGTGGCTCATGTCGCATTTAAGTACATCTTGTGAAGGGATTGTGCACATTGAGTATTGACCTGGTGCTTCTACATTCGTGTTTAAGAATGAAACTCTGCTGTGGCCACTATTTTGTCTCCCAGCAAAAGATCAGCGATGAAACAATGAAATTCTTCCTAAAGCAAGCAGTACAAAATTAGAGAAAATTATTTTCAGAATTAAGCTAAGACTTGCCGTTCTTAGGTGGATTCTAATAATGTGATCCCAATTATTATTTGTTGTAAACGGTTAATCTAAGATTTTCTTTCCTGGCACGTAATGTTATTAACCCACACCAACCCTGTTACTTAGCTTTATGTAAGTGAAGTTCCTCTATTAGTATTCAAAGATATCACTTGTTTTACAACCATCATTGAGCTATGACCTTGTGCCATTAAATTTGTGTCAGCTCTTCAGAGAACTACACAGTGTCCTTCATCAATCACTGGTCAATCAACAGCAAAACATTGTGATGGGGGGGGGGGGCTCGCTGTACACAAGACAGCCAAACTCATAATGATATATAAAACTACAAACTGCCCATCATTATAATAGGTGGGAATATGATGGTTGGCAAAATGAGCTCAGTGGATGGAAGGAAGTTGCTGCTGTAAATTTAAACGGGAATGACACTATTCACAGCTGGTAGTGTGCAAGAGCAGGCTGTTTATTCCTCAGACAACTGGTGAAGAATTTTTAAATTGTTCTCTGGAGCTTTGACTATATCAACAGGTAACGTTATGTTCTGGATATTATTTAAATGCACATGCTATGCAAATGCTTTGACACCTCCTATGGCATTTATCCATTTCCTAGCAAGTCCCTCACTAAACACAGCATGTCTTTCGAGACTGAAGGTTGCCAACCATGAACTGTGGTCCTCACCTAGCAGGTGAAGGCAGAAGAGTCCATTGCAAGAGAACCTGCAAATGCTTAAAAGCATCCAAGAGAAGGTTCTTATAAGACCAGGCAATTGGTCAGTCTTTAAGGGTCAAACAAACCTAATATGTCATATGTCAGTCTAAAGCCTTGATTTATCTGGGAATCAGATCCTTTTCCCTGAGGAGCCTCACACGTATCAGTTCCAGCGCTTGCATTCGTGATATGACAGCATGTCTTATCTTTGACCACAGGTTAGTTTTTGTGCTGCCCCAGCACACCCTCACTAGCCAGCGTTAAGCATTAGTATGCTTTCTTTGTAATTGTGAAGTGTGATAATGTTCTGGCCATTGTTGTCAGAAAATGGCAGTAAAGGTCAAACTTCTTCTGTAATAATCACATTCTCTGCATGGAAGGAAGGGCATTTTGGCTAGAAAGGCAATATGTTTTCACCGTGTTCCATTCTTGCATTCTAATTCTGGAAACTTAATTTTCAAGCACGTGTCTTCGTATTATGTAGAATTACACCCCCACCCCATCCCACACACATCCTTACATAAAATATAATCATATTTTTTGGGGGGTTTGCGACGGATGTGAGGACCGCATGGTGACTTGCCTGCCTGGTGCGAAGGTTGCGGACATCACTTCTCGTCTAGACAGGCTGGTAGACAGTGCTGGGGGAGAGGTAGTGGCTGTGGTGCATGTCGGCACCAACGACGTGGGCAAGTGTAGCTGGGAGGTCCTGGAGGCCAAATTTAGGCTTTTAGGCAGGAAGCTGAAAGCCAGGACCTCAAAGGTAGCGTTCTCTGAAGTGCTACCTGTTCCACGCGCAGGGCCAGCTAGGCAGGCGGAGATCAGGGGTCTCAATGCGTGGATGAGACGGTGGTGTAGGGAGGAGGGGTTTAGATTCGTTAGGCACTGGAGAACGTTTTGGGACAAGCGGGGCCTGTACAAGAGGGACGGGCTCCATTTGAACCAGAATGGAACCAGACTGCTGGCACATAACATTAAAAAGGTGGCAGAGCAGCTTTTAAACTGATCCCTGGGGGAAGGCCGACAGGAGCCGAGGGGCATCCGGTTCGGGACTCCTCATCCCTATGGGATGAGGATGGGGAGGTTAGAGAACAACAAGACAAAGGCAGGGTAGGAGGAGAAATTGGGAAAGGTAGGGAGATGGGATGTGATAGACAGTTTGGCACAATGAGAGGATGCGGGGACAAAGGAGCGAATAAGCAGCCCATCCTGGGGCATTCCGTGTGTAATTGCTTTTATGCGAATGCCCGAAGTCTACGAGCAAAGGTGGGAGAACTAGAATGTCTGGTGACAAGGGAAAATATTGACATAGTGGGCATAACGGAAACCTGGTGGAATGCGGAGAATCAGTGGGATACCGCAATCCCGGGCTATAAACTCTACAGGAGGGACAGGCAGGGGCGTGTTGGAGGTGGGGTGGCCCTTTATGTTAAGGAAGGGATAGAATCCAGCAAAGTAGAGATTGAAGGTGGGTCCGACTCCACCGTAGAATCTCTGTGGGTTAAATTACCAGGCTTGAGCAGCGATGTAATACTGGGGGTGTGCTATCGCCCTCCAGACCAGAAATCTGATGGGGACCTTGAAATGAGGAAACAGATCAGGGAAGTGACAAGGAAGGACAGGGTTGTAATCATGGGGGACTTCAATTATCCTCATATTGACTGGGTCAATTTGTGTTCTGGTCACGATAAGGAAACCGGATTTCTTGACGTGCTAAATGACTGTGGCTTAGATCAGCTAGTCACGGAGCCCACCAGAGGACAGGTGACTCTGGATTTAATTTTGTGCGGTACGCAGGACCTGGTTAGAGATGTAAACATTACTGAGCCATTGGGGAACAGTGATCATGCTGCGATCCGTTTTGACGTGCACGTTGGGGGAGGAATACCAGGCAAATCTCTAACAAAAACCCTTGACTTCCGACGGGCGGACTTCCCTCAAATGAGGAGGCTGGTTAGAAGGAGGCTGAAAGGGAGGGTAAAAAGAGTCCAGTCTCTCCAGAGTGCATGGAGGCTGCTTAAAACAACAGTAATAGAGGCCCAGCAGAGGTGTATACTGCAAAGAAAGAAGGGTTCCACTAAATCCAGGAGAGTGCCCGCATGGCTAACCAGCCAAGTTAGAGAGGCTGTGAAGGGCAAGGAAGCTTCCTTCCGTAAATGGAAGTCTTGCCCTAATGAAGAGAATAAAAAGGAACATAAACTGTGGCAAAAGAAATGTAAGAAGGTGATAGGGGAGGCCAAGCGAGACTATGAGGAACGCATGGCCAGCAACATTAAGGGGAATAATAAAAGCTTCTTCAAATATGTTAGAAGCAGGAAACCCGCCAGAGAAGCGGTTGGCCCTCTGGATGGTGAGGGAGGGAAAGGGGAGATAAAAGGAGACTTAGAGATGGCAGAGAAATTAAATGAGTTCTTTGCATCTGTCTTCACGGCAGAAGACCTCGGGCAGATACCGCTGCCCGAACGGCCCCTTCTAACCGAGGAGTTAAGTCAGATAGAGGTTAAAAGAGAAGATGTTTCAGACCTCATTGATAAATTAAAGATCAATAAGTCACCGGGCCCTGATGGCATACACCCAAGGGTTATTAAGGAATTGAAGAATGAAGTTGCAGATCTCTTGACTAAGGTATGCAACTTGTCCCTCAAAACGGCCACAGTGCCAGAAGATTGGAGGATAGCAAATGTCACGCCTATTTTTAAAAAGGGAAAGAGGGGGGACCCGGGAAACTATAGGCCGGTCAGCCTAACATCTATACCGGGTAAGATGGTGGAATGCCTCATCAAAGATAGGATCTCAAAACACATAGACGAACAGGCCTTGCTGAGGGAGAGTCAGCATGGCTTCTGTAAGGGTAAGTCTTGCCTCACAAACCTTATAGAATTCTTTGAAAAGGTCAACAGGCATGTGGATGCGGGAGAACCCGTGGACATTATATATCTGGACTTTCAGAAGGCGTTTGACACGGTCCCTCACCAAAGGTTACTGAAAAAACTCCACAGTCAGGGAATTAGAGGACAGGTCCTCTCCTGGATTGAGAACTGGTTGGAGGCCAGGAAGCAGAGAGTGGGTGTCAATGGGCAATTTTCACAATGGAGAGAGGTGAAAAGCGGTGTGCCCCAAGGATCTGTCCTGGGACCGGTGCTTTTCAACCTCTTCATAAATGACCTGGAGACAGGGTTGAGCAGTGAAGTGGCTAAGTTTGCAGATGACACCAAACTTTTCCGAGTGGTAAAGACCAGAAGTGATTGTGAGGAGCTCCACAAGGATCTCTCCAGACTGGCAGAATGGGCAGCAAAATGGCAGATGCGCTTCAATGTCAGTAAGTGTAAAGTCATGCACATTGGGGCAAAAAATCAAAACTTCACATATAGGCTGATGGGTTCTGAGCTGTCTGTGACAGATCAGGAGAGAGATCTTGGGGTGGTGGTGGACAGGTCGATGAAAGTGTCGACCCAATGTGCGGCAGCAGTGAAGAAGGCCAATTCTATGCTTGGGATCATTAGGAAGGGTATTGAGAACAAAACGGTTAGTATTATAATGCCGTTGTACAAATCTATGGTAAGGCCACACCTGGAGTATTGTGTCCAGTTCTGGTCGCCGCATCTCAAAAAAGACATAGTGGAAATGGAAAAGGTGCAAAAGAGAGCGACTAAGATGATTACGGGGCTGGGGCACCTTCCTTATGAGGAAAGGCTACGGCGTTTGGGCCTCTTCAGCCTAGAAAAGAGACGCTTGAGGGGGGACATGATTGAGACATACAAAATTATGCAGGGGATGGACAGAGTGGATAGGGAGATGCTCTTTACACTCTCACATAATACCAGAACCAGGGGACATCCACTAAAATTGAGTGTTGGGCGGGTTAGGACAGACAAAAGAAAATATTTCTTTACTCAGCGCGTGGTCGGTCTGTGGAACTCCTTGCCGCAGGATGTGGTGCTGGCGTCTAGCCTAGACGCCTTTAAAAGGGGATTGGACGAGTTTCTGGAGGAAAAATCCATTATGGGGTACAAGCCATGATGCGTATGCGCAACCTCCTGATTTTAGGAATGGGTTAAGTCAGAATGCCAGATGTAGGGGAGAGCACCAGGATGAGGTCTCTTGTTATCTGGTGTGCTCCCTGGGGCATTTGGTGGGCCGCTGTGAGATACAGGAAGCTGGACTAGATGGGCCTATGGCCTGATCCAGTGGGGCTGTTCTTATGTTCTTATGTTCTTATATTGATTTATTTTGAAAAATGCCAGGTTTGGAATCAAAACAAACTGTATTTTCATAGGATTGATGTGACCCAGTATGAGTGTCTGGCAGCAATGCTGATACCCCTGGACCTGTGTCCACCAAACCTCCCTGGAGAGTCAGCCATTTCCTCATGCATGGACATTAAGCCCATTGTTGCAGTCACCTGATCAACCAAGTAGCACACTGCTAGTGAACCAGCCGCCAACTCCATTGTCAACACTACAGCCACCAAGTGTGCCACAGTCAGATACTGCAGCTGCCCCCTCTTCTGAGGTTTCTAAGGCAGGCTTCCTGGTTGCTTGGGCAAAAAGAACACTGGGGGGAGGAATCTGAGGTGGAAAGGGGGCAGAGCCACATATGCCTTTAAGAAAGGCTCAGTAGAAAGGCTTCAGCCAGTGCAAGTGATAAGGCTGTAATGGCAGGATGAAAGGCTGGTAGCCCAAGGAGGCTATCTGGTAGTGAGGAGGAGGAACCAGTGAGCAAATCACTTGTCAAAGGATGCAAAGGACACTGCTTGTTGGAGGGTCAAAGGAGTTCTTTGGTGTTTGGGGGTTCAGATCCCCTGCATTGTACTCAGTTTGTGGCCTTGGCCAAAGCCATTCATCTCAATCTGTTTCATCACTCTGTCTCCAGCAGTGGACAGCTCACAAACAAGATAGTGTGTGTCATCAGTATCAGGTATTCAGATGTATACTGCCTCTGAAAATATATGCAGGTTTTGAGCATGTCTGGAATGTCTGGTTACAAAAGGCTTTGAGAAGAGCTTTCAGCAGTATTTTTGAAAGTATCTTCCTGATACTGACTGGAGCGCTTTTAGATCTTCCATAGAGACTCCCTTTTTCAGGCAAAATGCTGCTCCACTGACACTGGTTTTCTGACAGCCATTATATCAGGTCAGCAGTATAATTTAGTATATGTTGGGCAAAAAAGTTGAGTGTGTGAGAGAGATTTTATTATGTTGTTGTGACCTGAGAGCTTGATCAATGCAAGGTCCAAATTGCACTTTGGTTGTAATTGGTAGTACTTTTTCCTCAGGGGTGTAATTTCCATCATTGCTAATAATTATTGCCTGGAGGTATATTAATGAGCCAGTGAACTCCCCTGAGCTGGGTACCACTCCCTCAACCAGGTACCAAGACAAAGGAAGCAGCAGACAAAGGTCCCCTGATCATCTTACTCCACAAAAGATCCCATAGGAATCTATTGTCCACAAAGAGGAACTTTTCTCTCCAGTCCCTCCTTTCTCCCTTCTTCTCAAAACCTTTAAGCCCTCAATTTCCTAGCTCCAAGCCTCTCTGAGAAACACACATAATTTTCTTACGTTGCTTCTCCCCTTCTTCTCCCCCTCCATGCCTACATGATTACATGACCCCTTTCCCTTCTGTGGGCTCCCTTTCTCCTCTCCTCTTCCCTAATGGCCAAGATTATCTGATCTACTGCATTGCTTGATTTGGTTCCCCTTCCCTATTACAGTTACAATAACCATTTCTGCCCAGCCCACAGGTGTACACATTTGATCCCTGTTGCATATATGCAACGTTGGGCAGAAATGGCTTAACCCCACAGTATTTTGCTGCATCTTTCACCCTTGCATCCCTTTTCCTTTCCTGCTGACCATTGGCCTCTACAAGTTCCCATATCCATGGGTGTTCCATTGCCGTTAAATGAAGCAGCAGATATAGGCAAACACCTCCCCCCCCAACTTCCACAGCTGTAAGGTACATTTGCGTCTCCTCGGGAGTCGGCAAGGCTAGCATGCAGAGGGGCACCAGACTGCAGAGGCTGATACAAGCCTCCATGCCGACGGAGGCTCCAAGTCTTGCATTGGCCGAGCTGGGTCGACGCAAGGCTCTGGGCAGGGAGGAGGCAGGGAGGAGGCGGAAGGGAGGTGTTATGGGGCGGGGAAAGGGCGGGTGGTTGGCGACCTCAGGGGTGGATGGGCAGGGAGCAGGAAGCAGGGCTGGGACCCGGCAGTTATGCCAGATCCCAACCCCCGTTCCTGTCGAGTTTGGAGCAGCTTCAAGCTGCTCTGTTCTCCTCTAGGTGGCACAAGTCTGAGGAGACCCATAAGGGCCAGGGTACCTTACCCAGAGGTGTTTCCCCTTACCTCTGGCTGAGCCACTTTGGGCCTCTATCCTGCACTGGATGCAGCTTTTGCCTGTTCCAGCACAGGATAGGATTGTGCCCTAAGAGTATCATGTGTGTCTTTTGAGGGTGCCCATGGAACCAGGGCTGTGGACGCTATGCAACTAATTTTATTATTTACGTGGTGGGGGAGGTTGATTTCTGTTCTCTTTCTCTTCAGAATAGGTGATCACTGCTTCCAGAGCAGAAAGACTTGAATGTAAGTGTAATAAGGCGTATCTTCCAAGTATAGCAGCATGGAACAGGGTCTGTTAGTAGAATGAATCCAGCGCTGCTATAAAATATTGAAGCATAGGCAAGTAAGAGGTATTGTTTGTTTGAATAAGAGAGTTGTTGTTAACCATCAAGTACAAAATTGCCTACAAATGTTTTATTAGGTTTATTCATTATGAGAGAGACCTTAATTGCGCAATTAACTCAAATGTAACAGAGGTCGGTACAGATGACAGCGCTAGATGCATTGCAATTAACTTACCCAGTGATGTGACTAATGTTTTCAAACTATTTTGGCATCATTTAGACTAGAACCTTATTATGTCTTCCCTTGTAAAATAGTTTGGCTTCTTAGAAGTCAGCTTAAAGGAGAAACATGTTTGTCAAATGGGTTGAAATTTATGGGAAGGACAAAGGCATGCCCAATCACACGTGGAACCTCCATATGTATAGCTCTAGCATCTCCCTTGGGACATTTGTATGTATGTATGTATGTATGTATGTATGTATGTATGTATGTATGTATGTATGTAGGGCTTTTTTTCTAATGGAACGCACCAGAACAGCGTTCCGGCACCTTTTTATGGCCTTTTTTGATGGGCTTCCCCCGCAACAAGCAGCCACCCTTCTCAGTTCTGCCTCCCAGTCCAGCGCCTGCCTCCCTCCCTCCCCTCGAAAGAGCAGCCACTGAACGAGGGTCCCCCCAGCCTCCCCCGCCCAGCCCAGCACAACCCCCCATGGGGCTCCTCTTCTCCCCCCACCCCATCCTTTCCCAGGCAGGCTTCCTCCTGCACCAGGCAACTCTGGCTGACAAGTGCGAGGGCGTAGTGAGTCCCTTTGACGCTAATGGGACTTGCTTCTGAGGCAGAGGACGAGCTCTGAGGCTGCAGTCCTCTCCACACTTTCCTGGGAGGAAGCCCCACTGCCTCTGACTTTTGAGGAGACAGGCACAGGAGGGGCTCTGAGGCTGCAGTCCTGTCCACAGTAAGCCCCATTCACTAAAGTGGACTTCTGAGTAGACATGCATAGGATTGGGCTCTTAGGCTGCAATCCTAGGCACATTCCTGGGAGTAAGCTCCATTGACTAGAACGAGACTTACTTCAGAGTAGACATACTTAGGATTGGGCTCTTAATCCTGGCAGAGATATATATCTGCACCCATTTTCACATGCTAAGGGCAGGTGGAAAGGGATTCTACGTGTGTACAACGTGCTGTCCAGCCTTGCCAGAGATCCTCCTCATCCTTCCCCCGCAAGCATGCCCTCTGCCAGCCAGCGTTTGCAGCTCCTCTCCAGCAATGCACAGCAGCTGCTCAGGACAGCAGAGAACATACAATTGCATGCCAAGCGCCTTCCCAAAGACACAGAGTATTCTGATACCTGAATTAAACCATATTTAATCGCTTGTTTGCAAATGTAGCTGTTTCTGTGTGCACCTAAGGACCCCTCTTGTGTAAGAAGTCCTTTTTTGTTCTTACTCCCACAGTTGCTTAGAGTAATTTTACTACATGGAACTCATGTAAGCCATTTTCTGGAATCCATTCACTGCTTCCTCTCCTCGAAGTAGTGCAACACTACATACTAAATGCTACAAGTGCACCTGTACAGTATTTTTCCCCATGTGTAGAAAATGTAGCTGGGGGAAGGGGATGTGGAGATTGACAGCCCAATCCTATGCATGTCTACTCAGAAGTAAGTTCATCTTTAGGGGGGAAGCACATAAAAAATATTTTATTTCTCCAATTAAAAATGGTTTAAAAATAAATAAATAAAAGATTAACAAGTTGTGAGTTCCTGCACTTTTTTTTTTTTTTTTACAAAAAAAGCACTGTATGTATGTATGTATGTATGTATGTATGTATGTATGTATGTGAAACATTTATACCCCTGCCTTTCCAAAAGATTAGAGCTTACTGTAATGATGGCACTTTCCCAGTGTATGATCATTCTCTGAAAGCAATCAAGGAGTCCAAGAAAAGAAGACACAAAGAAAATAAAGGAATGAGAGAAAAAAATTATACTGGGTTTCAGACAGGTGTCAGAAAAAGATATTTGAAAGTTGTGGGTGAGCTCAATTTCAAATATTTTACTTAACCAGCCAGATCTTTAGTTGTGGGTCTGTGTCTCTCATAAAATTCTACACTCAAGTTCAACTCAAACAGCCCAGAAGGGCCAACCTAGAAACAGTAACTATACCATGTTCTGCTGTGCTTTGCAATACCTCATGCATATTAATTCACTTATAAACCAAAATGGTGTTTTTTCTTATGCTTAGTTTCTAACTCCATAAATGATCCGGCATGTTATCTATTGATCTGGCCTACGAGGCAATCAATGTCCATGACTCAGATCTACTTTCCTATGCTGAGGGCTTGTCATTCTTGTGTTAGTTCCAGCAATTATACCTACTGGTGATAACATGATCCAGAATGTTGTTTTTTTGAATATGCTGTACAACCATTTGAAGGCCCTGCCAATACCATCTGCTTAGTTATTTCTAATGGTGTTGTAGTATTCTGGCCTAGATGTTGCCTCCCAGAAAATGTGGCTCCAAATCCTCAACTGAGGAAGACACACTTAATTATTACTCACTCATCAAACAGGTCAGCCATATCTAGTGTTTAGCATGTGGGGGTACATAGTGACTATCACTGACTTGGTGTTTTAAATTGTCATGAAAGAGACATGCAGAATATATTTATTTATTTATTACAAGACTGTTATCCTACATTTTCCACTCCAGTCAGGGATGTCCTCATCACTTATCCACCAATTATTGCTTTTAAAGTTCTTTATGGAGCTTAATTTTTTGTTCTGACCCATCTGAGTTCTAGGCAGCAACCATGCTAATAAAATCCACTAAATACTGATTTAGACAAGTACAGAGCAATGTATATTGGAAGTAGCTTTGCAAGTAGCAAATTGAGGGCCACCACAGAGGAAAGGAGGTTTGCAAGAGACAACAAAGGATAAAACTGCAGAAGTAAAAGTAAAAGGATCAAGTAAACTGCAGCACGAAAGGCCAACTGTAGTCTCACACAAATGAGTCATTCAAACAGGCAAGGAAGACTTTTCCACAAGATGATCTAATTGTTTCATGATATAGGGTTGTGGCCTGCTACTCACGAATAGCTGCAGCTAGGATTTTGAGTGTAGCATTGCGTAGTGTGTTCTTTAGTTTTACACTGAATGTTGTTGACATTGGGAAAAATGTCTTGATTGTGAAGAGTGAAGGGGGGTATATATCCAGGTTGTCCCAGGACAACTCTGCTCATCTCCACCTCAAACCTCCATCCCTTTGTTATTTCCTTTTACCTTTCTAGGATCACTGAATAATTTCAGGGAAATTTTCTGCAATGTTGGACTATAATGGAATACCAATAATAATTCCAAGACTGTAATACTGAAATCTTCTGAAGCTTCTCTATAATCGGCAGCTTTAGAAGCCTTGGGGAGAAGGGGCTTCTTGTCTTTATCCTGCCACAGAGTCAATTGCCTTGCTTCTTCATTTTCCTGCCTTTCCCCTTTGTTGCACACTCTTTTTTATGATGCTCTGAAAAGGTTAAAAGTAGACTTTGCACATCTTGTACAACACAAGCCATCTGGAACAGTATAAAGAGAAGATTCCTTTCCAGGAAGTATTTTTAATATGAGAATATGTCCATCGACTTTTCATTCAACTTAAAAAAAAAATTAAAGCACAGTTCTTGTGGGATATTTTAACTCATTATTGCTATTTTAATAAAGGAACCTGTTTGCTGAAGTGGTTTCACAAACTGTTTTCATGGGAGAAGTGACTTTTCTATTCAACTCCTCAAAAACCCATCCCCCACTGATTCATTGTATTGAATTAGATCCTGATGCAGACATTCCACTGAGAGCTTTGTCCTCAGAAAATAGTTGGACTTGTGCTTAATGTACCACTGCCTCACAAGACCTCATTTATCTTGTATCAACCTGCCTAGAATCTGCTCCCAGAGGCTTGCATAATACCATGTCATTCCGAAGGCTTTAGATGTAGGAAAAGTGCAAGTAAGACCATTGATCTCTCTAGGAGAATTGGATGTATATCTGATATACAGTGATGTATATCCATCTACCATGGAAATTTAAAACAGGTTAACGTTAAATCCCAAATAGAATATCTCAGAATTCCAGATACCCATATAGATTTCATTTTGCTGTTGTTAAGCTCTCTTTATAATGGAAAGGAAAGAACAGTCAGGCTGTAATGGGTAGTCCAAATTGGCAAGCTTGTAACTTTATCAATCTCCAAGTCAACAAGCAGCAGAATTGCTGAATATGGTGTTAAGACTGACCTTCAATCCTTTCAATAGTGGGTCTCTTACCAGAAAATGCATGAAAATACAGACTTCAATAATACTATTAAGCATAGGAACATTGGAAGCTGCTAGGGGCCAGAGGACCTTCTAAAGTCATAAGGTATGGTGGGGAGGGGGAAACTGGCAAAATTTGTGCATGCATAGAAATGGCTTACATTCACACAAACTTAGGACTCAACCTATTATATTCATTTTATAGTTATGTTACAAGCAAAAGATCTGATACTGCTCTGCATGAAATGAACCATTGCAAATGTGGGCTCTGTTCCAGTTCATTAATAACTTTTTAACCCTCTGATTCAGTTGAGTTTAACCCTTTGGTTCAGAGACACAGGCTGCAATCCTAACCTCACTTTCCCGGGGGTAAGTCCCATTGAACACAATAGGACTTACTTCTGAGTAGACCTGCTTAGGATTGTGTCCAAACTCTAAAAAAATGATTCAGCCATAGGTTCAGATATTTTGAGCAGTTCTGAACTGGCTTAGAGACATTTCATGCAGAGCAATATCTGGTCTGTGTGAAAGATATGCTCAACTCCTTGATTTCAGCCTCAGGTGTACACCCTTCTGTGGAAAGAAATTGTTATCATTCACATTAGAGCTGACAAAGGAAGTGACATAACTGCACCAAAGTGCAGAATCTCTCCTAAGCAGAATTATCCATTTCAATGCCTGGCAATGCAGAGTAATTTCAATTCTAATTTCAACTTTTGAATTTTAAATTGATCTTTTATATATTGTTTTCCCTCAATTTTGGCTGTAATATTATTACCTGTCCCAAGGGCTTTGGAATGGGGCAGACTAATAATCCAACTAATATCAATTTAGAAAATAAACATATTTCTTCTTTTACCTGTTCTAAAAAAATGTTAAATGTGGAACAAACCATCAGAATAAAGCATTTTGGGGGAAAGTCCTTTTTTCAAGGACTGAGAGAAGTGGAAAGGCGAACAGGGAGTGATAAAGAATTGAGTCATAATAATAATAATAATAATAATAAACTTTATTTATATCCCGCCCTTCTCCCTAAAGGGACCCAGGGCGGCTAACAACATATAAAAAACACATTTAAAAACATAAATTAAGACAAATAGCAGATAAAAACATTAAAAACACATTAACAGCGACCTTAAAAAACAGTAGTCAGATTAAAAGACAGAATAAAAAGAGTACAAAAGAGCAAGTTACAGAGGAATCAGGCCTGTAAAAACTACAAAATGTGTAAAAAATGTTAAAAAGGCCAATGTTAAAAAGGAGTCATCCTTGAATTTTCTCTAAATGAAATAGTGATTTAAGTGGAAACGGGTTTTTGCCCCTCTGGAAGCCAAGATGAAAGTGAATCAGAGCAAAGAAAAGGATGAAAAGTACTGGCTTGAAAAGAGGGAAAGAAGTTAGCAGACTCATAAAAACATTTACAAAAGCAAGCATCATGTAATTCAGTGGAAAGGAAGGTAGTTTTTCTAAAGGACTCCAATTTGGTAAAATTCCCAAATTTCCATCAGGATATTCCTACTTTGCAGAAAAGTGACTTTGAGCCCAATCCTAGACATGTCTACTCAGAAATAAATTACATTATAAGTTAATGGGGCTTACTCCCAGGTAAGTGTAGATAGGATTACAGCTTTTGACATATTTGTGACATACTGACAGCCTAATTCACTGTTTCTCAAACTGAGGGTCAGGACACATACTGGGTGGGTCGTGAGACCATTTCAGGAGTGTCCTCATTCATTTTAATATTTTATTTTTACTATATTAGACACAGTATTTTATTGCATTTGGGGAGATCTGTACTTTTAACAGGCTACAATGCATATACTTTTAGCAATGATAGTCAATGGGGCTTACTCCTGGGTAAGCATGGATAGGATTGCAGCCTAGGATTGTTTAAAAATTTTCCTTGTTTGATGATGTCACTTCCTGGTTAATGACATCACTTCTGGTGGGTCCCGACAGATTATCAGTCTAAAAAGTGGGTCCTGGGCAAAAAAGTTGGAGAAGCACTGATGTAAGTTATGGATTTTTCAAATGGTCATATTTTATATAATAGTTTGC
This sequence comes from Tiliqua scincoides, assembly GCF_035046505.1. Classification (NCBI taxonomy): domain Eukaryota; kingdom Metazoa; phylum Chordata; class Lepidosauria; order Squamata; family Scincidae; genus Tiliqua; species Tiliqua scincoides. The sequence goes on from NC_089822.1 coordinate 176,150,064, forward strand.
ATTCTTGGTCAAGTGTCAATTGTTCCTGTCAGTATTGACTGGCTTATGATGGTTCTCCATGTTAGTGCAGAGTGGCTTACCATTGCTTATGATGTGGGTCTGTTTCTCAAAGACTGGACTATGAAACCTTCCTTTCCGTTCTGTGAATTGGCTGAGTTGTGCAACATCTTCAGCAATGATGAGTCACCAGTTTGTTTTTTCCTTTTTTCTCCCAGCAAATTCACACTAACTGTTCCAAAACCTGTCACTGTATTTGTAACACTTACCAGTTCCTCAGGAATTTGAAATGCATGAATAGTTGCTCCATCCCTACCTCCAAAGGCTAGCAAATTTGGTGGGAAACTTCTTTTGTGATTGATAGGTGAGCCAGCAGGGTATGTCCAAATTGCTTTCCAGTGTGAAGATATTTCATGCAGGAGACACTATCCATCTATGTAAAATGTTGCCTGCTTTCATGATTATCTGTCATGCTTTATGTGTATTACAGGGAGCTTCACAAATTTGTTCAGATGTCCTATTTGTTAGGTTTCTGCCATGAATTCTCACTAGGTGGCCATAGGCAAGCCTCAGCATTGCTCAGCTGCAATATGGGAGTAATGCTACTTACCTTACGGGGTAGTTGCAAGTATTTACATCAAGCTAATATGTGTAAAATACTTTGCACATTCATAAAGTGGAGTAAATATCACTTTTTATTTTACAACAATAATAGCCCAATCCTAACTAACTTCTCAGTGCTGCAGCAGCTGCTGGGCCAACAGGGTGTGCACCGATCCTGTGGTGGCGAACAGTCATGGAGGCCTCCTCAACATTTGTTCCCCTACATCAGGGCTGCACTGTGACTATATCAGTGCTAGCAAGTTGGTTAGGATCGGGCTGTGATTTAAGAGAAGTCATAAACTCTTACTTGTCAGAGGGAGTTGAAGCTGAAAGCTAGAGACCAAGGTGAAAAATGAATCTGTGACAAAGCATGCGTTCGAGTTGAAATGTCCCAGGTTCAAGTTTAGCACAGGGCTATGCTCCAAAACACTAAAAATAAGTGGTGATTCTATAGCTTTTTTCTGGAAAGACAAATATCCACAGGTACTGCATGAGACCATGGATATATGGCCTTTCCACATTTCATTATGAGAACCCATTTACGTGTGATGTTCTCCCTACTGGGCCGTGTTCCCTCTTGACATGAATTTGTACAGCTGTTTCAAACTAGCTCTTAGATTCTTTTTTTTTAATTGTCCAGTTCTAATAAAGAACATTTCCATTAAAGATTACTTCTTCTACAGCAGTGTTGTTATATTGACTTTTCATTATACTTCTACCAGGGTATTTTTCTCCAAATTTTGACTGCCCATGAAGTAATTAAATGGAACATGCTGAGAAACAACATTAAAAGAAAATGGCTTATATTCTGAATATATTTATTAGAAGTGTTTCCAAATAATTACTGGGGGGAAATGCACCAAAATAGCATATAAAAACCAGCATACTCTTATCTTCTGTGGTAATTTTTTTTCCACTTTAATAATGTGAGTTGACAACTGCAGTGGCTGGGTTAGTTGAAAGATTCTAAATGTGTTTTTAAATACATCTTATGGGCATTAGGCTAGTTATCTTAACCACTGGATATTGGTTATGAAATGTTAATTAAAGTGTCAACACATTATTAAGGGCCTTTTCTATTCAGTCTACATTTAGGGAAAGGAAAAAACAAACTATTATCACAAACAGTAAACACAACAATCATAAAGCTTCTTCTGCTAAAGCCGAAGACCATCACATTCTTATTACCTGGGAAATACTTTGTTTTTTCTTAAATAAAAATGTTACATTGAGACAATTCTTTGTTGATCCAGAAGATTATAGACTTTAATGTTCAACTACCACCACTAAATTAAGACATTTTTATAGACCAACATCGCTAATGAGTGAACAAAAAAAAAATGGAATGTAGGCCGAGGTTACGTAGGCTACAATATGTCTGAATGCTGAAATGCAGGACACAAAAGCATACAATATATCAGTGTGTGGTTGCAGCAAGGAATTTAACGTGCAGCTAAATAGACTTATTCCATGTGCTCTCATGCATGCTTGGTTTATACTGTAGGATTTGCAAGTGCTCAAATGTGATCCCTGAAATAGGAGCTGTCTGGATGTGACTATAGCATAGGCAGACTTTAGGATTATATAAACATACATGCAAGGACAAAGTTTTGTTTCCTCACATGATAAAGACCAGATCTCAGCATGTACCTCTTCCTGTCGTATAGCTGTTGTCGGTTTGTAGGAATGTGGTGAGAGTGTAAGAGAGTGACTATTTTCCGCATGTGAATTTAACCTCTTTCATGTTGGCTGGAAGATGTTGGCTGAACATGTTCATGTTGGCTGATCCAGACTGGAAGTAGGATTCATTCTGTAGATTCTGACTGTTCCTTCACTCTGTGTGCTATGATGGAGCCAGATTATTGCTGCTGCTCTTCTGCTTTTATTGTTTTGCACTATGATTGTATTTGTTTCATTGATTGTTGTCAGTTGCCCTGGGAAGACTTGTGCTAAAGTTCAGGGCACACGTTTTAAATAAAGAAATACAAAGCAAGTACATTACGGTAGCTTGACATCACAGAACTGGAGAAGGAATTTTTCTACGTATCGCTGTTTCACTTCTGTATAGTGTACGTTAGTGTAACCTTTGCTGTGGTGCTTTCCATTACAGATTTGGTGACTGTAATATTGTGGTTGTGGGAAACCTTTTTTTAAAAAAAGTTGGTCATAGCTTTGGGATATTGTTTAATGTGATGGGGGAGATGACCTGATGCTCAATGGGTAGCGGGTGTTTATATCAGAAGGCTGGTTCATAATATTCTGGGTAAATATACTTTATGAACATTTTCCCATTCAAATAGTTTAGGAACGGGCAGCCCAATCCTGAGCTGCCCGGAGCTCCCAGGCTCGGCGGCTCCACGGAAGGCTCACGTCGGATCCTGCACCTCCCATGCTACCGCGGGAGGCTCCTCAGGGAATCAGACCCACAATGGGGCTACTCACTTTATCAGTGACCAAAAGGTTGGCGCTAAAGTGAAGGCACTCATGTAGGGTGCACAGCCCTCCACGAGTGCCTTGGATCCTGCGGAGCTCAGCTCCACGGATCCGCCTCTCCCCCTCCCCCACACTCCCAGCCACGCCTCTCCCCTCCCTAGAATGCCTCCTGCACACCCCTGGCCATGCCCCCACCCCCTGTTCCACAGCCCGGTAGTCTGGGAGACCGCAGAGCTGCAGAACCCAGGTGACCACCACACGATAGACTAGTGCTGTCCAGTGCTGGGCTAGCTCTGGCGGGAGCCCGGCAGTGAGCCCCACAAACGTGCCTTATGGCACGTTTGCAGCTGTGGTCTGCAGCGCGGAGCCGTGCCACAGACCTCAGGATTGGGCTCTGAATCTGTTTTCCAAAGCCATTGGCCCTGATGCATCTAGTAGAATACAGGTCCAATCTTGTTATACACGGATTTTTTATACACGGATTTGACTCAACGCAAATGGCTACTGCAAATGAGAAGGAATGTGTTGATCCCTGGGGAAGGGGAAAAATGCTTCCCTTAAAAATCACAGTTTAAAAAACTGCTTTTTATTGTTGTAGAGAGGCAGTCACACAAGTGATTACAGGTATAACCTAATTATCCACAGATATTTCTGTCTCAACATGATGAGTAGTACCCTTTAAAAGAAAACATTTAATAGTGCGAGAGAGGGCAGCTGGCTGACAATCCATCAATCATTCTCTCTGCAGGCTTCACACCTCCCTTCCTCCTGAGCACCTGAAAGAAGGCTTAATGGCAGTGATTATCACACTTCTCCATTCTTTCCCCCTCACTGCAGCTCCTGGTGAAGGAAGGGATTGCTGCCTCCTAGTGAAGCCTAAGCACCTGGAGAGAGACTGATTGCCTCTGTGTGTATTTCAAAAGGTCAGCAAGGCTGTTTTTAAATCACTGGAGCAAAGGGACTTTGTTTTTTAAATTGATTTGCTTTAGTGTGGTTTTTGCCATCCATGTGAGTCCTGGGAATGGAACCCTCATGAATAATGAGACTCAACCATGAACACTATTGTCCTGATACCTATTTCTTCTGGTTCTCATAGGTTGAGCAGTCATCCTGAGTTGCCTCAATGAAAAATGAAGACTAAATTTAATTGGCAGATGCAAAATAATGCTTTGGGGCAAATAGTTAATAAATTTGGAACATCCCCCACAATCAATTCAAACAGGTGCGCTCTTGCGCTTTTTTGACAAGGTGATATATTATAATTTATGCATGCAGCAAATTCTAAAAACTGTCAGTTGTCTTAGGGGAACCATTTTAATCTTATGCCATGGATTTTGTTACTGTATTCAGCAGCTCAGTCTCTTTTTGTAAAACACTTATTCAACAGAATGGTGATAGGACACAGTGGTAGACACAGGCCACAGAATGGACACAGTGACAACTGTGTCCTTGTCAAATGCATCCCAGCAATGGACATTTGTGTCCCAATATATGTATATTGATATTAGATGTTCTTTATTATTTTTAAAATGCAAGGATAGGGTTGCAGTTAGGGTTAGGGCTGGGAAAAGAGGCTCTCAGATATATAACATGGGGTTTCTTGCCCATTAAGATTGGGATGCAAATAACCAAGATGCAAAAAAAAATATGCAAATGCCCAGGGACACCAATGACCAGAACACATTTGACTACGACACAATTGTTCAGGGTGCAAATGCCCTAGTACCAATGAAAAGTATTAGGGTATTTGCTTAATTTCTTTAATCTATAAGAAAGACAGGGTGTCATATGAAATGGGAGTCAGTCTTTGGGAAGCGTCAATGGGGAATTCATCTAGTGATAGTTTGACCCTTTATCCTAAGGCTGCGGTTTTCAAACTCTCCAGGAGTTTGAAACCCGCAGTAAGTTCTTGTGGGGGGGAGGCAGCGGGGGAAAACAGCGACACAATCCCCAGGAGGGGGGCAGCAGGGACTGGGGTGCACCCTCCAGTCCCTGCAGCAGCCATCCCTGGGTGCAGGAATCCCTGCGCGAGCATCTGCAAGGCTCCCCAGGTCAGCAGCAGTGACAGTGGAGCGATCGCGCTCCACTTCCGGTTTAGCGGAGGCGGGGCACGATCGCCGTACTTTCACTTTGGAAGCCTCAGGGAGCCCTGTGGACAGCCGTGCAGGGCTCTCCACACCCCCGGGAGGCTGCAGGAGGCTGTGGTAAGTGCAGCCAAGCCCCTGCGTGCCCCCCTGAGTTGGGGATCACGCGGCTGCCTCCTCCTGGTTGCCCCCACCCCTTAAGGGCAAAGAGGCCAGGGCCCTCAGACTGGGGCATTACAATGCCCCAGTCTAAAAACCTCTGTCCTAAGGGTTTTATAAACCAACTGAAGGTCCCCACTTCGTCAGTCCTAGTCCAATGTCCATGAACTCTGTTATTTCCAGAATGAGAGATATTTTCCCTTATGCTCCTATGACCAATTTCCAATATGCTCATCTACAAACAGAATTCAACATTGGCTGCTTACTGCCCACCTTTCAATCCTGGGGGTAAGAGTCACTTCTACTTTCAAATCTAAGTAGCAGAGGAAAGTACAAAGACCAGGTGTAAAATGTAAAAAGAAAAAGAAAAGAAAAAAGCATTTTAAATGCAAAGTGCTTTATTTCCAAACAAGCTACTCATAGATGTTACACTGAATGCTATACAATCTAGGAATATTTTAGTTCTTACAGCTAAGCATTCATACTCAGCATGCACAGCTGCTTGGCCAGGGCAGTTGGTAGCTCAGGTGATGGAAACTGGGAGCATAGCACTCACAATCTGCAGCCTTAAAGTGGAGCATGTTGATTTTTTTCCTATTCTTTTCAATCAAGGCCATTGGTGGCACTTCACAGACCAGTAGAATAATCTGCATGGCCAAGGAACACTTGCCATACTGCGCTGTAGTACCACTACTGGTACCACTGTCTGAAAATCACTATCCTAAATGCTTACTTGTTGCTATATTAAGAGTCCAATACCGATGCCAGATCAAGTGTTACAGCAGCATTCTGCCAGCTTGTGAAACTACATAGCTCTGGAACACTGCTGGAGGGACCAGAATTTCCCCACATGCAGCAGTGGGGCAAGGAAGGTTTACTGGCTCTGGTATGTTTGGTGGAGAGAACAGGGCAGGGAGATGGCAGAATGGGAGAAGGGCTGGGGGGCATGATGGTGGGAGAAGGGGTGGCACCCAGTGTGGGCACCCAGTGCTGGATATTATCCCCTTCAATAGCATCTGACATGTGCCCCTTTGATTCCACAGACTTGTGCCAGCTAAACAGCTGGCACAGGTCTGAGGAGATGCAAGGCAATTGGGAGGCTTACAGAGAGGTAAGAGAAAATATCTCCATTTCTGAAATAACAATGATGCGGAATGACCAATATAGCAGATTTAATAACTTGGTAAAACTATTAAATATCTCCTAGTCAGATAATTATTGGCATCTTGCCAATTCTTTTTTTTACTGTTTCTTGGCCAAGAGACGAGGAGAGGGAAAGAATTGGAGTCTCTTAATGGAGAGAGCACTTTTTTCCCTCAGTAATTACAACTGATTAGAAAATTGCCTCTTCAAAGAACAGAACTTCAAGCATTATTAGTTATAAGAGATCTCTGGTTTCTAATTAACAGAAAATAGACATGTTGCACATTTCTCATTGTATATTTTTGTCACTTTTTATTCCCCTTTTTGGCAGTATTAGTTATTCTAATTTGCCTGCCCTGCGAACAGAAAGGAGGAAAAAATAGTATCATTATATTAAAACCCAGAAAATCCTAGTACTTTGGTGTACGGCATGTATGTATGTTTTCCGTTTAATTCTCATTTGTTATCTAAGGTACAAATAATCTCCAAACTAATGTTATTTTTTATATTGTCTCTCTTTGAGGAAAGGGGAAGGAAAGATGGAGACTATGAAAAAGTGAAACAGTATCTGTCATACCCCATAGCAGAAAGGGAGGGAAAAGGCAGGACAAATGATCCTAAGAGTGCAGATAAGAGTGCCCCAAGAGTACTGAGAGAAGTCTATCATTGCAGGTCCTACCTGCTCTGCTTCATCCCATAATGGTAATTCCACATCACAGGGCATGGTCCAGGGATCTCCAAACTTTTCAGTGCCACTTTGTATAATTTATACATTTTTGCAGGCTGAAAAAAATCAACTTTATGAATGAAATGTAAATGAATGAATACGTTTTACTTGGATATTTTTTGTAATCAGCACGATATGACTCAGAGCAAAAGACAAATGTGAAAATTACATAGAAACAATGCTGTGTTTAAACTACGAAATGATATATAATGAGTAAAAATGTCAAACATTAACAAATGTTCTGACAAAAAACCAAGTTGCTGCAGGCTGGATGTGGCCCCGCAGTCCATAGATTGGAGACCCCTGGTGCATGCAATGATGGAGTATGACGGTGGGAGGAGAGGACTATGAAAGACCAGAGGGATGTAAGAAGTGCTGCAATCAACTCCTTAATTAGGTGCTGGGTTACAGGCTTGTGCAGATGAACCCAAGAATGTATTTGGTCCACCTTCCCTCTAGCAGCTGGTGAGAGCTCCTAGTCCTCTGGAGTTTCTCAAAAGGAGTTCTTTTGTCCCCTGGCTGGGTAGATCCAGTTCTGGATATTCTGTATCCAGCTAAAGAGTCTCTGAGGATGGCATGTGGGCCTTCCAGCCACTCTTAATACCTGGTCACAGGGCAGGTCTTTTGTGAGGAGGGGATGCAGAATTAGCCTGTAATCCCATCCTAGGGTATCCTGGCAACAAAGGGCGCAATCCTAACCCCTTATGTCAGTACTTTCCAGCACTGGCATAGTGATGCCAATGGGACGTGTGCTGCATCCTGCAGTTGGGTGTCACTCACGGAGGCCTCCTCAAAGTCAGGGAATGTTTGTTCCCTTACCTTAGAGCTGCATTGCCCTTCTGTCAGTGCTGGAAAGCGCTGGCATAAGGGGTTAGGATTGCGCCCACAGATGTCCATCTGCCAGCTGAGGTAGCTTGCGCAGTTTCTCCTTCCCCTATCTCTTGTTCCTTTGTTCCTTCTTTCCCTAATCCTTGTCCTCTCCTGCTTTCTTTGCCCCTTCTGTATTTCTAGTGCCCTCTTCTATGGCCCTTCTCCCTGTCCTGATCCACCTCCTTTGGAAACCTTCCCCCTTTGCACCTTTGCACCTGTTTTGCCCTTGCTTCTCCTTGCTCATCCTTTCTTCTTTAAATCCCCCCATTAGTCATAGCCACATACCCTTTCATTGAGGAGGCCTGCTGGTGTCCTTTCTGCCTCTCTACCTTTCCTGACGCTTGGTGATGAGGTCCTCACTGGATGAGTCAGGATAAAGCAGCCAATGCTTCTGGGGAAATCTGTGCATCTTCTTGTTCATTTGATAAGACTTTCCCTTAGATACAAAAACTGCAAAGGAGTGATTATTTGTTCCTGAAGCCAAGTTGAACTCATATTCTCATGTTCAGCTTCCATTAAGAAAAATTATTTTTAATGTATGGTAAAGATTCTATATAGTGGTAATTGTTTTGCTGCTTTCCAATGGTGATGGAATCATTTGGATGCAGTTTCTAAAAGCAAGCCTGATGTGAAGCCCAAAATTAACACAAAATTAACACAAATCATTCCTCATTATTGTTAGTCCTGTTTCCTCCTTCCTAACATAACCATCATTCTATCGCCTCACAACTCTCTTTCCACACTTGCTTTAGTTGTTACAGTGACATGTTATGGGGAAACACAGGAGGAGCTGGAAATGGGATTACCATTTTTTACAGCAACCTCTGTGTGTGTGTGTGTGTGTGTGTGTGTGTGTGTTGTTTAAATATCGAACAATTATTCCTGTATATGAGGTTAAGTGCAACGCTGTTATCGCCAGTGGGGCCAATAAATAGCCATGTCTGTACAGTGTCACAAATGAAGTTGCATCAGCTTTGCAGGGACATTAGGATCATTTTGCTGGCAGAAGCACAAGTGCTTATGATTAGAGAGCTAACAAGTGTGACAAATATATTTTAAGTGACTGATCCAGCATGAGCTAAGGAGTACCATAAATTACTCTCGTACTGTATTTTCACATTAAAACTTTACAAGATATGTCAAACACCTCCCTTAGGATCTTGTGAAATCCCTGAACAAATTGTTTTGATGAAAACTTAAGGGTTTGTTTTTTTTAATTATTTTTTACAGAAATTGCTTCTTTAATGGCTAATTGCTCCTGCTCCTTTCCCTTTTGGCTGCTAGGGATTATTAGCCATGCTAAAGGAGAGGAAGAAATGGGAAAAGCAATCAGGATCATTTCTGTGCTGACCAAGTACAGAACTTAAATGCCAGAAGCCTGTTTGAACTGGTTCATAATGCCATTCCCGGTCCAATCTTATCCAGCTTTCCAGCACCAATGCAACCGCAATGCAGTCCTGAGGGAAAGGAACAAATGTTCCCTTACTTTTAGGAGGCCTCCATGACTGCCCCCTACTGCAGAATACAGCGCATGCTCCATTTGCATAGCTGCATCAGTGCTGGAAAGTTGAATGAGATTGGGTCCACAAATCTCTGCACAATAATAATAATAATAATACAGGTATTTCTATACCGCCTTTCTTGGTCCTCAGATTTCTCCTTAGACTTTATTCAAGGCGGTTTACATAGGCAGGCAATTTAAATCCCCGTAGGGATTTTTACAATTTGAAAGAAGGTTTCTATCTTTCAAGAAACCACAACATTCAGGTGTTTCTTTCTTGATCTGGTCGCACATTCTGGCCTCCATCCTCCCACACTCAGAGCAGATGGAATAGCTCGGCTCAGCTTGTCAGCTGCTTCAAGGTCTCTCCATTCATGGTGCTGGTGGTCTCGAACCGGCGACCTTCGGATGTTATCTTCAGGCAAATGGAGGCTCAACCCTCTAGACCAGACCTCCTGCCCAGAAAATGGCACAAAATGTTTTAAGGACAGAGTGCCATTAGTGATCAAGTACATGCAAAGCTGATGGTGATGCAGTAGAACAGAGGCTGTTTTATTGCTCTGTGTGATAGAGCAGGCCTTTACATGACCTTTCCCTAAAGCCTGTGGGACCCGGTGCTTCCATTCCATCCAGGGCCACTGAGAGCTGGCACTGCTGAGTGCACCCCCCCCCCCCACATTTTCCTACAAACCAGATGTTACTACATTTTAAAAACCATTTTTAAATAGACTGTTTTAACCCATTTTTGCCTGGCCCACAGGTGTACACTGCTGTGTATATGCAACATTGGGAAGAAATGGCTTAATTTAGCATGAACCAGATTGAAACTAAATGAAAACATTTATCAGAATGGGATAAGTTCCTTACTTTGAGTAGTGCCACTATGTTTCTTCTCCCTCAGCAAAGTCCTCTTCATTTGCTTTTTCTTCTAATAATGCATGGACATCCAATGACTGGTTTTCACTATAAGCGGTGATTGTGAAACAAAGCCCAGGAGAACAAACCCCAGGGCCTGGGCTTCCATGGGGACCAGGCCATGACAAAACTATACTGTACAAAACAAATTTTTTACAAAATACATTTGAGTACCTCAGTCTCAGTTTATCCAGGGCTACGTTTCCACCTCAACTTTAATTCACTTTCAGTGCATTTCTGTTACCACATTGCATTCTGGAGATGTAGGGCACAATCCTAACCAGTGGTTATGCCAGCATAGGAGGCCCCGGCAGGTCACAAAGCACATTTCCGCCTCCGTGGCTGGGAGCTGTGTCAGTGCATTTATATGCGCTGACACGCGGAGGCAGGCAGAAGCCTCTGCAGCGGCTCCTGTGCTGCCGCTTGTGTCGGCACTCTCACACCGACGCAAGCAGCAAAGGTAGGCATGGGGGGGCTTGGGGAGGGGGGGTATGGGGCATTTCTGGGCAGGGGGAGGGTGGCCCCAGGAGCGGGTGGGCGCACAGGGATGCCGCTCCGCTCTCCTTGAACTTGCGCCACCTCCAGAGGTGGCGCAGGTCCGAGGAGACCCATTGGGGCACGCAACCCTTACCCATGGGTAAGGGGAAGAGCTTCCCCTTGCTCGTGGCTGAGTCGCTGCACCCAATGAACCTGCGTTGGATTCAGCGCAAGCCTCCTAGTTTGCCTGCTCCAGCGCAGGTTTGGATTGCACCCGTAGTTTGTTAAGCGTAGCTCTAACAGCTCTCAGATTCCCTAACAAACCATAGTCCCTCTCAGTCCCTGTGTTAAAGACCACACTCCTTAACAAACCACAGAATGAATTGGGGGGGGGGAGAAGTGTATTGAAAGTGGATTAAAGCTTTACTGGAAATGCAGCTCAGGTCTTCTTCATAAGCACCAACATATATTAGTACAATTCAAACATGGAAAAGTGAAACTTACACCTTCAGACCAGAACATACTAGGCTCCAGCAGTTGGTTACTCAGTTCAGTTCACAGAATTCCCAGACCCCAATAGTCCGCTCCACCTCTTCTTCTAGTACAGTCTGTGTCTAGAACATATGGCATTGGATCAAGTCTCCCTGTGTTTTGGCATTGCTTGAAGACAAAATTAACAGAGTGGAGTACTGAGAGAAAGAGAAGATAAAAAAGAGAAATCAAGAACAGGTCAGGCAAGTTTATTTTACCTGGGTTTTGTTTCAAAATCATTACATAGTAATGAAGGAGATAGTGAAAGCCAGTCCTTGGAGCCCATGCATTATTGGAAGAAAAAGCAAATGAGGAGGACTTTGCTGAATTGAAGAAAAGAAACACAATAGCAGTACTCAAAGTAAAGCTGTCAGAAGATTGGTTTGTAGGAAAATTTAGGAAGGGGAGGCCAATAAGGCATCTTCCCCCAAGCCCAATGTCAGCTCTCAATAGCCCTTCCGGAATTGGGAAGACATGGGCTGTCCAACAAGCACAGTCCTACTCCCCCTACCTGCCAATGTAGCTGTCATGTGTTCAGGCTGTCAATATTATATTAGCAAAACAGGCACACATTGCCGAACAGAGTGATTACCATTGCATGTAGTTTGACTTTATCTGGGAACCACTTAATATGACCAATAGAGAAGTGGTCTGCAGCAAAATATTAGGCTCCCCACAAGCAAACACTTCTCTACCTGTGGAGTTCTAACCTTTTATTTAATGGGAACATTTGAAGGGAGAAGCTATACCTTCTGAGAAAAGAGTAGACACCACATGTGGGGAAGAGAGAGGGGAGGGACTGAAGTGTTTGGTTTTAATTTTAAATCAGAAAAGGATATCTTGCTTCATTGAAACTAGAATGAAGTAGGAAGGAATGTCTTAAACAGGGAGACCTGATCTTTTCATCTTTAGTGAACTTTAGTGAAAAGTTGGTGAAGCGCCTTTGAGGTAAACCCATTTACATTACTAAGTGGGCCAAAAAGCTCAGGTTGGAAATATTATCTGGCTAACTGCAAGGTAAGAAAAAAAGAAAAGACTAACTGTGAGCTTACTATATATATGCATAGCATTTCACAGCTCTGCTTTTAGAGATATTGGAACAAAATTGAATACAGTGCAGTTTTCTAGCTGTATATTTTCTTTGAAAAAGTTATCAGAGATAACAAGAGCTCCACAGAATAATAAAATGCAACTTCTTTTAGTACTTAATTTTCCCTGGGCCAATATGCAGTCATGTAGTAGAATTTGATTCATACAATGTTGAGAGAGTTTCTTGCTGACTCACACCTTCTGGATCCTACCGGATGAGGAGGAAATGAAACAGATGTGAGACTTAGTATGAACACAATAACTTTCCAGATGGTCCATTCCTTTAGTACTCACAGTGGCGTGGCATGGAATTGTCTTTACAACTGTGCATATTATTTGCTAATTACCTTGTATTTTTTTCACTATCAAACATGAGTCACCAAAAGATCTTTGGAGAGAACACACAATTTGCTATAGAGTTTGCAATCAGCTGATTGCAAATGCAATGAAGGCTGCAGTCCTGTACCCACTTTCCTGTGAGTAAACCTCATTAAACCCAGTGGGACTTACTTCTGGGAGACATGCCTAGAATAGTGCTGTAAACTTCCTTCCATTATTTTAATTTTTCTATTGTCCATTTGCTGAACAAAGTCTTAACACACAACAAATAATTTTTCATCTTAGCCTTATGCCATCGCTGTCAATAGTTCTCAACTCAAGAATTTTTACTGTTGAATTTGATTTGCTTTACAGTATCTTCAGAATTCAGATACTTCAGAGAAAGCTACCTGGATCAGTCCATGTAATTTAATCATCTTCTAGTCTGGGGGAGGTGGGTCACAGAAAGGTTCAGGAGAAATCCTTGCTCATGAGAATTGCAAATGGGATTGACAAAGATGCAAGTGAAGTTAATTTTATACCAGTAGTGTTTAAAAAAATCAGACTTCAGTGTTCAGTATAGAGGTCCATTATCTCAGCTGAATTAGCAGTTCCAGTTTAACACAGGATTAAATTAGATTTAATCCCGGGTAAATGAGATCAGAGTTTGGTTCTGTGTAGATAAGTGCTTTAAACAGGCTTTAGATAATTCGTTAATATTTAGCTGCTGCCTGAAGAAGAAGGGATAAGCAGCCAATTTTACCTAGTATTGAAACCTTCCCACTGATATGTTTTTTCTGACTGAAGGAAAATATTTGCTGTTTATCAAAACAGTTATGGAAAGAGGAGTGTTCTTAAGTTGCACAAGGAGAAAGGATATTTCTCCTACAGCTAATGGGATGTATCTAAGTTCTGGTTGACTGCTAGGCTAGGAGTACTGCACAGACATTACACAAGTTGCAGCTGAAAAATTGGACAGGCTTCCTGGATCCATGATCATCAGTTTCTTGCTGGGCAGATGGAGGGTGACACCTGGAAAACCCATCTAAAGACAAGGCCGTTAAAAGCAGAACTGGGCAACGGGTCCTCTTGGATCACCTTTCATCATGGAAAAGTGAGATTGTCAGGGTGCTGAGGAGTCCTAGGAGTCCTGCTCATCACTTGGGTCCGGCAGCCATATATGGGCAGCAGCCTATTTAGGGCCTCCAAGGCCATGCCCACCTGACATCGACTCAGAGTGTCTCCCCTGTCTTCCCCTGGGCCTCTGAGCAAAGGCAGAGAGGGGGTTAACAGTACCCTACTCCTACTCTTCCTCAGCCTCAGGATTGCTCCGCTGCCAGGGCCAGAGCAGGGGTGGTTGTTACAATAGCAAGTGCTGGCATCCTGGGGATGTGGGGAGCCTGCAGATGTCTCCACAGGGCTTCCCTAAGCCTGCAAACACTGAAAAAGTGTGATTGCAAACCACTTCTGGTTTGCGATTGCTTGCTCTTGTGAATAAAAAAAACTTCCTCTGGTCCTGGCACAAGGAAGTGGCCTTCTAGGATCTCTGGAGGCCATTCTGAGGCCCATAAAGGCCATGTGTAGCCTCTGCAGGCCTCAGAAGAGCCACGGAGGCAACCAGAGCTCTGGTCACCTCTGAAGGCTTCAGGTGGGCTCTGAAAACTGTGGATTTTGTTATCCGCGGTTTTCGATATCCATGGGGAGTCCGGGAACAGAACCCCCATGAATAAAGAGACTCCACGTGTATAAGTAGCTTCCATATCCATTTGTATGTTGAATAAACAGAACTTATGTCTATCTCTAAGGTAGGGACAATTTTAGCTACTGGTTTTGGCAAATCATACTGCTCTTTAAGACACAGGAAGAAGGTCAGGCTTTTTTCTGGACAGCTGGCAACCACAGCACCCACTTATAATATCTGTAAGGCATTCCACTAGGGACTGATGTTATTGGAGATGCTCTTATAAATGTTGGTGGTAGTGTGCCACTATTTCCTCATCTAATTCTGAGGTCCTCCTTAATTGCTTGAGTTGCAGATATTGTTTATTTCTGCAAGTCACCTATTTAGCACCATGAATATATAGCTCAGAGACTCACAAAGTGCTGCCTGGATGTCAAAACAGTGTTGTGTTGCAATTGTAGATTGATTTCCATAATGTAGAGTATCTAGAAGGGCATGTTTCTTAGTCAGCATGGAAACTGGAAAAGAGACATTACTGAATTAGCATATTTCACACATACTTAGCCATTTGTAACAGGCAATGGTTTAGTTTGCAAATAAGCAAAACTTATAGCAAAATGGCAAAGGGCTGCAAATTATTTATCTACTGTTTACCATATCCTGAAGCTTAGGACCAATAATACATGAGGAATTAAATGATTATTCTTAATGCATACAGACAGGAGACAGGAAAGCTAGGCTCATCTGAATTTCATACCAAGAATGATATTTAAATTGGTGAAGGCCTTTTTTCTTGTCAGCTGAAGCTCAGAGGATGGGAGGGCTGTCGAGAAAGAGCTGGGCTTTCTACTAACACACTACAGTACTAACTGCTTTTGAAGTATAGGTTTCATATTTGAATGTTCCAGAAGCTGTCTGTCTATCTGTCACATTTTTATACTGCCCTTATCCAATGAGTTCAGGGTGGTATACATGGTTCCTTCCCTCTTTCTACCTTTGCAATAACCCTGTGAGGTAGGTGAGCCTGAGAGATAGCGGTTGGCCCAAGGTCACCCAGGAAACTGCATGGCTGAGGGGGACTTGAACCTGAATCTTCTAGATCTAAGTCCAACTCCCAAACCACTACACCAGCTTTCCTCATCTTATCAATGCTGCACCCCACCTTGTCCTCCACAGTGGATCGCAACACTCCTGGTGGTGTTGGGGAGGCTTTTTCTGGGTTGAGCTGGGCCAGCAACCCACTCTACTGCAAGCCTCAGAATGGTCCATAGATGCCTCTGAAAGCCACTTCCAGTTTCCAGAGGCAAATTGGAAGTTGTCTCTGAAAACTGGACATGGCTTTTGGAGGCTTCTGTGTGAGACATTCAGAGGCCCACTGAGGCCAGTAGAGTGGGTTGCCAGCCCAGCGCGAGCCAGATGAAGCCTCTAAGGCCACCCAGTGTCTCCCCAATGGCTCATATTTGAAGCCATTTGGATGCAAGGGCAGGCAGGACGGCCCAGTCTGCAACCCTACTCTCATAGGCTAATGACCAGGACCTAGGAGAGGGGGGTAAAGGGGGTAATTTGTGCCCAGGCCCGGGGTCTGAAAGGGGACCCGGGAGCTAGAGGAGGGGGCCCGGAGTGATACAGTCTCCTGAGAGCTCAGCAGACTGCTGCACGGGAGACGGGACGCTGACGCTAGCTCCGACCAACTGGACTCCAAGTCCCCGAAGGCAAAGCAGCAGGCTACAGCCTACTGGGCCTGCGCCCCTCCCTCAGAGCTTGGCGGTGGCGCGCAGGCTTGCCTCATGCAGGAGCGCTGCTGCTTTGCCTCGTGGAACTCCGAGGCGAGTTCATCACAGGCAATGCCAGCACTCAGCCTGTGAACTGGCCTCCAACTCCCACAAGGCAAAGAGGCAGCGCCGCCTATTGGGCTTGGGCACTAGTACACGAGGCGGACCTGTGCTCTGAGCTGTAAGAGAGGGGCTGAGATCTGTTCTTGTGGCCTGCTGGCATCCTAAATATTCCCTCAACATTTTCAACGCCTGAAAAAAAATTTTGTGGCTTCTCCTCAGTCTTTACTGTCTCTAAAATGTCTTATTCTCATAAATCAGGAGCCCAGAAAAGAAAAGACAAAAAAGAACGAGATGAAACTTGTAGAAGGGGTCAACAAACACTATTTCGGTTTGGGTGAGGTGCAGCTTCACATGCACAGAGTTCTCCATTGAGCTCACCTGTAGAATTGGAACAGGAAGAAGATGTTGAAAGCCTTATCCCCAAATTGATTTGGGTGCTTCTGCACAGAGTTTGGATAAAGAGGCAGATGCAAAAAATAAAAAGGAAAAACAGAAAGAAGTAGACATACAGATGCATGTGAAAGTGAATTTGGAAGGAGAGAGGAGTGATCATAATGTAGGCCTTGACATTGGATATATCACAACTGAGTTTCCACCTCAAAAGGAAATAGAATAGTATGTTATGAATGGTCACATCCCTATGCCTAAAACATTCCCAAAAGATACCTGCAATACAGTTTCCCCAGAAAGCATAGTGAAATATCAAAGCACTAATGGAGAAGTACATTCAAGAGACTGGCTTGTTTGGAGTCAACAGAAGCAAGCTTTATATTGCTTCCCATGTAGATTATTTTGGCACAAGACAGTCAAGACTAGCACTTCTGCTGCACAGAAGCCTGCACTGGTATCTGCTGAAGGCTGGGGTTTGAATGTAAAGTGGCGGAAACTTTCCTGCAGGATCCCAAAACATGAAAAAGGCACAGAGCCACAGAGAATGTTACCTGGCTTGGCGAGAACTGGAAAGGCACCTGCTGTCTGGGACAGGAGCTGACATAATCTTACAAGCATCAATCAAAACTGAAGCTGCGAAATGGTATAATGGGCAGGTATAATGGGCAGGAGGTCTGGTCTAGAGGGTAGAGCCTCTGTCTGCCTGAAGATAACATCCACAAGGTCACCAGTTCGAGGCCACCGGCACCGTGCAACCTTGAAGCAGCTGACAAGCTGAAGCCGAGCAATTCCATCTGCTCTGAGCGTGGGAGGATGGAGGCCAGAATGTGAAGCCAGATCAGAATGAAACACCTGAATGTAGTGGTTCTTGAAAGAAAGAACCTTCTTTCAATTGTAAAAATCCCTATTTAATAAGGGATTTAAATAAAGCCTGCTATGTAAACCTCCTTGAATAAAGTCTTGAATAAAGACCAAGAAAGGCGGTGTATAAATAACTGTTGTTGTTGTTGTTGTTGTTACCTCTTAAAGCATATAATAGATGTTGTACTCTTCTTGGGAGAATGTGGTCTACCATTTACTGGTTCATCCCAACAAATTGGTGATCCAGACAATGGAAACTTTTTAGGACTAGTTGAACTGCTCTCCAGGTGGAACCCCATCGTTCAGGAACATGTACTATGTGTGGAGAACTTCGAAACAACTGAAAATGCATATGGAATGAAGCCAAATTGGTTGCATCAAATCTAAATATAGAAATAACACTGTCCCACAGAGGTGATGGAACTAGGCGCAAGAGTGCAAGGTCGCATGATGACAATACACCTGATGCTGACTTGGAGGAAATGGATGACACAGATGATACTCCAGAAGAGGCCTATTTCAGAAAGTGTGTGTTTTATGTTTTGGTGGACCATGTTATAGCAGGATTAACCGTCCGCTTCAATGCTGGCAGAAAAATTTGATTTTTTGTGGCAGTATCTCTCCATGTCTGCATGTGATGTGGAGAGAAAAGTTTTATCTTTGTCAGAACAATATCCTGCTAACCTTAATAGTGATGACTTTGGAAAAGAAATGGAACATTTACCATCAGTGCATAAAGCAAATTTTGGAACTGCACAATTAAAACCATTAGATCTGTTGAACTTGTTAACAGAGTACAGACTAGGTGACCTGTTTCCAAATGTTTGTATTAGTTTAAGAATATTGTTAACAATTCCAGCAACAGTAGCTTCTGCAGAGAGGTCATTTAGCAAACTAAAGCTAATTAAGAATTATTTAAGATCTACAATGTCTCAGGGAGGTCTTGTGGATTTGGCCAGGCTAAGTATCAAATCAAGTGTTGCCAGAACAATTAATTTCCATGTTGTGATTCAAAATGTTTCACAGAAAGAGGCCAGGAAAGCTCTTTTTGCAAAGTAAACACTAAAGCTACAATTGTATACACACTTTCCTGGGAGTAAGCCTTATTGAACACAATGAGGCATACTTACGAGTAGACATAAATAGGATTGCACTGTAAGTTTCTTAATAATAGTTATGTCTTCTGATGATCATATCTGCATATTAATATAAAATGATGTTTCAATGTTAATTCTGTCTCCTTATCTGTATTGTTCTTTCTCATCTGCATTATAGCATAAACAAATATGTTCAAATCAATGTGCTTTATCATCTTTTATTTATTTATATTTATTTTATCAACCCCCATTGCTGCCCTCCCCCCTTGTTGACCCCTCCCCCTCTGGGAAGGGGTCCAAAAGAAACTTTGTACCCCCTGCCAAAATTCCTCTCAGGGGCCCTGCTAATGACCCACTATGGCTTCACGACCCACAGTTTGGGAAAGGCAGCACTACACCCTCCTAGCTCTCATTGAACCTGGGAACTTAGCTGCTCATTTAAAAAACAAAAGGTTACTTTGTCCATGTTAATTTGGATGTCTCCACATTTCTTGGCAAGAAAACACCACATGCTTTTCAACCTAATTCAATGAGAGTTCGTGTTAGGGTTAATCAGAAGAAAGAGCTGATTTAGGGCACTTGCACGATACCTGAAATCAGTCTAATTTCTTGAAAGCAAAGCAGGATGCAATCCTAACCCCTTATGTCAGTGCTTTCCGGCACTGGCATAGCAGTGCCAATGGGACATGTGCTGCATCCTGCAGTTGGATGTCACTCACAGAGGCCTCCTCAAAGTAAGGGAATGTTTGTTCCCTTTCCTCGGAGCTGCATTGCCCTTATTGCCCTGGAAAGCACTGACATAAGGGGTTAGGATTGCGCCCTCCTTAGGGAATGGAGACCTCTGGCTGTTTAGCTTTTTCACCCCTGTGTAGTGTCCCAGTTCCTTTCTTCTTCAGAACCACTATGGCTAGACCTCTAGCCATGCTCGGTTTAGAGTCCGGCTCCAGGCCAAGCACAGGCAACATGGGAGAGGCAACACCCTACCATGGGAAGGGGCACCTACTTTCAGATGTAGAGCATCTGCTTTCCATGCAGAAAGAGCCAGTGTCAATCCCTTTAGGAACAACTGGGAAGGACTCCTGCCTGAAACCCTGGAGTGCTCCTGCCAGCAGATGTGGCAGTACAAAACTAGATGGACCAATGGCTTGACTCAATAGGAGGCACTTTCATAGGTTCAGCAGGTCAAATGTGGAACATAGCCTCCTAGCTTCCTCCAGACACTACTCTGGGTTGAACCTTGTAGATGCGAGAATGAGATCATGTCCTGGCATTTCTCTGGGTAGGATGCAGATACTGAAACTTCTTTCTTTCTAGAAGGAACAGCAGTTATTTTTTTTCATAATGTTAATAAATTTTGAGAAGCCACAGAAAGCTTCTCTACTGTGCTGACAGATGAGAGATCAGACCTGGAGGGAGTATGTTTTGATGAACAAAAAGCATACTGAAGTGGTGATGTTTGTGTAGCTGTGAGCTCCACCAGGCAAAGACAAAGGTGGAGGAACCAAAGGAATCCCAGTGATGTTGCATGCCTAATTATGTCTGGAGGAAATGTCAGTTCAAATTGGTATAGTGTACTCTACAGGCATACTGAAAAGTTCTTCTTGAGGCATCTTTTATACTTTAAGGATCTCATATTTACAGTGATGGGCTAATTATGACTAATTATGATTATTGTTCACTGATAATGTCTTTGATGTAGCTGACAAGAGTTTTGCTCTGCAGTCAGATCTTCAGAACTTGAGATTATGTTGAGCTCATACCAATGTTAGATAATTTTCCTCATTTATTTTCTTCCCAAGAAAAAAACAGAAACTCATACATTCTACAACAGATATCCTCGCCCGTATCTAATGGTTACTATCAATATTTATTTGCAGATCACTCTGACAATTTTAAATTCTTGTGCTGGAGAAGGCTGTTTGATTCTGTTCTTTCCATTGGATTGGAACATCCTTGGGTCAGGCATATTATTTTCTGCAATTCAAACTATACAACAATTACTAAAAAAAAACAAAAAACAACTAACCAAAAAACAAGAAATAATAATAATAATTTTATTTTTACCCCGCCTTTCTCCCCGAAGGGACTCAAGGCGGCTTACAACATATTAAAAACAATTTAAAAACAAATAAAAACATATTAACACATCATAAAAAACAGCAGTCAGAGTAAAAAAAATAGGTAAAAAGAGCATAGAGCAGCAGCAAGTCATAAAAGAATCAGGCCTGTAAAAAATATTAAAAGATGTTAAAAAGATGTTAAAAGGCCGAGAACTCAGAAGGCCTGTTTAAACAGAAGGGTCTTCAGGCCTTGCCGAAAGGTCTCAAGAGAGGGAGCCATTCTTAAGTCAAGGGGAAGGGAGTTCCATAGCGCTGGTGCCACTACTGAGAAGGCCCTATTTCTTGCAGCCGCCCCACGTACCTCCCTAGGCGGCGGCACTTGTAAAAAGGCCTTCTCTGATGACCTGAGAGGGCGAGCCGGATTGTACGGGAGCAGGCGATCTCTAAGATACCCTGGTCCAGAGCAGTATAGGGCTTTAAAGGTCAATACCAGCACCTTGAATTGGGCCCGGAAACGAATGGGCAGCCAGTGCAGCCGCTGGAGAAGAAAGCCACACTTGACTTTTTCTGGATGGAATCAGCATTATAGAGTTACCAACTCTCCCTCCCTTCTTTAAATTAATGGTTTATCAGAGTGCAGGAAACAGTCATTGATGAACTA
This sequence comes from Tiliqua scincoides, assembly GCF_035046505.1. Taxonomy (NCBI): domain Eukaryota; kingdom Metazoa; phylum Chordata; class Lepidosauria; order Squamata; family Scincidae; genus Tiliqua; species Tiliqua scincoides. The sequence continues at coordinate 176,171,496 of NC_089822.1, forward strand.
CAAAGTTCAGCTGATAAATCTGTTAAGATTAATGCCCAAATCCTATCCACCTTTTCAGGACTGACACAACCATGCCAATGGGGCATATGCTGCATCCTATAGTTGGGGGACAGTCACAGAGACCTCCTCAAGGTAAAGGTATGTTTATTCCCTTATGTCAGAGCTGCATTGAGACTGCATCAGTACTGGAAAGTTGATTAGGATGGCTCCCTAAATGATTTAAATACTTTCAGTCGATTAAGAAAGTGCCCCAAATGATCAGGCACCATCATTTTTGCTGCCCACAAAACTCTCCCTCCTCCAGGTGCTTTTATCCCCAAGGTCTTGTTCCTTCTAAGTGGTTGCAGCTGTGCAGCACACACACTACAATCTAAGGCCTTGGTGTTAAGTCCGTGCTTCCCAGACTTGTCAGAGCAAGGGGCCACTGTTAACACACATCCTGTTCCTCAAAGGATCTTGCACATTTCCACTACGCTGGCTGACTGCTTGAAAACCTCCAGTGAGAGAAAGCCTACAGGCCTAGGAGAGGGGGGTAAAGCGGGTAATTTGTACCCAGGCCCAGGGTCAAAAAGGGGGCCCAGGAGTCAAAGGAGGGGGCCCAGAAATTTCCTGGGATCTTACATTTTCCTATCTACTCAGACTTGTTGCCGTCACAAGATGCTGGGGATAATACCATGAGCGTGCTACTGCAGCTGCTGGCAAGCCATATATGCTGAGCCAAGGAATGCATACAAGACACTCCTTGAAAGGATACAGATTATTTAATGATTGTAGACATTATGCTACGAAACTGGCACCTGCTTCAGCTTTTAATGGTACTCACAAAAATAGGTTTCCGACTGATTTTCTAAAACAAAAAGGATAGACAAAATGGCAATAGGGAGGTGGGGTGGAATCCAACTTCTATATTTGCATATCAAGCAATCAGCATGTCTCAGTCTAGTTTCTGAGAATTCATCAAAATCTTGCTGGATACTTGCCTCAGTAGTGATAACAGTCTTCAGACAAGCATTTTATATTCAGTGAATCACTCTGGCAGAAAATTGTAGGTTTTAATACAAACACACCTATGAATCTCAACCAACTCTTTAAGCCCAAAATAGTTTGGAAAACAGTATATTATGTGAATTGTGGGCTGCAATCCTAGTTAATTCTTTGTAGCTATTTCAAATGACAATGAGGAAAAGCTTTTTTTGCAAATAATAACATGGCAGATTGGCACAGATCCCATCAAGTAATTGATCTAAAGAGGAGAGGAATTACCTAATACTACTTTACAGAGAATACAACGCTTTAATTCACTATCACATAATGTGGCAATGACCACCAGTCTAGACAACACTTTGAAAGAATTATACAGATTCATGCAAGGCAAGTCTTCCAAAACCATTGGCTATAACCTAATGGACCCTCCAAGTTAAGAGACAGTGTAGCCCTGGTGATAAGGTGTTGAAAACATGCAGTAGAAGAGGTTGCTGCATTTATATTTGCACATAGACTTTTCAGATGCATCTATCTAGGGAAAAATTGCTGAACAAGTGATCCCTTGGTAAGATCCAACAGGAATCTTCTAGTGTCTAACTGTGGATCTCAGATGTACCCTTACTGCATCTGAAGAAGTAAAAAATAAGATGGGAAGCAACACATGTTTAAAACTCACACCTGAAAGGAAAGCTGTGGGACAAAGAGAAAAGACGGGTTTTCAATTATACACAAAAAGTGGCTTCTTTTCCTGTACCTCCCCCAAACAAAACACATAATCTTTTAGCAGATTTGCTATGAGCAAACACATCCAAGCACAGGCAAGCATGAATATTTAAGAGGTTGCAGATATGGGTATATAAACCACTTGAAGACACTATATATAAATCCCATTGTAGAATAGAATTCTGCTTGGAGTGTTATTTATGAGAATTGATTCAGTCTTCCATCAGTCTTCCATCCTGGATGGAACAGCCAAATACTCCATCAAATAGTTTTAGATAGGCACTTGAAGATTCTGTACAAGGGAGATATACTTTGGTTTTATGCAGGTTTGATGAACTTTGTAGCTCTGAGGACCTGCAAGTACAGCATCAGACTCTTAAATGCATTTGGGTTATTTGTTTGCAGGACTACAAAATGGGTATTGTGTTTTCACTGAGAAAATAAGAGACATCAAACAAGTATGAGAATCAAATATTTTGAGAACACATAAGCCTCACCAAGTTCAATGGGGCTGAATCCCCTGGTATAGGGTTGTAGCACAAGTGCCCAATCATATCCAGCACAAGAGCAGCAGCTCCAAATGGCTACCGTCGGATTCTATGCTGGATCTCAGCAGGCTGGCGGTCTCCTTAGGGGAAGGGGACATTCATCCCCTTACCCAGAGTAATGCCCCAGCTTGCTCATTAGGGCTTCTTGAATTAACCTTAGCTAAATTGCTAGCGCAGATTCAAGAAACCTTGGGCTTTCGAGTGCAACATAGGGGTAGGATTCGGTGGAGCAGGCCTCACTCTTCCAGTGAAGGAGGGATCCCATCCCCCCTCCCAGGCCACTTCCTCTTCCGGCTCTGTGCTCCCTCACCCTCCTTCTGCCCATAAATGCCTACCCCCTCCCTCCCACCACCCTCCTCCCTCCCCCACACCACTCAACGCTTACCTTCTCTCCACCAGTGGCCGGGGCTCCTGCAGCATTGACGGGGTAGGGAAGCCTCCCCGCCAGCACTTACTCATTGGGTGATTTATGGCACGTTTACAATACCCACTGCCAGCACTGGGGCTGCAAAAATGGTGGTAGAGCAGCCTATGATTGGACTGTAAGTTGTGCAGCACAATCCTAACTTGTGCTGGAGCAGGCAGGCCACTGGAGATGTGAATAAGAACTAAACCAAGGAACTTCTGAATGCAAAACACACGTCCTGTTGCTGAGCTATGTCCCTTCCCTTTACAACCCACTACAGTTCAATCCAAAAACTGCTTAAATGTTTGCTCTGGAATCTCTCAGCAGAGGAAATGTACCTTGCTATATATCTTTTCTCCCCAGTCATTACTCATTGTTGACATTGTCTACAGCAGGCTCTTGGTTGATCCAACTTATCAGGTAGGGTGTAGGATAAAGGGCAGTCTCTCAAGTTGTTCAGGCTGTCCAGAAATTTATAGGTAAGATCAGCATTTTTAATTTACAAACCAAATGAGATGTGCATATAATTATGCAGTGTGGCAGGAGGAGGGTAGGATTTTTTTTCTTCAGACAAGAGGGGAGTTTCTGAAACAAGGTGAAAATGCAAAGTGGGTAGAGTGAGTTTAGTACTTTGTCCCCTGCATCGTTTGATGTTCCCTGCATGATTTGATCCTCCCCACCCCCCATATGCTATGTTTAGACTGGGGGAGGGGGAAACTTCCACTGGGTTTCAATGGAAGTTTCTAAATTCTGAAAATAGCATGCTGGGGAGAAGGGGTTTGCTATTAGCAGCAAACCCACATCAAGCACAAAGTACTATAGCTAGTTTGGCCCTAAACCTCGACGATATCAGGGCAGGACTGGAGCTGCTCTGACTCACTACTGTCAAAAGATGATACCATGCTTTGTGCACCATGGCACGTCTGTTCATTCATGGAGGTCTGACTTGCAGAGGACTGTGACTCACAGAGGAACACATGCTTCAAGGCTATGAAGTCATGAACCAATCGTGTCACGAGATGTTGTTACAGGCTTTTGTGGTTGAGATGTTGTTACAGACTTTTCCCAAGTCTGCTAAAACTGTGCGGCCATTCTTCCAGATGATCTCATTCATCTGCTTTAGGAAACTCCCTTGAGAGAAGTTTTCACTCGTGAACTATATTCTCTTCAATCCTACCACCAGGGCTCAGAATAGAACACCAGAATGTGCTAGATAGCTATAAACTCATGTGTCAATTGTGCTCTACAGAGATTTTCCTTCTTCAAAACTTTAAATGTTACATCTAGTGCAGCGAAACATGAACATCAGCAAAAGCAAAGAGAATATCTTTAAATCTACTCACTTGAAATCAGATTGACTACTAGAGAGAAAGTGCTGGGATCCACTTTGGTCTCACAGCACTGCTGGAAACCACTCAGCCACACGGAGTCCCAAACATGGTAGGAGACATTTTTGCAACTGCCGCTAATGTGCCACTGTTAGTGATTCTCTGTGGGTATTGAAAGTCACTTTTTAGCTACTGCTGATGCTGCCTCATCCTGCTGCTTGCTGTTCCTTGCTAAAAGAGAGGGAATAGGAGGCAGGGAAAATGCTAATGGCAGCTGCAGTTTCTTGAGAGTTGGTTCCTGAATCACCCATTGCCCTGATGGGGCAAACTCCCACAGCCTGTCTGGAGTGGAGGCGAGCTGGCAGAAACAGTTTTGCATTGAGCCAAGTGCTGAAGAGAATGTGCTTTTTCAATTAATAGTTGCTGTCTGATCAGACTAGGAGGAAGCAAACATTTCTTAATGTGGCTATTTCTTGTATCTGACTATATTTCTCCATACTCCCTGAAAGTTTTAAATATAGTTTTAGTCATTACCTGAGTCACCTGTTATTATAAGAAATGTACCAAGTTATTAACAACAGAGAGGAAAATAAAATTCTTAGATGCTAATTAGGGCTTTTAACTTAAAGATGTCAAATACTGAATTTTAAATGTACAGGTCTTAACACATGGTGACTATACACACAGGTTGTGGTGGGGAGCCTCAAGCCAGCCCTTTTAAAACTATGGGAATTTTGAGTTTATGTAAGGTATTTAGTGTCAGAGTGAAAGCTGAATCAAATAATGGGAGTTTCTTAGGTAGAGCCCCCCCCCCCCCATCATCATACGACAAGTGAGCAGCTACTTCTCCTTGCTTGTACATATGTAGGCACTTTAGAACTGCATCCTCTACCTACTATCTTGTCTGTGGTGAGAGAGAGTAGAGCTCCTAGAACATATCCTCAGGGACATTCTAGGCCACTATTCTTTTTTCCCACATACTTCCTGCTTTTGAAATTAACTGAGTCACAGGAAGTCATGGCAGCAGCAGAGGTAAGGCGACAGGTGGACTAGAGATTGGTTGAGGTGGCCAACAGTAGTTGTGAGTGGACACATGGTGCCCCTTGTTGCTCCAATCCATTGCCTGAAGCTGCTGGCAGCTTTGCCCAGAAGCATCAGCAGACAGCTCACATGTTCCATCACATGCTTAATACAATTAGGGCCCAAACCTAACATTCAGCAGTGTAGCATGCATTATGGGAGTCATAGAGGGTGACCTGCCATTCTGCACAGATGGGCCACTGAGGCAAGTAGGAAATGGCCACACTCCGGTGAATGCCAAAGAAGCCCCAGAGCTGGTAAATTGGCATGGGTGGTGGGGGTGGGTGGGCAGAAGTTGGCAAGGAAGGGGAAGGACGGGGTGGAGACTGGGGTGGAAAGAGGGTGTGCTGAGGAAGAGGTGGTATTGGCGGCAGCAGGTCGCCAATATCCAATCTCCCTTCCTGGTCTCAATCCTTCTTCTCATCCAGTCAGATGCATGCCAGAAGAATTGCTGGCACAGGTCTGAGTAGCTTATTGTTCATTACTAGTTTTCCCCCCATGATGAATAGCTGTAATGGTGTGATTTGGAACAGGATCGCAGCTGGAAGGCAGGATAACCCACCCTCCCACACACACAACACACACACATACATACACACGGAGTGGTCCCAATCTGTAGGGAACCCAGACCATCCACTTCTTAATATTGAAATAGTAAATAGGTACCTGCAAATAGTGTGCTTAAAGTAACATCTGATTGGACAAAAGGATATCGATAATGACAAGTGGAAAATTCCAGACCAATATGTCTTTTTAGCGTCTGAATAGTAAATGTGGCACAGAGGACTTCAACAGGTGTGCAAGGAAAAAATACCATCTATTCCAGAGTGCCCCATAGTCATGCTTCATCTTGATCTTTTTCAGGTAGATGATTTAACTTTGTGGGCTACTGAACCATCTGTTACTAAATATTTTCAAGAGATATTGCTGTGTAATACTTGAGGTTTACATTTCTGATACGGAATAAAACTAGGCTAATGACTGATTTCCCAGGTGTTCAGGCTAGACTTGCAATGCTAATAGAGTACTGAAAAAAAACCTACCCGTCCTGAGTGTAAGTGTGATAACAGAGAAAACTGTAGAACTGAATGACTCCATGGTACTGAAATTGGTCTATTATTCAAATACTGAATGCTTCTGTTCCATTACTAGATTAGAATCTTCTTTCTGAGCAGCTGACAGTTCACTTCCTCCTTTTTTTTTAACCATCTGTTTTTGCTAAACTCTGTCCTAAGGGCTGCTATCAATTGGGGCATAAATTTGCTACAGCTGCCAAATCATAACTGCATAGTAGTGTTGTTCTCATGTGTACTTATTCCCCTTCTCCCCACGCATGATCAATTCCATCCTGTGTCTTGTATGAAGTAGTATAAGCATACTATCTGCAAAACTCATGATGCAGTGTACCTATGAGGAAAGCTTGCCTATAGAAAAACTCTGAGGCCTATCCATGAGGCAAGGCGATACGGGTTGCATCAAAAGTGGATTGTGGGGGAGCAAGAGGGTGGTGGGTTCAGGGTACCCTTCATCCCAAGTCTGCCACCAACACTGCCTCCCTCCAGCTTGTGGCAGATATTATCTGCAGTGATTCTCTTTCCACCTATGAAAAGTGGGTGGAAAGTGGATCTTAGTCTTAGTTGGCAACCTTCAGTCTCGAAAGACTATGGTATCGCACTCTGAATGGTTCTGGCACAGCGTCTAGTGTGGCTGAAAAGGCCAATTGGGGAGTGACAATCCCTTCCACACTGGGAGCAAGTGCAGTCTGTCCCTGGTCTGTCTCCCTGGCTATGGGCCTTCCTTCTTTGCCTCTTAGCCTCAGACTGTTGGCCAAGTGTCTCTTCAAACTGGGAAAGGCCATGCTGCACAGCCTGCCTCCAAGCGGGCTGCTCAGAGGCCAGGGTTTCCCACCTGTTGAGGTCCACTCCTAAGACCTTCAGTTCCCTCTTGCAGATGTCCTTGTATCGCAGCTGTGGTCTACTTGTAGGGCGCTTTCCCTGCATGAGTTCTCCATGGAGGAGATCCTTTGGGATGCATTCTCATGACATGACCGAGCCAACGCAGGAAAGTGGATCATCTATCTCCTTATTATGCTCCTGGTACAGTTTCTTCAAACATAGAAGCACAGGGCTTCCACTTTGATTTACAGGGACTGTGTGAAGGAAGCCACACGTGTTTCATTATGCCAGGACCTAGGTAAGTGGCTCTTTTTCTTTTTTAGCAGAGGCAGCAGCAGCCAAACCGAGGCAGCATTGGACAGTGTTCCCAGTCACGCCACCTGCATATATCTTACTTAAAATGTTCTTCTGCCCATGCTGCCTTGTCATTTCAATCTTGGTTCTCTTTCTTAAATACCAATGTTGCCCAATTAACATATTTACAGTATTTCTAGTTTGAAAATAAGGAAACCATGGTTTCTGCTTGACCATTCTTTTCTAACCTGAAGGTATGATAAAACTTCATAGCATAGTATTTTCATGATTGAGGTATTTTTCCCACAATGCTATGACACGGGGTAAGTTTTTGTTTTCTTCTTCCTCATTGCAATAGAAGTTCAGAAGCGGTAGCAAAGGAGCTAGTTTATTTTTGAACTCTCACCAGTTAATGGCAAGTCCTATTTGAATGCCACATCAATAGAAACTGCGGTCATGGAAGCCCAACACAGCCTGTGCCCCTCAGAGCAGCATCTTGACATGGGCAAGTTGTCCATATAACATCTGTGCTGTACATTATTGGTGTGATGTCCAAGGAGCCAATCACTGCATCCACCAAGCCTTAATACTAGCAGTCAGAGAAGTATCACCAGGATGAACTGAGCAAGGATGGGGGCCAATTAGTGCTCAGTGTTGGAGGGGATGCCCCACTGTCAGCCACTAGGAATGAGCAACACAGCAACAGGCACCCCTGCTAACCATGAGGAGATGCCGCATGGACACCACATCCAAGGTGACACAAGTTTGCCATGGCACCCCCTACAGGAGCTACAGTGGTGTAACTAGTAAAGGAACAAATTTATTTATTTATTTATTTATTTATACAGATATTTATCTACCGCCTTTCTTTGGTCATCAGATTTCTCCTCAGACTTTAATCCAAGGCGGTTTACATAGGCAGGCTGTTCTAAACCCCCGTAGGGATTTTTACAATTGAATAGTTCTAGTCTTTCATAGAACTACTCGTTCCAGCTGGATTCCTTCCCGGTCTGGCCTCTCTCTGGCCCTTCGCCTCCCACGCTCCACTTGACGGCAACTCCTCTCTGCCACCGAGGGTCAGCTCATCAGTATATCAGCATGTCGTCAGTTCTTGGGTACTTCCGGTTGTTTCGAACTGGCAGCCTCAGATCTTCAGGCCTACAAGGCGGCAGCTCTACCAACTGAGCCAGACCTCCTGCCCTGCAAATGCAAAGACCTGCTAGGAATCTCTGCACCCAGGGTTCAAGTCCCTTTATCCTCGCCCATGCAAATACATACATCTGGGTGGGGAAGAGACAGGAGGGGGTGGATTCAATGGCAATGGTGCCCCTAAGATTCTATCCCCCCTTTTCAAACCTCCCCACCCCCCTCTTCTCAGACATACACCACCAAAAGAAGGTGGCATATATTCAAGGAGACCCACTGCCATTTGCACAGCCTACCAGAAGGTTGCCCAAGTCTGCAGGCTGCCTAAGTTTTTATGTCACCATAGGATGCAGCACACACCAGCATGGGTAGTGGTGGTTGGGATTGGGGCCTAAATCTTGCACGTTATGGTATCCAGATTCCCAGATATTTCTCCAGAGTGTGTCTCCAAAGTATTTTTGTAATTTTTTAAATGGACAATGTGAGTAATTCATATTAAGTAAATGGGAGAGACATCTGGTAATTTTGTCAATTAGGAACGGGTATGAAAATATCCAAACTGGCAGTCAGTGCAGATCTTAATGAGAAGTTATCTAAGATAATCCCAAATTGGTACCCTATATATACAGGCAGCTCAATAAGATATATCCTGCATGTGCTGACGACTTCTGCAGGTTTTGTTGTTCAGATGCAGATCTTCATAGATTCTAGACATGTATTCAGATAACACCATTACATTGCAGTCAATCTCTTGGGACAATGACAGAGTATATACTTGCAGTAGTCAAACTTGCACATTTGATCAGAGTCAAACTTACACAAACTTATACATTTGATCAGAGTCAAAGAGAACAGAGTAAGGGATGATACATTTATTTTGCTCCGAAGCTTGTTAACGCATTTTTGGAACAACAAACTAGAAGATAATATACAACCTATTGTTTTGTTGGGAACAATTTAGTTAAGTGATGAAAGTCTGCTGAACATAATTGTGATGCACTGAAGCGTTGTTTTCTTCTCTCCGTTTTTAGAGAGCATGTTATAGTAACATGTGTTGCAGTGACCCTTGGGGGAGCAACCAAAGCCCAGGGGTCAGGTTGCTGGATATAGGTGCGAGAGCAGAAGCAATGAATGGTTAGACAGAAAATCAAGAGACAGCAGACATATTGAGGGTTGAGAGTGCAGAGAGAGAGAGAAGCTGATTCTACTAGCCTCCTCCTGTGTTTTTATTGTACTTGCAACATTGCTACATTCAGTTCTCAGATAAAGCCACATTAGAATCTCATACAGGGGTGAGAACAATGGGTGCTTCTTCACAGAGTGCTGTATCAGCTATTGTCACACTTCAGCCTGGGAACTAGCATCCCTGTCGGTTTGCCAACAAGGGAGGGTTTGCCCGCAATTGCCATCGCACCAAGGCTTTCTGTGTGCTTCTGCTTAAGCACTTAAAAACACCATTGTCCCCCTTTTTATTTATTTAAATTTTGAGATAGCATTTCATGAAATCAGTGTAGGCTTTGTTAGCCAAGCAAGAAGACTTTAGGTTGGCATTGTGGGGTTATAACACCATGCAAAATGGACATTGGGATTTCACCATGAATTACATTTACATTATAAGACATTGCATCATGAGCTATGCAAACATTGGGAAAGTTTAAAAACTTGGTTACATACTATGCACTCCCTTAAGGGAGGTGCTAAATGACTATCTTTTAACACAATTATAAAAAGCAAAAACAAACATAAAACAACAACATTGAACTTTTTATTAGGGGTTCTTGGTTCACTGGATGTCTTCAGGAAACTTTAGTGCCACGCATCTTCGTTTCTGTGAAAATAAACAAAATAGCAGAACTTTGCTGCTAGGTTATTAATGAAGCTTGCCTTTTCACTCTGGGTCCAACAATTATGTGTAAAAGCACATGGGGGGTGAAAGCACATTATATTTGCATTTAAGACAGGGGGCTTCTGAGCCTGCTAAGGTGTTGCTGAAATATATTTTAGTGCTCTCATATCCCTCATTTTTTAATTATTTAAATAGAAAATTTGTAAGATGCACTGTGTATGTGTGTTGCAAGGTCTAAGATGTTATAAGAGATACGCTTAGGTTTAAAAACAAACTGAACAGGCAGAAGTGGTGATTATTCTTAGGCCTTTAGTTGTCTAAACATCTTAAGGGATTATTTTTAATAGTTAGAATTCAATAAAATGTTAACACAGCTTCTTAAGGGAACATTTCTAAGCATTGAGAGAGTGTTAGAGTTGAGAGTGAGTGAAGTCATATTAACATCTTAAGGGATTCATGTCTAAGCATTGAGTATGTGTGTGAGATTCAGAAGTGAGAAGAAGAGAAAAGCTTGTGTGTGTGTTATTACAATGTGGGGTTCTCTCCTTGAAACACATACATTTTTTACTGGAGACAATTCTGTTGTTCCATCTTACACATACAATTATCACATACCTCCTGCAGTCAGCAAAAGGCATTGCACTTTCAATCACAATGACCTCATGTCCCATAACCATCGTATGACTTACTTTGGCCTTCGAAATGCAACATAACTGTTGCTAAAAACACTATCTTCTGCACCCTTTGTGAGAACTTGATCTTTGAACTGGCTGTGTTGCTTTTTTGAACTTTTTTTTGATATAGTTAAACCACCACAACTAATTTAAAATATTATTAACTGCCAGTTATGTATGCACCAAAACTGGTTTGAAATGAAGAATAAGAATATAAAGAGAGCTGGTGTGAATACTGTTATGCATGCTTGCTGCTCTGAAGAATATTAGATAGCTATTTACTTGTATATGAAGTCTGAGCTTAAAACTATGCTGCTGAGCCTGTGTGTTAAAAGGAAAGACTAATTTTTAAAAGCACACAGGACAGGGAAGATTTTTTTTTTCTGTGGTTTGAAGATGCTTTCAAACCGAAAAGTTTTTTGTGGTTTGAAAACAAAGGAACATTCACTGTGTTTATATTTTATCTATTGTGTTGGCCAAGTTCAGCAATTCGTTTGACTTTTAGTTTTGAACTTGCTTGGACATTTAACTTAACATACTTTCTAACATGTGGAAACCAAAAGAAGGCTTAAAACAATGAAAACAGGCATATATACAGGTAACAAAAGAAAGATCAATATGGCATTCTTGGCTAACTTTACAAAACAATTGTTTAACATTTTATAAACTGATAAATAAAAAGGCATGGTATCAGTATGGAATTAAGAAACATATAAGAATAAAACAAAAAGGCCTTAAGGGCTTGATTAGAACTATGAGACTAGAGAAAAAATTTTTTGATGGAACAGAATGAGACCAGAAAATCATTTTCTGATGAAACAGAATGGGATCAAAAAATCTTTTTCCTGATGAATTTAAACTATGGGATCAGGAGAAATTTTTTGATGAAGCAGAATGGGATCAGAAAATCATTTTCTTGGTGAATTCAGGGAGGTCCTTTAAGGGCCTGATGAAAGCTTTTTGATCAGAAAAGGTTTCTGATGGAACAGGATAGAATCAGTCAAAGCTATGGGAACAGGGAGACTTTTAAAAAGCTTGAATAGCTTTGTTATTACCTTTACATAAACATCTTTTTAAAAAAAGGTATAACTCTGACTAAAACTAAACTAAAATATGGTTTAGTTTGACTTTAAAGCTGTGATAACTGCTGCTGATGGACAAAATGGCTGATGGTTGCCGTTCTGAAAGGTGTGTGGAATGAGAAACACTGAAAAATTTGGGAACTACTACAAACTAAGCTGAAAGGGAGGGGTGAGTTTAGCTTGTTGGTAGCAGTTTGAGGATCAGAACTGGTTTTACTGACCTTCCCTTTGGTATGTAACTACTTTAGCAATGGGGATTGAGCATCTGACTGGTTTTAAAGAGAGATTTGCCTGTGTTACTTGGGCAAGCTTAAAATCTTAACTCTTTGTTTTTATAATGGGTAGAGCGATTGTTAAGACTTCTTGGCTTTGAAGTCTTATTGCTTGTTCCTACTTTTTCTAACAAGGAAAATGATGGCTTTTTAATAGAAAAACACATTCTTTGAGAAGTTAGATAAAAAATAAAGCTATTTAAACATCTGGGGGGGAAATAGCTTGTGTTGCAGGATTTTGACCTTTCTTAAGGTGGTCAAACAGTAGTTTTAACAATTGTTACAAATGTTGCTTTCAAATGTTGCAATTACACTAACGTTAACTGTCGGGGGACTTTTAATTTAGGTGTTGCAGGTACAACATGAAATAATAACACTTTATACTCTTTACTACAAATAAAGTGCTTGTGTTTGCACCTTTTTTGATACTATATAACAACTAAACTGTTATGAAATTTAAGGCAGGTTCTATAAGAAAAAAGGATTTACTTGGGAACCTGCTATTAAAATCCATATGATAAATGGCTATAAGGTTCAATTTACGCTCAGCTGACACGAAGTTGGGCTATTTAACATGCTTTGGGCTGTTTAGCATGCTTTTGGAAAAAACTTAGCTAATGATACTTCTGGCTTTCTTTTTAAGTGGTTGGAACATTACTGAGCTATACTGCATTCTGTGCAGGGGTTCTTAGGAACTTCCAACCATAGGGAACTAAAAGATATGTATGTGTTGTACCTTTTTGTAATTCTTCAGCATCTATGCTAGTGATGCTAACTGTTTTTAAATGTAATCTGTACCTCTTTTGGCACAGAATGGGGGAGGGTTTTCTGTTTTTTGACTGTTTGCCTTTGGGCATTCTGACCTTGTTTTATAGGGAGAACTATGGACAGCTTTAAAGACTCTTTTGCTATTCAGTTTTCTGATGCTATTGCATTTTGAGCCATGGTTTCTATATGGGATGGCTGCTTGTTTTAGCTGGGTTGGTGCAGAGGAGGAAAAAGAGAAATATAAGCTGATGTATAGTCTGGCGGAAGAGGGCTTGTAGCACGGTTTATTTCCTCTGACTATGTTTCCAGCTCTACTTGTAGAGCGTAAGTTTGGATGGTAAATTAAGTCTGTGACCTCTTAGGAGGAAACATGGTGCTGAGCTTTGCTAAAGAGAAACAGTAAATCATTGCTGCGGTATTGATAAGCTTGTACCCATACTTACCAATGCTATACTTACCTGGATCCTGAAATCAGGATGAGTGAGCTCTGTAACCTGTGCAAGGTGGGTAAGATAGCTGTTGTCGTGGCCCCTCTTTCAGGGTCAGACGAAACGTGACCCCTGTTTCAGGGTCAGATGAAGCAATGAATGGGAAGCAACCTGAAACAGGCTACTTGATATAGAAAAGAGTATAAAAAGTGTGTAGCCGAAGGCTTGTACTATTTTTATACTTACCTAAGTACTTATGCTTACCATTGGGATCTCGAAAGATGAATGAGCTCTTTAACCCTTGCCGGGCGTTGATAAGCGATTTTCTTGGCCCCACGGGCTGGGCGCCTGATGTAGCAGCGCAGAATGCTGCTCTGGGAAGCACCCAAGGCTTTTTGGGGCCTTGGTGCTTGATGGGAGACACACAAGACTGTACCTTGTTGCCTGAGGGAGAGTGCTAAAGAGAATCACTCTGAGGGTTTGACAGTTAGAATTGGAGCAAATCAAGGCAATGAGTTCAGAGGCAGAGGACAGGCCGTTTGATCAAGACCACCTGGCTCTACTATACTCGCTCATTGCAAAAAGTCTCTGCCTGCTGCGCTAGATGTAGCAATAATGCTACCTGGGAAGCAGCCCGAGACCCCGGAAGTCAAGGACTGCTTGATGTGGCGCAGAAGCCAGAGCAAGAAAGGATCCCCATTTGCTGTGCTAGATGTAGCTGCAAATGGGGAACAACAAAAAAAGTCAGGCTGCTAGAAATAAGAAAAAGCAAGGGTTCCTATGCCAGGGCGCCAGAAGTCTCTGTGCCATTACTAGAAGTTGCAGAGGGTCCCTGTTGTTCCCAGGTTCAGATGAAGCAATGAATGGGAGCAGCCTATAACAGGTTGCTGAATATAGCAGAAAGCAAAGCAATTTGTCTGCCATACTTGGCTGGCCCACGTCTGGGCACCTAGCATAGCCACAAAGTTGCTGAGAAGCAAATAGACCTCAAAATCAGATGCTTGTAAAAGCAAATGCAGTGAGAAGTCAGAGAGACAAAAGAAATCCAAAGGTTGCGACGCAAGGCTGCTTGGAAAACACACAAGGCTGTAAGAGTGAGGCTAGAGCAATAGAAAGTCAAAGCAATAGGTGGGAGGTAGACAGCGGACAAGCTGTTTGAATAAAAAAAAACAAGACAGCCTGTCTACTGTACCTGATTGTTGCAGAGAGTCTCTGTCCTAGGACCAGAAGTCTCTGTCCCGGGATTAGAGGTCCCTGTTCTAGGATTAGAGGTCCCTGTTCGGGCACCAGATGTTGCAGTGACCCTTGGGGGAGCAACCAAAGCCCAGGGGTCAGGTTGCTGGATATAGGTGCGAGAGCAGAAGCAATGAATGGTTAGACAGAAAATCAAGAGACAGCAAACATATTGAGGGTTGAGAGTGCAGAGAGAGAGAGAAGCTGATTCTACTAGCCTCCTCCTGCGTTTTTATTGTACTTGCAACATTGCTACATTCAGTTCTCAGATAAAGCCACATTAGAATCTCATACAGGGGTGAGAACAATGGGTGCTTCTTCACATAGTGCTGTATCAGCTATTGTCGCACTTCAGCCTGGGAACTAGCATCCCTGTCGGTTTGCCAACAAGGGAGGGTTTGCCCGCAATTGCCATCGCACCAAGGCTTTCTGTGTGCTTCTGCTTAAGCACTTAAAAACACCACAAACATGTATTGAGCTGGTAAGGAAATGTAATTTAGTTGAACTTGATCCATTGTCTTGATAGCTGCCTTGGGTGCCCTTCGGGGAGAAAGGCGGAATACAAATCTAATAAATAAATATGCAAAATAAATAAAGAAAAAAATCTGACACTCTAGCAATTGTGGTTTTGCAAAATAAGGCAAAAATAATAAATATATTTATAAACAATAAGAATACTTCAAATTAGCATAGACCATCTGAAATTTGACAGCCAGGATGGTGTAGTGGTTCTGGTGTTGGACTTTGACCTGAAGGATTAAAGTTCAAATCCCTGCTCAGCCATGAAGTTTCCTAGGTGACCTTAGGCCAGTTACTGTCTCTCAGCCTCACCTACCTCACAGGGTTGTTGTGGACAGAAGGAGGGGAGGAACTATGTACACCACCCTGAACTCCTTGGCAGAACGGCGGTATAAAAATGTGAAAAAAAAAAATCTCAGCAGGTTGCTTTAGGGTAGCAACTAGTGGTGCTAACTCGGGGAGAAAAGTTGCCAGGAAGGAATTTCTCCAGGAATTCACACACTCTGCTTCTTTGTTGATGTATATTTTGCAATGTTGGGACTTTCTTTACTTACTTACCACTCTAATGAAACAGGAGAAACTCCTGCCATTTTAAATAATTATGCCTTAACTGCACATAACTGATTCATCTTTTCAGGACCAATGGCAAAGACGTCCCCACTAAAATATTTATTACCCTAGTTAATGGGATTATATAAACAAATTATTTTTACCCTTTTTCAATGATTCCTTTTTTCTGCTAGCAAATTCAACCTGCCACCTTTATACTTGATTATGTTCCCTACTTTGTGGCTTCATAAGGGCCTATAAATTTTGTATTGTGGTATTCTTTTGAAAGGATTGACACTTCTGGAAGTATGCTTGTGTGTATGATTATGTTGGATTGAAAGACATCCACGCATGCACACTGATGAACAAATGCCATACAATGCAGAATCATGCTGCTCATCTGCATGTGAGGAATGTGAAATTATAGCAGTATTGATGGGCTTTTTGTAAATATCATTGATGACTCATATATTGTTTCTTTTGCAGCATCTGTGAGACCATTCTAACAAAATGGGTTTAGGGTTGCAGAGGTTAGGAAGAATCAGGAAATGCCATTTTGTGACTGGAACTCAATTCTGGTTAATGGAAGGAAAGGTAGGATCCATGTTTAGTGTGTAGGAATAGGATTGTGTCCACTGTCTCTGTCCACAGTCTTCATACATTAGTCATCTTAGATGATGCACAGAGCCTAAACTTAACAAGCTGTAAAAGCATAAGCTCTCCCTGAGGTCAGGCCACCTATACTCTTTTCATAGTTCAAGTTCACACATAAGCACATAAACTCAGTGCATCAGAGCCAATAAGTGCATGATCAACTGAGGAACATCAGCAGGCACACTCCCACTCTCCCCTCATGCATCAATTCTAGATGGAATTCCATTCTGTGAAATGATTGAATGGGGTAGTATTTTCTTAATTACTGCATAAGACTGGAGTGGGGACTAGTCCAGCCCAAATTTGGGCTGGGACCACAGTGCTCGGTAAACAAACCCAGGGGCTGTGAACCTCTAATGCCAACTCTGGAAAATTACCATTAAGAATATACATATACATTACTGTGTTTCAACAAAATGTAGTTCACAAAATGATTTATATAGTTCAGTGATTTTCAACCTTTTTCATCTCAGAGCACACTGACAAGGTACTAAAATTGTCAAGGCACACCATCAGTTTTTTGACAATTGACAAGGCACACCATGCTGTTGGTGGGGGGCTACATTCCCCAATGGTCCTACTAATAAATGACTCTCCCCCAAACTCCTGCGGCACACCTGCGGACCATTCGCGGCACACCAGTGTGCCACGGCACAGTGTTTGAAAATGGCTGTTATAGTTAAATAACATGGCTTCTTGCGAACACAAAAAAGATACCAGTAACAGCTGGGGTGAAGAGGGACAGTGGCTCTCTCCCTGCTAAATAGGACACCATTTAAAAGGTGCCCCTTTGCCCTGTTAGCAAAGATACCTTTAAAAAACTATGGTAGTCTCCAATTTAGATCTACAATGATGAGATTTTGGCACAAATATTTGAAACATGCCAGCTGTTGCTTGAAATGAATATGCAATCATAATGAGTTCTCTCCTGCTAGCTTGTTTATATTACATTCTTACAATGAACCAGTCATCCATAATCTACATTTTATTCCAAAATTATGCATAAAACACACATTTAGTTGGGATTGTCAAAGCTAAATAGAATAAAGAAGCTCTAAAAGGAAGTTAACAACATTTGATAAATTGTCATCCTGATGGCTAATGAGATTGAAGTGCTGAGAAAAAATAAGATTAAGTACCTTGGATGGGATAATTTAAATTATCACTGCACGTTGCTGAGTTGCAAATAAACTAAAGACTTTGGGTATTGTAGGAAACAATTCAGCGTAAACCTGTGCTTGCCTTGCATCTTATGTCCACAAATAAAAAGTATATATCTGTACAAATATACAGTATATATACAGTATATATCTGTGAGCATAACTTGAATAATGTTTAATAGTGAGACAGTGTCTGAAATCAGCAATTGGTAGGGTGTGAATGAAGAAACTGAAGCATGATGGAAACACTGTTGGTTGGGTTTCGTCTGTTGATCCAGAGTTGGAAAGCAGCCTCATTGGAACAGGGTTGTGCTCCTCCTTAAAGGTCAGATTTGCGGTTGGGGAAGTGCTCCTGAATTAAGTGCTGCTCCAGGGAGCCAGGTAGTGATGATGGACAGGAAGTGCTTTTCAGCTGGTGCACCTGTTGCATCCTTTTCTGGAAAAAACAGAGCTGACCATGATGATTCATTCCTTAGTAACAGCCATATTGTAAAATTATTTTTTGTATTTTTTCTTTAAATGGTTGTTTAGATTATTGTAACACTGTTTATGTGGCCCTGCCTTTGAAAAATGTCCAGAAATACAGTTGGTTTCAAATGCCATGGCCTAACTGTTAACTGATGTGTGTTATGCTGAATGTATACATCCAACGTTACTTAATTTTCCATCAGTTGCCTGTTCATTGCTGGGTCCATTTCAAAGTATTGAGGATGAACTTTGAAACTGTAAATGGAGTATGACTGTACTGCTTCTAAAGAACTACTTCCTCCCATTATGAACCTGCTTGATGTATTCAGATCACCAATATCAGTGGCCCTGCTTTCTCCATCCACCCACCATCTTGGTTTCAGCAGGTGGGCAAAGGAGACAAAGGCTGCAATCCTATTCATGCTTTCCTTTGAACATGATCAGACTTACTTCTGAGTAGATGCGCATAGGATTGTGTCCAAGATCTTTTTGCCTCTTGTATCTGCATTGCAGAATGAGGGCCCAATCCTATGGTCTGGACTGCGCCTCCGCGGCGCAGACCATAGTCGCAAACGTGCTGTAAGGCATGTTTGTGGGGCTTACCGCCGGGCTCCCGCCAGAGGTGGTTCAGCTCTGGCTGACGCTAAGCCACCAGCCGGCGGGTGCCTGCATTCTGCAGCTCGGCGGTGCCTGTGACTGCTGGGCTGCGGAACAGCAAACGGGGTGGGGACAGGGGCATTCCGGGGAGGGTTTTATGATTGTCTTGCCACTGTCTTGTTAGCTGCTTTGGCGGTTTTCAGAACAGAAGGCACGATAGCCAATAAATCACCTAGTCATTCTGTCTCCAAATGGCTTTGATGATGCAGGGTGGAAAGAGTATGAAAAATTTCACAGGAATAGTGAAGATACTAGAAGTGCTTACTTAAGGTGCAGTTCACTTAGAAAGTGTGTCTTATATTAGTACGTACTTTGAATACTGCTGATGGCATATCAATGGAGGTAATCTTGCTATTATCCATTGTATTTGTTTCTTTTACATTTCTGCAAATTTATCTATAAACAATGCAAGAAAATCAAAGCTTTTTCATTAGTACAGGTGGCATTTGGGATACAACAAATCAAAACAAAAAACTAGCAGTTTACTATAGGAACCACTGATGGAAATGCAAATAGCTGTTGTTAGATCTTATATAATTGCTGAAAAATCCAGTTGCAGTTTACTGTTGTTTCCCCATGGGATGCTTTAAAATAATATTCTGAATGCTCTGTAATTGCTTCTCATCATGAGTCAGAGCCCAATCCTATGTATTTCTACTCAGAAGTAAGTCTTATTAGAGTCAGTGGGGCTTACTCCCAGGTAAGTGCAGATAGGGTTGCAGCTGCAGTTGGGTAAAGAGCCCTTGTCAAGTCATCTTTCTTCATATTCTCAGTGCAAGGCAACACAGGGCAATCAAGGAAGAGAACAGCAGTACTATAATTCTAACTGAATTGATAGTACAAACATTACCAAAATAACTACTGCTGTTAAAAAAAAAGTACCAGTATGTATGATTTATATGCGGTTGAATATTTGTAGTCACCTCAATGTCACTGTTTTGAAGCATTTTTTTTACCTTGTAATATATTTCTTCCCATTGCTGGCAAGGACACATCAGTTCTATCGATTCATCTAGGAGAGTCACTCTTGAGTATATAATTGAAAATATCTGCCTTGTAGTGCTATTCAGAAGATTTTTCTCAAGGGAAATGTTCAAACCAATTTAAATGAAGTTATTATCTCCTTGCATATGTGGAAAATGCTCTGTAAGAAAAGTTTGAACTCACTTTATTCCTTGGCCTTGAGTGTTCCTCTGCAAGAAGCTGGGTTTACGTCTTATAAGATGCAGTCTCAGTCATTGTCATAATATGCATGTAATCACACTTTAGATCAGCAAAAGGGATGGTGGTGGATATCAGTAGACACCTTCAAGCTTTTATGAAGAAAAAGTCTCACCTGTGGGTGGTACATACAACTATTTCTGTTGAAAATGGTTATTAATAGTGACTGCCTATCATTGTGACAGATTGTGATGTGTGGATGGAAGGCCTATATGTTGCAAAATAAAATTTAAAAAAACCATCCTGGATATACATAATGAAGCTTTGTGCAGTCTGCACACCATCCAGCCCCCTTGCTAGTGTGACTTGGGTCTCCCAGTATCAGAGGCTGAGGGCAGATTTTACCCTAAGCACAGCAGTGTAGTAATTTTACCACAGAAGTGAGTAGCAGCAGCCACACATTTATATGAGGGAAGGTTAAGGTCACTTCAGGACACTGCTGCGCTGAAGGATAAGGTTGATTCCCATCCTTGTGATTCCTGGGCCTGCTTCAAAGACCAGTCGTACTCTGGCAGAGAAGAGATTACTTTTCCACATGCAGGCAATATTGATTTCTTACATGAGATAGGAAAGATGTGCAAGAAGGAACAGGTGTAGAAACTAAAGGCGGACAGCCCAATCCTGAGCTGCCCGGGGTGCCCCAGCTCGGTGACACCGCGAGGGCTGCTGCCGAATGCAGCGCCTCCCACGCTAAAGCAGAAAGCACCTCAGAAATAGGAGACATTCGTCCCCTTCCCCCGGGTAAGGGAGGCAGCCCCGCAATGGGGCTACTCTCTTTAGTGGCGACCAAAAGAGAGAGACCAAATGGGGCTACACTCATTAGCAGCACAGGGCTGTGCCGCTGAGTTCAGGATCAGGCTGTATGGGCCCAATCCTATCCAGCGTTCCGGCGTCAGTGCAGCCCCAAAGTAGGGGGGCAAACGTTCCTTTACCTTGAGGAGGCCTCTGTAACTGCCCCTCACCACCACAAGATGCAACGCACACCCTTTGGCACAGTTGCATCAGTGCTGGCAAGTTGGATGGGATTGGACCCTAAGATTTTCAATCCCTAATTTATTTTGGTGTGTTTATATTATGTGTTTATAATCTTTTTTGTTATAATGTTATGTGTTTATTATCTTTTTTTGAATGCCATAATCCAGCAGTATTCTCTCCAGAAGAAACTAGAGTAGGAAACTTCTAGACTTTGTTTTCTTTTCTCTTTGCTTTTTTGAACTTGGGTATTCACAAAACAAATAAATGCACATTTTGGATGAAATGTTGAAGACAACATGCAGAATAGTTGTTTAAAAAAACAACAACAAAACCAGAGGTTTGAAGACCAAAAAGCTGTATGGAAACAAAGCTATTCAGAGTGAATAATTGATACAGTCGCTCTCAGCTTCTCTGTACAAAAAGGTTGCCAATGATTCACAACTCTGTATTTGTGAATAATTCTTGGTTGTGAGCTCATGATGTGGTCATATTTCACTGTGATTAATTGATGATATAAAAAATCTGGGCACAATCCTTCCAGATAAAGTGAAGCACGTTTTACCTGCTGAATTCAGCAGGAGAAAGTGAAGAGTACACACTCTTCTCTGCTAAAATCAATGGGACCTATGAGTTCTTCATTTTCATCCCTTATGCCACATCGCCCACGTATAGTACAGTGTTCCTTGTTAAGAATCCTGTCTGCTGTGCAGAGCCAATTTGTGGGTCCACAGGAGCAGAGCTTCCAGATGCTCAGTGATGACATCACATGTCACTACTGACTTTTGGGTAGCCGAGCTCCGAGCTGGGTGGCCGCACAGCTTAGACGAGACGGTTGCTGTGTGTAGTGACAATGGTGAACCTTACTTTATTTTTCATAACCATTGTTAAGTGTTATTTCTATCATTAATCCCAGTGCTGCAATTCCACCAATGCTGATTGCTCCTGTCAAGAGCAATCAAAATGAGAGCACCATGTAACTATGAAGAGACTCGCAAACCTGAACTAACAGTTCTTGAGGGAACTCTGCCAACGACAAAGAGGATTTGATTACTAAAGATGGATTTTCAGAGATATAGTGCTAGGAATATTAAAAACTTCTGTAATTTCATAGTAGGTAGTCCTACTGGAGGCAATCTCAATTATCATATTTTTAAAATCACCACAGTTATTCTTGTTTCAGGTGGACAGTTTGGTCACTCATAGAAAACAGACTGAAAAAAAGGCAATAATTTTTAATGAGGTTGATCTGGGAGGATACTGCATTACTGTGCATGGTGAACACACTCATTTCTGTTATCCCTCTGTAATTTTCAGTTTTGGGAACACTACAAAATCCTCTTTGACCAGAGACAGTGAGCTGCGTACTAATTTAATCATGTCTAAGAGCTCGGTCCAATGCTTCCCAGTGCCCAGGGCTGCAGTGGTGCCAAAATGGCAACCACTACATTCCGTGGGGCTGACAAGCCGCTCCAGGTATCCTTGGGGTAAGGGAGCATAAGCTCCCTTACCCCATGTAAGACCCAGAAGGCCCCAGCCGGTCTCCTCAGATCTGTACCTGCTATTGAGCAGACGCAGATTCAAGGAGTCCCATGTCAGGTCTCCCGGGCCTGGAAGGGGGTTATGGCATGGCGGCAAGGTCTGCCACTATCTCCGCCCCCTCCCACCCCACTTCCACCCCCTGTTCCATCTTCTCTCTGCCTTCTCCCCACCCTGAAACATCTCCCCACATGCCCCAACTTACTGTTCCACCGCCTGGTGCTTGCTCGGTTCTCCAGGTGGCATTCAGCCATTCTTTGCCCAGTGCTGGCCCAGCACCAATGCCGGCCCAGTGTTAAGTGTCACAGGTGTGCCTTACAGCATGTTTGCAATACTGAGCCTGGTGCTGGGCTGGTACAGGCCCAATCAGGACCTAAATCCCTTTAATGTCATCAAACTTTGGATATAGTCCATTAAAGGTAAAGGAGAAGAAGAAAAGTTGTGTATATAGCATAACAAGCAATGATGGCTCTATAACACCACTTTCAATAGTGAAAAGAAAACAAACCCACCACTATTATCTATCTCCAAAGATCTCGTCTCAAAGGGTCTCCCTTTACAAGTGTGCACCAGTGACTAGGTGGAAGTAATAATAGTAGAAAACAGAATGCAAAATCCATCGAACAGCTGACAATTCTGATTCATTTCTTTCTTCCTTTCCTCTGTCTGAAAGGCACCAAGCTTCAAAAAATCTGCATGCTACAAGTGCCAGATATATTTTTATGCCAATGCACTGAAAATGACTATGTTAGTTTAACTCTTGTGTGAACTTTGCGTCTAATTAAGTAGAATTACTATCCATCTGCAACTCACTCAAAGATCTTACTGAAATTAAAAGAACTGCTTCAGGACTACTATTGAGTGAGAAGTTTGTTGTGACCCTTGAGACTTGACTATGCTAATTCCTGCATCAGTACAGTACTTCCGTTTTCTGTTGAAATCTTGCTTACCTCCTTCAAAGAGAAGCTTTTCCAAATACTTGTCTTCTCCATTGGATGGATCTTTGAGGCTAAAAGTTTTGGGATAAGAAGGAGAAATTGTTGTTGCAGATTGATAACACAGGCCTACAAAACTGAGGGTCAGAAAAGTTTTTCCCAAACTTATGGTGGTTTGATATGAATTTGGGGTGTCGATTCAAAAAATGGCATCCGTTTTGCCCCATCACGTCTAGTTTTGGAGACGTAGTATAGCCTCATTAGTGAATGGTTCAAGCAGCTTCCTCATGAGGAAGCCTACTCCATGGCAAAATGGGCAAATGGGGCAAAACAGATGCCATTTTTTGAATCGGCACCCCAAATATACCCAGGAATTGGTGTAACGTTTAAGGAAGCAAAATGTGTATTGGCCTGTGTAATCAGACATTGAAACCAACACCACCACTATCTAATGTTTCAAAACTATGCTCTTACATTTATGATTAGTGATGTCAAATCTAGGGATTCAGAGAACAGCAGCAAAATTCTGACCTCAGAAACGTTAAAAAAAAATATGTTGCTATCAGTAGATGAATTACAAAGGCACCAAAGGTGCCATCTTCTTAGCTTGTGTAGAGGATGGCTAGAATTTAAATATAGCTTCATACATCGTCAGAGACTGCTGCATAGAGATGTCATGAATGTTCAGTCAGTAACAATCCAAAAGGCAAAAACCTTATTCAGTTGCCTTATGTGCAAATTGAGATGAACATGACCCCTCACAGTCTTGAGCTCTTGTGAGCAATCAAATGGAACTCTTACAAAGGCTTACAAGTAAAGATCCTGCTCCTGCCATCTTCCTGTTCTTTCCCCAAGGCAAAGTGCTTACTTTGGTGCTGGGAAAG
This sequence comes from Tiliqua scincoides, assembly GCF_035046505.1. Classification (NCBI taxonomy): domain Eukaryota; kingdom Metazoa; phylum Chordata; class Lepidosauria; order Squamata; family Scincidae; genus Tiliqua; species Tiliqua scincoides. Next base: position 176,195,761 of record NC_089822.1, read on the forward strand.
ATAGCAGGTACTTTCAGGGCCCTGATGGGAGCTTTTCCTGGTTGGGTCTCCAACTAGGATAACATCTCAGAAGCCCCTGCAGAAAAGTGATGTTATTTGCATCATTTCTATCTAGAGAAGCCCTTCTCTTGAGTGGAGCACTTTCCTGCCACATAAAGTAGACCTGGAACCCCAGCCTGGCCCATACACTCATGTGTCTCTTTCCACAGTGTTTCCAAAACCAAAACCGGTTGTGGATGGCTGTGAGCTTAAGCAGAGGAACAGCAGAGAGGAAAGCCTATGAAAGCCTTTCCACTCCCCCCCCCCCCAAAAAAAAAAATCCAAGTTGCTTTCGGAGACAAAAGATACAGGGAGAAAAGCAGATTTGAGTGGGAAAACAGCTGGAGCGAAAAGCATTAAGCAACCCCCTCAAACATTTCTCCACTCAAACTCTTACAGCCCAATCCTATCCAATGTTTCAGTGCTGATGCAATTACAATGCAGGACCCCATGACTGCCCCACCACCCACAGGATGCAGTGCATGCCCAGTTGGCACAGCTGCATCAGTGCTGGAAAGTTGGTTATGATTGACCAAATCCACTTTTGGTTTAAAAAAAAAAATCCAGGGAAAGATACTAATGACTGCATGCCACATCTAGGTTGAGCACAAGTTTCATGACTTTACAGGAATTTGAACCAGGATCTCACATTTCTTAAACAGAAGATAAATTTGGTGGCTGTGGGACAGTGGCTCTTTCTGTCCCAGAAATGTCATGGATTCCTGGTGTACACATGTATCAGTACAATTCACTTGTGGATCTTGCCCATAACTACGTGGAATCAAGCTCCATTTAAATCTTGTTTTTGCTATCGGGATGCCAGTGTATTCTGGCCATCTCAGCTGGTCATCCAAATAATAATAATCTAACTGCTGAAAGTAAATGGAACTTAGAGGAAGTAGGGCAGAAGATATTTAACACCACTTATGGGTCTGCATGAAGTTGGAAAGTATGAATAATCTTAGTATCACAGATTGGAAGACAAGGATCACTATGTGAGGCTCAGAGAAGGAGCAAGATATTGTTCCTTCAAAATTCCCACCAGTATTTTTCTGTACTTATCATCCAAAATAGTAAAAGCAGTAGGAAAATGCATCCATTTGGTGTAGTTGAACAAATAATCCCAAGTGCAAGATCCAGAAACAATGCTACTGCAGTGAGCAAAATGGTGTTAAGTTGTAAATGAGAAGTATAAGCAATTGAGACAATTGCCCTGGAGAGAGAGAGAGAAGGAAGTAAATCATAGATTACCGTTAATGTGGAAGAGAGAAGGACTGGAAGAGTACATGGGGAGGCGGGGGAACCGGAAAACAGGAAAAAGAAAAGAATCACACTCACGCACTAGGAGGGAGAGAGGGACGAAAGAGAGAAAATGAGCCATGCACTTATCGAGCAGCAGGCAGAAAAGCTTCAAACAGCTGATTTTCCCACTCCTTTCAATTCCTGCCTGCCGTTTTGCAAGCACATCAGAGGCTCCTATCTGTGTTTGTGATCTTAAAGATGTGGAGCAAAGGAGAGTCAGAAGGGCTCCAGACTTTAGGAATTGTGGTGGTGATTTGCTCCTCTCTGAAACTTTTGCACTACCTTGGGCTAATTGACTTGTCAGATGGTAAGAGAATCTCCTAGTTTTACCAGCTCCTTTGTAGATTTCTGTAGGGTTAAAAAAAAAATCACTATAGTAGCTATATGAGATACATAAGAAAAAGCTTCATATTCCCCCTATACTTGTTTTTCTTTTGCATCTCTTTCCTGCTTAATCCTGCAGCTCCGGACTTTTCTTTGTGCTTTTGAGAGTGTTTGCAGGGGTTCAGAATTCTAGGTGCAGGGGGGGGTGGGTTGGGGGGGGGAGAGGCATGTTTAGTTCTTTTATGAAGCTGTCATGTTTTTTCCTGTGAGTGCTGCTTCATTATAACTCAGTTCCTGTTTGGTGGAGTATGCATCCCTTGGGATACCTGTAAATCAAGTAATTCTTAAGAGTTTGGGTCTACATGATGCCTAATAGAAAGGTTCCTTTACTGATTAACACCCTGATTTTTCAACATGTTTACTTGCAAGTAAGTTCCACTCAGATCAGTAGGACTTGCTTCCTAGTAAGTGTGCTAGAAAAAAAAACCTTTAAAAGCTTATTTGATGAAAAGGAAACTTTAAAAACTAAATGATAGTAAGATAGAAAGTAAACTCCATAATAAAATATTATTTTGTTGTTGTTGGAAAGCTAGAGCTTAGTTTATTACTGGCAATAGAAAAAAATATATATTTAAATGAATTTAACAGCCAAAGTATATTCTCGTTAAATTCATAAAAAGCAGTTGACAAACTTGAGTGCTTAAAATTAATGTGAAGGTTTATATGTAGTTCTGGAAGTCCTTTTTGGCATAGCCAGGCAAGTTTTCCCTACTGAGAACTAAAGTACAAAAGCAGTGCTGATTTTATTGAGAGGTTTCCTGAGAATATATCAAGGCAAGAGTGAAATATGGAATTAATGAAGGAGACAGGCAGAAGTACATTTGCGTACAGTTCCATCCCTTGATCAAGTAAAAGAACACTAACTCCTGCCTTTAAGTCAACTCTGTACTGTAAGGCTCTTTGTGAGTGAACAGTAGATGACAAGAGATAAACATGTCTTCCAATGGTCTGTAGACTTTATTTACAGTTGTTACCTAGCCATATGTTACTAATCATTTAAGCTTTCCCATTTAAAACATGATAATAGATCAATTTACCCTGATAGGAAATGAAATCCAATGAGAAGTCTGAAAAAAAAATGCCACTAATAGACCAACAAGGTAGATGGTATCAAGAAAGGGACTCACCTCAGTGCATTACGAAGGAAAGGAAAGCAGTATGAAATTCTGCAGCAGATTGCATTTGCAGTGCCGTCCATGTGAGTGCAAGATTTCTTTTCTGTTTGTTCTTTGCTGTAACTCCGACCACGAAATTCTGTTCTTTTCTGGAAGATAAATCATCTGTTTTGTATCAACCGTATGGTGTAGAAAAATTAAATTGCTGTAATAAATTGACAGAGGAAGCTCTAACACAGAGCAATACCAGATCTTTGTAAAGTGTACTCAGAGTTTATTGGTGTTTTAAAGCCACAGACTGGGCTGCTACCAGTCTAAAATCCTGGGTGAGAAGACAATTTGGAACAAGTTTGCTTTGTATCAGCTAACCTAGTGTGCAACAGCACCATTCAGTGTTGTGCAAGCACTGCAACGACCGACGTGTGTATTAAATCTTTGCAGTAAGCAGTGTGCTCTTCACCAGCATCTCTCAGTGCTAATGGACTGCATTTCTTCTACAGCTTTGGTTGTTAATTTCTGCCACCTTTTAGGTTGTAAAAGAGTCCTCTTAGGATTTGGCAGCATGGTGTAGAGCATGCTGTTAAATAGTGTAGAAGTTTTGAGTTTTATATTCTCTCAGGCCTTCTAAAATCTCTAACTGGATATTGGAGCTGTGCCAAATAGCACCTACACAAAAATAATCTCTTGAAACAAAACAAAGACGTGATTCCAGTTGCTATGACATAAGTAAAGGAGTATATCCTCTGAGCTGTTGGGATGCTAGCTCTTATTTTAACCTGTTGGGTCAAAGGGGCACAATGCGTAAAGTACACAAAGAAAATATATTTGTCTTTTCAGGTCATGTTCAAATATTGTAGGTGTTATCATCCTGGAGAGGGCTACTCTGTTTTCTTTGTGCATGTTATGAATCCTGTATGAAATTTAGCTCAATAAGCATGTATTGTGTTCTTTCGGACTGGGCTGGAATTTTCCCTGAGATCTCCACTAACTTCAAAATTAAGTAGCAACAGGTCTGCTGGGGTGGATAATCTAAAACAGTGCTTCCCAAACTTTTTAGCACCAGGACCCACTTCTAAAAATGACAATCTATCGTCACCCACTAAACAAAAAAAAAAGAGATCATGAAAGAAATAATATTTTATGTATTAATAATGTTAATTAATATATTACTAGTTAATAACAATTGGGGTCCTGTGCTCCTGAAGCTGCTAGAGACCTTACACATTGTGTGTGTGTGTGTGTGTGTGTGTGTGTGTGTGTGTGTGTGTGTGTTTGCTAGACTCTCTCTAGAAATTGTGACCAAGGACTGACCCCCCAAATCTTTATAGTCATTCCAGGGTTCCTAGAACTGAAGAGCAAAATGTACAGTTAGGGACTTCCAGGCCAGACAAAAGGCTAAAACTGGGTTCATTTTTCACGACCCACAAAAAATTGGCTTGAGATCCACTGGTGGGTCCAAGCCACAGTTTGGGAAACACTGATAAGGGTTTGTAACAAACTTTGTTCAATGTGAAACTGTTGACCTTGTAAACTAAAATCAACAGCCTTCTTACTAGAAAATGTAGAGGTAACCAACATCACACAATTTTGATAGAAGTATTCAGGTGGGAGCTGAAAGATCCAGGAAAGTAGAAACCCATCAGCCTATCTTCAGTTCCAGTTAAATTGGAAGAAAATATAATTTAGTCTAAGGCAGCAATCCTAACTGATTTTCCGGCACTGACATAAGGGCAGTGCAACTCCTAAGTAAGGGAACAAACATTGCCTTACCTTGAGGAGGCCTCCATGACTGCCCCCAACTGCAGGATGCAGCACATGCCCCACTGGCACAGCTATGCCAGTACTGGAAAGTTGGTTAGGATTGCACCCTAAAACTATTATATCTCTAAAAATTAGAAATATAAGGGAGGGAATAATAAGGGAGAATAAGCATGGCTTCTACAGAAAGAAGTGTTGTCTCACCCAGTGGCGTTCCCAGAGGGAGGGCACAGTGTCACGTTTTGCCTATTCTCCCCCTCGCTGCCTCTTTCCCATTTGCCCCCTCCCCCTTGCTGTTGGAGCCATTCTGGGCGGTGAGAGCGATGAGAAGGCATCTTCTCCACTTTGCCCTTTCCCCCTAAATGGCTCCAAACAGGGCCTAGGAGAGGGGGTAAAGGGGGTAATTTGTACCTGGGCTCCAGGTCAGAAAGGGGGCCCAGGAGCCAAGGAAGGGGGCCCAGAAATTTCCTGAGATCTTACATTTTCCAGTCTCACCCAGATCACTGCCCATGTGGGATGCTGAAGGCATTACTGTGGGCACATGACAGTGACTACTGCCACAAGCCATACACACCATGCCCAGGAATACATACATTCCTTAACCGTGTCACATCTGGGAGGAAACTGACTTGCTACAGTTGTTCTTTGGCTTGTGGATCTGCTAACCATGAAGGAGTGTAGAAGAGCTCAGGGACACAGCTGTGGGACTACAGCTGTTGAAGAAGTCAGTTTTGGTGTACACAGGACACTTTCGATTCTAGTGTGAGCCTAAATACAATGATACTAATCTCTTGCAATGATTTTCTTTATTTGAAAGATTTGAGAGAGACTTTGGAGTGTGTTTGGTTTTCTGGATCTAGCTGCCAGCGCTGGGCAGGCAGGTAGACCTGAGCTCTGCATTGGGAAGTGTGGTAGACCTGGGCTCCAAAGACTATTCTGACTGTTGCCACTTTCCCCCTACCTGTTTTGCCCTCATTCTGCCACTGCCACCACCCCCCTTTGGGAAGGGGCCCCAAAGAAACTTTGTACCCCCTGATAAAATTGCTCTCAGAGGCCCTGGCTCCAAAGGTGAGGGGGAGAGGCAGCTTTCATGGCATGTTGAGGCATCCTGCAAAACTTAGTTTTGCATTGGGAACACCTCTGGTCTCACCAGCCTTTTAGAAATCTTTGAGAGTGTCAACTTAGTTTACTTCTAATTTTTCAAGAAATTTATGGAGGATTGGTCAATTGCTGTGAGCCATGTTAGCTAACTGGAATCTCCATTTTTAAAAGGCAAAATATATACAGTACAAGGCTGAAGATGCAGAGGATGGCCATCACCTTCATTCTCTGCTTTGGGGTTTTTCAGCAGCATCTGAATGGCTTCTATTTATAGCTGACAGGTGACTGAATGCAGAGCTTGAATTATAGAAGAGCAGGTAAGGGGACTCATCATAAAATTCACAAGCCGAACCCCCTAACTTCCCTGAATTTATCCATATCTGGTCCCCCATTGCCTTCTAAAAACAGCAGCTATGTGAGCCATGACAAAGGTGAAGGGGTCAGGCCCTTTTTTATCCCCCTATAATTTGAGCACTGGCTTGAAGGTCCCTAGTTCAGTACAGAAGACTATTCTTATGTTTTTATGAAAAGTGACATTCTGTAGCTCTAACTAGGATTTCTAGGCTAGACATGGACGTGATAAATGCCAGGCGCCACCATGTAGGAGTGCATTCAGAAGAATTGTTCACTGTGGGAGAAAAAGAGCAAAGAGTGACCTTGTGAAGGCTTGACTATGTACCAAATCAATTCTAGAATAAGAGAGCTTAGAGGACTTAATGAATTTTAAGTGTAGTTTAAAAGTTTATGAAATAGCACTAATATAGGTGTTGTACTTATAGCTATATATGGTCAGGTTTATAACACTGTCACAATCATCTACAATTGCAATGGACATATTGATTAACAGAAGAACCAAATTTTCCCAACAGAAGAATACTGCACTTTGCTGAATAAATGCAATATTCTGACAACACTATTTGGAGTTGAGGAAGAATTTCTGGACCTGTGTAACAAACGAGCCCCTCCCCCTACCACTGTACTTAGTGATGGATGGATTACAAGAGAAGTCTGGGTCATTTGTATCTAGTGGACTTTTTCTGAATATGTCCTCGGAGTGCAGTTTCATATTTATCTTTTTTGTGATGTTAGTATGTTGGCAACCTTCAGTCTCGAAAGACTATGGTATCACGCTCTGAATGGTGGTTCTGGAACAGCTTCTACTGTGGCTGAAAAGGCCGATTCAGGAGTGACAATCCCTTCCACACCGGGAGCAAGTGCAGTCTGTCCCTGGTCTGCCTCCCTGGCTATGGGCCTTCCTTCTTTGCCTCTTAGCCTCAGACTGTTGGCCAAGTGTCTCTTCAAACTGGGAAAGACCATGCTGCACAGCCTGCCTCCAAGCGGGCCGCTCAGAGGCCAGGGTTTCCCACCTGTTGAGGTCCACTCCTAAGACCTTCAGATCCCTCTTGCAGATGTCCTTGTATCGCAGCTGTGGTCTACCTATAGGGCGCTTTCCTTGCACGGGTTCTCCATAGAGGAGATCCTTTGGGATCCGGCCATCATCCATTCTCACGACATGACCGAGCCAACGCAGGCGTCTGTGTTTCAGCAGTGCATACATGCTAGGGATTCCAGCACGTTCCAGGACTGTGTTGTTTGGAACTTTGTCCTGCCAGGTGATGCCGAGAATGCATTGGAGGCAGCGCATGTGGAAAGCGTTCAGTTTCCTCTCCTGTTGTGAGCGAAGAGTCCATGACTCTTTTTTGTGATGGACTTATAGTAATTTTCAGTTGTTTTCCAGGACGTGATAAATGCCAGGCGCCACCATGTAGGAGTGCATTCAGAAGAATTGTTCACTGTGGGAGAAAAAGAGCAAAGAGTGACCTTGTGAAGGCTTGACTATGTACCAAATCAATATGAGAAGTCCTTAGTCCTGCTGACACAAGTATTTCAGCTTAATAGAATTGTAGATTGGCTGCTAGTGATTTAAAATAGCAAATGGACAGACAGAAATCTCTCTAACAGAAGTACAGACCAAAACAATACTTAATTAGGCAACCCATTTTATTTCCTCTTTTGCTCTTTGCCAGCTGAAGGTCCTTTTAGTGTGGTTGAAAAACCTCCAAATTTAAACTAATGTAATTTTATGTACAATGTAATGTAATGTATGTAATGCTAAGTGTAGGTTTTCTCCAAGAAAATGTATGCGTGCTCTTGCTATTCTACATGTTTTGCTGTTTAACTAACAATGGAATGGCATATTAGTCACCTTAAAACTCATAGTGAAAACCTATAGAATTACATTTTTCACATCTGTGTACAGTTTTCTCTCTCACTCTGTCTTTAAGGCAGAGCTGATCTTTCCATGAAGCTGCATGAAATACTCACATGAGTTGGGTGCGTGTCTGTTCAGCACCTCTCCAATGTTCCCGCTACATCTGTCTGCCACCCACCCCTGCCAGCCACTCTGCTGAGTGCTCCAATCCTCTTGCTGCAGCAGCCCCCTTCCTCCTTCAGCACTACTGAAGGAAAAAAGGGGAAGGGCAAGAAAAGCTGCCACAGCTCCAAATCTCTTCATGCACCTAATCCTTACAAAGCGTCAAATGGGCAGGGAGAGACAATTTGGACCCCCATCTCCCTTTCCTTCCTTCACTTACCAGGAGTGTGACCTGCAGCCTTCCTTCTCTGCACTGCCTCTGTCCCCAGTCTTCTAAACAGAAGGATGGAGGTAGCACGCTCTGCTCCTGCCAAGTTAAGGCAGGGCCTCTGAGAGGTGGGATCTATACTGACTTCATTTGTCCCAGGCTCAAAAAGGGGAGCCAGGAACCAAAGTGGGCCTGGGAACCAAATTCACATTTGAAGGGAGAAGGGAAGAGGCCCAATAATTTTGTACTCCTCATAAAACTCTCAGTGACTCAGTCAAGGTATAGGGCAGGGGTCGGCAACCTGTAGCTCTAGAGCCGAATGTAGCTCTTTCAGCTGTCTGCTGCAGCTCCTCCCGGTGAAAGTGGCAAAGGGGGTAACAGGAGGCACCTGTGTTGGGAGGGCAGGCTGCTTCCCTCCACCCCCTGAGCTCACTGCCCTCCTCCCTTCGCCCCACATTGGTTTCCCTTTTCAATTTTGCCCGCTCTGCAGGCTTAAGCTCCCTGTTTTTCCCTTCCCCAACTCTCCAGCAGGATGCCCTCCTCCTCAGCCATTGCGAGCCCTTGCAGGTCCCCACTCAGTGCAAGGAGAGGCTTTTCCTCCACAGCAAAGGAGACATCCCGTGTGTATACTCAGTAGTAAGCCCCATTACAGCAGATGAAGCTTACTCCCAGGAAAGGGTGCCTGGGATGGCAGCCTTGGAGCCTGCTCAAGGCCAAGCACAAGGACTGGTGAGTGGGAGCCCGCGCAGGTCTGTTGGAGAGTAAGCCCTGATGTAGTCCCTGGGCTACTCCCAGGAAGGTGTGGAGGGCTGTAGCCACAGTCTCCTCCTGTGCAGGTCTACTCACAAGTAGTCAGTGAGGCTTCCTCCCAGGAAAGTGTGGAGAGGACTGCAACCTGAGAGCTCCAACCAACTTGTCTGCTCAGAAGTCCCATTGTAGCCAATGGGGCTTACTCCCAGGATAGTGTGGAGAGGGTTGCAACCTAAGGGAGGGCAGGCAGGCAGGCAGGCAGGGCAGAAGCTGGCCTGTGGCTGCCCCCCCTTCTTCTCCTCCCCACCTCTGGAGTCTATGTCATTTTTTCCTTCCAGCAGGGTGCCTCTGGAAGGTGGGGGGAGTTCTTTAGTATCCATGTAAGATAAGCAGATGTCATAACAGCCATATGTATTGGAATCCTGGAAGATCTGGTGAGGAGCTAGCTGTGCTGTCAGCAGTGGCCCCTTTAAGGGTAAGGCCTGGGCATCCAGCAGAGTGTGCTGCACAGCTGCAGCCACTTGAAGGCAATAGGGCCCTCAGGGACATAAGGAGCACCTGAGGAAGGGGTTGTGGGTTGTAGAAGGAGTGCAGGTTGCAGAGGAGACTAGACTAGATTAGACTAGACTAGACTGACTGGGCTTATTGACTTTGATACTCTGACTGATTTGACTTACTTACTTTGGAATCTGACCTTGGACTGTGACTTGGCTTATTGACTTAGGACTCTGCCCTGGATGCTCTGACTGACTTTGTGACTAATGGACTGCTGGAGACACTGGAGTTTGGTGTGTGGCTGCTGTGCCCAAGACCTGCTGAGGACCCAGGGTCTGCTGTAGTGGTGGGAGGCTGCTGGCAGGAGAGAGGACCTCTGCAGGTTGAACAGGCGAGCTACCCTGGAGGTGGGGTCCAGCAAGACTGCAGGGCAGAACCAGGGTCATTTGTTGGGGGAAAGAAGGGGAGCTAATTTGCTTAAAGTGGGCCTAATTCTCCAGGCAGAGAATGGCCTTGGAATCAGGCAAAACACCATAGAGGACCAGATGTCTGAAAACACAGGACAAGAATGTATGACAAAACTAACTAAAAGCTACAAGAGGGGGCTACATTATAAAAATGGGACCTATAAGAGCATAAAGGTGAAAAAAAAACTATATATGCAGTATTATCTTCATTTTAGCCGTCAAAAGGGTTTTGTGGCTCCTGAGGTTTTTTTTCCTCCAGAAAATGGGTCCAAATGGCTCTTTGAGTGTTTAAGGTTGCCGACCCCTGGTATAGGGGAAAGAATGGGTCGCCTCCCTTCTCCTATCCATGGGGGCACTCACCTGCTTGCTTCTTTCCTTACCCCACTCAAGGTGCAATCCTGATTGCATCTTGGGCTGATGAAGTCCCTTGTGTTGGCCCAGTACTGTTGAGGAAGTTCTGTAAAGCACTTATGTGCTGACTTATGAGTCGGGGAGGCCAGTGTGAGGATGCGTGCTGGCATCCCAGCACCGGAGCAGGCCCTGGGCCTGGTAAGTTCGTGCTGGCATTTCTAGGTCAGCACGGTGGTCTGGGGGCAGCATGGGGAGGGCGGAAGGGAGGCATTTCGGGGAGGGCGAGGGCGGGCAGCAGATGGTCCTGTGGGCAGGTGGCTTGGCCAGGATCCAACATTTATGCTAGATCCTATCCCAGTTCTCTTTAGGTGGTGCAGATCTGAGTAACCCCATTGGGGCTGCTGCAGTGCAACACAGAGTATGGGGAAACAATTCCCCTTGTCCCGGATTGTGCTGCTTTTGACCCCAACCCTGCTCTGGATGTGGGGCGGGCCTACCGGCCTGCCTGCTCCGGGGCAGGTTAGGATTGGGCTGCCCCTCATTCACCCTTCCCACTCTTCCACAGGGGGTGGACATGTGGGGACAGAAAAATTAGGGGGGGGGGTGAAAGGCAGTAAGGAGGCATGGGCTACCCCAGAGGAATATTGACTTTCAGATTTGAATATTTGAGCATCCTATGAAAAGGCAACTTCCTTTTCTGGATCCCTGCATTTTAAAATTCTGTGTTCTCTTCTACTGCAAATAGGGGCAAGAAAGTTGGAGTCTTATCTGAGCTGACCCAGGGTATTAAAATGAACCCCAGAATCCCCATACTTAACTGAAAGTTAATTCTGCCATCTGGTTGATTTCACTACATAAGAACGTAAGAACAGCCCCACTGGATCAGGCCATAGGCCCATCTAGTCCAGCTTCCTGTATCTCACAGCGGCCCACCAAATGCCCCAGGGAGCACACCAGATAACAAGAGACCTCATCCTGGTGCCCTCCCTTGCATCTGGCCTTCTGACATAGCCCATTTCTAAAATCAGGAGCTTGCACATACACATAATTGTTTGTAACCCATAATGGATTTTTCCTCCATAAACTTGTTAAAGGCGTCCAGGCCAGATGCCGTCACCACATCCTGTGGCAAGGAGTTCCACAGACCAACCACACGCTGAGTAAAGAAATATTTTTTCTTGTCCATTCTAACTCTCCCAACACTCAATTTTAGTGGATGTCCCCTGGTTCTGGTGTTATGTGAGAGTGTAAAGAGCATCTCTCTATCCACTGTCCTTCCCGTGCATAATTTTGTATGTCCCAATCATGTCCCCCCTCAGGTGCCTCTTTTCTAGGCTGAAGAGACCCAAACGCCGTAGCCTTTCCTCATAAGGAAGGTGCCCCAGCCCAGTAATCATCTTAGTCGCTCTCTTTTGCACCTTTTCCATTTCCACTGTGTCTTTTTTGAGACAACCAACCTGTTCTTTGAATCAAATGAATCCATTCTGCATAAAACTTTCTAAGAGCAAAGGAAAAACCTCCTTGTGAATAGTCACCCTTACATTCTGTAGCAGTATTATTGATTATCCACTAAAACGCTATAGTGAGAACCAATATTTTCAAATTGCAAGAGTGTTGGATGTGACTTGCTTTCATGTCGCCAGCTAGAGCTCAGATAACTTTGAGCTAGTCATTATCTTTCAGGCACACATTCCTATCTTTTCAGTGATTGCTATAAAAAGGTTCAAAAATATTTGCCATTTCAGGAATTATTACTCTTGATCTATATTGATTTCATTTGCCCTCATCACTATCGCATAGCCAAATGTGATTGTCTAATTAGCGTTATGACTTTATCCTCTTCACTGCAGACTTGATTGGGTAGAATTGTACATGTGATTCTTTTCAGGATGATGATGATCCAGTACAGTAATTATGAGGAAAAAATTGGATCAAAAGCAGTTGGAGAAGGGATTGACAATATACAGGAATGAAAATTTAAGAATATTATCACAATTCAAGGGTTTTCAGCAAATATTTTTGTCTCCCAGCATTATTTTCAATCTCTAAATTGAAATGGTACATTCAGTGCAATCCTAAAAGTGATACTTCTCTCAAACCCGCTCTTCTCCACAACCACTGATGTCTTTAGCCACATTCATCCCTTTTTAAATGAGCAGAATCTTATTTTTCTTTTGTCACTTAGGATGAAGTTAGGAAGTGATTTTGTCAGAAGATAAGCCAACATGGTCCATGCTTTTGTGCCATGAACATTCTGTCCGGGGTTACATTCCAAAATGGATCTTGGGCAACTTCTAGCTTTGCCTTACTACCCATGATTTTGTGGTCTTTTGGCCCTCAAGGTTTTGTCTTTGGACTCAACAGCTTCTTATATTTGTGAATATAAACTTTGAGTATAACATCAGAAATAGTTACAGGTCTTCTTTATGAGAGCAGGAATGGTTTCTCATTTAACTGCTGATTGAGAAGGTATTAATGAATCTTTTGGTAATATGTAGCTGGGAGAGGAACAAAACATCCATCCAGAATAAGCTGTACCTCTGCTAGGCTTTATTATTATTATTTTTTAAGTTGGCTCTTATTCTCCTCTCCTTGCTCAAGTTTCCATCAATCATTGGGATAGCCTTGCAGTGCTGATAAATTTTATTTGTCCTAAATATAGAGTGTTCCTTCTCAAAAATGATGTACACTATTACATAATTGCCAACTTTGATTAAATAATGCCATCACCACAAAAAGGGCTCCACATTTTCATAAATGAATATGTTTTACTATCTGAGATGTAAGGGATGCAGACATTTCGTTTTCATGATCTCTTTCTAATCTCCCAAATACATTACTTTGTGATGAGTCTGTTCTCCAGATAATAAATTGTAATGTACCGGTAACCAGAGATTTTTCTGGCAGAATGGATGATATCGCTATGTCCCATAGCAACAATGGCCTCTTTTCCTTTTTCTGAGGCTTAATCAGCTTCAGAGTTTACTAGAATGACCAATTATAAATGACAGGACAGGCCTCCCATACCACAAGAGGTATTATTGCTGTGCCATTGCAGTTGCATGGGGGAGAAAGTTCCACCTAAAGAAACTTCCTCTTCTAGACAACTATCTAACTAGACATCAGGGAACTACTGATGTCTGGTTTGGTAGACATCAGGTCACAACTAGACCTCAGGTCACCATTTTAGGGCAGTGGTTTCCAACCAGTGATACTAGTTATACTTGACAGTATGGTAGGTAATACTTGGCACCGTTGCCACAGCACTACCCTGCCTGGTCACACAAAAGTGAAGATGGCTGGGTCAGTGATGAATGTGATTGTACAACTGTCACATATGGCCCTTTGGAAGAGGCATGGTTTGGGGAAGGGGATCCTTCCGGTGGCTTGTTGCAATGCCACCTCCAGACACTCAATGATAATCACAACATTGCCAAACTTCCAGGTTGCCAAGTTCCACTTTGCTTAGCAGAGAGCTGTGTAGCTGCTTAGCTGTGTACCTTAGAGCAGTGGTTCTCACCCTTTTTAGCCCGGGACCCTCTTCTGAGAATGAAAATCTGTCTGGGGCCCCCGGAAATGATGTCAACAACCTGGAAGTGATGTCATAGCCAGAAACGACATCATCAAACAGGAAGTGACATCACTGTGGTGTCAGAGCCGGAAGTGATGTCATCGAGCAGGAAGTTCTTGCCTAGAAACTCAAACTGTAAATGACAAGAGACAGTATTCCAGCTCAGAAGCTTCTTCCAGTTCTCCCTGCCCTCGCTACCATTGCTATCAAGCAAAAAATAAAACATCTGGAACAAAATATTTGTGTATTTATTTACTACTGTTTTTATTTCTGTCTTTATTTACAAAATCTCCAGCTACTTCTTGTATTGTGCTTGAAACTAACGAACACTGATGTGGCTATTGATACCGTGCTCAGCACTAGGCAGAAACAAGTGCACCCTACTCAGGTACCTCAAGACAAGAAATAGCTTGAGCTTTTGTAAATCAAGAAAATAAAAAAGTAGTATCCCCCTCAGAAGGAAGATAAGCAAGGACGCTTCCCCTCATCTCCCCCAAGCCTAAGCATGTCTACTCAGAATTGACTCCCATTATTGGCAATGGGGCTTACTCCCAGTTAAGAATAGACAGAATTGCAGCCTAAGAGAGAAGTAAGAAGAGGGGAAGGGTGCACGTCAGAGAAGCGGCTGGGGGAGCAGCACTCTCCCTGGGTGCTCCCCCCCCCACATGCCAGGCTTGCCCTCCCTCCTCCCAGGTGTTCTCTTGGCAGCCAGGCTGTTACCAAAAAGGGCTGTTTTGTTTAGGGGGAATTATTACACTACCCTCTTTGGAACCTTAGGATCGCAGGCTGGATAACAAGACAGCGTAATGCAGAGAAATTCCTTTATGCTTAAAAGGGAGACTGAGAGAAAGACAACTTTCAGTAAAAGATTATAGTTTTATTACAAAGCACAAAGGTATACATAATGTACATGGAAAAATGGTAAGTATATGTCTACTTTAATCCTAGTACTTGGATCCAGTGTACCTAACTTTCATGATGGTTGCATGTAGAGTGTATTTGGTGCATCTGAGGAAATCAGAAAAGGATAGGTTGTAGGGAAGGATTTTAGGGGTCCCTGATCTGCCAACCCAGTTGCTGACTAAAGATGGGGAGAGAAGGGGAGAAAAAAGGGGGGAAAGAAGAGAAAAGGTTCCAGATGCAGATATAGTTACCTGTCTTGTGGAGCAGTTGGATGGGGGGGGGGAGAGTCCTGGGAGGAGGACCTTCTGCCTTGGGGGGAAGAGAGGGAGCATGTGCCACCCAGCCCTCTCTTAAAAGAAGGGGGTTTTCCTGCCAGAGCTGAGCTGGGTGGTACTTGGGTATAAGTTCATAGGGAAGTGGATTTGTCAGTTATCAGCAAAATCCAATGAGTCTAATGGCTGACTTAAGCTGGGGGAACTTAAACAATAAACAGTGATTGAGTTAAACAATGCAATGAATAGGAGACACTTAAGCAATGATTTACTCTGTTGTACTTCTTCCTCGGGAGGTGAATTTAAGATGTCAGACTTGTTTCTATAATGTACTTGCATAAACAGTGATTGGGTTAATAATACAAGGAATGCAGTGACCACATGGAAGTGGAGATTGTGTAATCCATGAGCTTGTAGCTTGACCAGGGTTTTTTGGAAGCTTGGCCTGTAACCAGATATAAAATCACAACTAAGGAAAAAGGGGATTTTCACGTAACAAGGCAACCAGGGATCCCCCCTCACCCCAGCAAAGACATAAAGAGAGGATGTGCTAGCCAGGGCAGGAAAGGATCGTGGCTTCCAGGTGATTTCAGAGAGGAAGAGAGGTTGTGATGCAGAGGACGAGAACGGCAGTGGGGTGGCGGCGGCAGCGATGATGCTTTCAAAGCAGGCTCACAAGAGGGGAGATCACGCGGGTCTGCCTCTACTCACCCAAGCCCTGTGTTCAGGTTTCTGCCTACGCTCTCCAGCCCAGTCCAGCTGCGGGGAGGGGGGGAGCTGCTCTGTCTTGCAACCCTGAGGCAGCCCATCCTATCAAGGCAGCCAAGCTAACAAAGGCTGGTGGGGAGAAGCCTGGCTGGCTCGTCCACGTCTCTCCCGGTCCTTCTTTGCCTGCAATGCAAGCCTGCACTCCGCAATTGGCTCCCCTGAGGGAAGCTTCCAAGTGCAGAGGGAGGTCCAGCTGGAAGGCAGCAGCATGCTTTCTGGGGAAAAGTGGCACTCTGCTTTCTTTGCACATGTGCAAGCCACTCTTAGTTACGTCTCAACGCTGGGAAGTTTAAAATGGCGATACCCAGGCTTTGCCCACTTCTAAAATGGCGTTGCCTAGGTCTTTTGCCATCTTCCAAGATGGCTGCTGCCAGTTTCTCGCAACCCACCAGAAATCGGGTTGCGACCCACCAAGTGGGTCCCATCCCACAGTTTGAGAACCACTGCCTTAGAGGGATTCCAATTCCAGGGCACTTCCAGAGAAATGTGTAATACAAGGCAGTTGGATGCATCGATTAGATTGTACATATACACACACCCATGCATGCATGTAAGTGCTTTCTGCTTGCACAGAAGAATTTTTTGATCCAACCTACTCAGTTAATCTAAACTTTGTGTAATGTATGAAATGTCTTGTCTGAAACTGTAAGAAAGGTTTTTCAATTGTGATTTCATATTAGGCCTGGGCCCCCACTACAACTCATTGAGAAAATAATCATTTAATGTGATTGTATTTATAAGGAATTAATGCCATAAGTTTGCATGCTCTTTATAACAGATGTTGTAACATTTGTTATACATATATAACATTTACTAGTAACATTTACAGGTATATAACATAGTTCACTTTCTGAATCAGATTCATTAATAGTTCAGCAATTTAGCATTATTTTAGGAGATCATAAATGTGCAGGTATCACATTTTAGGGTTTGCAGTTACAATCAGAACCATGAGGTTAGGATAGTTTCTGCTTATATATCCTTTAGGTAAGTAAAGCATGTATTTCTCACATATTCATGCAGATATTCAAAACTAAATATCCACTACGCGTGAATGTTTCCTAGTTTAAATTTTGGCCATTTAGTGTTTCATCAGTGACCTGTTGAGAGAATTCAAGTTTGCAGATTCATTTGCAGAAGTGGTATTGACCAACATCAGAAAATCATGCCTCCTTTCATCTTGAGGTCAATTCTTGTTCCAGGGATGTTTATTTGCAGTTGATCTCTCTCTCTCTCTCTCTCTCTCTCTCTCTCTCTCTCTCTCTCTCTCTCATGAAACAGGAATGTTTCTTACAGAAATTATTGCTGCTATCTTCTTGCTACACTCAACAAATGGCTGCAGACTTACAGAGAATAGCTTTAAGGCATAAAGACATGTTGAAGCTAAGCATGCCTGGGCCCATAAACTGCCACAATGGGCTGTTTTCTGGGGCGGCAAATGTAAGCAAGTGTGAGCTCTTTGTAGTAATAACTGGGTATCCCCCTCAGGGGTGTTGAGTGGCCGCTACTCCCAGGTTCCCTTCAATCAAAGGCGTTGTAACTGGTGTGGTATTGAGCCTGATTCTGTTACCCATCTTCTTTGTGTTTGCCCTGCCCTCAGTAAACTTTGCTGTTTTATCTTGGGCCCATTTCTTTTAAGTTATTCCGGCCCCCCTCACCTTCTTGTTGCGTTCCTTTTACACGACTTTTCGCACGAAATTACGACTCTAGTGGCCAAGTTCCTAGCAAAAGTCCTTACCTTTAACAGTGTTGGGTAGCTGTGAATGGTGTATTTGGGCGAGCATTTTCCTGTGGCCTCGTTTCTATGTTTTATTTATTTTATTTGTTGTTTTGTATCTCTGTTGTTTGTTTATGTATGCCGTAATAACTTTTATTATGCCATTAAAGGTTGTTGAAATTGAATTAACTGGGTATAAGTGTAGCAGGCAAATGTATGTGTGGCTGTAATTTATAGTGTTTACTGACAGCACAATCCTATGCATTTTTACTCAGAAGTAAGTTCCATTTTTTAAAAATAGAGATTAGTCCCTAGTAAGTGCATTTAGGATTACAGCCCAATTCTAACCATGCACTCTGCCACCAGAATTAGCATTCCAGCACACTTTACGTGTCACAAACACCATTATGGAAGCACCTGTAGCTGTGTGCTTCTGGGCCGCTGCTGCACTGCTGAAAATTTGGTGTGGAGGACCCCATGCACAACTGCAAGGAGAGCCCCCACCAAAGTTGGTAAGTCGGTGGGGTGGGTGGAATAGGACAAGGGTGGGAGGATCACGGTGGAATGGTGGAAGAGTTGAGGGTGTGTGAGAGAAGGGAGGGTTTCCACCCAGTGTGAGCAACTTGCTCTGGATGCTGTCCTCTCTGGACCCAGCTGACATGCCCCCTTTGACTCCTTGGACTTATACCATTTATAGAGCTGGTACAGGTCTGAGAAGACCCATTGGCAATCGAGGGCTTACAAAGGGGTCAGAGAAAATATTTTAGAAAAAATATTTTCCCTTACATCTCACAAGGGTCCTGATCAACCCCACCACCACCACCATAGCATGTCGTGCAGCCTATTTAGGTGCAACCACATGCTTTGGCGGAAAATGATAGGATTGGGCTATTAGTGACTGTGGCCCAAATCCTAACCAACCTTGCATCACTGACATAGCCATGCCAATGGGGCATGTGCTGCATCCTGCAGTTGGGGGGGGGGGGACAGTCACAGAAGCCTTCTCAGGGTAAGGGAATCTTTTTTCCTTTATGTCAGAATTGCATTGCCCTTACCTCAGTGCTGGAAAGGCTTGCATCCTGTGAAAATTTGGCAGGTTTCTGCTTGCATTTGGCTGTTCACTGCTTATCAGTCAAGAAGGTTTGAATTTTGCATGCTCTTTTGATTATTGTCTTGGACTCTCACTTTCCCCAGCATTCAGATCATCAATTCAGATTAGCTGGTGGCAGTTTCTGATAGCATACACAGGTTTCACTTTCTATATGAGCTGTAATAAGGAGAGGTAGAGGATGGTGTTGTGGATTACAGGTGGAGTCCATTTATCTGCGTTAGTTCCGTTCTGTGACTCGGTGCAATTAACAAAAAACGCGTTGTGCTGAGTCCATAGAGTTAGAGTCCATAGAGCAAATAGGCTGCAGCCTGACACTTCCAGATGGAAGGAAACTAAGGCAGCTGTTATCAATCCCCGCCCCTTGCCCCTGCCTCCCCCTCCTTCCCCTTTCATAGGTGGGATCCTGAACTTGCTTGGGAAGCCTTGTCCTCTGTGTCCCAGGCAGCTTCCCAACAGCACTGCAGGTTCTCCTCCTCCTCCTTTGCTGCTGCCACTCCTGCAGCCCTCCCTGGCCACTGCCAGCATGGAAGCTCCCCTGCCCCAGAGCATTCTGGAACTTGTAGTCCAGCACTCTGCTCACCCTCACCTGTCTCTCCAAGGCTTCCCAAGGCTTGCTTGGGAAGGCTTGCTGGAGCAGGAGAGTCTGCATCATCTTGGGGGGGGGGGATTTGGTGAACACTCCCTGGGTTTTTTAAAGCAATCCCCTCTCCTGCCTCCCCCTTCGTACTCAGCCCTCCCCGTTGCCAGCTGCCCGGATTCTTTCACAGTTGGGATGCTGATCTTTTAAGAGTTCAGCCCTATGCGTTGCTACTCAGAAGTAAGCCCCATTGTAGTCAATGGGGCTTACTCCCATGAAAGTGTAGAGAGGATTGTAGGCTAATTCTCTTGCTTTGCTTGGTGGGAAGGCTTGCTTGTTTCGGTGATTGCCTGCACCATGGGGGGAGGGGTTACTTGTGTTGGTGACTGCCTGTGCCATCTCAATGGGGGGGAATTTGGCAAACACTCCCTGGGTTTTTTAAAGCAATCCCCTCTGTTGCTACTGCACCTGCCCCTGTGTGAGAGAGAGAGCGAGAGAGCGAGCGAGCGCACGAGCTCCACTTTGCTGCACGTGTTCTGGCTACAGAGAAGATCCTCTTCTCCCAAACAGGGCAAACTGGCACTGCCCACTGAGCATGCAGGATGCAGCGGCAGCCATTTTCGGTTCTGCTGCGGCCCCACGCACCAGGCAGCTCAGGAATGGGCTGTAAGTTGTTCCTCCTCCAGGCAGAGTTGTCATGAGAGGCATGTGCCCCTCCAGTGTCTGAATCCACCATGATCCCAGGGCAAAAAAAGGGTCGGAAAAGAGGGTTGCTGACCAACATGGAACAACCAGGCCTCCAGTGCTGGTGAGGTGACTGCCTTAGCCTCCTCCTCTTTCTTCCTCCACCAATCTCCTGGCTCCTTCTTTGAGCTTGACCCAGGCTCAGTCCCAGGGCAACTGATATTGAGTGGCCCTCAGGGAGCCTGTTGAAAGAATGCCTCATTATCCACCCTGAGTTCCTTATGTAGCTCTGCCCACCCCTTTCTTGGGCTGTCTCTTCCCTATCCTCACCACCTCCTGTACCTGGCCATTAAAGGAGCAATGATACTCCTGGGCACAGAGGCCCTCACCCTATGTGGAGCAGTCGAGGAGGAGTTTCAACCTCCTTCTTTATGCACACTGAAGATTTACTTGGGGTTCTCTTTGTTTGCCACTGAATCTATCACCAGCCCACTATCTGGTGGTGTAGCCCATTTCCCAAGACTTGGCCCATCTTTGCAAGGATTCACAGGAGGCTGAGAGTTGTCCTCGACATTGTGCCCTGTCAGCTTGGGGAATGGTGCGTGGGCCAGACACAAATCTGTGCATTGGTGGCACAGGGCATCTGGAGTCCCTGAGGTGATGTGGCGAGTCCAGAAGTGAACAGCTGTCCTCTTGTGTTAAGTTTATTGAAAACTGAAGATCTGGCTTTGAACCCGGTCACTTCTGCTTACCAAAATGATGCACAGAAAATGTGTGGCCTGGCTTTCATATGGTCTGCAACTGTTCTGCTATGAAGTTGACTTAATCAAATGAAATGTAAGGTGTGTTAACTAGAGTGAGAATGCAAGACATTTCCTCCTTCAGCACCCACAGTTCCTTTTGCAATGTTCATATATCAATCACAAAGATATATGGAAACGGATGGGGAGGCAAGATATCATTGCAGTGGCCTTTGTCAATGAAATAACAAAGCATTTTCTTAAGGGGGGGGAACCTTGCCATATACTCCTCTTCCTCCACATTTATTTAGCCTCAGGACTGTGCTAGGTGGAACTCATGGTGTTATAACTGTTAAATCTGAAACTGATTTGGATATGAGTACTGAAGGACCAGCTCACTCCAAACAAAACTGCTCATTCACTGAGGTCATCAGGAGAGTCTCTATTGCAGGCCCCAACCCCATCTGATATGAGACTGTGGGTGCTCAGGATAGGGTTCTTCTCAGTGACTGTTCCTAGGCTATGGAACTCCTTTCCCAAACTACTCCAAACACAACTTGCACTCAGAAGGACTGTGAATACATTCTTTTGGTTGGGTTGGCTTAAAGTTTCTTGGGGGGTGGGGGGTGGAATTATTCTACTGGTGATAGTTGTGATTCTGTGTTCCTCCCCCTCTTAGCTGCTTGCTGATGGGCAGCCCAATCCTGAGCTGCCCAGTGCACAGGGCTGCCGTGGTGCCAAAAGTGGCATCTTGAGCGCACCATGCAATCTTTGGCAGCTCCTCAGGGGAAGGAAAGTAGTCCTGCAATGGGACTACTCAACTCTGTGGTGGCTCTTTAGCTGGTGCAGAAGAAAGACACCTCATGTTGGGCCATGAGGCCTGACACGGGGCTCTGGATCTGGCAGAGCAGAGCTCTGCCAGTCCTACCCTCCTTCCACCCCACCCCTATCCATCACTCCTCCTCCCTGCCTTCCCCCTGCCCCGGAATGTTTCCCTCTGCCTCTCTCCACGCCCCACTTACCTCTCTGCTACGCAGCTCTTCGTACGGAGCACCTGGTGGTGGTCTGCCAGCCTCCAACCAGCACTGGCCCACTGCGGGCTCTCACTGAGCCAGCGCCCGCATTGACCCTGTGCTAATAGTCACAGGTGTGCCTTATGGCGCGCATTCATCTAGATCAGGCCCTGAATGTTCTTGATGTTCAATTTATTGTTGTTAGAATGGTTTTAGCTTGTGTTTACATTTTATAGCTTGTCTGTACAGTACACTGCTTTGACGTTCAGTACTTTCATGGAAAACTGGTTTCGGAATTGTAAATAAATGAATTACAGTCCAATGGGTAGAAGTGGCATGGTCCCTGCCCAGCAAGACTGATCACACTTTTACCTCAAGCCATCCTACCTAGACAAAGAGCTAAGATTAAGACAACTTAACCATTAAGTTTCCTGTTGCAACTCTAGTGGCAAGCTGCAGTCATGGAGTAGAAACATAAAGCATAACACCAATAGGCATTTAAAGCCCTACAAAGCAACTGTCTGTAGACAGTCCTTGTTTCTGGATTGTGCCAGTGCAGTTTCCTCACAGCCCCTCTGATGATTGTCAGAGCAGCACATCATTGGAACAACTTCTCAAGAAGATAGTAAAAGTCAGCTGGAACCTCATGTCTGCCTGGCCAGACCCTGAACAGCACTCCAGGGAAGCAGTGACCTAACAGGTCACAGCACCAAGGGAGCACCTCCTGTTGTAGACCTCCTGCCCAACTCACCTATTTTTCTGCCAGCCTAAAACTGGAAGCACCTTGCAGGCCAGGTGTCTGATGGGCTATGCTCAACTGGATGACTCAGGTGATACTGAACTGGAGCTGTTGGGAAAGCATTCCTCTTTCAAGCTAGTAAAAGGTCATGATTATCTCCTGCAAGTGACGAAGGACTCAATCCTATACAATTTTCCAGGGCCGATGCAGCCACAATGCAGTAAGGGAAGAAATTGTTGCCTCAGCACTGGAAAATTGGATAGGATTGAACCCTAAGTGTCTTCCTTATGTGATCTCTTATGTGGAGTATTTTAATCCAGTTTCTACAAGCCAGTTACGTGCAGGTGTTCTAAATGGTTCCTCATTACATAATTTTAAAAAACCTTGCATCTGCTAATAATTTATTCTTATCTGTAAATCCAGAGTGGCTTTTCTGCTCCATCCTACAGCTCTTTTAACAGTGACTGCCTGTCATAGCAAGGGGCCCTTTCTATCCAGGCAGTTGGGCTAGAGCTGTGTGATTGATTAACTTCGTCCACTTGAAGTGAGAGTTGAGGCTGTACAGAGCCCTTCCTTCTGCACCAGCTTCTTATCTTTTTTTCCTCCCTGTCAAGAAAATGTAAATCAGCACTCTTAGTGGGCAAGATTTCACTTCCTGGGAGTCTCTCCCAACTACTTTTCTGAAACTTTCTTCTTTTTTTATTGCTCCTTCCACTAGTTCTCTGTTTCCTGCTGGTGCTACCGTCCTCAAGCAATTTACTTCAAAGACCTCCCATTGAGGTCAGTGGGACTATTTTGGAATAAATGGCTGACGGATTGTGACTGCAGTATGCTAGAGTCCTTTCCTTGGTCAGAGCTGTGCAAATGAAATATATTGAAGTGGCAATCTTATATCTCATGCTGTTTTAATTTCTCTGGCTGGCTTTATTTCACAATTCAGTAGCCACGGGCTTAAATAGTCTATTGATTTCTTCTGCACATATTTGAAGGCCATACGCTTGATCTCTTAATCTCTGAGGAGATTAGCACATTCTTAGTATTACACTCAAGGTATTAATAGTCTAAATTACTTGCTTCGTTGCGACATAGTGTAACTCTTATAATTTTCTGTCCTCGTTATACTCTCAGAATATATGTTTGCTATGTCGACCAAGTGCCCCTGCCTGATTGGTTGATTTTGTGTTCATTTTGTAATCCCTGAATTTTTGAAATAACATGGTCAATTATTTCCTTGCAAAGCCACTACAGAAGACATAAAGGCATTTTATAACATTTGTCAGCTTTGAAATGAAATTTATTAGCACCTGCTAACAAGCAGCCCCCATAAGATGCAGGCAGCTTCCTGCGGGGGAGGGGGTCTCCTCTAAAACCAGAAGATAAAAAATAGAGAAATAAAATGCATTTGCAGAGCTACCAGTTATCACTTTCCTTATTTCCTTGCTGCCATCTTTGTTTTCCTCATTGCTCTCTCAGCCGTTGACATCAGTGACCTCTCTCATCAACCGTCCCCTAACACCATCTTGGGCAGCAGAAGTCACCAGTCATCAGTGTAAATGTTCAATGACCTTTCCCCTGACCCATAACATTTACATTGGTTCCTATGGGATAAGTAACTTTAATTTACATATTTTTTTAATATAAGCTCAGATTTCCGAGAACTCAACCTCCACATAAATTGAGAGGTGTTTGTATCTATCATGAAGTACTAACACAAGCCTTTCCCCTCCACTGCTCACACAATCTCCTGGGAAAGCTGAGTCCTCCATACAACTCATTTTCTCTCCCTTTTATTAAGGATAAACCTTGCAAACAGAGTTTCCTGCAATTGGCCATTCACATGGAGATCCAAGCTCAAGTAGGAGCTTATCTTGATGGTAGAGTGGCAGCTTCTTCCACAATATTGTTTCAGCAGTGACCTCTAGTGACTTTATGTCCATGCTATATGTAGAATATTACAGTCTAAAAGAGACTGACGACCTCTGCACTTTCCTTGATTGATGTGGGAGTGCATGGATGTCTCTTACATCCTCAACTGAGATCGAAATGCCATTTGCAGAACCTGAAAGCTGGCCTCTTGCACGCAGTTAGTGTTACCGCCCACAGCCAGAGAAATTTCACAAATCCATGCCCACAGCATGCCAATTACTGCTCCCTGCATGCCAGTATATTCAAGACCTCCTGAACAATGTGAAATAAGTCCCAAGCCCTGCGTCAAGATCGCATGGTATTTTGTAAATGCGGCAGTCCTACTAAGCACCAAGAGCCAGATTAAACCCCTGAGTCTGGAGAAGGGTTTAGAGCCTTTCTCATCACTCCTACAAATCCTAAAGCTGTCCGGGCAGTACAGTATATATGCGACAGACCCCTATTATAGACAAGCCTTTCTTAGCTAAGCTAAATCATATTGTTCTTTCATATTTATTAAACTGATCTACCAATTGTTACATTCAGTAACCTCTTTATGCCAATGGATTCCCCCCTCCCCCAGTATTAAGGCATCTTTATTCTGCAAGCACCAACAGAGGGCAAAAAAATAAATTGCCCATCCCCCGGTTTAGCTGGGTGAAAGTCACCTGGTATCAAGTGAAGGTGCTATATCGGAGCAGCCCTGTTGCACTTTCCCCAGCATGAAAACGGTCTAAGGCTGCAATCCTATGCACACTTGCCTGGGAGTAGTCCCCACTGAACACAATAGGACTTACTTCTGAGTAGACCTGCATAGGATTGGGCTGCAAATCATCTGGTTTGCAAATCATCATCTGATGTTTTGATTGTTTTCAATCAAATGTGACCTGCCACCTTTGAAAGTCAGGCTGTGGTTTCATGGTGGTGACTTAAGCCCAAAGTGTGGTTTTTGAACAGTTGAATTATACTCACAATGCTTAAAAGTCTGGGCTGGGCCTATCACAGTCCCACTCCTCTTCCTCTAAAGGTCTAGGGAAAAATTCTGTGTCCTGTGACAGGAGGTCACTAGGGGACTGCATTTTCAGAACCAGACAGAAAGATGCTGATGGTGGTGTCTGACTTTCTTATAGTGATTCTGTTTATCTGCATACAAGTGGCTGCTTCACACATGCACGTCCTAAAGTGGTCTGCAACATCAAACAGTAACTTCTGTATGTGAATGAGCCGCCACACATCAAACGGCAAAACATTTTCAGATCCCCTCACATCGCCCCAAATGCAATTCAATCGAAAGCCAACAAGGGCTTTTTTATTTAAAAAGAAAAGAAAAATGAACACTAGAACATTCAGAAAGTAAAATGTATTAGACATTGACAGCTCAAACCTGAGCTGCCTGGCATACATTCAGTGCCTGGCACTGAAAATGGCTGCCGCTGCATCCAGGATGCTCCAGGCAGCCACCTCCTCCTCCTTTCGTCCCCTTCCCCCAAGTAAACCAAGTAGCCTTGGAATGGGGCTACTTGATTCTGTGACAACTCAAGGGTCAGCATAGAATTCAGAGCCTCCATGTTGGGTGGCCAGCCCACTGGATTCGGTGGGTCGAAACTCCACCAGTCCAGCCACCCTCCCACCCTGCTCCCTCCCCCTGGCACGCCTCCTCCCCACCCTCTCCCCGCCCTCTCTCCACCTACCCTGCCCCAGAACACCTCCGCTTCACCCCCCCACGCCCCCACCTACCTCTCTGTTGTTTGGCAGTTCATGCCAAGTGGCAGAGCTCCAGCGCTACAGTGGCGCTACCCCAGTGCCAGCCAGCGCTGGGCTAGCACCGGTGCTAGGGCCTGCAAATGTGCCTTATGTCATATTCGTGACAGTGCGTGCCAGTGGTAAACTGGCGCGTGCTGAATAGGATTGGGCCCTGAGTCATCAAACACTGAGAAGTCAAGTAAAATAAATGTATATCTGAACCAATCCACCCATTGTTGTTCTTTATTTGCTGGCATGAGGCCCTGCTTCAGTGTTACTCCCTGAGACCAACTTAAAATTTAGCCTCCTGTCTCTTGAATAGCTATTTTTATGGGCAAATTGGAATAAGTGTAGCAGCATTTCCTATCATAGTGGCAATAAGATAGGAGAAGTTTATATGTATGTATTTCTTTAAATTATGTAAATCTCCCCTTTTCCTCTAAATCAACAGAGTGCTCAAGGCCATGTACAATATAGAAAAGGAACAGTTAAATGCAAAAATAGAAGCAAAAAATAAAGCGCGATAATCATACAAATAATAGCAGAGCAATAAAAACATTAAAACAAAATGCAGTTGTAACACCCCAAAGCAAATCATTAATAAGGGAAGGTTAGTTGGGAAGTGAATGTCTACAACCCTCACTGGTATTCAAACAGGAAGAGAGTAGTTATTAATCCTGCTGGGAGCGAGCTCCTTGATAAAGGTGCCACCCAAAGAAGGCCCTGCTCCTCTTTGCCAGTCTGACCTCTGCCAAGGACGGCATGTGCAAAAGGGTCGTAGGTCCTGTTGACCTTAGGTGATGGGTTGGTTCATATGGGAGAAGGCAGTTTCTCAAATATCTTTGAACCCAGCCATAAGTTTAATTGCCACTTCTCTGGTTCAGCTTTTCTTAAAAGAAAAATCCTGACGTTCACTTCAGATTTCACTTTTTCCTAAAATGTCAGTGCTAACTCTATTTGTGAGGATTACATGAACACAACCCAGAATAAAGATGAACTCCAGTTTGATATTTTAGTGAATCACTGAGAAAACTGCCATGAAAAAACCCCAACAGTTCAGCACCAACATCTCTCCTTAAGTATATTTATTGGACTGAAACCTTGATGCCTCTCACAACCCTTTTCCAATAAATCTCTTGGGAGGGGAGGGGGAAAGATATTGCAAACGTTTTTGCTGCTGAAGGATTTTCCTTCCAAGCTCAAGGTCATGATCAATAATTATACACTTCTTCAAGCTTTCTCTCCCACCACCTCTGATAGAAACAGCACTGGAGAATCAAATTCAGCAACTTTTGGTGGCTTTGTTTTTTAATGGAAGCCAGAGTTGACCTTAAATGTGTGCTTTGCACAGTTTCTGGCTTCCTTCCTTTGAAGGAAGAAGCATCTTCAGCTTAAAAGACAGTTACAAAGCTCAGTATCACAGGATTCCAATACCACTTTGCACAGTATGTTTTTATAGGCACAAGGCTGGAATGGGGGGAGGGTGGCAACAAGGCAAGGGATGGGCAGATTGGGCCCAGGAGGGGGGCAGGATCAGCTGCAACCCTTTCTAGGGCCTGAACCACTGACATGGGGCAACACAGACTTTTGCCAGCGGTTGAGCTCATGAAAGTCCATGTTGCCGCATTGTGGCCGCTGGGGCTTTCCCCAGGGCAAGGGGACAAATGTTCCCTTACCCCAAGGAGACCTCCAGGAGACCGTCGTGTCAGTGCCAGTGCATCACTGCATGGGAATTTGCGCTGGTTTGGGCTGCCCATTAAACAAGGGGGCACATCTGTAACTTCATCAACCGGGATGAAAATTTTCCTAAACCACAGCTGTTTATGCGGAAACTTAACTGCAGGAGATAGATGAAGCCGTAAGATGAGAAAAGACTTTGTAATGCACGGTATTGTACTGCATAGAAACCACAAGCAGAGACTACTGTAGCTAAGAGTGGTAAGAATTAACTGGGAACTGGAAATGCCTGACAGCTGCAGCACACTCTCCAACTTTATGAACGTGGAAAAGTGCGACTGCAATGCACAACTTGAGCGCTGGAAGCAGAACCTTGGGGAAAATCAGAAATTATGATGGCAAGGCTTTTCCAGATATATTGGTAGCAATGTGGAAAAGTTGCCCTTGTATGACATACTTATACAGCTGAAATGCTGTTGTTTTTTTTTTTCCAGAGGTAGAGCATATTGCAACCGTTAGAGATTATCCTCCTTGCAACTGTGTTTTTAGAAACATCATTAATTTTTGTTTCTGCAGTCTGGCTTTTTCTGAGTTGCCTTTCTATGAAGATTTATCAATGGATGCATTACGGCCAGCACTGCTGTCAGCTTGTGTCCATGGTCATGCCATTTGCGCTGTGACTCCTGAATGCGCCTTACCTGAATGGAAGCATCTTACTTCAAGACTGGCTTTGAGAAAGGGTGAGGGGGTCTGAATCATTGCTTTCTCCTACTCATCATCTATCAAAACCTTCCTCTGCTGCCAGAACTAAAGAAAAGGTGGAAGATGGAAGGGAATGAAATTAGGAATGCAGAAAGGAAAACAACTGCAATCCCAAAGTAAATGGTTACTTTAAATTATTGTTTAAACTTGTCTTTATTATTATTTTTATCATCTATTCTATTTAACATTTACATCATGTTTCTGAGTGTGTACTTGATGTTGTTCTTACAACAGCTCTGTAAGATGAATAACAGAGCAAGCTGATATAAGTAGAAGTGAGTCGTACTGCATTCAAATGGGGCTTTCTCCCAGGTAGGGGAGATATGGTTTAAGATTGCAGCACTTGTAGAATTCATTCATTCGTTCATATGTTCATACATTCATTCATTTACCTTTATTGGCATATGAGACATGCAAACAAACAAAAAAGTAGCAATAAATAATACGAAAAGATTTCATAAGCATTACGCCCACTTGTAGTATTATCATCACATGGCAACTGGGGAGCTGAGATTGAAAGGGAGTGGTTTGCCTGAGGCCCCCTAGTGACAATTCAGGGCAGAGATGTGATTATAAGAATATTTATATAACTCTTCCATAGTATAATCCTCAAAGCGACTTGTGCATGGAAAAAAAAGTTCTCTGTCCCCCAAAATGCTCACAAAACCACAAGGGAGATACCTGGTCACAGCAACTAGGAGGTGCTCTGTGCTGGGGTGCAAAGGGAAGTTTAACTAGAAGAGAACCACCAATTAAAGGTGCTTCATTGCCCAGTTATCAGGGAGTCTAATGCTAGTTAGAGCGCCTTCCCTGCAGTCAAATCTCTATTTAAGTCATAACTTTACGATATATTAGAACAAGAATGCTAGAAATAAATTGTGCCGCTAATGTATTGATCACATCTGTCTTAGCCCAAGAAGAAGTCTGGGGAAAAGAAAGAGAAACAAAAACTGTGCTTCCCCAAGGGTAAAACCATGTGTGCGTGTAATGGTTAAAAAACAAATACCCTTAAATAAATCAAAACGTTCTTCAAATCATTGGCAGCTTATGCAATTTCCTGGCCTTAATATTTGGCAACAGACTGTATTTTTCCCCTCTGGCTTTTACTTTTCTGCTCTCTTGGGATATATATTGAATATTCTCTGCAGCTTTGCTTGACTGATACATTTAATCAAAAATTTATACCAATGAAAAATGAGAGGCATGAACAAAATTAATGCTATTTTGCAAACCAAGATGAACTGGCTCTTCTCAGGTAGTGAAAGGCCTGGTTATATGCAATCTGAAATGTCTCAGAGATGGAACAGTTTAAATTTTGATCTGATAACTTTCCTTCTGCATGTTAATTGTAAGAAATGAAATTAAATGAGTTTTTATTTTCATGGATTCCAGTGTTACAAACACTTTTGCTAGGTGATATGTAAATCAGGGATGTAATACTGCAGGAGCTCTGATTGCTCTGAGTTTATTCCTACAGTGCACCAAATCGCTTACTATTAACTTCAATTGCAGGACACCTGTCCCTTGTTCCGTGTTGTTTTCTGTTTTTCTGCCCCACAGTCTCAGGCATCCATAGAAAACTCTTGGGAATATCTTTGATATCTCTGCTTTTAGAATCTGGAGGGTGTCAACTGAATGTGTATCCCAGTGCAAATCCTGCCCTTTATTACCAATGGGATATGCATCACTATTCTGAAACTCTCGGATAGCTTCTGTGAGAGTGCGTATCAGGCCTTGGATAACTTTTTTCCCAAATGAAAGTAAGTCAAATAGAATTGGACAGCAGGTGGGTTGAGGATAATTCTCTGCACCAGTAGGGTTACAAGATCGGCATAGGAAATCAAACTTCCTGAATTACACTGGCATCCCAGCTAACAGCCCTGACTACATCTCTATTCACACTCAATGACTTACCAGATCGGTTTGTGTGAAGAACCATTTGTGCAAAATCACCCTTGCCTGCAGAATGGAAGACTTAGCAATTAACATAGAGAAATAGTGTTGTTTTTCCCCCTATATAAACTTTTAAGTTTCTCATGTGTGATCTCAAAGTGCCTGACCCAGGACCCAGATGAGCTGACTCAACCAGTCATTCTTCCACTGCTACCAATCCCTACCTTCCCAGCGCTCTGTCTCCTGTAAGTCTAGAATGAGTGGGGATGCTTCCCTACTGGGTTGTCTGGCTCACCTTCTAGGTACCTGGCACCAAAGGCAGGAATGAAACAGCATTGGTGTTGCTTCTCAAGTGAAACTAGATTTATCTTTGGTAGCAGTATTCCTCTCAATCGTTCAATGATGGGATGCAGCAGTGATACAGCGCAGTGATTTTATCTCTGTGATTTGGCTCTTCTCGACTCCAACCTCTCACCCAGAATGGGTAGGAGCTGGACCTTATATACACCTTAGAATGGCTTAACTTCTCCCCCTGTCAGTTACTCATTTTGCAGGGAATATTGAACAAAATGGCGCTTACTGTTAGTTTTTAACTAAGGTTTTGGAGGAATACCTTTGTTTTGCATTGAAATGATGCCTCATAGAAAAAAAAGTTTGTGCAACCTTTGCTCAAGGCAAGGATGTTTCACCCAGGAAGCTGGGTGATGTTCCACCCACCAGCTTCCTCATGTGAAAAGGATGCCATGAGAGGACTTTGTGACCCTGTATGAAGCGTTGATCAACTCAAGAATGAGTATATTAATTCAGCCTGAATCTGGCCAAAATGGACTTCCATGCCATTCCTCCTTCTTGTACACATCCACTTGGCCCAGAATATCTGCTTCTTATGCTTTTTACAACTTCACAATTAGAGCGTTTCTGAGCCACCATTGCTATCCAGCCCTTGACATTCCAAGTTATTCACTGCATTCGCCATAGTACTTGTTCATGTCCTTGTCATTTCTTTCACTGGATAAGTGTGAAGTTTTCTTAGTGTTAATGGTTGGGATATAAATGGCTAGATGAGTAAAATAAGAGAAGTATCTTCTATGGCACTTGGGTGGGCTTCTCAGACTTCCAAAATATTAAGAATTAAGATATTCCTTTATGTTTCCCCCACACATCTGCTCTGAGGTCAGTGAGAGAATTAACATTTTGAACAGTCGCTTTTCAGAAGATGTTTCTAGCATCATTCAATTGCTTGTTTAATGAAGAGGTTTGTGTTTATAGCCCTAGTAAGTTAGTTGCGTAATATTGTCTAGGGGTAGCTGGAAAGTGAAGCTGTATTCAGGCTCCCAAACAGGTATGACTAGAGTGAGCTTTCCAATTGTGGCGTTTCCACATAGGACTGGGAAAGAGTTCTTTCTGAAACCCTGGAAAGCTTCTGTCAATTGGGGTAGACAATACTGAGTTGGTGAGAACAATGGTCTGACTGAAGATGAGGTAGCTTTATATGTTCGACAATGGAGGCCATCGTTTTCAATCTTTTTCATCTCATGGCACACCGGCAAGGGGCTAAAATTATCAAGGCGCATCATCAGTTTTTTGACAGTTGACAAGGCACAGCATGGTGCTGGTGGGAGGCTCACATCCCCCAGTGGCCCTACTAATAAATTTGTTGTTCAGTCCTTAAGTCATGTCTGACTCTTTGTGACCCCATGGACCACAGGACGCCAGGCCCTCCCTGTCTACCACTAACTTCTGGAGTGTACCCAAATTCATGTTCATTGCCTCTGTGACACTATCTAAACATCTCATCCTCTGCCGTCTCCTTCTCCTTTTGCCTTCAGTTTTTCCCAGCATTAGGGTCTTTTCTAAAGAGTCCTCCCTTCTCATGAGATGACCAAAGTATTTAAGCTTCAGCTGCATCACCTGTCCTTCCAATGAACAGTCAGGGTTGATTTCCTGTAGAATTGATTGATCTGATCTCCTTGCAATCCAGGGGATTCTCAAAAGTCTTCTCCAACACTATAATTCAAAAGCGTCTATTCTTTGGCGCTCAGCCCTACTTATGGTGCAGCTCTCACAGCCATACATTACTGCTGGGAAAACCATAGCTTTGACTATACGGATCTTTGTCGACAAGGTGATGTCTTGGCTTTTAATTAAGCTGTCTAGGCTTACCATAGCTTTCCTCCCAAGAAGCAAGCGTCTTTTAATTTCCTGGCTGCAGTCTCTGTCTGCAGTGATCTTGGAGCCCAAGAAGATAAACTCTGTCACGGCTTCCATTTCCTCCCCTTCTATATGCCATGGGTTGATGGGGCCGGATGCCATGACCTTAATTTTTTTAATGTAAAGTTTCAAGCCACATTTTGCACTTTCCTTCTTCACCCTCATTAGGAGGTTCTTTAGATCCTCCTTATTTTCTGCCATTAGAGCGGTATCATCTGCATATCTGAGGTTATTGATATTTCTCCCTTTGATCTTAACTCAGGTTTGTGATTCATCCAGCCCAGCCTTTTGCACGATGTACTCTGCATATAAGTTAAATAAGCAGGGTGACAATATAGAGCCTTGTCGTACTCCTTTCCCAGTTTTAAACCAATCAGTTGTTCCATATCCGGTTCTAACGGTTGCTTCTTGACCCGCATACAGATTTCTCAGGAGACAGATGAGATGGTCTTGTACTCCCTTATCTGAAAGAACTTGCACAATTTGTTGTGATCCACACAGTCAAAGCCTTTGGCATAGTTGATGAAGCAGGGGACTAAGAAATAAAACTCCCCAAAATTTCTACAGCTCACTTTCAGATAATTTGCAACACACCAAGGTACCATGGCATACTGGTTGAAAATCACTGAGGTATACAGTGTCTATTTTGGCAGGGCTGGATGAAAACATGCTCCCATACATGCATCATACCTCTGTGGGTAAGACAATAGAATGTGAAAACAGTGACCAGAATCCTAAGAACACTTGAGCACTGGGCATATTTGAGACCCCACTTCCCACCACAGCAACTTGTGCCTCCAGAGAAGCCACTTTGGAAGGCCGGGGGATCCTTCAACATTTAGTGTGGTGTATAGGAAAAGGAAATCAGCCGCAACACACACACACACACACACACACACACACACACACAGAGTCCGTGTGTACCCAGGACTCCTTAGATCCCAGCCATATACTTATTTCAGACGCAATTATTTAATTATACACGACCTTAGGAGGAATTTTATTATGAAACAGTAGTACACAATTCCCTGTGGCCAGGTTCACACCTTTGACTGTGTGTTCTATTAAGCAAGAAGTAGGTCCTGAAGTAGCCCCAATCAATCAGACGCCACTGGATCCAGTGTCTCTGAAAAAAGATGCTGTGAGCCACTTCCAACACTTTGCTCTGAATCACTCCATGCCATGCAGGTTTGTCTCCTAATAGGAGAGTTATGAAGCACAGCAGCTGGGCCAGGCAGCAGGGATTTTTCTCCTGTCATATGTTTGGTTTCCTCTAATGTGATAGCTATAAAGTCTGCTTCACTTAGCACAGTCAACTGAGGTGAAGGGAAAAAGAAGTCTGCTGGTTCTGTGAAATACCAGTGCACCTAAGAGGTTGTTGATGCTTCAGGAGTATGAAATGTCATGAATAAAGCCAGCACAGTCTTTGAAATGAGGACAAGCGTGGCTGCTCCCCCAAGGGGAGAAGGATAAAACTCTGCAGATGGTGATGCTGAGGCTTAATGTGAATTGATGCGCAGGTGGTCTGGTTGTAAAAGATCAGGGTGTTAACATGCTGTTTGGTTCTTGCCAGTACAGTGAAAAATCCTCTCATTGTGCTTTCCTGAATGTAACATACACACCCTCATCCAGCATAATCCTGTGTGTGTGCATGTTTTACCTATATTTATCTGCCAGGTAATCAGCTATCGTGTTGTGAGTTTCTGATTGCAAATCTACAGCCAGGTTACCTGAATTGGGAGACGGTGCTCAGGTGCATTACTCATTTGCATGTGTAATTCCTCATTCAGTTAGAAACACCTTTGGGAATGTTCTAGCTGGGTTGAAGTGATCCTGTTGTATTGGAAATATAGGGGAAAGGAAGGAAGGGACACTACAAAAGCTTACAGACAGAAGAAATCCTCTAAAGAGCTCAGGAAAAAATTATTTTGCCAAACTTTTTGAAAATCTTTGTCAGGGGACCAAATGGGGCACATTTTCAGTGCGCTTTAGAGGTTTTCTTCTCTATGATGTGGTGCACTGTTGTACCAGAGTGGCCATAGCTTGTTCTGATCTGGCCTTTGTTCTGATCGGCAAAGGTATCACACTGCATCTTGCCCTTTGCTCTGGTACAGCAGGAATGTTGATAAAGGGGTTGCAGAGTGGGGAAGCAGCAAGAAGCAATGTAGCTATCTATAACAGTGCATGGATACAAACCAGCCCAGCCCAGCCATGAAGTAGACCGATGCCACTTATGTCATCAACAGATAGCAGGGGGGAGGCAGATTGGGGGTGTCCTTCGTCCCAAGTCCGCTGCTGGCTCCTTCCAGTGTGCCACAGACATGAGCTGCGTAGATCCACCTCCTGCTTACTAAATCCAAGTGGAAAGCAATCAGTTTCCTTACATGCTCTGTTGCACAGCTTTAGCAAGTCAGGAAGTATGGAACTGCTAGTTTTATTTAAAGGGACTTTAAAGTTTTATTTGTGCAGGCAAAGGAGTTCATTTGTGTGCATGTTCCCTTTAAATAAAGCTGGAAGTCCTGAACTTCCTGCTTTGTGAAAACTGCTCAACAAAGACTGGTAAGGACTTTTTTTTAGTATGCAGAGGCAGAGATAGCAGCAGTGAACCAAGGGTGGTGTCAGGCATTGTCCTTAGTCGTGTTATCCTTAGATGCAAATGTAAATAAAATATTTGGCCTTTCTTCAGAGTATATACATTCAAATTCAGGCTCATTTGTGAGCTGGGATGTGAGACTCATCCCAGCTGTCCTTGGCCAGAACTTGCCAAGACATAAAAACTTTTGAGCCAGGAGCTTGCCACTACTGGCCATTGACACCTTTTGTGATCTTGGAGGTTGTCATGAATAAAGGTGTCATTGTCACCTTTTGTGATCTTGGAGATTGAAAAAAAATGGACTTGTGAATTTATAAGGGATTATTGAGACCAGTTATGCTGATTGTGACTCAAACTGCAATTTAACATGCACAGGTGGGGAAGTGCTAAGAGAAATAAACTACTTACCTCTGCATTGTAGCAGTTCCTTTAGAATGCACCCAGTAGAATGCAACAAGTGGTAGGAATGGGCTGATAGTTAGGATTACATTTTCCATAGGTAACAAGCATCAGAGAAAGATTTTCTATTGAACTACTGGGGGGTGGGGAGTGTCAGGCTTGGAGAGGTCCCATTCAATTTGGCAGGAATAGTTTTATCAGGTTGGTACTGATAAAATGCCCTTCTCTGGCAAACATGTTTGGAAAATAAAAAATTTTTATTTTCTAATTTTATTTTTCCCCAAATATTCCTAATTATGGACACTGTTTTATTTGTTTGGTGGTTTGGTTATAGAAGCACTGAAATTGGCAAAGTAATACTTGGAATTATTGCCTCTAAGTCCATTAACTAGAGTTGATGTAGGTTTTTAGACACATCCTTCAATTTTAAACATGTTTGATCTTCCCCTGCCGAAGAACTGTAATATCTCAAAACACATTGGGATCCATTAGCTACTCTGCAAGTTAGAAAACCTTGTTTCTTGCAGCGGCATGAAGGTTTTGAGACACCATCAGAATTTACCAAAAAAGCATTTGGTCAGATTCACACTTCAAGCAGCCTGCTGCGAATTTGTGCAAAACTGCATTGCAGCTCCAGCTCCAAAAAGTGGATACAGCATAGTAGATTGAACTCTTGTGTTTAACATTCTTACCTGTGTTTAGCCTGGCTACTTTGGAAGGCCTGGAAACTGGGTAAAGATAAAGTTCAGAAATTCTGCCTTGGTATGGAGATGTTAGATAATCTGTATCTAACATCTCCATACCAAGGCAGAATTTCTAACAGATTATCTAACAGAATATCTAACTATCTTTGATCTAGTTCAAACAGATAAAACCAACCACAGAAGATGAGCACAGCAGGGAGGGACTCAAAGAACTACTGGTTCACTTGAATTCACTTTATAAATTTACTGGTGAGCCGTTTCCTTTATCTGCCTTTGGTAGGCCCATATTACAAGCTTATGGTTGGTTGCCCTCTTTGTATAAGCTCATTCAGCCTATTCAGATGATACTTTTCAAGCAGGGCCCCTCTTCATTTGCCAAGGAGTGGGCATTCTGTTCCTCCTTCCAGGGTAACTTTTGCTAATTTTTTGGGAGGAGGATTCACCTAAACCAAATCCCCCCATGGGATTTGCAATGGGAAAAAACACACCAGAAGGACAAGTGCGATGGATATGATTCCACTCCTCACTGTAAAGGGACTCTTTCAGAAAGTATAATCCAAACCTGCCACTATGAAAAGTCAGGCTAAGCTATTTGTTCTTAGTACTGTACAGATATATATGTGATAGAAATTCTGCTTTGAGCTCAGCTGCATCTGTGGTGGCATGGGGTGGGAGGTAATAAGTTAATTAATGTACTGTGATTTGAAAGCTTTTTAAAAATATATAAGTTGTTTGAGAGTCATTATATGGAAAGTTTAAAGAAAAACACCCAAATGGAATTCAGAAGGCTTAGCTTCTCTCAGATAAAGTTCAGTAATTAAAAAGAGCTGAATATTCATTGAATGTTCATTGACTGAAAAGCAGTTTATCAGGTGGGATTGATGGCGAGAGAAAAAGGGTTACATTTAGATAACAGATTTTCCTTGGAAATGTGTGAAGTACAGTAAGTACAAAACATTTGGAATGGTTTATTTAAAAAGAGAACAATAGTGTCAGGTGTAGGCTGATTATTTGTCTTCTATTTAATTTCATGTAAATGCTGGCCTCCCTTGATACTTTTAATGTATAAGAAAAGTAAAAAGAAAAGTGCATTTTTCTTTGTTATTTGAATTTTTAAATTCATTTTAAATCTTCAACTATGTGAAGATCCAGTTTATAAACCTCCTGTGTCTAATGCTATAGCACATTACCAACAATTTCTATGCAAGGTTTATTAAGCTCTTAGTAGGGAAAGAAAGATTTCCTGCTTCCGTAATTAGGAGTCCTGGTTGTATTGTAGCAGAAGTGCAGCTACAAATAAGATTGTTCTTCTGCTGACCTATCAACAGTGGGAATGAGTGCATGTTCCTAGGTAAGATGAGCTGTCCTGAAAATTGGGGGGGGGGGGGATACAATATCAATAATTGGGAAGAGTTGTATGCCACAGAACCAAATACAGGTGGCCATGAATTGCTTTAATTCTACCAAAAATCTTGCCTTTGGCTGCAAGAAGCACATGTTAACCTGAGTTAAAGTAATTATTCTTGGAGTATGTTTTGGCTAGAGAGGCAAACCATTAAAAGGTCAATGTAAATCAAACACAGTTGTCTGCAACATCTCCTTCAAGGATTTAAAGAGGGAACTTCAAACTACCTTAAAGTATTTTTTTTTAATTTGCCAGATCTGTCTTTCTTTCATTGTAAGCTGTGACTAGTAGAGCAGAGATACTGAATAAAACTCTACAGATGACAATGGCCACAATCAAGCCAGAGTTAAGCATTGTAAGTTTCCCTGATTTCAACAGGCAGGATTAAAATATTGTTCATGCTTCTCTCCCAAGGAAATCAGGTGGCCTTTAAAAGTCCTGAACTTTGATGTGTCCATGCATAATACAGGTGTGTGCCCCTTAGCGACGTTCCATCTAACACTGGGATCGCATAACCATCGACTGTGTGTGGTCACGTGATTGTCGGGGGCACACTCCCCAACCCTCTGAAAGCAAGGGGTGCTCTATTCCCCTCTGGAGGGTTGTCTGAGCCTCTCAGTGGCAGCGCACACCCACGCGCTGCTTCTGCAAGGCTCAGACTGAGGGAAATTGCATCTCTTGCATGATTTTCTGCTTCCTCCATGAAACCGGAAGTTGCGCAACAGACACAATTTCCCTCAGTCTGAGCTCTGCAGAGGCAGCACGTGGTCATGCACTGCCTCTGGGAAGCTCAGACGTCCCTCCATAGGGAAGGGGAGCACAGCATCCCCTTCTCTGCAGAGGGACTGGATTGCGTCAGGCACCACTTGACGACAGAGATTGCGGTCCCGATCCCTGTCGTTAAGTGGCGCACAACTGAATTTCATCAGCCACAGTCTGCATATCCATTGACTATGTATGTTGTTTGTTTTTAATAGTAGAACTGGAGTCCCAGATTGCTAGTTTTAAAAGGAATGCATTGTTATGTGATTTAGGAAACAAAAAAGGGGAAATTAATTGCTTGTAAATCTTGCAAAATTCAGAGCAATCACATCAATTGGTGCCTACTTATATGCATTGATATAATTTTCCGAAGATGCACACATAAGTATTTTTTTTAATAAAAAAATTATTTTTAATGATAAGGAGGGGTTGGGACCAGCAAACTACTCTGTCATATCCTGTCCTCCATGTTGGGCTGCAAAGCCTGACATGAAGGCTTTCAAGTTTGCGCCAGCAAAATAGCTGGCACAGACTTGAGAAGCCCCATTGCAGGGCTTGGTGCTTTCCCCAGGGGAAGGGGATGAAAGTCCCCTTCCCTTGAGGAGAACTTAATGGCACTGGTGGTGTCGTTGATGCAGCACTAGCCATTTTAGTGCCGTTGCACTCAGCGGCATTGCTGCCATTAAGATTGGGTTCCACATCTGTTGGATGATCAAGCCAGCTGGAAAGCTGTCCCATAATGAGAGATCTTTTAGGAGTGGGGCGCAGAAACCACACTTAATGGTAGCAGCAAATTTTATATATTAAACAAAGGAGAGTAACAAATACAGTTAATTAAAAATGGAATGATTAAAATTAAAGAACAACAACTTCTCATTTGTATTGGCAACCTTCAGTCTCGAAAGACTATGGTATCGCGCTCTGAAAGGTGGTTCTGGCACAGCGTCTAGTGTGGCTGAAAAGGCCAATCCGGGAGTGACAATCCCTTCCACACCGGGAGCAAGTGCAGTCTGTCCCTGGTCTGTCTCCCTGGCTATGGGCCTTCCTTCTTTGCCTCTTAGCCTCAGACTGTTGGCAAAGTGTCTCTTCAAACTGGGAAAGGCCATGCTGCACAGCCTGCCTCCAAGCGGGCCGCTCAGAGGCCAGGGTTTCCCACTTGTTGAGGTCCATCCCTAAGGCCTTCAGATCCCTCTTGCAGATGTCCTTGTATCGCAGCTGTGGTCTACCTGTAGGGCGCTTTCCTTGCACGAGTTCTCCATAGAGGAGATCCTTTGGGATCCGGCCATCATCCATTCTCACAACATGACCGAGCCAACGCAGGCGTCTCTGTTTCAGCAGTGAATACATGCTAGGGATTCCAGCACGTTCCAGGACTGTGTTGTTTGGAACTTTGTCCTGCCAGGTGATGCCGAGGATGCGTCGGAGGCAGCGCATGTGGAAAGCGCTCAGTTTCCTCTCCTGTTGTGAGCGAAGAGTCCATGACTCACTGCAGTACAGAAGTGTACTCAGGACGCAAGCTCTGTAGACCTGGATCTTGGTATGTTCCGTCAGCTTCTTGTTGGACCAGACTCTCTTTGTGAGTCTGGAAAACGTGGTAGCTGCTTTACTGATGTGCTTGTTTAGCTCGGTATCGAGAGAAAGAGTGTTGGAGATCGTTGAGCCAAGGTACACAAAGTCATGGACAACCTCCAGTTCATGCTCAGAGATTGTAATGCAGGGAGGTGAGTCAACATCCTGAACCATGACCTGTATTTTCTTCAGGCTGATTGTCAGTCCAAAATCTTGGCAGGCCTTGCTAAAACGATCCATGAGCTGCTGGAGATCTTTGGCAGAGTGGGTAGTGACAGCTGCATCGTCGGCAAAGAGGAAGTCACGCAGACATTTCAGCTGGACTTTGGATTTTGCTCTCAGTCTGGAGAGGTTGAAGAGCTTTCCGTCTGATCTGGTCCGGAGATAGATGCCTTCTGTTGCAGTTCCAAAGGCCTGCTTCAGCATGACAGCGAAGAAAATCCCAAACAAGGTTGGTGCAAGAACACAGCCCTGCTTCACTCCGCTTCGGATGTCAAAGGGGTCTGATATGGAGCCATCGAAGACAACAGTGCCCTTCATGTCCTTGTGGAAAGATCTGATGATGCTGAGGAGCCTGGGTGGACATCCGATCTTGGGGAGAATCTTGAAGAGGCCGTCTCTGCTGACCAGGTCGAAAGCCTTTGTGAGATCTATGAAGGCTATATAGAGTGGCTGTCGTTGTTCCCTGCATTTCTCCTGCAGTTGTCTAAGGGAGAATACCATATCAGTGGTGGACCTGTTGGCTCGGAATCCACACTGCGATTCTGGATAGACGCTCTCTGCAAGTACCTGGAGCCTCTTTAGTGCCACTCGGGCAAACAGCTTTCCTACAACGCTAAGGAGAGAGATGCCGCGGTAGTTGTTGCAGTCACCCCTGTCGGCTTTGTTCTTGTACAGCGTGATGATGTTTGCATCCCTCATGTCTTGAGGTACTCCACCTTCTCTCCAGCAGAGACAGAGGATTTCATGCAGCTCAGTGACGATGATCTCTTTGCAGCATTTTAGGACTTCAGCAGGGATGCTGTCTTTTCCAGGTGCCTTGCCAAAGGCAAGGGAGTCCAGGGCCACGTGAAGTTCTTCTAGGGTTGGTTCACTGTCAAGCTCTTCCAGCACAGGCAGGCACTCAATGTTGTTCAGTGCTTCTTTGGTGACTACATTTTCTCTGGAATATAGCTCAGAGTAGTGCTGCACCCAGCGTTCCATCTGCTGCGCCCGATCCTGGATGACCTTGCCTGTGGCAGACTTCAGAGGTGCAATTTTCTTCTGTGTTGGACCTAGGGCCTGCTTGATACCATCATACATCCCCTTGATGTTGCCCGTGTCAGCTGCTATCTGTATCTCGGAACAGAGCTGGAGCCAGTAGTCGTTAGCACATCTCCTGGCAGTCTGTTGGAATTTGCTGCGAGCAGTTCGGAGGACCTGCAGGTTGCGCTCACTGGGACAGGCCTTGTATGCTGCTTGAGCTCTCCTCTTTTCCTCAATGACTGGTGTCAACTCCTCAGAGTGGGCTTCAAACCAGTCTGCCGCCTTGTTGGTCTTCTTGCCGAATATGGACAAGGCGGTGTTGTAAACGGTATTCTTGAAATGTTCCCATCTGTTGGATGCGTTTGCGTCGGCCTGGCCTGGAAGAGATTCCTCAAGCGCTTGTGCAAATTCCTCCACTTTTCTCTGATCCCGGGTCTTGCTGGTATCAATGCGAGGTCTTCCTTCCTTTTTCGTGTGATACAGTCGCTTTGTTTGCAGTTTCACTCTGCTGCACACCAGGGAGTGGTCAGTGTCGCAGGCAGCACCATGATAACTGCGTGTGATCTTGATGCTGGGAAGGCTGGAGCATCTGGTGAGGATCAGGTCGAGCTGGTGCCAGTGCTTTGATCTTGGATG
The DNA here is from genome assembly GCF_035046505.1 of Tiliqua scincoides. Classification (NCBI taxonomy): domain Eukaryota; kingdom Metazoa; phylum Chordata; class Lepidosauria; order Squamata; family Scincidae; genus Tiliqua; species Tiliqua scincoides. Next base: position 176,237,704 of record NC_089822.1, read on the forward strand.
TCTCCAAGAGACTCTATGTTGGGGCTTTGTGTTGAAGAACGTGTTGCTGACACAGAGACCGTGATGACAGCAAAACTCTAGCAGGCGTTGGCCATTTTCGTTCATCCTCCCAGTGCCAAACTGACCTAAGCAAGTGGGCCATGAACTGTTATCAGCACCAACTCTAGCATTGAAATCGCCGAGGATGAACAATGGCTCTTTTACAGGGATTTTCTTGACAGTGGTGGCCAGGTCATCATAGAATTTGTCTTTGGCTTCTGCTGGAGACGACAGAGTCGGTGCATAAGCACTGATGAGAGTGACAGGTCCTGCTGATGACTGGAGCTGCAGGGACAAAATTCTTTCACTTCCCACAGTAGGTGGGATGATGGATTTCAGCAGGGTATTTCTGACCGCAAAGCCAACGCCTTTGAGATGAATGGGTCGACAAATGAATGAGAACTCAACTTCTCATATGCTATGATAATCTAGGCAGCTTATGACTGACATTCAACAACAACCAATAGCTGCTTTCCTAGTCATACTCACTATATGCCCCTAATTTAAGTGGTTGGCTTAACTTGGAGCATGTCTGGTGAAAGATTGAGAAAGTGGTGGTGCATTGTGACCTCGAGTTGATGGTGGCCTCCTCTGCTGAATGGAATCTTGCTCGTTATCTTTATAACCATTTTGGTGTCATCTGAAGGTATAGGGACTTACTAATGTTTTTGAACAGTGACATTCTTAATTGGATACTTATAACACCTACCTTTCACTCAGATGTCCTTTGTCGAACTCTGCAAACTTATTTCTACATGGGGCTTAAATATGGGCAAGGTTTCTTGTGTAACAATTCCCATCTTCTGATATCTGTACCCTCCAGCTATTCTGCTATCAAGCAAGGTCCTCAATTGCTGACATCTCCGAATGGTGGTTTTTTCAGGTCATTGTTCTATGTATGGATGCTCAGCTTCTCATGTACTTCCTCTTACAGCCTTCTGAAAGCGAAACCGTTAAGCAGTCATTCACATATTGCAGACATGTGCTTATCCTATGGCAATTTATCTCAAAAACACAACAATTGATTGGATAATTATAAAATCCAAAGAATGTCTCATGACAGTGTTTTGCTGCTCTCTAACTTATGCCTCACCAGGTCTTAGCATTCCCTCATTCTTTCTGCTCTTGCCAAGATCCATTCTTTCTGCTCTTGCCAAGATCCCTTGCCTCTTGCCTGGACCTTCTCTGTTCTTTCTAGGATTACATCCATCCTTCATCCTTTTGCCTGAGCAAGGATGGGCCACCATGAACAAAATTCCTTGCAAGGATGTCGGAACTGTGCTAGGACCTCAGCTAAAGATACATTGGGGTATGGCCATTCCTGGTCAGCTGAAAAGTCACATTCACTCTCCAGAGTATGTTTTTTCTCATGCTTGCCAGATTTCCTGTTTAAGCTGTGAATGTTGAATTCTTTCCCATCTGCTCTTTAGAGTACAGACCTCTTGTCATCAAATGTCATCAAATGTCCCACATACTTAGGTTCCTGACTCCTTCTGTTAATTTTTCCTGTAACTTATTGGAACTAACTTTCTTTTTCTTTTGCACAACTCCAGCTTCCTTCTGTATATCTTCCTGAATGATACCAAACTCTTTCTTGTGTTTCACCAGGAAAATCTCTTTTTTTCTGATTGTCATGTAATTCCAATTTATTTTATTTAGCGTATGGCATATAATACAAGGACTTATATATCTGTTAGACTAGATCAAATGTCAATGTCCAGTTCATGCAGCCATTCAAGGACAGAGTTACCTTCATAGAAAAAGTCAGACCATGGGCCAGTATACGCCCTCAGTTTGCAGCCAGACACAATGTGGTACATGGTTTGCTGAGAGTATCTGCAATCACACTGTGGGGTAGATACTAGCCCCCATTTGAACATAGATTCCTGACAAACACCATGTAGGGTACAGATCCTATTCAAAGTTTTCCAGTGCTGGCGAGGTAAGTCGAAACCTGGCACCTTAAGTGTAGGATTGTCTACATCAGGGGTCTCCAAACTTTTAGGCCAGAGGGCCGCATGAAATATCTGGCGCAGTGCTGAGGGCTGGGAAAAAATTTAAATATAAAATTTAAATAATAACTTAGAGATGGAACTTAGATGAATGAATAAATGAATGAATGGGCTCATTCACTCAGGCTCTCCTGCCCTCAGAACACCCTCCAGATGCAACAGCTCTGGTCACTTTCAGTCAAGTGGGCCAGAGCCTTTCAGGGGACAAGAGGCTGGCCACGGGCCAGATTGAGGCTTGCTGCGGGCGGCATCTGGCCCCCAGGCCGGAGTTTGGAGACCCCTGGTCTACATATCTACCCGTTTCTGGGCGTTCGACTGTCCATTTTGCTTTCCATTGGGCATTGATGTTAAAATTGTTGTGCAGATGTTGTGCGAGTGCCAGAGAAGCTTCCTGGATTTGAGCCTACCGATTGATAGATGAGAAAGATTGGCATGCACTGGTAAAAGTGGGTTGTTGGTGATTTTTCTGTATTCTTTCATTAAAGCCTCTTGTCTCCATAGGGCTGGTGGTGCTATGTGATTCCAATAACAATAAGGATAATAAAGCTTAACATTTTAGGGAGAACTTTTTGAGTGTTCAAACTATTTTGTGCCAAATCAGGATCTAAAGCAGCCATTTTCAGCCATTGTGCCATGGCACACTGATGTGCCATGGATGGTCTGCAGGTGTGCCGTGAGAGTTTGGGGGAGAGACATTGTTAGTAAGGCCACTGGGGGATGTGAGCCCCTGCTGTCAATGGGTGTGCCTTGTCAATTATCAAGAAACCGATGGTGTGCCTTGACAATTTTAGCGCCTTGTTAGTGTGCCATGAGATGAAGAAGGTTGAAAATCGCTGATCTAGAGTATAGTATGTTACACCACATTCCAGTAACAAGGAAGATCACACACTGCAGTCTCCCAGCCCAATCCTGAGCTGCCCGGAGCTGCGGGACCCAGCGGCTCCACAAAGGGCTCCCGCTGGATCCAGAGCCTCCTGCGCTACCACAGGAGGCTCCTCAAGAGAAGGGGATGTTCTTCCCCTTCCTTCAAGTAAGGGAAGCAGTCCTGCAATGGGACTACTCACTTTAGCGGTGACTGTTTGGTCGCCGCTAAAGTGCTCATGTAGGGTGAGCAGCCCTACTCGAACGCCTTGGATCCTGCGGAGCTCGGCTCTGTGGACCCCCTCTCCCCCCGGGAATGCCCCCGACCACGCCTCCCCCCTCCCCGGAATGCCTTTCCCCCACCCCCGGGAATGCCCCCATTCCTCGTTCCGCAGCCCGGCAGTCACAGGCACCGCCGAGCTGCGGAGTGTGGGCGCCCGCCAGGCAGTGGCTCAGTGCTAGTCGGAGCTGAGCCACCTCCAGCAGGAGCCTGGCGGTAAGCCCCGCAAATGTGCCTTATGGCACATTTGCGACTGTGGTCCGTGCCACAGAGGCACGACACGGACCACAGGATTGGGTTCTCTATCCTCAGGCTCAGCAGACTTCTGTAAATTATGATTTGTTGTTTTCCACTGCTTGTATATGCCCCACCATTTACCAACTTCACTGGGGAATCACAGTTATTTTCTCTTTTGAGGGCCAGATATAGACATGCATGCAAATTAGACCCTTAATTTTTTTAACAAATAGCATTGGGGGGGGACGGGGACACAATGTGAAATGATCCAAAATCACAGCAGGATAGTAGCAGTGGTTATTTAGGATTTGCACCCTGCCATAGTTCTTAGTACCAATGTGCTATTTATGGTTTTTTTAAAAGCTTCTATTGAAAATCAACACTTGCCTTTTAAAATTACAGATAGTGCATGGGTGTGTGATCCCCTCCCATACTACTTCCCAATTGTGGTTTCAGGACATTTCTCATGTGCACACACATCAATGTGTTTAAAATAAAAATAAATAAATAAATATCGTTAATAAATAATATTTGAACCCAAGTCTGCTTAGCAGACATTTTTGTAGAGACACGTACAAAGTATGGGTGTGCACAAGAATGTTTTGTCTCATTATACCATTTGTGTATTTAAACAAAGAACTTTCATTATCAACTTGTTAAAATTTCATTTGCTTCAGGTGTTATTTCAGCTGTTTTTATTATTATTCATGTTCACAACGGAGAACAGCTTATTCATTCTGTGGCAGACGGCAGGGTTTCAAACTATGTTCAGTGTTTTGAGGGACTGCTCACCATTTTTCCCCCAGCAAGGTATGAACCAGTGGTGTTCTGGTGGTCCTTCTGGTACCCCTGGACATCTGCTGCCTGGCAGCAAGATGAGCGAAGTGACACAGCAAACATCGGTAGGAGGCTTGGCTTGGTGGACAGAGCTCCAAAGCGTGCTTTTCACGCATTCTAAAAAGCGTCCACCCTGAGCCTCTAACTGGTGTTTGTCACGTTGCATCTGAACTCTCAACGCAGAAGAAACTGGCGATGATGTCATCACTGGTTACTTCCGGTGGTACTTACGCGAATGCTTTTGTTGTTCTAGTATGGTAACTAGTTCAATTTGTTGTGAATTGGTTAACAGTAAGGAAGAAACTAGTTCCAGTCAGAACCATGTTACCCCTGCTAATTGGGTAAGAGGCACTTTTTCAAGTGGGTGCTCCTTTTTTTAGCAGGGGGAGAGCAATTGGCCCACCTCACCCCAGCACTGTCTGTTCTAGTGGCTGTCTGCTGGTATTCATTTGCATCTTTTTAGATTGTGAGCCCTTTTGGGACAGGGAGCCATTTATGTTATTTGATTTTTCTCTGTAAACCGCTTTGTGAACTTTTAGTTGAAGAGCGGTATATAAATACTGTTGATTGATTGAACCATGTTAAAAAGCTAGTTACTCTGCAGTGGTCTTGCCAGGATGGTTGCAATAACCATCACACATGATTGCCAGTGGTGTAGGATTGCTATGAAAAAGCTGTGTGTGTGTGGGTTTCTACACAAAGAGTTCCAGTTCACAGTTTTCTTTGCTTTCAGCCTTGGTCACGTGTCGCTTGGTCTTTGCGGAATCCATTTAGATTACTGCAAAGAAAATGCAGAACTGGTGCCCGAAAACAAAAATATTCTAATTTGGCTGAATTCAATTCAACTCATGTGGACTGAGTTTAAATGCTCTATTGAGAACTTCAGCTCTCGCAGGCAAGTTGTCATTCCATCCATCTTTCTTCTGTCCATCACAGAGTGAAATAAAATACAAATGCCTGATCCTGGGTTAGCAATTGACTTCGTCTTTGAAACTCAAGTGAAAAATCTTTCATCGGTTTTTTTTTGGTTTGCTTCAATCCCAGAGCTCTGATATGGCAAAAGCTGCCTGTCCTTCAGTTAGGTAATTGCTTTTTGAGTTGCAGTTCAATCCATGTTATACTTGCCATTGGCCAACCACAGGGTACTTCATTCATTCCTCTGACTGAAAGTTTAAAACATGCTGACACACAAAAAGTGAGGCATTAATAAATCAAGAAACTCTACATGTCCATTGCTTTTCAATGAGGTCAAACCTTTATTAACTGCATGAATTCTACAGGGGATAATGTGTTCATTTGCAATGCATTATCAGGGCTCATCATAGTTAGTTTACCCTAACCTTTCCAAGAAAGAGAAAAACAATTACCACTGAATTACTTCATTTATAATTCAGAGTACTTGGGTGAGAGCATCATTAAGGACATTGTGGCAAGTCTGTCACATCTACTTATGAAAAGGAACCACAGTTTGATGGCTTGACCAATCATTGTCCAGTGCTTTGGGGAGCTATATTCAGAAAAAGGGCTTTACCTTTTACTGCTGTGACTCCAGTATAACTGGAAGTCAGGGGCTCAGAGGTACTTCAAGACATCAAGATGACCAGCTCCTATCTCCATGCATATATCACAAAATGTAGTCGTCTGTATCCTCTTCCCATAAATGCATACAGTAATTGAATAAGACAGCATCCTTTAGAGTTGATTTGTTACAGCATTTTTTGCTCCGGCGTGATTGAAAGCCATTCTACCCAACTGCAGCAGTGCATTCTGGGCCAATTAGCACCTGTTTCCTGCATATTCAATCAACAATATGTCCAATAGTGCTGTTTGACTTTCAAGTCAACTCTGTCCAGTTCTACTCTGCCTGGCAAACCTCATATGGGATATTGCATCCAGTAACGGGCATTCCATTGCCAAGCTGAAATGGAAGGGCAACAGAAATGGTGAGAGGTCTGGAAACCAAGTCCTGTCAAAAGAGCTGTCAAAAGAGCTTGGTATGTTGAGTCGGGTAAAGGGAAGACTAAGGAGAGATATGACAGCCATCTTCAAATATCTGAAGTGTTGTCACATGGAAGAAGGAACAGACATGCTCTCTGTTGGTGATGAAGGCAGAAATAGAACCAATTGGTTGGAACGATGGGGATAGTAAATTTAGGCTAGACATGAGGAAGAATTTATTTATTTTGTAAGAACTGTATTGTAAGAGGTTGTGTGTGTGTGTGTGTGTGTGTGTGTGGAACCATCTGTCTTGTGCAGCTGTAGGCTCTCCCTCATTGGAGGTTTTTAGCAGTGGTTGGACAGTCAGAGATGCTGTAGTGGCCTGCACTGAGCTTGGGTTTGGACTAAATAATCTTTAAAGTTTGTTCCAATTCTAACATTCTACCTCATCTAACACCTAACATTCCATCAATTCTACCTCATAGAGTTGCTATTGTATCCAAGAGGCAGTGGCTCTCCAGGGTTTCAGGCAGGAGTCTTTTATAGGCCTGACTTAAGATGTGGGGGACTGAACCCCAGCCTTTCTGCACACAAGTGCTCTACCACCAAGTTATGGCCACAAAAGACCAAATTGCTTGTCTATACCAGCTGTATTTCAAATGGCAGCAGAAAAAAAGCAGCGAAGGGCTTCAGTTGTGGATTCTCAGTCAGCTTTGTAAGGGAAGATATAGTTCTTGAGCATTTGCATCATCTAAATCCATGAAATGTATTGAATGTCTAATTATTTGCCCCAGCCTGAAATGCTTGCAATTCCAACCTCCAACCAGAGGGCTGGATAAAGAGCTTTGTAGGGCACATCCAGTCTGCCGGCCTTGTGTTTGACACCCCTAATCTAGGGCCTCTAAAAAGTTTGAAATCCACTAGGCTTGGGGAAATTTTCCACTGTCCTTTTTAATGTCTTGCAAGATCCTTGGCATGGCCATCATTTAAATTGATCTCAGACAATGGGACTCATGGATATAAATAACAGGAGATGCTTCAGGGCCACCTCTTTGGTAAGAGCAATTAAGAGCACAAGTGCTACTTATGGAATGTCTCTCCATCAAGCATCAGTGAAGAAAAGAATCTGTATGCTATCTTTGATAACAAGCCTAATTAGCATCTGCCATTGTGAAAGAAAAGAAGAGCATGTACCACACTGAGTATGAGTATGGATGTCTAGAATGAGCTGTGAGGCAGGAGCTCCTCAATTCAAATCTCTCGGTAATAGGCTACCTCCTGATTCAGAGGCCGTTTCCTTCTGAATGCCAGGAGACTGGGAGGTAAAAGTTTACATGTTTTTGCTTACATGTCCTGCTTCTGGGCTCCTAGAGGCATCTGCTAAGGCTAAGCCACTGTGGGAAATAGGGGGCTGGAATACATAGTCCTACAAAGGCCTGTGGTCAGAAGGGTAGTACTTATGCCTCCACCTTAGCCACAACCCCCCTCTGTGGTCTTAGATAAGGCACTCTCTCATAGTACAGCCTCCTATCTGCAGTTTGGGGAACATCCTGGTGACCTGCTTTGCCAGAAGTGCAGGATTTCCAATTTGATGTAAAGGGACCCTGTGAACGGAGGTGCTCCTTTGTTCATGCAGTTCTTGTAAATCAAACTAGAAGTCCTGTCCTTTCACGTTTGAAGAGATCCGTGCCAGGAGCAAAATAAGGAGGCAGATGATCTGTGTCCAACTTGCTTTTAACAGGCAGAAAATGGATCAGTGTGGCTCACCTCCACTGCAGTCCAGAGGGAGGCAGCTGCAGGATAAAGGGCACCCCAAATCCATTGCCCTTCTACCCCCAAGCAATCTGCCACTGATGCAGCCTGCGTCACTTTGTCTGAGCCACCCCTGGGTAGTACTGTTCCTAAGAGATTAGGCATTTGTCATTCTTTGGGCACTTTTAAAAATGCTACATAATTTACAATAAGCACTGTAGAGATCCACAAGGAATTGCAGTGGGGAGAGAGTGCCAGGCAGACAAACTCAAGGGCTCATGTCATTTAGTGAACTGGCAAAAGTGATCACCCATGTACTATGAGAGAATAAATCATAGTCTAGCAAAGTATGAGTAAATCTCCATTAGATTTCTTATGTTCTTATGTACCATAAATTTTAGCAAAAAGAATAATATGATCACTTCCTGAGCTCTTTTTCCATGGTTGCTGTTGCAGAGAGAAGTAACCATGAAGCTGTCACATTTTTAATCCACTCTTTCTTTATTTGCTTCCTTTTTTATAATGACATTTCCAAAATGGTAGTGACCAAGTATACTGTATTAATGGAGTGCAGAGATCAACGCAGCCTGCTGTGTAGATATGAGCGATAGCAGCAGGCGTATTCTCTAGCTTGTTGTCTTGATGATCATTTATTATTTACCTAATTAGCTTAATTGTTTCATTGAACTATAGGGATTAATTTGAAAAGTAAACCAAGAACAGGCAAGTGAATACTCGCACACTGCATAGGACATTTGCAGCCATAAAATGATAGCACCAGTGTCCTTTATTAAATGAAAACTACAGTGAAGGAGTAGGACCAACAATGCAAGTCAATTTCACTTGCACAATCTCAAAATGTGTAAAGAAAGGCACTTGTATCCTGTAGCTGCCATGCTGACTGTAGTGTATCTGGAGCTGTTATCTTTCCTTTCTTGCTTGTCTGCCCTAGGCATTCACTTCAGGCCAATGGCAACAAGCTGAAACAGATTTGTCATGCATCTAAACTCAATGCAGAGATGGTTGAAATATGTGATGATGCAGTTCAGTAATTTGAGATGGAGATCATTTGGGGATGGACGCATTTTCCCACTGACATCACATAAGCCAAGTGTGTCTGTGGGTTTGGCTTTTGCTTAACTCCAGGCCCCCTCCATTACAATGGTCACATCTTAGCCATATTGAAACCCTTAGCCCTTAGCCTTGTGCAAAGGGTTGTTCAGACCAAGGCAGGCCCATTTTCTATCTGGTTTGTTTTCTTATTCTTTTTTCCTACTAGGTTACCTCTGAATGCTGCATGGGTTGCCAACAGAAGGCCTGTCTATTTGGTTTTCTTCTCAGTGTAAACATATACACCTTGCATTACCAAAGACCAGCCTCCAGAGGACACAGTTGAGGTTCCAGAATAGTGAAGGTTCCTGACTTAGTGAAGCTTTGCTGTACTGAAAAATGACATCTGTTGGCCTGAAAAATGTAGAGGTTCTATGACTAGGAGAAACAGAATTTTTGATGAGTTATTAACAAAGGTATTTAATAAGATGGGAGTATTTTGATAAGACTGCTCCCATCAGCACTCATAGTTAATGCATGTTAATACATTTCATATTCTTGGCCAATCCCATAGAAGTGAACTATGTGGTTTACGAGAGGTAGCTGTTGAAGCTATGCTACATTCACAAACTTCTCAAGGGGGATCTTTGGCAGAACTAGGAAAAGAAAGTTGTATTAAACCAGAGAGGCAGGCACTGGGTATAACAATCCCTTGCTTTGAAGAGAAGGTATCAAAAGGATTGATTCTTCCCATATTTCTGGGGTAAAGTGGCAGAAACACTTTCAATAAACCAAATCCCTCATGTACAAGTTATATCTGTTCATTTGTATTTGCTTTAGTCCTTGTGTATTTTATTGCAAATCTGCTTTTTGAAAAGGATAATATCAGCCAATCAGGCTATAATAGAAATGTAATGGCTGGCATGGCAATTCATTTTACTGGATTCATAATTCCTTTGTTGAGCTGTCTCAGTAATAAGAGAAAAGAAAACTTTGTTAACCTTTGAGAGCATAGTTGCAATACCGAGGAGTTAATGGCTATTAAGCATTGTGTTCTGAGTGTATGATTCTGATCACAGTCAACGTGACATAAACAAGAGAGTGCATCTGTCAATCATAATGTAAAAGAAACCAAGTGTCTTTCCCACATTCCTAACTTTTATCTTGCTATCTGTTGATCAGACTGGATACTATGCAAAAGAAACAGGGTTAGTTTCCCAGTTGTGGTGGTGGTAATGATGTTCATTACTGAAAAGCAGTCTTAGAAGTATGCCTGTTTCATTAGAAGAATGGCATGGGGTGGGGCTGATTAACCCTTTCCCTTTCTGTTGTGAATTCACTCAAATCCCCCAGCTGCTTTTTTCCCCACAGATGAAAAGATATGGGGAACCTGTATTTTTCCCATCATGGCTGAGAAAACAGCTTGGGGTGTTTGTGTGCACACACACATGTGATTTTGAACAGAAAAACAGCAGGAAGTCAAAGGGTTAAGCAGCTCCCCTGTTGTGTTTCTATTCCTGGTGCTCTTTTTCAATGAAATAAAATGTTCAGAGACTGTACGTGTGTCCCCCTGTGCATTTTTCTGTTTGGGCTTTTATACCAACAGAGGGATCATAGGCAGTACTGGTAACTTGGTTGCTGGGGGCTCTGGGACAAAGCTCTCTATTGGGTCCCCAGTGGTACTCCGCATCCTCTAATGGCGCATTGAGTGTACCACTGCTTCTGGTACTGAAGGACTAGGGACTGGCTTAGCCATTTTAGACTTCCGATGGGTCTTGGTTCTCAGCCCATGCCTTCCCTGGCCGACCACTGAGACCACCTCTGCAGAGATGGACAAAGGAACGTCTTTTTTTAGAACACAACTCTGCTGACACTAATGTATGTAGTGACCAAGAAACCTCTGAGTCGATGATTTTTAAAAAAAGCTTCAAGTTATATAGCTGCTTCTGATGTTACCCACCTTGAACTATTACATATAGAAAGAGCAAAGTATTCCAGCAGTTGAGGGGTTGGATAGACAAATAAGAATTCAGTACCATTTCTAGAAATCTACTGTCCTTAGAATTAAGATTGACAGCCTCAAATCTTGTGGACCTCATCATGTTTATATCTTTATAGACGCTGGGTTGGTTCACGTGGCTCAACTAGCTATGGTTATTTGCAGTCGGAAATGGGACCTTAATCTTAACAAGCCTGCATGGTTTATTCAGTCATTTCACTTTTGATCTTGTATCAAACTGTAATTATACAAATGATTATACATTTGATTATAAGAAATGTATTTCAAGAACGAAATCTCATTATTTATGTTGCTGCAGGCTTAAATAAGTAGGTTAATCAATTAAAACTGTAGTTAATGTATCAGTAGAGTAAATTGTAATTGGTGAGGCTGAGAGTTAAGAATGCACTTGTTCAAGAACACACTTGAGACTTTAATGTGAGTTACTGCTAAATTAACAGTGAAATAGGGGTAACACATTCCCCTTCAGGAATAAATGAAACACTGAACAAATCAATCATTCTGTATTTCCATTCAATTTCCATTCATTTTGTAGCAACTGCAGGGATGTCTTGAATGAAATGAATGGCACATGTGCCTGGTGTTGAATTCATTATTCCATTCATTTTTGTAATGGGGAGCAACATAGCTATAGCACAGCAAAATGTCATGCGTGTTTACAGTGCAAGCGACTGAGTTCAATGAGACTTACAGCCCAATCTTCTCCCCGCCATAGCATGCAGCCGCACCAAAACAGGCTGAACTACATGCTGTGGGGGGGGGGGGTTGATCAGGAGGCTTGGAAAACTTCTTAAGACTTCTCCTTAAGCCCTTTGATCACCAGTGGTTCTCCTTGTACCTTCACCAGCATTGTAGCTGGCACAAGTCTGAGGAGACGAAGCATATTGGGAGGCTCTGGAGGGGATAGCATCCTGGCACAAGTTGCTTGTCCAGGATAACCCCTCTCTCCTCCAGTATGCCCCCTTTTCTCCCCCCCCCATTTGTCCTGTTCCACTCTGCCAGCTTATCGACTTACCAACACTGGGGGGCTCCTCTGGTTGTCGCCACACATGATGTGCTTCTCTGCATCTGTGGTGGGGTCCTAGAAGCATGGGCCACCATGAACTTCCATAACAGCATTTACAACACTATAAAGCATGCTTCTCCTCCTGAATTCAGCAGTTTCAGCAGTGGAGCCAAAGTATAGGATTGGCCTGCTACTCCAGTTTCAGTGAGTATAGAATTTGAAACCTTTACCATTTAAGGTTTTAAAAGTGTGGCAGATCTCATTTTGGTGGCTGCCATCCAGATGCTGCCATTTTTCAACACAGTGATCCAGAAGCCGTGTCATTGCAGTGCATTGTTAGGAAAAAAATACTGGTCACTACAAAAACATGATGGCAGTCATTGACAGATGCCATTTTTCCCCACGGTGCCCTATAACTGTGTTGAAATAGCTCCGTTTGTATTCTAAGAAAGTTAGGCATGATTAACAGCCCAATCCTAATTACTGGTAGCGCCAGAGAAATGGGGCATGGGAGAGGGAGGCTGAACAGGACAAGGAAGGGCAGAATGGGGAAAGTAGGTAGGGGCAGGATGGGCAGGGAGGGCAACATTCTCTTAAGAGCAGGTGTTTTTCAAGCCTTGGTTCAGCTGGGAGCCACCCTGCCCACGATAGTGCCGACTGAAGGACTTCTGTTGAGTGTCAAGGGGGAGGGGGGAAGCAATGAATGGGCAAAGGCTGCCCTGCACTCCATGCCTGCCTACCATCAACCAAGCTACTTCAGTCAGCTCTCTGATCCTATTCCCTTTTTCTGACAGCAAGCTAGAAGAGGTCTGGACCAAGGGCAGCCCATCTCTTCCTCCAGTGCTGCTGGGAAAAAGAGGTGCTAAAAAACACAAACACCTCATGCCACTGCTATTGCACCTCCCCTTCCTCAGCCATATGGCTGAGCATTCCTCAGCTGGCCCCATTTTAGTCTCTATGCCATATCTGACCCAGGATCACATGGCAGAGATTCCCATTGTTCATGGAGGGTGCAACTGTGATGGAAATCCCTTCTTAGATAGGGTATTGATATACTGTTCAATGTATCAATATCTTTCATTTTTAAATCCAAACTGGCCCCCAGGCGAACAGAGCAAGGTGAACCATCACATATATAACAGTTTTCTTTGTGAGTGCATATGTGTGTTTTGTTTTTGTTAACATGCTCTGTGAGGAGCAATTTCTAGAAAATGTGGATTCCCATGAATTAACAATCTTTCTTTTGGAAAGTGATATCTGCAACAGAACTTGTTTGGGGTCTCTGAAAGGTGTTTGTCAAATGCAGATGACATTCCTTATACTTATTGAAATAATCATGTTTTGTCTAGTAAAAAAACAAACAAAAACCCCAAAGGCCACTATCTGATAAAAGTAACAGAAAATGGATTTTGGATTCTGTTTATCTGATGGGTCATCATTCACTTTGTCTAAAGCAGGGGTCTCCAAACCCCGGCCCGGGGGCCAGATGTGGCCCGCAGAGAGCCTTTATTCAGCCTGCGACCAGCCTCTTATCCCCTGAGAGCCTCTGGCCCAATTGACCAAACAGAACCAGAGTTGTGCTTGTGTGTGCTTTATTTCCTTGGCTATGTTGGTGCTTGGAACGAGCTGGAATCCCTAGCATGTATGCACTGCTGAAACAGAGACGCCTGCGTTGGCTCGGTCATGTCGTGAGAATGGATGATGGCCGGATCCCAAAGGATCTCCTCTATGGAGAACTCGTGCAAGGAAAACGCCCTACAGGTAGACCACAGCTGCGATACAAGGACATCTGCAAGAGGGATCTGAAGGCCTTAGGAGTGGACCTCAACAAGTGGGAAACCCTGGCCTCTGAGCGGCCCGCTTGGAGGCAGGCTGTGCAGCATGGCCTTTCCCAGTTTGAAGAGACACTTGGCCAACAGTCTGAGGCAAAGATGCAAAGGAGGAAGGCCCATAGCCAGGGAGACAGACCAGGGTCAGACTGCACTTGCTCCCGGTGTGGAAGGGATTGTCACTCCTGAATTGGCCTTTTCAGCCACACTAGACGATGTTCCAAAACCACCTTTCAGAGCGCGATACCATAGTCTCTCGAGACTGAAGGTTGCCAACAAGCTGGAGAAATCCTGGACATTTGAGCCCATTCATTCATCTAAATTCCATCTCTAATGTATTTATTTAAATTTTATATTTAATTTTTTTTTCCGGCCCTCGACACTGTGCCAGATATTTGATGCGGCCCTTTGGCTGAAAAGTTTTGAGACCCCTGGTCTAAAGTGTTAACCAACTTTGCTTGCCAGACTTATTAACATATGTAGGAAATTAACAGCCCAATCCTAACAGTGGTATTGAAATGGCCACTGCTGTATAAGACGGGGCCAGGGAGTCCGCTGGAGGTCTCATCCAGGTGTGGGAATAATTTTACAACAGCAGCACGGGACGAATCAAAATAAAAAGCAGTTTAATGTCTCTTAGCCATTCACTACATCATAAATGTAAGTGGTTGCTATTTACAAGAAAAAAAATTTAAGGACAAAACACTTAAAGGAAAAGGGGCACAAGATTACACAAGGGGTAAGGGACATGGGGAAATTAGAAGAGGAACCTGGGGGAACTGGGACTTTAAAAAAGGGGGGAGGGAGAGGGATAGCTGGGAGAGGAAGGAAAAAGAAGCAGTGAGAGTTCCCAGGGTTTTGGCTGTGACAAAAGGCTGTGGTTAGATTGTGGTTTTGTTGTGGCCTGAGCCAAGGGCTGCAGGCAAGGAGTGAGCTCTGTGTAAGCCATGAAGTCACTTCACTTCCTTGCAGTGGGGAAGTTCATCTCACTGAAAAATTCATCTTAACCAGCACAGCTTTTGCTTGATGAGTGTTCCTTTAGGCAACCAAACAGTCTCGCTATTCAAGCAGTTGTGGTGATGGTTAAGGGTGGCCACCTAAAAAGTAGGCTTGGGACTTATCTCTGGCCTGCCATACAGCAATTTAAATATAGACTCTAAGGGAAATTGTACCATCCCCCTCCCCCCCCCCACATACACACACAAACACACACAGAAAAGGAAAATGAGAAGCACTAAATATGTTGTCAATTGGACTTCACATGGGACAAGAAAGTTGGGGGGGGGGTCAGTGGTGACTTTCAAGGGAGAAGAGGGTGCATTGCATGGCTTTCCACAAGTATGGTTGTCTGGCCTGTGCTGGTGACATTTGTGTTCAGGGGGAAAGAGGAAAAGGAGAGCAGATAATTTTCAGTCTTGGGTGCCAGCTTGGCACAGTGGTTCTTGGGTAGCAACTGGAATGGCAGGGGCCAGCTAAAATACCCACCATTATGAAATATACAATGATACAGGCAAAACTCCACAGAAAAAGGCTGGGCAGCCCAATCCTGAGCTGCCCGGAGCTTGGGGCTGCCGCAGTGCCAAAAATGGTTGCTGCAGCATCCTGAGCACAACTGGGCAGCCATCAACAGCTCCTTGGGGAAGGGAATGTTTGTCCCCTTCCCCTGGGCAAGGAAAGTAGCTCCGCAGTGGGGCTACTTGATCCTGCATCAGCTCTGGAGCTGCCACGGAATCAAAGAGTTCTGTGTAGGGTCACACAACCCAACACAGAGCACAGGATTCGGTGGAGCTGAGCTCCACTGGTCCCACCCTCCTCCTGCCCCACTTCCTTCCCCCACCCCAGAACGCCTACTCCCATGGTTCAGACAACTGCTGAGCAGTGGAGCACTGGCTTTCTACTGGCACTAGCCCAATGTGATCTCATGCTGGGCAAGCTCTGGTGCTGGGCTGGCACAAAGCCCTGCAAACATGCCTTATGGCACGTTTGCAACAGTGCACACCAGTGGTAAGCTGGTGTGCAGAGCTCAGGATTTGACAAAAACACACATAAAATACAGTGATTTTATGATTTTATGATTTTAAGGGACTGTTTGTTCTCTTTCCTCAGGGCTGCATTGCAGCTACACTGGTGCTGGAATGTTGGATAGGATTGAGCCCTTAGTTTCTAATACCACAATAAACACTTTTTTCTTTTTTGCTCCACTTCTTAGCTGTGAGTAAAACTACACACTGCAAACTTTTCCAACTTGCGTTAGCTCTTGGTGTAAAATTCTGTCTGGGACTGCCTTAAATATTTTAGGTGGAAAGGAGTATGAGTTGTACCATCTTCAATATTTTGCAATCTTGCAATGGCTTTTGTATAATGCATGTTTTAATGGCATCTTGTAAATTATTGTCTTCTACAGTTTTAATCTTTTGTGAACTTTTTTTATGCTTTAGATTTTATGGTGGGCCTCAACGGCTATATTAATAACTTTGCTATTTATGTTTTGTGTTTTATGCACAAGATGTTTTGCTGTAAAAGTGCCAATTGTTCACAAGTAAGTTAGTGAGTATTAGTAAACAGTGACAGATTGAAACCACTTAGGACAAACTGCTCCTTCCTCAGATCAGGGGCTAATTCTAAAAGGGCCCAGTGCTGGTGCTGAACCCTAGCGCCAGCTCTGGGTGCCGTAAATGTGCTTTAAAGTATGTTTACAGCACCCAGCTAGTAAGGAGCACCGACGCTGGGCCCGCGCCACTCAGGCACCAGGCCTGTGCCAGTCAGGCCCTGGGCCTAGCGCTGGCAGGAAAAGGCTGTGCTGCTGCCAGAGGTAAGTGTAACCATTCAGTGGCAGTGCAGTCTCTAGGGGTGGGGGAAGGATGGAGTGGGGGAGGAACTGGGGCAGGATTGATGGACAGAGCTTTGCAAAATAGCCTGCGCAGACTTGAGAAGCCCATTGCCGGGCTTGGTGCTTCCCCTGAGGAGACCTCCGACTGCTTCCTGTTGCCACTGGATACTGCGGTAGCTGCTTTGGCACCACTGTTCCAGCAGGCACTGGGAAGCTCAGGATTGGGCTGTCAATTCCTTGCTTAGATATTTCAGCAAGGACAGTTGAGACAATATTTTTATCCCCAAAACTGGCCCCATTTTTTTCCCCATTCAACTGGCCCCGTTGCAAACACGCATGCTCACCGCTCACGCACATTCTGGCTACTAGCTTCACTTCTGGGCTAGTTTCTGTACTCATGTGGGGGAGAGTTCATACTAACCACCACCACCCCTCTGTATGTGCTGCAAAATCTAGTTTAAGCTCGGTTTGGCAGCCTGTGAAGCAGCTCAGGTGAATCTCTCCCAATTCAGTTATAGAAATGAACTGGAAAGCAAAGGGGTGGGCTAGAGTAAATGCATGGGACTGGTTTAGGCAAGAAAGTATCATCCTAACTGGTTCAAGGCAAATATGACCATTTCTTGTCTCCCAATGGTCAATGCAACCATTTCTGGCCTCTCTTGGCTCTTACACAAGCCCTGACCCGTGCTCTGCCAAACCCTCCGGTCACAATCAAGTGGCAGAGTTCTGCATCAGGTAAAGTTTGTGGGCAGGGCTGGCCCACCTATGAGGGTGGGCAGGAGGTGAAGGACTGGCCGGCTTGCGCTTCACACACCCCATAGCTTCTCACCACCTTTGCTGGTCACCCACTAAGTCACCTGCCTGGCCTTATCTGGTTGTGGCTGCAATCCTAACTACACTTTCCTGAGAGTAAGCCTCATTGCACAAAATAGGACTTACTTCTGAGTAGACCTGGTTAGGATTGTGCCCTGTGTCATCAGAGTCTGGGAAGTGTGTGGGGAAAAGGAGGAGATGGCTGCTGCTGCCGCCGCTCCTGCCAGGGTTGAGAAGTGGCTAACTTGCAGCCCAGCAGGAGCTGCAGCCACCATCACTATCTCTTCACACCTTCTCCCTAAGGAGGGAGACTGTGGCTGCTGCTCCTGTCAAGGCCTAGAGCCAGCTGGTTTTGGCACAGCAGGAGCTGCGAGCATCTCCATTACTGCTGCTTCCTGCTGACTCCCCAGAGCATACATTGAGCATGCATATCTTTTCAACAACACTAGCAAGTGGCTCACCTCCAACTCAAATTATTCTCTGAATATTGCTCATAGAGGTGGGGAGAAGTCACTTGAGCCACCTCTATGGGCAGCACATGTTCTCATGAATGATATGAAATAAAGAAGGGAAACATAAAGCAAGTGCATCCTGAAATCATTGCAATCTACTCTGGCTCTCAGAGTGATTTGTTTTTCCAAAATGTTTCTGCTATAGCCTACAGGGAGCTAGAGAAAAATCTCTCCATGGGATTGCTTCAGAAATGAGATGAGGGAGGTAGAGATCTGTTAAGAAGTTTATAATAGGCACAAGCCTATTTCTGTTAAAAGCTCCGGTAACAAGGTTACTGCGTTTTCCCCTCGGAGCCGGGGTTTGCTGCATTTTTTAGGCATGCTCCCAGCTTTCGAGGCAAAGTAATTTGACAGACAGCTGCAGAATTCTTTGAATCCCCAAACCTCTAAACAGGTTTTGTAATTTAAAATTACTGTAGGAGTATTGCACAGTGGTCTTTGTCCATATAATCCAGCAGCTCCAAAAACAAAAGCAAACAAAAAAACACTCCCACTAAGAAACCGACATATTAATAGCAAAGTCAACTATAGTTTGTATTATCCACAGGGG
The DNA here is from genome assembly GCF_035046505.1 of Tiliqua scincoides. Classification (NCBI taxonomy): domain Eukaryota; kingdom Metazoa; phylum Chordata; class Lepidosauria; order Squamata; family Scincidae; genus Tiliqua; species Tiliqua scincoides. The sequence continues at coordinate 176,256,270 of NC_089822.1, forward strand.
CACAGAAAGTAATCTCTGTTTTATGAAGTGCATTAATACAACTGTGCACAATTGTATTTATCAATTTGTCAAGCAGCATAAGAAATGAGCTGCCATGGTTGTATAGCTCAGCGAAACTATAAGAATCTTATTTCCTCAGTGTATACTTTCTTTGCTCTTTTCGGGAGGTACAGCACAGACTCTTTCAACCTCTACACAATCTGCTGGTGTCACTAGTTAGCTTTGCTTACTTGAATACAATGCAGGATCATGTACTAGCGCAAATAGCTCTTGATTTATGGGGATGGGTTCCCAGAAATCTGTGCATTTATTAAAAATGTGTCAATTGAAACTTATTTTCCCATAGGAAACAATGTCATTGGGATGGGTTAGGGGAAAAGTCATTTAATACTCATGCTGACAACTAGTGACTTCTGCTGTTCCAAGATGGTAAGGAGGAAGGCAAGTGGGAGTGGCTACTGATGTTGATGGTGGAGAAAGCAATGAGAAAAACAAAGATGCCAGTACAGAAATTGAGAAAGCAGTAAGCGACAGCTTTGTGAACACACTTTCTTTCCTATTTTTATCTTCTGTTGTTAGAGGAGATTCCCCCCTACAGGAATCTGCCAGTGTCTTATAGGGTTGCTCATTAGCAATTAATCTGCAGCTAATTGGCTGTGTTGTTTCAAAAATTGCCAGCATAAATTATACTTCTGGTATTGCGCTATTTTGAAAATGGACAAAATAAGACTGCATTAATCAAGACCAGCATCAGTTACTTCTCAGAAGTTAAATTACAGAAATATTTGGGTGAATGGCTTGGTAGTGAAGGTGCAGAAAGTGTAAGAGTTCACATGGCTTTGCCATGCAGTAACCACAAGTCATTGCTACTTCAGTATGACTCACAACAGGACTGAATGTACTGGATCCACTGTGCATCTTCTTGATGGAATGGTCTTCTTAGTCCAGCTTCCTGCACTGAAATAGGATCATCCATAACCAGGCATCCCTAACAGAGTATTTCATAAAAGAAAACTTATTGAGATTACAAGGCTTCTACATACCAGACTCATCATAGTGGAATGAGGAACAATAAATAGTTATTGAAGGGAACCCCACCTTACCCCAAGTGCTTAAGAAAGCAAGCTATGTAATATGGTACAGGCCAAACAGACAGGTATCAAAGCTATGCTCCTTGCACAGTGTCTTCAATTGTGAAAGTGCAAGACTTCCACATTCTATTTCATTTGCATGGTTGCTTTAAATCAAACTAGAAGTCTGATTTGTTTGAAAAAACCATGTGAGGAGCACGGTAAAGAGGCAGGAGATCTACATTGTGCCCACTTTTAGTGGATGGATAGATGATTAGTGAAGGTTGCCTCTGGGGTGGGCTGGAAGAAAGCAGTGGCAGACTTGGGGTGAAGGGCACCCCAAATCCACTGCCCTTTTGCTCCCCTGCAACCTGCTGCTGATGGAATGCACATCACTTCACCTAATGGATGGGCTGCACTTGTGTGATACCACAAGCTGCACTTGAATAAGTAATGTATATAAGCAATTGAGAGGGGTTGTTCAGGGAGCAGAAAAGATTGTTGGTTATTTTTTGGAGAATGCATTGAGAGAGGAGTTGGAAGGCTCTTTATATAGTAAAGGACTTGTGTACCACAAAGTGAATGGCAGCAAAGCAATGGAGATGAAGGTAGAGTTCCACAGAAGCAGGACATATGAAATATGAGTATAAAACTAAGTATGAATATATGTTGGGTTATTAGTATGTTGATATATGCTAACTACTTTTCCTTTTGGAGTTTGCTACAAATTTAATTTGCAGAATTTTGTGGGCAGTGGATGTGGATGACCTGAGATGATAAATATGAGTCCATTTATTTTCCTGAATTGCTAATAATTCTATTTTTCCCTAGGGACATACAAATTACATTCTGTTTTTGTTACAAAATTTGGATGATTTTGATAAGGGACAACAAAATCAACCTGAAGTTGTTCTCTTTGCAGAAACCACTCTTGCTTCCTACAGCTGTTCAGGTCTGCTGACTAAGAAGCAGAAGACTAGCACCTTCCCTCTGTTGTAAAGGGGAACCATTCCACATTCTATAACTGACATTTAAAAGTGCATGAGGGGCGTCTTCTGCCTTTGAAAGCTCCTTACAACTACAGTTTCTGAGATTTGCTGTTCCTCAAAAATGTTGTGATCTATTCCTCTTTGGCGAACATTTCCTGCTAATCGCATGGTTGCATGACTTGTGGCATGCTTCCTTCTGCTCTGTCCTGTCATTCATTGTCATAAGGTTTCATGCAGGGAAGAGGGAGGCCTGACATTTGTTATCACCATCTGGGGAAGACGACATAGCCATGCAATGAAAAATGTCACATCCAATGACTGGAAGCAGATACATTTGCCATATAGAAAATAGGGCCATCTTCATACTGAGAATAGATCCCATTCAGTTTCACATCGAAAAGAAAGAATTTAAAGGTGTATGTAGTTTCACTTTTCTTTTTTTGTTAAATTGTTTTCTTACTTTTTCCTAGACTTCGCCCGGTGGTATTACCTGTCCCCGAGAGGTAAAATTTAAATCAATTTGACTAACTTTCAAAAGAAGAAGTTTTTCCCCTGATTATTCTAACAATGGTATAAGTGGTGATTACAACTTTCCTACTTTTCCTATGGGTTTTGTTTAACCCATTTATGCCCAGCACACAGGTGTACATATTTGGTCCCTGTTGCGTATATGCAACATTGGGCAAAAATGGCTTAAACCTGGAAAACTAGGCCACAATCTTGAAGTGACAAGAACTGACCTGCGGCACTGTACTATATCCCCATGCTTTAATAGTGAATTGTTGATGCATTTGGTGTCACAGAATAGTTGGTGTGATTCAACATGTGGTGAACTGATTCAACATCTTGAACCCTATTAAAGACATTGGAAGAAATCAGTCCAATTCTTTTTCCCGCTCTCCTCACAGATCCAAACTTATTCACAACTGATGAGGTTTCTTTTAGCACCTCATTAGCAACCACAGCCTAAGAGAGCGTTTGCAATAACACAACATAGTCAAGCTGGATAGTAGTTCTAAGATGTGACCACCGCAGGGTGCACATTACATTGTATTTCTCAAATGTACCAACTGTGGGTATATAATGGTCCAGAGAAGTTTATGTGGTAAGAGGATTGTGTCAGTTTGTTCTCAAGTTTTAATGTTACCTGTCCAAATCAAGTAAATCCAGTTGTAACTGTTGGGCTTGGGGGGCGGGGGAGGTTCACACCGCCCAGTTCCTCCTCGCTATCGTGAATGAAGTATATGAACTGCAGCTGCAATCACATGTTTACTAAGAAGTAAGGCCCACTGAGTTCTTTGGGAGTTACTTTATAAGAAGATGACCTGCTGGATCACGTCAAGGGCCTGTCAAGTCTAGCAGCCTTTCTGCCACAACAGCTAACTGAATGTCTCTGGCAAGCCCACAAGCAGGATATGAGGGCAAATTCTTCTCTGACTGTTGCTGCCCTGTGGCAGGAATGCAGAGGCAAATGGTCTCTAAACCCAGAAGGGGTAGAATATTGCCATAATGACTGACTTCTAAGTCAGTGTCCAAAGAACTGCAGCCTGCCTGAAGGAAGGTTCGCATGAACAAGGTTATCCCTGCAGTGATTCATGAACCATTTCTGCGACTTTTGGTTTTCAGACCTTAACAATAGGTTTTTAACCCATGGATTTTTGGTTTTCAGACCTTAACAATAGATGCAGGCTATGATACCACATTTAAGGGGTTTTGATGCCACAAAGACCAATGCTGCAATTCAGCAGAGCCAGAGGCACATGCTGTGGAGAGCCACACACACAGCCAGATGTTCCTGAACATTTTCTCCTGTAGCAACTGGCTCTGCTCAAGAGGGAGGCTGCATTTAAAACAACCTGCTTTTGCCATACCTTGCATGGCTGCAATGAAATGTTCAAGGAAACTTATTCAAGGCTTTGGTCTCCGTTGCTTGAAAGAAACTTCTTAGTTCAAGCCGCTTACAAATGGGAAGTCATTCTTTCGGAAGTTTCTTCTTAAACTGTAGTGAATAAAAATGAGAGGCTTTCTAATGAATTTCACCTATTATATTAAACCTTTCTCCTTTCCTGACGGATCTGCCCATCCGTATAGTTCATGACAGTTTTACAACTAATGGTGGACACTTCAAGTACATTTTTACATAATTACATTTACATGAGGAGATGACATTTATCATACAGGCAATGTAAAACTCATTTATCTAGTCCCATCTTAACCCAGCATTATTTATTCCTGTAGAATCTAGGGATTTAAACTGAAACAGCTTATAGGTAGTACAGGAACTCTCAATGCTGCCTCCATAAAAAGGTTTGTTTCTGAGCGATCAGGGTCAGCTGGGCTGGCTCAAAGGAAATGGCTGTTAATGAATGTAATGAATTTGGTAGGTCACTGTGTTCTCTGAAGGATACACAAAGAGTTTGACTCCCAACTTATAGGTGTAAAGTGTTGTAAATGGGGGTTCACAATAAGTAGTGCTTACATTGAAGGAGGAGCAGGGTGTGTGCTGCCAAGAGCTATAATTGCCTGACATGGCACTGTATGTATAAGCAGACAGAATAGTTATACAGCACATCTCTAGGAGATGAATCCCATATGTTTGTAGAGGCAGATTGGCCACTATGGAGCTACATCTTTGGACACATCCCTGTCTGTAGTAGTCTATTACTACTTATCTATTTTATGTATCTTTCACATTTTTATACCACCCTTCCTCCATGGAGCTCAAGATGGTGTACATGGTTCCATCCCTCTTTTTGTTTCTCACAACAACCCTGTGAGGAAGGTGAGGCGGAGAGCGGCCCAAGGCCATCTAAGAAGCTTCATAGCTGAGCGGAGATTTGGACCTGGATCTTCCGGGTCTAACACCCATGCCACTACGCCATCCTGGCTCTTTTAATAGGTGTTGCAGCATGACATGACTTGGTACTTACACCACACATGAGATGCTTCTATTGTTTAAGATGGACAAACACCCATTTTGAGACTTTATCATGATCCAGCCCCCCTGGGCCTGGTCTGCCTCCTATTCAGCTCCTCCTCCCACCTCAAAATGCCCCTCCCTGTCACATTCCCCCTATGTTGCTCAGCGGTGTACTTAACTCCAGTAGTGACTGGGTCAGTGGATAAAGCGCTGGCAGGGTGGCGCAGGCTTCCCCACCAGTGCTGCCTACTTGCATGGTGTTGCGAATGTACTTTATGGCATGTTCACAAAACCCTTGGCCAGTGCTATTCAAACTGGGGGGCCATGACGCCCCAGCCTGAGGGCCCTGGTCTCTGCCCCCTTAAGGGGCGGGGGCAGCCTAGAGGCAGGGGGAAGGCAGCGGCATGATCCCCAGAATCGCGCCGCTCAGGGGGCTTGGGTGCACTTACCCAAGCCTCCTGCAGTCTCCCTGGGGTGCAGGGAGCCTGGCGCGACTTCTGGCAGGGCTCCCTGCAGCAGGGAAAGTGGATGCGGAGTGATCGTGCTCCACTTCTGCTTTAGCGGAGGCTGCCCATCAATACATGGGTATTGATGGGTAAAAAAAGCCCCTGGCACATTGTAGCTCAATACATGTGCCAGCCCCATGTGCCAGGTAGCTCAATACATGGGTAGCTCAGGCTGCCAATCAATACATGATAACTCCTTTGTTCGTATATGCTGCAGAACTGAACCTTTGTTGAGCAATGAGCATTTTATGAAATTAATTCAAGGTGAGGAAGGGGAACCTATAGCTGATGCATACAATTATTGAACATTGCATAAAATGGCAGCTCTAATCTTTTTTCTTCTTCTTCTTCTTCTTTTAAACTTAGGGCCCAGTTCTATCCAATTTTCCAGTGCTAGTGCAGGTGTGCCAGTGGGGTGTGATCTGCATCCTGTGGTGGAGGGGCAGTCACTGGGGCCTTCTTAAGGTATGGGAACATGTGGTCCCTTTCCATGGGGCTGCATTGTTGCTACAGTGGAGCTAGAAAGTTGGATAGGATTGGGCCCTTAGTTATCACCACTGTATGAATAGATTCCCCAAATCAGGAAATCAGCCCCCCCCCCAAAAAAACAAAAAAACTGCTGTCATATGTGAAAGTATGATAGTGTTTTTTGTGTCTTGTCACTGAATTAGTGATACTATTCTGGAAATGAGCAAAACTAAAGTGTGTGACATTTTCATAAAGGACAAAGCACCCCAGTAGATGATCCATTTGCAACATTTTTGCAGTAAGTTAATGGGCTATTTAGATATGCATGCAGCTTTCACCAACAGGAAAGAGGAAACTGATAGTTTGACATTGTAGTTCATTTCCAGGCTTCCTGCTAATGAATATTTTGCATACCCAACACTGGGACAAAAACAATATAGGCTTTAATTTCACAGGTGCTCTTTTGTATTTAAAATTGCCATTGGATTAGACCAGGGGAGTCCAATGTTTTTGGCAGGAGGGCCACATTGGCTCTCTGACACTGTGTCAGGGGCCGGGGGGGGGAAAAAGAATTAATTTACATTTCAAATTTGAATAAATTTACATATGTTTGCATAAATGAATATATTAAAGATGAACTTATATGAATGAATTAAGGTTTTGCAATAGCTCAAGGCCTATAAAAGGCCTTGCACAAAGCAAGGCTGGCCTTTCCTTTGCTGCTGCTACTGCATCACAGATGTGAAACAGCAAGCAGTGGAGGGAGACCTCATCCTACAGCTCACCGAGATGTCAAACAGTTGCCCTCACACTGAGAGCAGTTGCATTGGGCCAGTGGGGACTCCAACAAATCACCGGAGGGCCAGAGGCTCATTGGAGACTGGAAGCTCCCTGAGGGCCGCATTGAGAGGCCTCAAGGGCCACAAGTGGCCCCAGGGCTGGGGTTTGGGCACCCCTGGATTAGACGGAGGAAGATTCCTGGCAGACACTCTTAGGGCTGTACAAGTTTTTTGCTGAATTCAGGCTAATCTAGTAAAATTGCCCGCCAAATGGTGCAAACTAGTGAAGGTGGGGAAATTAGAGTTTCCCCAAGTGTTTGCAACTGTGCATTTTGTATGGCTGACAGAGTTGGGCGTCCCATTGTGTCCTGAAAAAACCCAAGTATCTACTCCTTGCTTATTCATATGCGTGCACTGTCATCTCTTGGTAGTTGCTTTGGCACCTTTTTTATTCTTAAATGTGTGCTAAGCAGAGGTGTTCCTGGGGGTCCCTGCACCCAGGGCAACCCCCAGTTTTCCACCCCCCACACCCTGTTTTGCCCCCCTTCTCGGCCCCCTCGCACCTGACCTGGAAGTAATTGCAGTGACGTCATCGTCACCGCAATTACTTCCGTGCAGCTGCCTCCTCCGTCCCCCCTTTGAAAACAAGGGGGAACGGAGGAGGCAGCCGAGGCCCCACGGAGCCTTCCGTGCCACTTGCAAGCAGTGTGGAAGGCTCTGTGGGGGCCTAAGAAGCGGCATGCGCCTCCGAATGGAGGAGGTGCGCGCCGCTTCCGCTCCGCCTCTGTGGGGCACCCTCAGAGGCGGAGGAGATGCGCCCCGGGCTGGGAGGAGGCGCATGTCTCCTCCAAAGTAGGAGGAGGTGCGCGCCGGTTCTGCTCCGCCTCTGAGAGACGCCCTCAGAGGCGGAGTGAGGGCACCCAGGAGCGCTCCTGGGAGGCAGCAGGACGCTGCCTCTTAGGCAGTGTCTTGACGCTGCCTGGGCCGTCCCTCCCCTCCCCTCCCCTCCTCCTTTATAGGTGCCTCTCTAGGGCGTCAGTGCCTCTCTAGGGTGCCTGTCTCCTATCCTCATAAGAAGGAGGGGAGGAGGGCAGCACAGTTTTCGCTAAGGCAAGCTGCAAGCTGCCTCTCCGCAGCACTCCTGGGCACTCCGCAGGGGTGGGGGTGGGGGCCGGTTCTGAGAGGCGCCCCTGGAGGGTCAGTGCTTGGGGCATTTGCCCTGTTTGCCCCCCTCTAGGTACGCCAGTGGTGCTAAGCCCCCAAGATACAAACTAGTTCTATTCCAGAAGTATGTCCAGAATGTACATTTGTCAAACCTTTCGTAATCCTGTGGACAGGTTCTGAAGATTGGTTTGACCCCTGCTGCCTGCTTCAGTGAATTTGCTAATTGGTGTTTGGCCATTATAGGCTGTGATTCATAAGGTATTTTGTAACAGTGTCTTTACATCTCCATCGTATGGAGGAGCAAGAGTTTGGAGCAAGAGTTTTCTTTAATACAGTGGTCTCCAAAGTGGAGACTGTTGCATGCTGATAAAGCCATTCCCGATATGGACAGAGTTTATCATTCTGCCTGGGGGCTTCTCTTTGGCAGCACCGATCACCCCCAACCTTTGTGCCAGCCAGCTGTGCATGCCTGGAAATCTGGGAATAAAGCCAGCTGAGATGAAAGACCCTGGAAGCTTCAGGTGAGTGCAAAAGTCAGGAGTGATCTGCGGCATGAACAGCAGGCTCCTCTGTGGAATGATAAGCGCCGTTCATGCAGGGGAAGGATTAGGCAAGAATCTGGTTCATGGTCTGGAGAATTTAGTTAATCAAAACTGGACATTAGATGTGAGATGGTTACAAGTCATTTGATTGCTTGGTGATGTTTTGATTCAACTGACTTGTCGGGTATACATAATTTGGGTATTGGCTAGTGATGTTCAGATGATACTAAAGTCAGAATAGTTTTCCTGCCACTCTATCCTCTGTAGTTTTTTGGGGAGTGGGGTATCAATATATCAGAATTTCGCAAGAGGTAGTAGACCACAGTGGAATAAAATTCAATTTATTACCTTCCTTATTTCCTCTGAGCTTTTAAATAGTGTCTCTCTTGACTAGATTGGCATAAGAACATAAGAACATAAGAACAGCCCCACTGGATCAGGCCATAGGCCCATCTAGTCCAGCTTCCTGTATCTCACAGCGGCCCACCAAATGCCCCAGGGAGCACACCAGATAACAAGAGACCTCATCCTGGTGCCCTGTTCTCATCCTGGCAATGTTCAAAACATGTTAGAGCCCAATCTCATGCATGTTTACTCAGATGTAAGTACTTACTCAGACATAAATAACAGATATAAGTAAGTTATAATCAATAGGGCTCACTCCCAGGTAAATTCAGATAAGATTGCAGTCTAAGGCTGCAGTTGGATATTTACCTGGGATTAAGTTCCAATACATTCAGTAGGGCTAACTTCTTAGTAGACATGTAAAGGATTGTGCTTTAAGGCAGATAACATATTCTTGTTTGCATACCAACATGTGGAACATTATTTAGGTGGATGATCTTGGTGGTGATGGTAGTGTTCTACTAGCAGGGCCCATGAGAGGGAGGTGCAAGGGGTAAATTGTACCTGGGCCCAAGGTCAAAAATTGGGCCCAGCACCCAAAAATTTCCCGGGATCTTACATTTTCCAATTTTACTTCCAGGCTAAGAATATATAGTACATCATGTGGTTCAGGCACAAGGATCAACCATGCGAGTGGCATTTAGTGACTACTATCATTTCAGAAAATGCATTAACTAATTATCTTTGCAACTCTGAACAACAGCTGATTTATTCATTTTTACAGCATTTCCACATTTTCTACATATCTTATCAACAGAATTCATCAGAACTTTCCTTTCTTCTTAATTGCATTTCCACCTTTTACTAGTATGAAGTTCAGACATTTCAAGAACTTAAGTGTCTCTCATTTAATACCAATTTGGCTTTCTCTCCTGGGAGCTGTTAATGTGTCCACGGTTTCCCTTTAGTGGTTTTCATTAGTTCTAGCTTGCTATATTATTCTTGCTTTCCTTCCCTCCCACCCCCCCACAAGCCTTAATTGACTCTACATAATTTTATCCAGTGCCTTCCAACTTAAGCTAATTTTCAGTATGACACCCTCTGGAATCCGCACCATAGTTGTAAGTTAGCCAGCTTCTTCAGGTGCAGCCTACCTGGAAGATGTAGGTGCCTGAGCAACAGGAAAATAAATAGCAGACAGTAGCTGCATGCTTAAGTAACGTTGAAGATCAGTAACCAAACATCTTTCAGATAGTTGGAATCTTGCAATATGAAACCAAACATCTTTGCTGCTGCATTTTACTGCCTGTCCCTCAAGCATCCAAGATCTCTCCTACATAGCTGGGATTATGAACAAATAGACCTCTGCATGAAGTAAAGGTCTATTTTTTTACCCTGGCACATGGGGCACATGGGTAAAAAAAAAAAAAAAAAAGATTAGAGCTGCCATTTTATGCAATTTTCAATGATTGTATGCATCAGCTATAGGTTCCCCTTCCTCACCCTGAATTAATTTCATAAAATGCTCATTGCTCAACAAAGGTTCAGTTCTGCAGCATATACTAACAAAGGAGCTATCATGTATTGATGGGCAGCCTGAGCTACCCATGTATTGAGCTACCTGGCACATGGGGCTGCAGTGGCACCAATAATAGTGGGTGGAATGCAGAACGGGCAGAACGGGAGAAGAATGAGGCAGTTGCGTACCTGCCGTAGGCTTCTATGCGGCAAAAGCGCCAGGTGCCAGCAGCTAGGACCCCACAGAAACCTCTCTGATGTTCCCAACAGGGGCAGGAACTATGCTTCCAGTTTTCTGGGAGCACAGTTTATAGCCTCGGGGAACCTCAGAGAGGGTTCTCCGATGTGGGTGGAGGTCGTGCAAGGCTCTGTGAGCCTCTGGTGAGTAGGGGGGGTGGATCTCTGTGTGTGGGGGGGGTGACGATAGCCCGTTGGGGCACCATTGCAGAGCTTTGCCCTGGGTGCAGGGCTGCGGAGGTCCGCGGTTGGAATGAGGGCAGGGAGGTGACAGCACTGGACGCAGAAGTGGCCCCACCAATGTTCTATTCCCCTTCCAGGCCTTGAGCCACCTTCCCTGGTCCAAGGATATTTGTGCCAGTAAAATTGCTGGCACATGTTGGAGTAGACCCATCCCAGTGCTGAAGGCTTACCCCTGGGTAAGGGAACAAATGTTCTCTTACCCAGAGACTGCCAGGACAGCTCTCCCCTGCAAGACACAGTGTGTGCTGTGGAGGTGCGGCTGCATCAATAGAGGAAGGAAGGAATAAGATTGGGGCAAAGTGATTGGGCTATGAGTGCCCACAAGCCACTGTTTGTAAGCTACAGGTTTATATCCCATAAAACTCACTCATTAGCACCACCTCCTCTTCTGACCTTAGTGAGTTATGGAGCAAGGTATAACAAAAGAGGCTTTCTGGGTTTAATGGCTGGCTGTGAACCATGAGGCCTTGGTGCTGCTCCTGGCCATCTTGGTCCATGTTTGATCTGGACAGTCAGAAGTGCCCCAACTTTGTGGTGCTGGTTGCCTTGCATGCCTCCTTGCTGCAGAACCGCAGCCCAAATCTAATTCTACGACATCCACAGTCTGAGACTGGCTGAGGTGGATTGGCCCTGCTTCTTGCTCTGCTATTTTAAAAAAGGCATTTACCTTTGGTAGATGGTGGGCACTCACTTTAGAAATAGAAAACTTCTGTATAATGTGAATAAAAGAGCACATCTTTTCTGCACAGCCACACTTCTCAATGGGAAAACATCCCTTTGGCAGCCCATGGCTGTTCTGTTGTATGCGCAACCTCCTGATTGTATGCGCAACCTCCTGATTTTAGAAATGGGTTAAGTCAGAATGCCAGATGCAGGGGAGGGCACCAGGATGAGGTCTCTTGTTATCTGGTGTGCTCCTGGGGCATTTGGTGGGCCGCTGTGAGATACAGGAAGCTGGACTAGATGGGCCTATGGCCTGATCCAGTGGGGCTGTTCTTATGTTCTTATCTGTCAACTGATGGCAAGGTCAAAGTCATGAATTACCTTGTGGCATCCAAATGCTTGCTTTTGCAGAGAATTCTGAATTCATTGTAATCTATCATACAACAATGGTAACAACTGTTATCAATACAAAAATAATTCTACTGGCTAAGGATTTTATATAGGAGAAGCATGAAAATGTATTTTGGATTATTCTTTCCTCGAGCCAACCAGTGCCTCTTAGCTTGGAGGGAGAACATTTGTACTATACATTTGTGTGTCAACTGTTTTGATGAGAACAGTGACATCTTACAATTGACACCTTACAATGAGCCTTACAATTGTCATTCAAACATTATTTTTTGCCCTGCATTTCCTTTTTTCTGCATATTATTTTTTCTGTATTTTATAATACAGATTTAATACAGGTTTTATAATTTTCTGTATAAGCACTAGGGTGACTTAACATTTATTGAGCACTTTGGCGAAAAGAACTCTGGTGGACCTCATGCGTTATTCATCAGAGATTAGCATCATTGGGTAGCTACCGAGGGCCCCACTGCCTTTTGGAAGTGCACAGTGCTGATTCTGAAGACCTCCCCTGTGCCCACAGCCTTTGCGTGTGGTAGCGGCAGCAGAATGACTCTTCTCAGAGTCCTCTCAAGTAGGAGGGGGTCAAGGCTGAAACCCCATGGCAACTAGTACTCAAGACTGCTACTTTCTTAGTACTAACTTGTCATTGTTGAAGAATGGCTCACTTCTTGCCTGTATTACTTCTTCAACAGCCACAGAAAGGAGCTCTAATTAGTTTGGCCCACTTTCTCTAGTGCCTGGTTGAAAACCTCAATGAAGGCATAATACTGTTAGCTGAGCACACTGCTCCTCTCATTTCATTCTTCCTCTGCTATTATACCAGTATTTCTTATGGAGCGCGAGGAAAGGTTGCATTCTCAAAGGTTTGAGATTTCCTTGAAAGAGGAACAGATTAAGAGAGCAGTGCCTAGGGAGTTGTTAAGAATGTGTATGTGATGGAGAGAAAGAAAGAAAAGGAGACATAACATGGTTTCACACTGACTTGTTTCATGCACTTTCAATAGCAGTGATTGGAGAAACCAACCTGCGTGATTTATCCTTTTATCTAAAGGAACTGGTACTCAAGAGATTGAATGACCTTGAGTGTCATCTTCATCCACAAATTTGGATTCCCAACGGATGGACTACACATGTCTGCAACAATGATGAATGTTGCCTTGCTACTGATCATTGAGACAATGGAAGTGCAAGGTACACAATCATCACTGAGAATATGCAGGGTGGGCCAAAAGTAGGTATACAGTATAGACAGTTGATCGCAATTCTGTGAGATAATGTGTAAGCAAATTTCTCACCAACCAGTTCTTCTGAATATGTTCAGTGAACATATTTTGCACTTTGTACACTTTCCCAACACACTGCTTACCTGCTATTTTCTTCTCTGAAAACCCTGTATTAACAGGGTTAATGTTAACCCTGTTTGACTAAAATACAGGTGAATCTCCACAGCTATAATCTCCTCATCCTTCAAACTCTTTTGTTGCATCACAAAAGAAAGAGTAATTTCCATGTGTGCTCAGTGTTGATGTTGTTCAACCCAATCCTGAACATATTTCTCAGAAGTAAGTTCCACTGATTTTGGTAGGATATACTGCTGTGTTGATGTGCCTGGGATTACGGCATTTGTCTACTTTGTTTAAGCATGTATGGCTCATGGGTCACTTAAACCCACAAAACATGTATAGTCTATGGCATCAGCATTGGGTTGGGGAATATTTTTGAGTCGGTGTCTATGAATTTAGGCAATCTGCTATTTGTTGAATGGAAGCATCCTGAGATCTTTAGAAATGTCTTCAGTGCGCTGAATGGGAACACTGTTCAGTCTTTTTGAGTGTAATAGCGACTTACCAATGCTTAAGAAAAATGTGAGGTATGCTTCTGTTTCATGGTTTTGATTTTGTTTCAAATGAAATGGTTGGATATGCAACTTTGTGAATTATTTATATTTGAAGCTATTTGCAAAAAGTCAATTACATTTGACTTTCCATCACTTTAATAAGCAAAGGATGGTGCCCCAAATAACTTTTTCTGTCTTTGTTTTTAGATAAAATCGAAGATGAGTTAGAAATGACCACAGTATGCCATCGGCCAGAAGGACTGGAACAACTGGAGGCACAAACCAATTTTACAAAGAGGGAACTTCAAGTACTATACAGAGGATTCAAAAATGTAAGACCAAAAGGGTTAATGGGTTGTAGTAAAGTGACTGGCATTTGAGGCAGAGATGGGTTTCAGTTGTGAATAATGAGCATGCATTCATTTGCTTTTCAGCAGGAGGAATAATTTGCTAACCCTTGTTCCAGTGCATAGAGATGTAAGGCTTGCTTTAAAATGCATATTTTTAAAGGTACCATTATGATGTGTTTAAAGCTACAGCCGGATGATAAATATGCAGCTAATGGATGAATCAGCAAACGTAGCCTGTTTTTCCACTCACCTCATGTTCAGTTCGGATAGCTCAGAACTATTTGTTGATCAAAATTTCTGAACCATCATTATTGTTATTCCTTGATTTTGTCATAGTTGATGTTGGCTTTGAATATTTTGGATTTGGCAACCTGGCAATGTTTTCTGTTTCCTCACTGGAATAGAAAATGTGTATGACGTCCAAATATTCATGGCCTATCTTCAGTGTTTAAAATGAATTGTTAAGAATTTTAGCCTTTTCTGTATAGATTCTGACATAGCTGTCAAACCTCCTGCCAGCACTGGAACAATTCTACTCTAGACACAGCAGTGTTGCTAGATGTTGTGAGCATTCTGCCAGGTGAGCTCCAGATACTGAATTCTCCTGCTCAAATGTTTGCAGGCAGAATCGAGATAAGCACAAATGGGCTTGCAGAAGTTTGAACCTCTGCAAACAAATTAGCCACTAACAAAGGTGTTTTTTTCATTCAAACCTTTGCCAGTAGCTGATGCTTGCAAAGATTTCACCTTTTGGGGGCACATTGAGGCCACTGTGAAAGATCAGATGGATAGTACAGGAAGGCTCAAGCTTTTGCAAACTTTTGCTTGGAATGTGTACAGTAGCTGAATTTCCCTGGGACTTAGATGATCCACTGTGCAATGCCCTTCAGTTCGGGTCATCAACCAGTTAACTGCAAAAAATAAAAGTATGGAAGAAAAACAGCACACCTGACAACACAACATTTATTTTAATTAAAGCAAAAACAAAACCACTCAGAAAAATGCAAAGGATTTAATCTTTATTCAACACTGGTTTTTTCCTGAAAAGGAATATGTTTGCAAAGGGAACTGTGGTTAATTAATGTTGTGCAACAGTCCTTGAAGTCAGAAATGGCTTTCCCTGGAGAAGTGCACAAAGGCATGATCTTCCTGACAACCAGGGTAGGTTCTTGGTTGGATCCAAGCACATTCAGTCAGCAGTATGCAAATAACTATGTGACTCATATGTGTCTTGGCTGTCAGTGCTGAGGATGGACGGTGCAGTGCTCAGGTTTTCTGAAAAGTCTCCTGGACAGTCACTGCAGTAATAACAGTGTGTAATGACTTGTGCAGGTGATCACTGAATATTATGCAACCAGATGTTGGTGATGAATGACACATTGTGTCTTCCTCACATGTTCAATCATTCTGGAAAGCTTCATTGCCTTATTAGAAAAGTCCTTTTCACATATTAGGCATATTGGCAGCTACTGATTTGTTGGTGCTGGCATAAATCCATACTTCAGATATTCCAAATGATATTGTCTATAGTTCTATTTTTATTTTTTAGCTTCTGCTGTTCTCTAGTCAATGACAAAGAGATAAAAACACATGCAGTGACAACAGTTTCTCACATTGCAGTATATTGATCTGACTAGAGCTCTGGTGGTATAACTACTCAAAATTCAATAGTTTTCACCAGGTTTCAGCAGTATGCAGAGGCAGAAGTTTGGCATGCAATTTGCCAGCAATAGAATGTCACTTTGAAAAGTGGGTCCCAGTGCTAAAAGGTTTGGGAACCAGTGCCCTAGTGTATCAAGGAAGACAAAGCAAGGTCTGGCACCTGTCATGCCCTTTTTCCATCTATGAAAAATTCTTTTTATGGAGGGAGTGATGAAATATGCACACCCTACTCACAATGAGTGGTCCAGCTCTAAAAAGACTAAGAATTGGTGTAGTGCTGTTCAAAAACTAAAAATGTGCTAAAAGCATGGCTCTTAATACTCAGTGAAGTCACTGTGAATCCTACCAATGGACAGGTTGCCTTCAAATTAGCTTCGCTGTGCATATTCAGTAATATTACTTGATTAATGAATCAAGCCAATATAAGCACACAAAAAGCTGCCTGTCTGCTCTTTCTTGTCTGCTCTTGATATTTGCTTATCACTTTCATAGTCTATTTCTTAGGGTTGCTCTCAAATAATTATAATCTTTTGCTGCCAGCATACTAAAACGGTGGTTGCAGTACAAATGTTTTGTAGGGATGCTAGCAAATTTATGCTAGCAAATCTTATTCTTGGAATCATAGAACATTAGAATCATAGAACATTAGAATTGGTAGGGTCCTTGGAGTTATCTAGTCCAACTCCCTGCTCAATGCAGGTGACTATTACACCATCCCTGGCCATCCAGCTTCTGCTTGAAAACATCCAACAAAGAAGAGCCACTATTGCATGGGGCAGACTGCATGGGGAGAGCCACTACTGCATGCTAGGCAGGTCTCACAGTTGAGAAATTCTTTCTTATTTCTTGCTTAAATCTACTCTCTGTAGTTTCAACCCATGGTTCTAGTCCTGCCTTCAAGAGCCACAAAGATTAGGTCCACCCCTTCTTCTGTGTGACAGCCCCTCAGATCCTTGAAGATGGCTTTCACATCTCCTCTTAGTCTTGGACTTAGAGAAGATCTTTGGGGGCTCATAGAAACCATCTTCAAAGAGAGGTGAGCTTTCTAAGCCCTTGTGAATTATTCTCCTGCTTGGAAAAATATGTTAGAGAAGAATTACCAGCTTCCACCCCCCATCAGCAGTACTCCACTCCACCAGTCCCCATCCCCAAACCCACTTGCCTCAACCTTTTATTTACCAGTCTGGTGGCAGTGGGAGCAGGAGCATACAAAGAGAAGGAACAAGAAAGTTTCCGTTTTCTTCCTTTCTGCTGTTCTGACACTCTGAAAGGCAGTGGACTAAAGTGACCCTTGGGACTTGTAGTCTTCTCAAGGGCTACTGCAGTAGCAGTCCCACTACAAAACAAGTAGTGTTGACAGGAAAATATCCCCCTTTTCACTGTAGCTGCCCCCAAAATTCAAGCCACGAAGTATTTTCTGGAGAACTTTTAGTTCTGTCTTTAAGGAACTCTTGTATAGATTGTTGTATGACATAATTAGACATGGACGGAATGGACTGGGAAGAGGAAATTGTTTCAGGCTGTGGAGGAAGTTGCATTAAATGGGAATTTTGAGTGTCTAGAGTGAGTGTCTATTAGCTATTTGAAGGCAGAAAGCAAAGTAAAAGTGGCATGTTCTTTTCATAAGCTTTCATATCCCAGCCTCGCAAACACTTAAATTATTGAATGATAGATGAGGGCTCGAACACCCTAATTATCTTTGGTGTGCATAAAATTTTCTGGTAATGTATATTAATGTATTGTTCAGAATATTCATCAAGATTCTTAGCAAACTATGTATTTTAAGTTGTCAACCCTATGCTGCCTTGAGTAGAAATTAAACTAAGGGGCATACCTGCTTAGTTTCACAAAAAATAAGCCTTGCTCATCAGCTCTATTAAGCTGATGAGCCCACTACTACTAATGAGGTCTCTTGAGCATTCTTGGCTCTTATGAAACAAAACTGTGATCATTGAGGTGCAAATGAATTGAAACTAGCAGATCCATCGGAAAGCAGTCCAGCCTCTGAAAGCTGAAATGAGATGATCAATGGCTGCATTGCGTGTTTATGGGTATTCCAGAGGGTTTTGTCCAAAATCTTGCCAGAGATCTCTGTGAAGGATCAGCACTGGACAAAATAATTTACAGAAAGGCATCAAGACTTTTACTTGTCCATGCAAGCTACGCATCATGGGTGGCAGCAGTGGGAAGAGGAGATAGAGAAATGGCAAAGACCTTATCAAGTATGTCCAGTCGGGTGAGGGCACGACAAGAAAGATGATTTGTGAGCTGTATCCAGTGAGGGCGTAGAGCAGGAGGCTTTGGAAAGGGGATTAAAATCCCCTTTCTCCTCCATAAGTCTCCCACCCCACAATGGGTCTCCTTGGACCTGAACCAGTTCTTCAGCTTGTGCAAGTCCAAGGAAAGAAAGGGGGTTGGGGAGGCTGCTGCCAGAGGGGCTGGCATGTGCCATCACCACTGGATTCACCACCTCCCACAGCCTCCCCATCCTGCTCTGCTCTCCCCCAACCCCTTCTTCCTCCCATTCTGGCTTACCTGCTCCAGTAGGTGACCTGCTGATGCACAGGGGAAGGCTCTGGCCTTCCCACTGGCTTTCCTTTAGCACCGGAGGGAAGGTGCCAGAGCTTCTCACAAACTGCCAGAGCATGATTTACAGCTGGTGGAACGCAGGGCAGCCCAATTGGATTGGGCTGTAAATGTTCCTATTAAAAGGGGTTTAGGGAATTTCATGGAGGACAAATCCATCAGTGGCTCCAGGTTCAGAGATGCTGTACCTCTGAATACCAGTTACAGTGAGAGCAATGCGGGGGGGGGGGGGAGCTGCTGCCTTCAAGTCCTCCTTCTGGGCTTCTCTGAGGCATCTGATGGATCACTGTAAGCAACAGAATGCTGGACTAAATTGGCTTTTGGCTTGATTCTTCAGGGCTTCTAATATTTAAGAGGAACTTTATAGAGCAACTTCCAACCTTATAGTATTGCATGGTAACAAAATAGTATATCTTTTTATACCGAGATGGCTTATCTGTGTTAAAAAAGAAATCTCTTTTAAGTGAGTATTTGGACGGTGTTTCTGGTCTACAAAAACAAAGGCGAAATGAATGGGTTACTTAAAGGCCAGTTTTCCTGTTTCCTGGACCATAGCATGGGGGGCATTAGTCAAAGACAATGGACCGTTTTGTTAGCCATGAATCCATGCACAATTATGATTTTGTGGCCTGTGACTACAGTACTTCCTAATACAAATGTTCTTGGTCCATCTCCTTTCTGAAGAAGGTTTATTGATTCTGGTTAAGCATGCCCTGAGCTCTCACAGTAAAATCAATAGGGCTTAGCAGTGCTTAACTTTGGCAGGATTGGCCACATTGTCTGCTGGTTCATAAGCCTCTTTCTCTCTTCAGCAATTCAGTTTCCCCGCATTGTTCTTCTCAGCAGGTGGCATTTGCAAGTGATGGCTTATTTTCATTCTCATTATTTTCATTCTCCTCTTTGTCTGAGCAACTCCTGTCCTAAAGATGTCTGCAAAATAAAATGCTGCTCTTGAATTCATTCCTTAAATGTTTGCATCTCTAAAGACGAAAGGCATTGTTAATGCTTAGGCAAGAGGGTTTCTGGTGCTTATATTAGAGTTCCTCTGTCTGGCATTGGAATAAGGTCAGCTCAAAGCACAGTGATAATTAAAACTGCCCAGGTTAAACTCTCAATTCTGACACATCATCTTCTGATGCTGGATGGTGTAACCTGACTCTGGCGCCACTGGGACCTTAAAGGCACTGCTTACGTAGCATTCTCTTGTGTTCTGCAATTAGAGCTGGGGTTAATACTGTTATATGAGTCATATATATAATCGTGGTTTGGTCACACCACTGTCCATGTAGCCAAGCATTCTGTTTAAAACAGGGAGAAGCAGATACCTTTACAAGTTCACAGGCAGGTTATGAAGGTGACAGCCACCCCTTGTTGACTGTGCCCAACATCTGGTTGACCTATGCATACTGCATCCTAACGTGGAGGCTTGTTTACAGATAAATTGGGAAACAACAAACTGTATATTCAGGCAGCTAGTTATTTCCCAACTTGTCTTGATTCTTGCCACATGAAGGGAAGCAAGTGACCCTAGGTGGCCTGAGAAGGTCAAACTCACAATGGTCTGTGCAAGGCAATGCTTCTTGGGCAAATGAGATTTTTTGCAGCTTCTCCTACACACATAGGTCATGGGGCAAACTATACATATAGCACCATTCATTGACTTTCACACTATGACAATGCATTTCTTGTTCATGTGAATGCCTGCCATACAGGGTACATTTAGTGGCACAAGCATCCTCAGGTGAATACTGCCTTTGGAAACATTACAAATAAAATCTTAATGCTTTTTAACTTTTAGGAATGTCCCAGTGGAGCTGTTAATGAAGAGACATTCAAACAAATCTATGCACAGTTTTTCCCACACGGGGGTGAGTAGAGAACATTTTACCTATGAAGAGTAGCTCAAATTCCAGAAGTCATGAGTCAGAACAATTACTGTAAATAATTGATATGCAGTGTGTATTTACGGAAAAGTTCAGCAGGTTCAAGTACTGCAAGCTGTCACTAGTCTGTAGCATTCCACGGAGGCCTTTCAGTTTCGAATGAATGATGTTTCAGTTTGGAACAATTGATGTACATTTGCTTACAGAAGTGAATCTCCCTAAGGACTGATCGAAATGTAGTGTTGATATGTGTCTTCAGTATATCTCCTTCATTAAAGTATGATTCATTAAACCTAAATCAGCTTCTCTGCAGCTTCTCGCTAATATGATTTTTAAAATTTTCTGCATAATATGGCTGTGATATAGTATCAGTAATCCATTTGACAAGGTCAGAATAATTGCAAGCTTGATTCCTTAGCATTTATGTCTACAGTTAAGCTGAAGGGGTGGGGGGGTGAAAGGATATTTTGGCAAACATCAAAATCAAAAAGCACCTCTCCTTTTGGTGTTTTTTTGAGAGAATCATAGCAAAATGGCTATGAAATATTTCATTTTGAGATTCTGGTGATTCTGGACTGAATGATGTCACCTGTGTGGCCATATAGACTACACTGCCTGATCAAAGGCAACCCGTTACATAGACGAGCCTTTATGTTAGCTCGTTTTAACATTTTCCCTTCAGCAGTCCATTCTGGCCGCTTTTTTAATATTCCACGGGAGAAAAGGCTCTGTCCCTTCTGTCA
Organism: Tiliqua scincoides; assembly: GCF_035046505.1. NCBI lineage: Eukaryota > Metazoa > Chordata > Lepidosauria > Squamata > Scincidae > Tiliqua > Tiliqua scincoides. Next base: position 176,277,186 of record NC_089822.1, read on the forward strand.
CGAGTCTTCTGATTTTTTGTCTCACATTCTCTTTTTTTGTCCAGTACACCTTGATATTCGTAATCATTACCTTACTTCTTGGATTTCCTCTGATCTTACCCCTTCTGATATTACTCTTTCCAAGTTCATGAGTGATGTTTGTGTTTCTCTGACTGCAGCTGTTGCTGGTTATTTATCTGAGATTCTTAAAGTAACGTTGTCAGAATTCAAATAACTTGATATCCTGCTTTTAATTGTCCAGTTTGTTATGAAATTGCTCTGTCAATTGTAAATTTTGATTGCAAATTGTGTTGATATGCCAATAAAGGTCTCAGAACAGAACAGACTACACTGCCTTCACTTTAAATAGGCTTCATTTCCCATTAGTGAGTTTGATCACTTTAGGACGAATTAAACAGAACAGCCAGCATCAACAAGTGGAGAGTTGGCTGTGAATACTCACAGATAGCTATTAAAGAAAAAACAGATAGGATTAAGGAGTTTATAGAGCATGATTCTACCACCCACCCACCCACTCCCCGACATTTCTTCTGGAAAGTGAACCTGGGGAACACTTAGCTCAGCCTTTCATATATTTCTGAAGTTATTTTAACAATGCATCCTTTCACTGCCATTGTGTTTTTCAGATGCTAGTATGTATGCTCATTATCTCTTTAATGCATTTGACACAGCACAGAATGGATCCGTAAAGTTTGAGGTAAAGGAATCATAAATCTGTTTACATACTGAACCCATTGCTTTCCTTTCTCTGTGAAGAAGAATGTCGCAGGCTTGGTAGTTTACCCAACATAAATTGATCCAATCTAGAATAGCGTATTTCCCATTTTTTTGTGCATCCCATTGAACTTGCTTCCCTCACAAATCCCATTGACATGAATGAAGATGATGCGTTTGGAGTGCTTAATAGACAAGGAGCCTTCTGTGTCTGTAACTTTTCATGTCTACCTTTAGTTCCAAGTTATGATAGGTGTACTTCTGTGTGTAGCTGATGTACCTTTAGCAAAAACCCAACAAAATACTGTATTCACTTTTACAATGAGAAAATTGACATGTGCTATTCACAACTGACTCATCATCCCTAGCAAAATGTACAAAATCAAGTGAGTCAAAATGTGACCTGCTGCAATCTTATGCAAAACCAAAGAGGTTTCAAATTCACAAATTTTGAGAATGCGGTTAAGTGGCCAGACCACTTGGCTGTCACATTTTTTTAGAACAGGGGTGTCCAAACTTTTTGGCAGGAGGGCAGCATCATGTCTCTGACACTGTGTCAAGGGCCAGGGGGGAAAAAGAATTAATTTACATTTCAAATTTGAATAAATTTACATATATGAATATATTAGAGATGGAACTTATATGAATGGAAGAAGGTGTTGCAATAGCACAAGGCCTATAAAAGACCTTGCACAAAGCAAGGCTGGCCTTTCCTTGGCTGCCGCCGCTGCATCACACACGTGAAACAGCAAGCAGTGGAGGGAACCCTTGCCCCACAGCTCAGGCAAGAGATCAAACAGTTGTCCTAATGCTAAGAGCAGTTGCGTTGGGCCAGCACGGACTCCAGCAAGTCTCCAGCAGACCAGAGGCTCATTGGAGACTGGGGGCTCCCTGTGGGTCAGATTGGGAGTCCCCGAGGGCTGTAAGTGGGCCCCGGGCCAGGGTTTGGGCACCCCGGTTTAAAAGATAGGAACTTGTAAAAGATTGCCTGGTGGGCAGAATCATTAACTGTTCAATCCTACCATGCCCTGGAGAAGGCAGGCCAGTTGGCCTGCCCTGCACCCAGAGCAGGGCTGGGCCAGGTTGCAGCACAACTCAAAGTAAGGGTAATTCATTCCCCTTACCTCGTGTCATGCAGCAGCTACCCCTATGGGACTATTTAGATCTGCGCCAACTAAAGAGGTGACACAGATCTGAGCAGCCCAGTGTGAGGCCGGGCTGCTTGGCAGGGGATCCAGCCTAAGTGCCAGATCCTGGTACTGCCCTCTCCTGAGCCTGGTCCTCCTACTGGCCTGCCCATCCTCCCTTGCCCTGGAATACCTTCATTCCACCCCACTGCCCTCTCCAACCCCCCACACCGGCTGCTCCCAGCCAGCACAACTCACTGGCTGAAGTCTGGGAAGCGGCACAGGTTGGCTGGCACACAGTCTTGTGCTAGCTTCTCCGACTCTTAAGAAGGCGCAAATGTTCCTTATGGCACTTTGTCACACTCCTGGGCCAGCGCAAGCGACTTGCACCAGCCCAAAGGCAACCCAGGCTTGCACCCAAAGTCACATCGCTAAGACTTTAGAATTAATGAAGAGCCTGCTATGGATATCAGTGAACATTATTACATATGACAAAGTAGAGAAATGAATATTTTAATAGGACATCTTTTGCACACAAATGTCAAGCAGTTGCTACAGAGAGACTTGAGGAAAGGTTTATTTCTCAATTAAGATGAATCTGTATTCTCCTTCTAACAGGATTTTGTGACAGCCCTTTCCATTCTGTTGAGAGGATCGGTTCATGAAAAGCTACGATGGACATTTAATCTGTACGACATAAATAAAGATGGCTATATAAACAAGGAGGTGAGACTCTATGGCATTGGCAACAATCCAACTCTGTAAAGAGCCAAAAGGCTGACTGGCTCAGGTTGTAAAATGTAATTAACGTTTGGCATAATTGACTGAAAAGCCATCAACACAGATCAGTAGATAATACCTACTCAGCTATAACTGGCTTTGAGTCAACTCTGCCAGGCCTCTCTTCCTAAAATGTACTGATGATGTGTTGTGGCTTGATCACTGTTAAGTAATAGTTAGGAATGTAAATTACTATGGTTGGTTGGCAACCTTCAGTCTCGAAAGACTATGGTATAAGCCTTCAGCACCCGGTATTCCCAGGCGGTCTCCCATCCAAGTACTAACCAGGCCTGACTCTGCTTAGCTTCCAAGATCAGAGGAGATCAGGCATCTGCAGGGTAACAGTTGCTGTGGGTTCTTTCTAAACAAGAAGGAAGCATACCAGTGTGGGTTAACTCTCTGTCTCTATTGTCAATGGAGCTGTAGGTGATCTTGAGAAAGAGCTATTTTGCAAGAAGTTTGCCTGAGTTGTTCTATTTTTAAGTAAAAAATGGTGGTTTGAGGCTAGGCCATTTGATATTTTTAGTTCAGGACTGCATATGGAAGACATACTACTGAACAGAGGAATTTTCACTGAATATTATGATGATTCTACAAATGAACAAGTAGGCTTATAAAGCCTTCAAAATGGTTCAGGCATATGATTAGAGAGGTTAGGTATACCACTTGTCATCACTGCTCACACTGCAGCACAATCATTCTTAGCTGTCTTCTGCTGAAACCCATGAGACTGGAGCACTGTAACTTTGCTTGGACACACACAAGTTATAGAGCACTCCAGACAAATGTGCCAAATGGGTGCAAGCCAGTATCTTGCAGAAACAGGAAGCAATGTGATTGGTGGGTATGTCTTGCCTGGAGTAAGGCTTTGAGAGAACAAAATGTCTCCGTTGGATCTGGCCGAGCAATTTTCTTGGAAGACGATGAATACAATGAAGAAGTGCACAGCACATTTATGGCCACAGTAATAATGAGTCTCACAGATAAATTCACAACGCATGGAACACCATATGCCAACTTGGCCATTTTAGTCCCTAACAACTTTTCTAATATTCATGGCAACAACCTCCCTCAATATGTTCAGTAAATTACATGAACTAATTATCTCTTTTTGAGCCACAAGCTGTGCCAGGAAATGTTTGCTCAGAATTTGTGTGCTTTCCTTTGAAATGGAACAGTCTAAGGTTTATAAGGCCTGCTGTGTACATCAAAGACACCAGATAACTGGCGTGTATTTGATCATGGTGGAGAATGAGATATAGCGATCAGCCGCACCCTAGAGCCCTGTGTTGTGTTTTCCTATACAGAATCAAAGCCAGACTCCATTGCACAAATGCTTGTAGACATTCTTAGACAATGTATACGAAATTTAGTTTTATACAAATTAAAAATTTAAAATACTCTCTAGCACTATGTAAACAATTACAATTCATTTCACTGGTTCAAGTAGGGTCATATTGATGGCTACAGTTGTGATCATTCAAAGATAACTTGGGGAAGAAAGGAATCACCTGGTCATTTTATTGCTGGCATCCCCATTGAGAGAAGTAAGGACTTAGGTCAACGCATCTTGAATTATCATCCAAACTTTTTATTACTGGCTGTATGTAGAGTATAATAAATAGCATTGGTAAGAAGACAGCGAGAAGGTTGGACAACTTCCCTTTTGCATACAAGTCCACAAATAGGGAGTACTTCTGTTTGTCCTTGGGAGCAGAATTGTCAACCATTTTTCTGGACTGTATCCCCCAATATCACAATTAAAAAATTAAGCAGCTGAAGCTTTCTTGTCACAAAGATTAGTACATAATTTTTTTGGTCAAAACCAATTCACTAATGAAAGACAGATTATCTGGCATCCCTGTCCACGAGGCATCTAATGTGATGTAAAAAGTCAAGCAACACCTGAGCATCTGATTTTCTAACAAAGCAAAAATCCTATGCTTATGCACCAGTTCTGTCTGGACAGTTGCTCTCACATAAGTGAATGAAGTGTGCAGAACTAATTTTTTTCTTAGATAGGACGGTCTGCATCATTCATTTTTAATATGAAGTAAATTCATTTTTAATATGAAGTAAATATGAAATAGTATCTGCAAGATTTTGACTACCGATGCCACCCCCACATTATCAGAGTACAGCTCAGAAGCTCACTTGTAGAGTTTGTCTTGCAGTGGAGGTCAACAGTACAACTCAGAATGTCTTCTGCATCTCAAGGTTGAAACTGAATTGAAGAGGAACTTAAGCCATTTCTGCCAGACGTTGCATATACGCAACAGGGACCAAATGTATACACCTGTGGGCTGGGTAAAAATGGATTAAGCTCCACCTCCCTTCCTCCCTCCCTTCAGGGGGGGCAAGCAAGAGGGAGGTGTGTCTGCATTTGAGGAGAGCTGCAAGGAGGACTGGACCCCGTTCCCAATAATATTAGGGAGCAACAGAGTCAAACCAGGTTATTTTCAGGGAGAGCTGTTTTTGTTTTGAAACCTCATTTCAGGCTTGGTCGGATGGAGATTGCCCAACATTAATTTCAACATGTATGATAATCGTATGTATTCAGATATAAAGCACAGCAAAGCCATACATTTGTGTTAGAAAAACCAAATTATCAAATACCTGTAGTTTGCTGCAGTTGCTTTGGTGAAAGATAGCTAGAAAGAAGATGCAGGCTGCAATCCTAACCACACTTACCTGGGAGTAAGCTCTGTTGACTAGAATGAGACTTGCTTCAAAGTATATATGCCTAGGATTGGGCTCTAAAGCTCCTGTGTGCTACCACCACAGCTCCATTTGATGTTGCTAATGTCCCTCTTGTATTTTATTATCATGATTCCAGGAGATGATGGATATAGTAAAGGCCATTTATGACATGATGGGCAAATATACGTACCCTGTGCTGAAAGAAGATGCTCCGAGGCAGCACGTAGAAGTATTCTTCCAGGTAACTTCTCTTTCTCAGTGCACTTTTCTCCCTACTATCTAAGCTCATAACTATTTTGTCTTCTGTTATTTTGTGTTCTGTTGGGGTCACTAGACTGTATAACAGCCCAATCTGGAGCTGCCCGGCATGCGGGGCTGCACTGGTGCCAAAAATGGCTGCTGCTGCATCCTGCACACTTTGCAGGCACTGCTGATGGCTCCTCGAGAGAAGGGGACTTTTGTTCCCTTTCCCCGGGTAAGCTGACTAGTCCTACAATGGGGCTACTTGATTCCACAGGGTGGCATAGAATTTTGAGCCTATGTGTCGGACCGGTGGCCCTAAACAGAGGCTTAGGATCTGGTGAAGCAAATCTTCACCAGTTCCGCCTCCCTCCCGCCCTGCTCCCTCCCCGTCACACCTCCTCCCTGCTCTCTCCCCCTCCTCCTTCTGCCTGCCCCGCCCCAGAATGCCTCCTCCCCACCTCCCCCCATGCTTCCACCTTCTTCACCGCTGCTTGGCGGTCCACGTGGCCGCCATGTGACGGCAGCACCAGGGCCTGCAAATAAACTCATCAAATGTGTTTTATGGCACATTTGTGACAGTGCACGCTGGCAGTGAGCCAGCGCACCGAGCTCAGGATTGGGCTCTAAAACTGCAAAACTGGGCAGTTGTATTTAAATACTGTCAGTTTTGCATTCTACTGTACTGCCTTTTACAGATGCATCGGCATTATAAACTCAGAGTGTTTGGGGCTTTTTATTTTACAGAAAATGGATAAAAATAAAGATGGTGTCGTGACCTTGGATGAGTTTATTGAGTCATGTCAGGAGGTAAGTCTAGACTTGCTTCCACAGTAAAGCCAGTAAAATGCCAGTAAAATGGTCTTGTGCTGGAAAACTACAGATTTCAGTTCATGCAAATGCTGAGAATACTGGGACATCAAGTTTCACTTTGGTTCATGGCCACTCAACTTCCTCAAGAAGTTCAAGACTCCTTGCTGCGTTTCAGTACTGGAAAAGAGCAATACGGAACAGGGTGTAGAAGTAGCATGCAGCACACAGAGCTAAATTTTGCAGACGTGGAAATCCGTACGCGTGTTTAAGGTAGGTCCCTCCAGGGTATGATGGGTCAGATCAGGCCACTTCAGGTTTTGCAGGCATACCAACTACCCTGCTACCCTCAACCAGCACTGCCTTTTCAGTTTGCAAATTATTCTTGCAAGGGCGTTTCCAACTGCCCTGCCACTCTCCCATTCTCTCAGGTTTGGAGGTGAGGGAGCAGGGTCAGACTATTATACAATGAGGCATTAATGCCTGGGTGGCCCCTTCTTCACTCCTTCCCAAAACCAAAAATTTTCTGGCAGGTTACTCCTGCTACATCGTCTCCTCTAATGAACCAATTGCCACATCCTCTACCACAGTCCTAATGCTGCTTCTGCAGCTGCTGCTGCCATGATGTGAACATTGGTTCTGCTGTCAATACCACCCCTTTTCCAGCCTCACCACATCCTCCTCCCTACCCCAGTCTCCACACGAACCCCACCAGCACTTACTGGCACCAGAGCTTCTTCACAGGCCATTGATGCGCAGCAGCCCGGTTGTGTGAAATGGAGGGTCACCTTTTGCAACCGCTGAAAAGCATGCTGCACTTTCAAATATGAGTTCCAGTGGTATAACAGGCCCATAGGATTGGACTATAAGTTATTTTAATTTTAATTATGAGAAACAGGAAAAGATAATACACCTTGTATTACACCTTGTACACCTTGTAACCTAATGTACCAAGCAGGCCTAAGGATTTATTTTGTTTACTGTTTACCCTATCTAAGAATAGCCAAAGGAGAAGCATAGTACGGGGGGGGGGGGGAGAGATGCAAGCTTGAATTTGGCTTAAAATATTTGGTCCAAGTGCAAAATTCAGTGACCACTTGGTCTTGCTTGTTTGCCATTTGCCTGTGAGAACAAGAGTCAGTGAGGGGTTAGTCAAATCTCCAAACCTGTTGTGTAAACATGTTTGAGACTCGGATACAAAGCCTGAATAAATGTCCTTTAGTCTTCATTCAAGCCATAGTCCCAGTCACATTGTGCTTCCTATCAAATGAATCATTCTGACCCCCACACCATGTTTTTTTAAATTCATTGCATTTCTGAAAGTGCTTTCCAGCGAAGCTTCCAAAGCCATTTACAATAAAATTAATTAAAACACCAGCAAACTGAAATGAAACCTTATGATAAACAGCATAACAACAAAACAAAAATGATCAAGATTGTAAGCACAAATCAAGAGGGGGAATGATGGATTACATGAGAAGAACTTCTCATGGAGGTATTAATATGTGTAGGCCCCAGTTGTCAGTTGAGGTTCCCTGCAGATTTGGGGAGGGTCCTCAACTTTGCGGCTTGCCACCACACTCCACGATGCAGCCAATAAGCATGTATGCCAGGCCTAGTGAATCAGGCTTAGTAGATACTTTCAATGGTGGATCTTATAACAAGTCCATCTCCAGCACTTGCAGGTATGGCAGAACTGTTTCAAGATCCTTTGCAGAAATGTGCATGGTTTGTTTTCTCATTGCTTCCAGGATGACAATATCATGAGATCCTTACAACTTTTTGAAAATGTCATGTAACAGCAGCTGAAGAGCACGTAGAAATCTGAGACTTTGTATGTAATGAGACCCTGAAGAAAATGAGTCAAGATTTTTCTCTCTGCCACCTTTCTTGATGAAAGCTTTTTACTACTCGGATATAATCAGCGTGCAAGGATTTTGTATGCCATCCGCAAACTGAGCTGTGTCTCTGAATGCTACAAACTCCATTTCGTCGCCCTCCAGAGACACTAACCAGAATTTATTTCATTTTGGAAGCATGCTAATAAAACCTGACCAGAGAGACCTGCTGCTTAAAGTTTAATGAATTATTGAAGTTTAAATAATTAAAACAATATTCAGCATTCTGTTTGCTAATCACAAAAACTTCTGCTGCTTTTGCTCTAGCAAGCAGGATTGCACATGGTACCAGGGCATCAGTCAGCTTGCTTAACCATCCATTGTGAGCAGAAACTCTTTTTGTAATCATCACGGGACAAAATCTTGTGCTAATATTTTGCTTTGACAGTGAGAAAGATGCTGGTAAAGCCTGTGTTAGGTTTGCAAACTGACCCCAATTTAACTTGGTAAATGGAGGGCTGGATACATAAAGGGCTTGGCTGCTTCATCAACTTGGAGTACAACAAATGTGCAGTTGTGGCTCATTTGTTGTACAGGATTGAGAGACCTTCCCTCAAGGACATTGACAATGCTGCATTTTTCCAGCACTCAAACTTATGGTTGTTGAGAAAAGGCATTGATTTTCCCCACTAGCAAGGCCTGTCTTTTGGAGGACTGTCAGAATTTGGTTGAATGAGAGTCATAGCAGCTGTAGGTCAGTATCCATGATACCATTCATTAATGCTGAGCAATGCAACTCCATCCCAACAAAACGCCACTTACACTCAGCACTCTGCTGGCAAAGAAGGGACTCAAGGAGAAGTTAAATCTGACTCTTTCAAGGCAAAGAGCTTTTACCACCAACACCAGGCCTCCCACAGCAAGTCTTTAAACTTTGACCTGACGTGAAAATTTCAATGGACTTGCTGCTTTGGGAAGTGTGGAGACTTCACATGGGCACAGTACACATATTGAGGGGAAGAGCGAGACTGTGACAGCAAACTCCACCCCCAAGCTGCCAAACCCCTGCCCCATACCGATATGGACAGAACCTGTCTGCAGGAACAAATGCTATACTAGGGAAGAGATACTACCTACAATCTGGAACACCCAGGTGCAGTATTTGTCATAGACAAATGTCGTGCATGTATGGGGCAGGGCTTGGCAGTGCATTTTCGCTCCCTCCCCCACACGTGTTCATTATGCACCTGAATTTAAGTCAGGAGAGGGCTAGAACATGAAACTGACAGGGTGTTTTTCCACCTTGATGCTAGTTGGTTGCAGCTCTCATGTGAATCTTCAAATATAAAATCTTGTTGATATTTGCTCCTGAAAAAATCAACAAGATCATCACCTCTACAGTAAAGATCTCCTCTCTTAGATAGGGATTGAATGTTGCACTACTGTTTGGGGGCAGAAATTTGTTTGGAACTGATTGCCAAGACAAGCTTACCTACCTACAGCTTGTTACTCTCATAGTTTCATATTCCCCCCAACTCATTTGAGTGAAGCTGATCATATTTCATACAAGTCAGTGAAGCCTGTTAGATAAAAGCAGACTATACTAAGATAAGCAAGAGCTGTATTGCACTGAATAGCATTAGGACTGGATTATTTGTGTCATTGTCTTCACAGTCCTGAAAGCTGCACAGTTAAGGCCAGAACTTCTTTAGTATTCGAAAGGGCTGAAATATTAAGAGATATAGGGCCCAGTCTTATCCAGCTTTCCAGCACTGATGCAGCCATGCCAGTGGATCATGTGCTGCATCCTGAGGTGGGAGGGCCATCATAGAGACCTCCTCAAGGTAACGTTTGTTCCCTTACCTGGGGCCTGCATTGCGGCTACATCTGTGCTAAAAAGTTGGATAAGATTGGACCCACAAGCTTTAATCATTCACTACCCCCTGGTACATACAGCAGTGCACTGGGTCAACAGAAAGCACTGGATAGAGTTTTGTGTCATCCTAATTCTAACACAGACCTCTAGGCAGCCCATCAACTATTGCGTTCAATCAAAGGTCTTTCAAGGTCATGCACAAATAATTCTTCATATAGTATGCCTACAATCTTCAAGTTCAAGAAAGCATGTTTCTCTCTACAGAACCAAGGTTCTTGAAATCATGTCATTTGACCATTTAGTATAAAAGAAAGGGGCTACAAATTCAGGGCTCCCTTTCTCGAAAGCAAGGAATCTTCTTCTGGAAGAAGGATACCCTTGGACTGCTGCCCAGAGTGTTTCCCAGCTTCTAAAAGAAGGCAGAAGGCCAGGGTGAGCTTAAAATATTTGGACAAAATACTTCTCTTGGTTTAAAAATTTGAGCCATTCTGAAGCATCTGTTGAGAGAAAACAATGACGTTTCAAAATGAATGCTGATACTAAATATTTCAGAGGCTTTGATATATTTACTGTCAAGTCAGGTACACCTCTTCTAACGTTCCCACGTATTCCCCGCCCTCCCACGTATTCCTTTCTGTGTGGCCAATAATGACTACATAGAGCTTTCGTTACAACTAAGTTAGGTTCAATTGCTTCCAGTAGCATTTCATCTTGAGGGTCAGTATGGTTAGGGTCTATGTGACCACACAGCGATACCCATTTGGCTTGCAGGACAATGTTAGCACAAACTAGTTCACAGCAGTACATCCGACATAAAAAGATGACTTTCTAGAAACCAGAGATTTTTGGCTTCATGACCCTGGCTGAGTTTTCAGTACTGGCTTATAAATAACAGAAAATTCACCTCTTACAGTATTATGTAAGAATTAATCTGAGTTCCTGCTTCAGAAGGGGAAAAAGCCGGATATACATTTTAAATAAAATAAAAATTAAGTTTTGTTTAAGGATAATTACTTTGATTGGTTACCTAGGAAAGGTCATTGGACTAACCCAGGTAAACGGCAAGGGGTAGAAGAAGCAAGGCAGGGGCAGCAACAGGTGACTTGGGGTACACTGTGACCATTATATTTCGAGGTAGGTTCTACATATTTTTTTTACAAATGGATTACATGTTATTGGCAATGAAAATATATTTTCAATTACATGCATAGTTCTATATTTTATAAATAACATTAATTGTAAAGCCTAAACTTATATGTTTGTATATGCAGTAAAAATAGCTGATCCTGATGTCACTGGATTTTAGATATGACACGTTTGTCCTCCTAAGACACTGCCCTTTAGAAATACTGGCCTGGAGAATTCGGTTTCCAGTTCCTAACTGCCCTTCTGTCTCCTGGCTTCAGCCTCACCTGCTTATCTGGTCTCCCTCACAACTCACTCAAAGATCCACTGACAAATATTCCTACTGGCACTCTGATCCATGAAACAGCCCCTATATGTGCAGGAGCCTGTCACTGTCCTAAGCTGGAGCAGAAAGGCGCTGTGCATGGGGTTCCCCTCTTGGATGCAGCAAAAAGGGCTGTGGGGGTGAAAACATCAACAATTGATTGTTTGAGAGAGGATCTGTGGGGCTAGATTCAGCACCCTCCCTCTTTGCTGTAAGCTTTTTGGGAGTAAGCTGCCTCTGGCTCTTCCTGCCATAGGATGCTCTCTTTCCCTAGAAGATAAGGGTCTCCTCAATTAGATGAACTGCCTCATATTTAAGCACCCCAGTTCCTTTCCATCTGAACTGCCACACTTTTCTTTGATTTCTGTTCCACACTCTTCCACGAAATTCTCCATTTTTGTCACTGAAAAAAAAATATGTATTTGTAGTAAATGCATTTTTCCCCAAATATTTTCACATAGTTCCTACCCAAACAGCTGGCATAATAACACATTGTGAAATGTGCATTTAATAAGCGTGTTCCACAAATGTATGCACAGACAGCATAAAATCTGTGGACATGTCTGTATCTCACAAAATCTGGAGAGTGGGAGGGGTCCAGAGCCATATGTTTCCTTGCATATTCAAGCAAAGAAGGAACTCATGAACATCTCTACCTTATAGATTAGTTCTAATTTGGGCTAGCTAAGTGGAAAATTGAACTGCGCATGCATGCGCGCGTGCGCGCACACACACACACACACACAGAGGCTGAGATGTCTTGGAAGATAACAAAGTAAGGACTAAACCATAGCTCGGCTCTGGTGCATTTTGTACCTACCACCTTTTCAGGTCATATTATGCAGCTCATGAAGGAGGTTGATTTCTGCTTCCAGGGCTGCAATTTGCAGCCATTCTGACAAAAGGGCAGGCGGGCCCTTTTCCCATCAAACATGGCAGAGCCTCTGTTTGCCAGAGGCTTGGGTGGTGCAACCATTACCCCCCCAGGAGTGGACTGCCCCACCACCCTCGCTATGCCACCGCTTTTCACAACTGCATTCCTGAGGCATGTGTTAACTCTTCCTGCATTACTACTGACAGTATAACATCAGCTAAAGTTGCTTAACGAGCAAGTTGAATTGGGCAAGAATGAAGCCATATTTACTGGATTTTGGAGGTCAGCAGTAGGAGTCAGGGTAACGGTCACTTCCTGCTCCTTTCAAACAATGACCAGGCATAATACCCTGTGGTACCCCAGAACACATACCATCCCCCACTGCTGCTTCTACCATCATCATGCTAAAAGTAACATTCTCCCTCCAGTCTTTTGCCAGTTAAAACTGAACAAAATAGATTGTTCAATATGTTCTATCACAAGAAGTCCAAAATCTGCAAGTCACAAACTCACATGGTCCTAGCAGGGACAGAGGATTATATGTGGCAAGGCCACTGAATAGCACAATGGTTCTGTTTCTGTTGTAATCAGTGGCAAAACTCAGTGACTTCAGAAATCTGTTTGGGGACCCAGTTGATGATTCAAATGGAGTTACTGTCTCCCTCTGCAGTGAAGGTTACTAGAGGCTATAGTAGCAGGATCTATCATACAATGTTGGCTTTTCTTTTCCTTTTTTAAAGATCTATTGTAAAAAAAACGAGACTGAAGCCATTGTTCTCATTACTAACTCTAATTGTGAATTCAAACTGTGATGATGTCAGGGAACTTAATAATCCAGGTCGTATTTTCTCCCTTAAAAAAAAAAAATTGAATCCATGTCTTGTTCAGGAATATTCTCACCCATGGACTAAAGGTATGAACATAGCATGCAGTCTGACTAATAGGTAAAAAGATAAAGACATGCATTATTCACAATGGTGTCATTTAGGGTTGGGAATCAAACTCTTTTGGGACAATGAACCAACATGAGTTATGTACTCATTCTAAGTCCCATTTATTTAACTGGGAGAGAGCAAAGCTTGTGTTTCAAATTTCCCATTAAAGTAGTGAGATCTAAAAGTGCTTAACTTTGACTTTGGAGTGTATTTGTTCTCTGTTAGCAGCTCTCAAAAGCCTTTCAGTATTTATGGCAGACTTGATAATAACACGAGAACTATTGTGATCAACTGGTTTTGCAACACTCCAAACTTTAACAGCATTCAATGAAAGGTAATTTTGGGTCTAAGTTTTAAGTTATGTTGTGAAATGCCTGTGATCTCCATTGTACAAATCTGCTCATAATTGTAACTGTTTTCCCAGTGTCCAAAATATTTGTCTGACTCCATTAGTTATGAGTTATTCTAACTGCGTCGGAAGTATCTTTTTTTTTCTTCCAAATGTTGCTAATATGCACTTAAGGTAACAGTTTGTTAAAAATAGAAATGCCAGAAATGACGATGCAAAAAAAAAAATGAACGTGTCTGTTAATGTTGATGTTAGTTTTCCTGTTACTCATCGCAATGCAATGTGTATCCATGAATAATGCTGATTGTGGTGGGTTCACAGGATGTATTCTGCAGCGTTCAGTTGGAATGACAGCGTAATGGCGTCCCTAAAATCATACTTCAGAAAAAACATCCCCACTGTGTTGTCATGAGAAACGTGATCCATAAGAGTGCAGTGGTGTTACGCTTTTCTGTCCCCATGCAACGAACCACCGTAGCTTTTAAGGACATCAGAAACAAACAACAAGAGTTCATGATAAGTAAAAGCCATTCTATTGAAGCAGCAACACATAGTTCACTTTCACAAATACTGTATTATGATCAAACAGCAATTTGTATAATATTTTGTTGAACATTTTCAAAGATATTGGTTTTAATAATAAAATATATGCACATAAGATGATGTCCACATGTATTTTTACTCTGAAGGGAGCAGGAAGTTCTTGTTTGTAGAAGTCTTAGAATCACAGCACTGGATGGGACTCCAATGCTTGACTTGATCTTGACTTCACTTGATGTTAGTCTTGATCTTAAATTCCATCTCCTGCCGATGCAGGCCATCCACAACTACAATACCCCGAGAAGTGTTACCCAGCCTCTGCTTAAAGACCTCCAAAGGAGATCTTCTGAAGCACACTGTTCTATGTGGTTGCCAGCACTATCACCACTCCAGTCTCCCTCCTCGGGTTTGTCACTATCCCTCTGAAATTGTGGCCCACAGAGCTGGCCTCAACATTCCAGGGGAAGTCTGATGGAAGCAGAATCCAGGGACACCACAACCTCTCTCAATCTAACTATACTTCAGTTGATGCAACCTAGAATCACACTCACCTTCTTTGCTGCCACATCACACTGCCAGCTCACATTCAGCTTATCATGCACTACAGTAGCTAGAACTTTATCACATGTACTATTGCTCAGGCCAGTATCGACCCCTCCTCTCATATATCTCTGATTTTTTCCTGCCCAAATACAAAATTTTACATTTGTCCTTGTTCAAATGGATTTTGTTTGGATTTGCTGAGTTTTCCATCCCAACAAGATAATCCTGGATCCTGTTCTGGTCCCTCTAGGACAGTGATGGCAAACCTATGACATGTGCGACACACCACAACATTCTGGCTGACATGCCAGCATTCAGCAACACCCACAGCAAATTAGGCCCCATTCTGATGGAGCCCCACGCTAGGATCATGGCACGAGATCATCAACAAGACAGCGGCCAGCATTTTCAGCACATCACTTGCCTGCCCTGCAGGCTATTAAAGTCCAGGACACACACGTGACAGTCTCCTCGGTTTCCCTCTCCCCCTCACTTTCGAATCTTCCTACCCTCTCCTGCACATGCACTTACAAATCTGGCCAGCATATACCACTGCTGCTACCCACCCACCCCCCTCCAGCAAGGCTTCCCATCCACTCCTGCAACTGCATTGCCCCTTTCTCCAGCCTCATTTTTCAGGAGCAGCTGCGCTGACCCACCAGGGGCTTCCCACCTCTTCTCCCCCCCCCGCCTGCTCCGTCCTGCCAAGCAAAGAGAAGTGGTGCAGGGGAGGGAGAGAGGCAATGCACCGAGCTCCAGTAAGTAGTGGTTGACCCTCTTTCCCCTCCATTTTAAATAATGGAATATGTAAAGAATTGGTTCTCTCTTGTTTGGGGGGGGGTGACACGCCAACAGAGTCAAGGTTGTCATTTTCCAAATTTTTGATACGCCAAGCTCTAAAGGTTTACCATTACTGTTCTAACCTATTATCTACCTCTCCCAGTTTGGTGCCATCTGCAAATCTGAAGGGTATCTCATGTATTCCCGCATCCAAGTCATTTATAAAGATTTTGAGCAGAGCCCAAGCCCTGAGGCACCCCCCACTGGTCACTGTCATCCAGGTTGACAAGGAGCCTTTGAAAAATAATCTCCAAGTACAGTTTGTCAGCCAGCTACAGATCCACCCAACACTAGCATCATCTAGCCAACTTCCTACCAACATGTCCACCAGCATGTCATGGGGAACCTTGATAAAAGCCTTACTGAAATCCAGATATATCCACAGCATCTCCCTGATGTAACAAATTACAGGTCCAACTTTGTTATACACGGATTTTTTATACAAGGATTTGACTCAACATGAATGGCCACTGCAAATGAGAAGGAATGTGCTGATCCCTGGAGAAGGGGAAAAATGCATCCCTTTAAAATCACAGTATAAAAAACCTGCTTTTCTTACTATTATAGAGACAGTCATGCAAGGGATTACAGGAATAACCTAATTATCCACACATTTTTCTATCTCAATGCGATGAGGAGGGTCCTTTAAATTAAAGGAAAACATTCCTTTAACCATAGCCTCCTTAATGTGAGAGAGGACAGCCGGCTGACAATCCATCAAGCATTCTCTCTCCAGGCTTCACTTCAAGGCAAAGCGACCCCTCCCTTCCCCCTGAGCACTTGAAAGAAAGATCACTTTGCTCTGGGTGAAGGGAGGGGTCGCTGGCCTGGAGAGAGACTGATTGATGGATTGTCTGCCTAATGTCTTAACATCAGAAAGCTCAGCAAGGCTGTTTTTAAATCACTGAGCAAAGGAACTTTGTTTTTTAAATTGATTTGCTTTAGTGCGGATTTTTGCATTTTTGCCATCCATGTGAGTTCTGGGAACAGAACCCTCCTGAATAATGAGACTCACTCAACCTGTAGTCATTCCATCATAAGACAGTTGTCTGGCAGGACTTGTTCTTAAGAAAACCATTATGGCCCTTGGAAATTACCACCTTCTTCTCTAAATGCTCACAGAGAGACCACTTAATGATTTGCTCCAGTACCTTTTTTCAGGTATCAAACCAACCATTCTGTAATTTCCTGGATCTTCTTTTTCCCTTTCTTGAAAATAGCACCACATTCCTTCAATCTCCTGGCACTTCCTTGAGTAACCTCCATGATTATCAAAGATTATACACAAAGCCTCCAAGATTACATTGACACTCCTTTGAGCACCCTTTTTAAGCAGGTCTTAAGCTGCATCCTAAATTCATTTCAAGTAGCAAATGATCCCAAACTACATACTTATCTGTCTTACAGTGTATTTTCCTCACCACCTCCTTTACTCTGTTCTCACTACGTTAAACAGGGGTTCATTTGCAGGAGAGGACAGAAGTAGGAACTGAGTAATTCTACCTTTTCTCTATCACCTATTCCCATTTCACTATCTTTGCTACTCAACTGGCCAACCACTTCCTTGTTCTTCCTACTGCACTGGACATTACCACAAAACCCCCATTTTGTTTTCATTCTCCTCCCTCATTAACCAAAATTCATTCTGAGTTTTAGCCCTCCTGACTCTCTACCTACAGTTGACAGATATATGCTGGTATCCATCTTTGTCTATGTTCCCACTTCCTGTATCTGTCCCTCTTATATGCCACCTCCTCCGACGGAGTAGAACAACTCTGGTTTCTTTAGGCACCTATCCTTCTTCCTGATCTGAATTGTTTGACATTGCAACTGACTAGAATCTGCCTCTTAGTAAGACATTTCTCAGGTGCACGGAAATGTTCAACATGACTACTGCCTACACTGATACTGAGGATCTAAGAAAAATCCCAGTTGGCTGGGGAAAAATGAACAAACCAATTTAAGCCATTTCTGCCCAAAACTGCATATACGCAACAGGGACCAAATATGTACACCTGTAGGCCAGGCAAAAATGCGTTAAAGTTGGTCAGATGCGATTCCTGTTTTGTATTCAGGCTTATAGAATTTCAGACATTCCCTTGTGGATAAAAGGATTTTGATCTGAAGTTTTTCTTTGCTTTAGCACCACCATCTGGCTGCTTCATCACACTGCTTTTCCACTAAAATAATGTTGCATTCTCTTGCAAAAGATAATCCCCCACTATCTCCTGATAACAATACTCATTCTTAAAGCATCATCACAGCATTCCAACAATATGATACACTAGTTGAGACCCCAAGTGTGGCTCTTATTGATAGCTTTCACTCAGTTCAACATAGATCAGATATTGTGAATAATTCCAGACATACAATGCCCCAAACCGAGTGCACATGTTTATCAAATCAGAGAGGCCTGGAAATGGGAAACTGCATGTGGAGACAGATGACCCAGAACTGTAATGTGCATACATGGGTGTCAGGGCAATGTGCACTACTCCCTTACATTTGGAGATGCCTCCCAGAACCCCTATAGGATGCTCATTTTCTACAAATCAATTCTTAAAACCCACCTGTTTCTGTTAACCCACAGCTTAACCTCCAATCCTTACTGTTCCTAAGTTTAAGTTCTGTATGCATAACTGAAACAATTGCACATGCTTGCTGCAATTGCCCCACCCCCTCTTCATTGCCTAGTCTGTAAGCCCCTCAGGGCAGGGACCTATCTTTTCTTTCATTTAATGTTAAACACCGAGAATGCCGATCACTACAGATGAATAAATTGTTGCCATCAAGTATTGATGGTGAGCAGGAGAAAGAAAAAGCCAAAAAAAGTACAATCAGGCACAAGCCACTGAGCAATTTAGAATATGAAATACACCTACACAAGCAATTCGCTGTGGGTCTTAGCAGAAAGTTCATTCCAGTTTTCAGACCCTTGCTCCATCTAGCTCAGTGTTGTTGACAATTGCCACAGCAACTCTCCTGGATTACAGAAAGGCTTTTTTCCAGCTGTACCTGGAGATGTTTGACATTAGCAGCCCTTCCTGCATACAAAATATGGTCTACCAGTGAATTACAGTTGGGAGAGTTAGGATAGACAAAAGAAAATATTTCTTTACTAAGCATGTGGTTGGTCTGTGGAACTCCTTGCCGCAAGATGTGGTGATGGCATCTGGCCTGGATGTCTTTAAAAGGGGATTCAACAAGTTTCTGGAGGAAAAATCCATTATGGGTTACAAGCCATGATGTGTATGTGCAACCTCCTGATTTTAGAAATGGGCTATGTCAGAATGCCAATGCAAGGGAGGGCACCAGAATGCAGATCTCTTGTTATCTGGTGTGCTCCCTGGGGCATTTGGTGGGTGAGATACAGGAAGTTGGACTAGAAGGGCCTATGGCCTGATCCAGTGGGGCTGTTCTTATGTTCCCTATTAGTAGGAAATGGCTATGCCAAATTTTCATGGGCTTAATTTTTTGCAGCAGGAGGTGCCATTTGGGGGAACGGGCCCAAAGTTTTTGCTGAAAGAGAAGTGCACCCTAGGAAAGAAAAGAACAAAAACCTTCTGCTGCAAACTTGCAACCCATCTCCTGCTCTTGAAGCATGTAGCAGTGTAGATAGTCTTCTTTAAAGAAGCACTTGCCACACTAATAGACCAGTGCCCTATTCCAATCACCTATTTGTTCAACCGCATGAAATATCAATGATCTGTGCTTGTGCTTCAATTGTGCTTGCTGAACCTGTCTTTCCAGCTGCTACGAATATGGTCTGATTGTTCTATACTGATCACCAGATTGCCAACAGTAATGGGTCCAGCCCCTTTCTCTGGAATTTCATGTGACAAAAATTAAGTCACCACCAACAGCAGCCTTGGCATAGCAGGAGAAAAAAAAATGATGCATATTTTATATTTTTCACAAGTAACTTAAGCTAAGCATAAGTTTATCTTAGGCTTTTCTTCTCCATCTCCACTGACGCCTATGGAATAGTTCCACACTTGGGTATGTGTTTTGGGGTTAGGGGGTACAAATGCTTATGTGCAGCTCAAAATTTGGAGAAACAAGTGGGAGCCACCCTTCTCTGCCTATGCTTAAATCTATACTCTGAACAGCACTTGGATTGTACATTTTTTCTGTAAGAAGCTTTTTAACATCTACTTGGAACTCTGGCCGAGGTCACCTAGCAGTTTGAGTTGACATGTCATACCCAGCCCTACCTCTCGTTTTCATCTGCTGCTAGGAAAGTTGTGAAGGTCCTGAACTGATGGCTGAGTTCAGTGATGGTGTGGGCTATTACACCGAGACTGAATAAGAGAGAAATGTTGCTGGTTACTTAGTGTTTGGGGTTTGATCTATTTGGTCTTCAGACTGTTCTGGATGGGGTTGTGTTCACCCAAGAGGTCAAGTATGTCATTTGGGTGTGCTTGTGGTGTGTCATTGGGTGTGCTTGGGTGTGTCATTTGACATGGCCTTCCTTCTGGAAGATCAGGTGGCAGCTGTGGCAAAATGTGCTTTTGCAAAGCTTAGGCTGCCAATTCTGCCCCTTCCTGTGAAAGGCAGTTCTGGCCAGTGTCTTGGGCACAGCTAGATTGGTCTTTTACAGTGTGCTTTGTGTGGCTGCCCTTGGTACAAATGCTGCTACATCTAGTGAGAGCCCATCTCATATCATCTTCATAGGCTACCAGTGTGCTTTCTCAATTCAAGGTGTTGGTTGCAACCTTTAAATCCAGCCTGTAGAGATGAAAAATGCATGAAAGAGGGCAACCCAAATCATCAGAATGCAGGAGCTTTGCAATGAAAGATTATAATTTGGATCTTTTTAGCTTGGGAAAAGAAGGTGTTTAAGTGGGAACATGATTGACAGCCCAAACCTAAGTAAACCCCCTCCCCACCAATTCAGCTGTGCCAACAGAGTGCATGCTGCATACAGTGGGGGAGGGGCAGACCTGGAGGCCTCCTCAAGATAAGGGAACTTTCATTCCCTTACCTTGGGGTAAGCCTCTGCTGCCCCAATGGGTTTCCTCAGATCTGCACCAGCACCATTTAGCTGGTGTAGAACCAGGGAGAGTAAGGGACAAGCAGACGGCTTGCAGAAGATGCAAAGATTTCCCTAATTAGAGAGTAAGGAAAATGGTCCTTGGGCTTAGAGCTGTTCAAATCACTCTGCTTTGAGATTGTGTAAAACTAAGAAAATAGAGAAAATAAGTACAATCATTGTCACTTGTGAATTGATTGTTCAGATTCAGCCAGTACATAAATACAATACGGCAAAAGACAAAAGAGTGAAAGTGATGGCTTCCAACTTTAGAAACTTCTTTCCCAGGGTGAGCAAAATCCATGAGTTCCTAAAATCAGTATTTTTCTCTCTCCCTTCTTAGGTCATACCTCCATCTAGTGGACTGTGAGTTGCAAAAACTTAAAAGCAAACAATGTGCTTAGCTCGGTGGTTCTCAAACTTTTCCGGCTACCCTTTACAAAGCCTCACCTCAGTTACTCCCAAAATGGGGATGAAGGTGTTATAATTATACACTAGAAATAAGGCTGCCAGCACTCTGAGGCTGCAATCCTAACCACACTTACCTGAGAGTGAGCCCCATTGAACAAAATAGGACTTACTTCTGAGTAGGCCTGGTTAGGATTATGTCCCAAGTTTGTTAGCCGCACACCTGGAGGGTTTTGGAGGGAGGGGGGAAGTGATGAATTTGCAGGAGGGGAAGACTTTGTTTTGTGTGTATCTGCTAATTGCAAACTGAGACTGTTTGGCTGGAATCCTAACCCCACTTTCCTGGGAGTAAGTCCCACTGAACACAATAGGACTTACTTCTGAGTTGACCTAGCTAGAATTGTGCCTTTTGTCTTACAGTAGCAGCCTACAGCCCCCCCCCCAAAAAAAAAGGAGGCAGGAGGAAAAAGGGGGATGACTGAAAAGTAATGGGTATTTTTTATTTTTTATCAGTTTTGGGAGACAAAGCCATCAAGAGTGGCTTTTTTTCTCTTTTTTGGAGGGGAAGGAAAAAGAGAAAGGTGAAGATCCTTCATTAAGCTGACACAGACCCCACACCTATGTAGGTCTACTCAGAAGTAAGCCCCATTTGAGTCAATGGGGTTTACTCCCAGGAAAGTGTGAAAAGGATTGCAGCCACACAGAGCAAGATTACAACTCACCCCAAAGCAGATGGGGGCTGCTCGCATACATACACCCAGTATGCAGATACCACCCCTGTTCCCCCCAGGCAAGACGGAGGGATGCAGGCTGGGACATTTGGACACTAAGAGCAGGCTGGGCTCCCCAAGTGGAGCACTTACTTTTCCCTCCCGCTTTGAAGCCTACCAGGAGGGCCCCTGTGCTGATGAGATGCAGCGCCTCCGCACTCTTCTCTCCTCCAGCCTTGACCAATCCCAGGATGCCCAGGGTGGGGGGCACACTGGGAAATGTAGTCCTTGGGGAGAGGTCGCACATGGAGAGAGCTCCATGATGAGATGTGGCAGCTCTACCTGCCCAGGCAGCCTTCTCTCCCACCTCCCCACTTCCTGACTCCTCCTGATCTCCTGACTTCCCTCAAATGAGAAGGCTGGTTAGAAGGAGGTTGAAAGGGAAGGTAAAAAGAGTCCAATCTCTCCAGAGTGCACGGAGGCTGCTTAAAACAATAGAGGCCCAGCAGAGGTGTATACCACAAAGAAAGAAGGGCTCCACTAAGTCCAGGAGGGTCCCCGCATGGCTAACGAGCCAAGTTAGAGAGGCTGTAAAGGGCAAGGAAGCTTCCTTCCTAAATGGAAGTCTAGCCCTAATGAGGAGAATAAAAAGGAACATAAACTGTGGCAAAAGAAATGTAAGAAGGTGATACGGGAGGCCAAGAGAGACTATGAGGAACACATGGCCAGCAACATTAAGGGGAATAATAAAAGCTTCTTCAAATATGTTAGAAGCAGGAAACCCGCCAGAGAAGCGGTTGGCCCTCTGGATGGTGAGGGAGGGAAAGGGGAAATAAAAGGAGACTTGGACATGGCAGAAAAATTAAATGAGTTTTTTGCATCTCTCTTCACGG
This sequence comes from Tiliqua scincoides, assembly GCF_035046505.1. Taxonomy (NCBI): domain Eukaryota; kingdom Metazoa; phylum Chordata; class Lepidosauria; order Squamata; family Scincidae; genus Tiliqua; species Tiliqua scincoides. The sequence goes on from NC_089822.1 coordinate 176,299,845, forward strand.
CAGAAGACCTCGGGCAGATACCGCAGCCCGAACGGCCCCTCCTGACCAAGGAATTAAGTCAGATAGAGGTTAAAAGAGAAGATGTTTCAGACCTCATTGATAAATTAAAGATCAATAAGTCACCGGGCCCTGATGGCATCCACCCAAGAGTTATTAAGGAAACGGCCATGGTCCAGAAGATTGGAGGATAGCAAATGTCATGCTTATCTTTAAAAAGGGAAAGAGGGGGGACCCGGGAAACTATAGGCCGGTCAGCCTAACATCTATATCGGGTAAGATGGTGGAATGCCTCATCAAAGTTAGAATCTCAAAACACATAGATGAACAGACCTTGCTGAGGGAGAATCAGCATGGCTTCTGTAAGGGTAAGTCTTGCTTCACGAACCTTATAGAATTCTTTGAAAAGGTCAACAGGCATGTGGATGTGGGAGAACCCATGGACATTATATATCTGGACTTTCAGAAGGCGTTCAACACGGTCCCTCACCAAAGGCCACTGAAAAAACTCCACAGTCAGGGAATTAGAGGACAGGTCCTCTCCTGGATTGAGAACTGGTTGGAGGCCAGGAAGCAGCGAGTGGGTGTCAATGGGCAATTTTCACAATGGAGAAAGGTGAAAAGCGGTGTACCCCAAGGATCTGTCCTGGGACTGGTGCTTTTCAACCTCTTCATAAATGACCTGGAGACAGGGTTGAGCAGTGAGGTGGCTAAGTTTGCAGACGACACCAAACTTTTCCGAGTGGTGAAGACCAGACATGATTGTGAGGTGCTGCAGAAGGATTTCTCCAGACTGGCAGAATGGGCAGCAAAATGGCAGATGCGCTTCAATGTCAGTAAGTGTAAAGTCATGCACAATGGGGCAAAAAAATCAAAACTTCACATATAGGCTGATGGGTTCTGAGCTGTCTGTGACAGATCAGGAGAGAGATCTTGGGGTGGTGGTGGACAGGTCGATGAAAGTGTCAACCCAATGTGCGGCGGCAGTAAAGAAGGCCAATTCTATGCTTGGGATCATTAGAAAAGGTATTGAGAACAAAACAGCTAATATTATAATGCCGTTGTAGATTACTAGGCTGGGGCACCTCCCTTATGAGGAAAGGCTACGGCCTTTGTGCCTCTTCAACCTAGAAAAGAGGCGCTTGAGGGGGGACATGATTGAGACATACAAAATTATGCAGGGGATGCACAGAGTGGATAGAGAGATGCTCTTTACACTCTCACATAACACCAGAACCAGGGGACATCCACTAAAATTGCGTGTTGGGAGGGTTAGGACAAACAAAAGAAAATATTTCTTTACTCAGCGTGTGGTTGGTCTGTGGAACTCCTTGCTGCAGGATGTGGTGATGGCATCTGGCCTGGATGTCTTTAAAAGGGGATTGGACAAGTTTCTGGAGGAAAAATCCATTATGGGGTACAAGCCATGATGCGTATGCGCAACCTCCTGATTTTAGAAATGGGTTGTGTCAGAATGCCAGATGCAAGGGAGGGCACCAGGATGAGGTCTCTTGTTATCTGGTGTGCTCCCTGGGGCATTTGGTGGGCCACTGTGAGATACAGGAAGCTGGACTAGATGGGCCAATGGCCTGATCCAGTGGGGCTGTTCTTATGTTCTTCCCCCAGCATGTTTCACACTGCCCCATCCACCTCGTTCACAGCTGCAGAAAAGCAGCAAGTCAGCAGGAAGCACGTGCAGCAGAGCAGCGCAGCCCAGCCTCTCTCCCGAGATGCCTGGCAGTGCCCCTAGAGGCTAGCCACGCCTCCCTAAGGGATGCCTCGTCCCTAAGGACGAACAGATTGAATACCTCAGGCTTAGCTTATTATAGATAAGCGTCCAAAGCCAAAAAGCCTTGCCCATTTTTCCTAGTCTACAACAGGATCCTAGGAGTGCAATACTCTTGGGGCTGAGTCAAAGCAAGGGGAGGGCCTGTGTTCATGAATGCTTTAAGTGCCCATGCAACACACTCTTTCCTTGGGTGCTGTTTTGGAGGACCTTTGAGGCACTGCCCTGACTTCCATCTGGCCCCACCTGGCGCTCAGCTACATAATCACATCACAAAATCTATTCCAAGATAAAGGAAACCACATGAAGAATAGCACATGAAGAATAGCCAACGCCACAGCTGACAGGGAACTGCAGAAGGTAAGGGTTTTCTGTTGCAGTATTCAAAAACAGGAAATAATCAGCAGGATTGTTCATCTTAGAAAAAAGTTCTTCTTCATGAACTCGCCTGAAAGAGTGCAATACTGGTTTGTGGGTTACATTTTTTCCTCAGGAAAAAAAATAACTGATTTGAACTTTTTAAACTAAAAGTATGCAAAACAGGAAGGTACTCAGCCTAGCCTACTCTAAGGGTTGTGAGGATAAAACAGGGAGGGACATTATAATCTGCCCTGAGATCCTGCAGGGTACACAAGACAAACATGTAAAAAATTATAGAAATTTGGCTGTGCTAGTCTGATTTCCATCCAAGCCTGACTAGGAGTTATGACTATTACTTCGTTGTGAATTTTATGCTTATTTGCTGCTGTATCTTTAACAATGTTGTTTGCTCATGATATTGTATTGGATTTTAATCTGTGTAATCTTGATGGTTATCAGCTGCTGTGGGTATCCTGTAAATGGGGCAGAAAAGTAGCATCAACATATTTTAAAATTAACTGTTAATGCAACAAAATTGGATCCTATCAGAATGTCATATTGTGACTAGGTCTCTGTGGGGATGGAATAGATTTTTTTTTTAAGTAAAATCAAATACATTCTGGCCTCAATGCAGGAATGCTGAGTTATAAGAACATAAGAAGAGCCCCGCTGGATCAGGCCAAAGGCCAATCTAGTCCAGCTTCCTGTATCTCACAGTGGCCCATCAAATGCTTCAGGGAGCACTCAAGACAACAGACACAACCTACATCCTGGTGCCCTCTCCTGCATGTGGCAATCAGAGGCAGCCCCTCCAAAACCAAGTGCTTGCACATACCTACTATGACTTGTAACCCGTAATGAACTTTTCCTCCAGAAATTTGTCCAATCCCCTCTTAAAGGCATCTAGGCAAGATGCCATCACTATGTCCTGTGGCAAAGAGTTCCACAGACTAATTACACACTGGGTAAAGAAATATTTTCTTCTGTCCTATCAAAAAGAACTGTGTAGAAATTATTCAACCATTTGGAATCCAGGTACACAAAATCAAAAGGTGAATAATAATTTGTGTTTGAAAGTGGTCTGCATTTGCCCTGCCCAGATCGAAAGACCATACATTCCTGAGACCAGAAGAGGAAAGCTGTCTCGAGGTATGCCTGCTTTCACACAGACAAACTCAAGCAATAGGAGATAGAAAAGAAAACCATCTATACACACATGAATTGAAATCTACTTTGGCTGTACACTCAGAAAAAGGAAGAGTGTTCTGCTCTTGCCCTTACCCCCTTTTTAAGAACTGCACATAGCGTGAGCATGGGCACAACAGCAATATTCCCACTGTGTGCAGAATTGCTCAACAGGTGCTCAAACATACCTTAGCCATTGCAAGCTTTATCCTTTCTAGCCACAATTTCTATCCTCCAAAAACGATTTAGCCTTCAGCCTCCCTAATTAGGTTTGGCGGGTTGCCAACTGGAGAACTGGCCATTCACTTCAGGAACTTGAAGGTTGTGAAACAGTGTGAAGCACTGTCACCTTGTACCCTCCTGCTCTTGGTGCCCATTCTTCTGCCTCAGATGGGAAAACGCTCAAGTTCAGTAGCTTGCAACAACCTAATCCCAGGACATAATTTGAGGGCACATGATACGGCCACCTGGCTGAGATTAAGCAGGTCTAAGTTTGGGGTCAGGCCTAGAGATGGTGACTGCCTGGAAATCCCGTGTGTGCTGCTTTGGGTTCCATGAAGGTTGAATGGTGAGATACAAATAAAAGAAGCTAAGTGATAGTTTCTCACTGACTTTGAGCTTTTTGTTGGCAACCTTCAGTCTTGAAAGACTATGGTATCACGCTCTGAATGGTGGTTCTGGAACAGCGTCTAGTGTGGCTGAAAAGGCCAGTTCGGGAGTAACAATCCCTTCCACACCGGGAGCAAGTGCAGTCTGTCCTGGTCTGTCTCCCTGGCTGTGGGCTTCCTTCTTTGCCTCTTTGCCTCAGACTGTTGGCCAAGTGTCTCTTCAAACTGGGAAAGGCCATGCTGTACAGCCTGCCTCCAAGCGGGCCGCTCAGAGGCCAGGATTTCCCACTTGTTGAGGTCCACTCCTAAGGCCTTCAGATCTCTCTTGCAGATGTCCTTGTATCGCAGCTGTGGTCTACCTGTAGGGCGCTTTCCTTGCACAAGTTCTCCATAGAGGAGATCCTTTGGGATCCGGCCATCATCCATTCTCACGACATGACCAAGCCAACGCAGGCGTCTCTGTTTCAGCAGTGAATACATGCTAGGGATTCCAGCTCGTTCCAGGACTGTGTTTTTGGAACTTTGTCCTGCCAGGTGATGCCAAGGATGCATCGGAGGCAGCGCATGTGGAAAGCGTTCAGTTTCCTGTCCTGTTGTGAGCAAAGAGTACATGACTCGCTGCAGTACAGAAATGTACTCAGGACGCAAGCTCTGTAGACCTGCATCTTAGTATGTTCCATCAGCTTCTTGTTGGACCAGACTCTCTTTGTGAGTCTGGAAAACGTGGTAGCTGCTTTCCGATGCGCTTGTTTAGCTCGGTATCGAGAGAAAGAGTGTCGGAGATCGTTGAGCCAAGGTACACAAAGTCATGGACAACCTCCAGTTCATGCGCAGAGATTGTAATGCAGGGAGGTGAGTCCACATCCTGAACCATGACCTGTGTTTTCTTCAGGCTGATTGTCAGTCCAAAATCTTGGCAGGCCTTGCTAAAACGATCCATGAGCTGCTGGAGATCTTTGGCAGAGTGGGTAGTGACAGCTGCATCGTCGGCAAAGAAGAAGTCACACAGACATTTCAGCTGGACTTTGGACTTTGCTCTCAGTCTGGAGAGGTTGAAGAGCTTTCCATCTGATCTGGTCCGGAGATAGATGCCTTCTGTTGCAGTTCCAAAGGCCTGTAAGTTTGTTGCTGTAAAGCTCAAAGCTCAAAGTCAAAATCTCTGACTTTGAGCTTTACAGCAACACAAAAATCTCCAGGGTGTTGCCTGGCTCACTATCCTAGATTTGAATACACAGTCAGCCCACATTTTACATGTGACTGATTCACAGGACTGACTCACAGTATATGCACTTGAGTGCCCCCCCAAAGGTAGAAAAAAAACAGCAGTTTAAATAGTGCAGGCAACTCTGCCTGTCATTGCACGTACTCTGTTTATACCTCGGAGCAAGCCTAAATGGGAGAATGACGCTGCTGTTCCCGCAATCCCCATCTGTTTCTCTTACAAATTGATGGTAAGGTCACACCTGGAGTATTGTGTCCAGTTCTGGTCGCCGCATCTCAAAAAAGACATAGTGGAAATGGAAAAGGTGCAAAAGAGAGCGACTAACATGATTACTGGGCTGGGGCACCTTCCTTATGAGGAAAGGCTACGCCATTTGGGCCACTTCAGTCTAGAAAAGAGGCGCCCGAGGGGGGACATGATTGAGACATACAAAATTATGCAGGGGATGGACAGAGTGGATAGGGAGATGCTCTTTACACTCTCACATAACACCAAAACCAGGGGACACCCACTAAAATTGAGTGTTGGGAGAGTTAGAACAGACAAAATAAAATATTTATTTACTCAGCGTGTGGTTGGTCTGTGGAACTCATTGCTACAGGATGTGGTGATGGCATCTGGCCTGGACGCCTTTAAAAGGGGATTGGACAAGTTTCTAGAGGAAAAATCCATTACGGGTTACAAGACATGATATGTATGTGCAACCTCCTGATTTTAGAAATGGGCTATGTCAGAATGCCAGATGCAAGGGAGGACACCAGGATGCAGGTCTCTTGTTATCTGGTGTGCTCTTGTTATCTGGTGTGCTCCAGATCCAGTGGGGCTGTTCTTATGTTCTTACTGTGCACCTAGTTCTATTCTTATCCCCTGGGGGCTGGGGGATAAGAATAGGCCCTCAGTTTGGCTGTACTTGTCATAAGAGGCGACTAAACAGCCACCGGGTAGATGGGACTCGTCAGCCTGGGAAGGCAGCTCATCTGAGAGAAGGAAAACTCTGATCCCAAACCTCCACTGCCTTGTGGCTACATCCAGTTATGGAAGAGGCTTCAGGAGTCAACCTCGAGGCAAAATCCGGAGCCGGAGTCCCTGAGGCAGTTCATGGCTGAACACAGTCACGTTCTGGCAACTCCTGTGATGCCGCTGGAACCAACCGTATTGGCCTCTGCCTTTCCATTGGACCATTTCAGCGATGTGGAGAGGGGGGATTTGCTGCATGGGTAACAGCCTATCCTCCATACCTACTTTACCCAGGCTTCATGCACTGGAGAGGACACTCTGTTCCAGAACCACCATTCAGAGCGTGACACCATAGTCTTCCGAGACTGAAGGATGCCAACAAGTTCTTAAAGAGATGGTACATATTTGTTCACTTTAAGGGCATTTTGACTATACAAAATGTTGCTTTCTGCTCTGACCTCAGAACATAACTCTTGCACAAGATGAAGGCCAACTGTAAATAGCCTGTTGAACAAGTCACATAGTATTTGCTTTCTAGGTTAACTGGATCAATTAGTTCCACACGATCTAACGTGATTTGTCTGTAATTGTTATGTTTGTTATGCCTCTGTTATTGCAACATAATTTATGTTGTTATACTGGGTTGATTTATATTATTTATGTAACAAGAGGAAACTAGCACTAGATCTGCAGATGGCTAAACTCAAAACAAATCATGAAGACGCCCAAAGTCAGTTATGCACATGTACATGTACAGCAGCGCTGAGTCATCCTAAAGTCTCACAGCAAAACATGACTTGCTGCCACTGCAGAAACTGAACAGAGACTTCCCTGCGGTTTGCTGTGACAACAGCCATTTCCAGCTACTGTGGAATTCCCCTCTTTATAAGCTCAGTACTGGTCTCAACAGAGGTGCAAAATCTCTGGAAATTTTGAAGTCACAAAAAAAAAAATTGTACTACAGGTAGCCCTGACTAACCCTCATTTTCTGTTCTGGTAACTTGTCTGGAAGTCAGAAACGCAACAAGCCAGAGTGGGGCTATTGCACAAGCATGAAAGCACAGCATTGAACAGACCGCGCCGTCACAGCCACTCTTGTCAGCTCAGTGCTTCCTTGCAGGCACAAAAGCACAAGGCCAGACAGACCATAAAAAGTGCAGATATATCTGTCTGTAAGTTGGGATGTCTGTAAGTCGGACATCTGTAACTCAAGGCCTATCTGTATAAAATAGTTATTTTTGTATTGCGCCTCAACTCAATTTACTGCTTTAGCAGCATAAAATACATCATTTATAACTAATTTAGCACATACAATCAGTTGCGTCACTAGGATTCGTGTCACCTGGTGCGGGAGGCCTGCGCATCACCCCATGCAGTGGGCGGGGCAATGCCCCAGGTGGTGGGCATGGTGATGTACCATCGCCCTACCCCCACTGGTCTTTTGGCTGTACTTTTTGTTAGAACACAGATATTTGAATGTGGTTTGTTTCATTGCAACATACAACATACAACAAACCTTTATTAGGCATATAGTTTTACAACTAATATCTCCAGACAGTAGTGTATAAAAGTATATGTTAAAGAGAAATAAAAATAAGGGTTAAAACACAACAATTTACTTACAGAGTTACTCCAAGTTGCCTAGGACCAGCAGCTTAACCCGCTTCAAGTTGCTCAAATATAAAAATTTAGCAACTGGAAGGGTCACGAGTTCAGATTCATCTGCCAGCAGAAGTTGTAAAAAGGTGTTCTCAGAAAGACCTTTTTTGATTCTTGACAATCAAGGGAGATACTGGTCTCTGAGCACTTGATTGGAAGCACAGTGCAGAACAATGCGTGGAAGAGAGTCTACCTCTCTGAGGCCACAATTGCAAACTTGTTCTTCCTTTGGGGCATTTCTAAACCTACCAAGTAGGTCTTTAGAAGGCAACATGTTGCAACTGGCTAATGTAAAAGCCCTCCTTGCAAAGGGGCACTCTAAGAAGGTCAGGTACTTTGGTTGTTGACCAAAAGTATTGTTAAGATGGAAATTTAGGGGCGAACATTTTTTTTGTGCTGCAGCCAAAATCTCTTGCCTTTCTATATCAGTTAGTCTTGTTGTCAGGAGCCTAATAGAAACCTCAAGTGTAGCAGCTCCTTGTAAATCTTCCTCGAGACCCATTTGTCTGATTTTCTTATAGAAAAGAGCTAAGCAGGGAGATAACAGCAAGTTAGTCAGTAACCCCGTTAACAATGGGTTTTGGTCAGCCCTGAAGTACACTTTGGCCCAGTATTTTAAGAAACTGGACCATGCTAGGAACTGCAGCCTATATTGGCCTGTCTCAAGGCAAAGTGCCGCGTAAGGCACGCAATGCGGTACACCTAAGATTTTGTATAGAAAATTTGAATGGATCTTTTCAATCAAGTCATTTAGTGCTGGCATCCAAACAGGAATGCCATACAAAATTTGAGGTGTAACTTTGGCTTTAAAAGCCTGGAGAGCAGCTGGAATAAATGAATTACCCCAAGAGAAGAAAAAACGAGTTATAGCCTGAACAGCTAGTTTGGATGAATTAATTACTATAAAACGATGGGAAGACCAGAAATGCCAGTAATGAAACCGGAGACCAAGATACTGGAATTCCTTGACTTGTTGTATTGATTTACCATTGAAAAACCAAGACTGTGGTTTCCAAGCATGCCCAAACACCACAATCTTGGACTTTTCATAGTTTAGCTGCAGGGCGTTGTTGGTAAGATATTATATGCAGGCGTTAACCAGTTTCCTTAATCCTATTTTAGTCCGAGATATCAGGGCCATGTCATCAGCGTACAAAAGTAGAGGGATATCCACTGAACCTAATTTGGGGGTTGTTTCATTGCATTCTGCATTAAATTATGCATTGATTGATATATAACATGATGGTATTATTCCTCCAAATTCTGATTTTAGTGATTTTGAAAACTTGTAGAGTCTCACACACACACACACACACACACACACACACACACACACCTGTGTCAACTTACTAACAACTTATTGCAGCAGTTCTCAAACTTTTAGCACTGGGACCCACTTTTTAGAATGACAATCTGTTCAGGACCCATTGAAAGTGATGTCATGGCCAGAAGTGACATCATCAAGCAAATTAAAATAAATAATTGTAAACAATTAAATTAAAATAAAAGAAATAATTAAATAAGGGGGAGCCAGTCCTGTTCCACCAAGTGAATCTACTCTGAAGTAAGTCCCATAGTGGTCAATGGAGCTTACTCTGCAGCCTGCCTGCAATAACCCCCCCCCCAAAAAAAAAAAAAAGCAGTGAGATCTTCAGCCCTCCCCAGTGCCCAGTTTAAAGTTCTTCTATTTCAGGCATATCAATACAAAGACCCTCCTGGCTTCACAAGTGCAAAACAGAAAACTTTCCCCTTACCAGCTGAAGCCTCTTTTTTGTCCTTTTTAGTGGAAGGAGGGAAGGCTGCCTTCTGGAGCATCTCCAGCTCCATTGGATCAGGACCATTCTGGTGTCCTCACATTCCCCTTTGCCTGGCCTGACCAGCAGCCAAGGCACATCTGCCTACTCACGAGTAAACATGACGTGAGGCTGCTTGCTTTCCATAGGGCTCAAGAGACTGCAGCTGGGAGGGAGGGAGGGACCTCCTCCCTTTTGTGTTTTGGGGGGCTGCATTCATTGAATCAGGACCATTCTGACGTCCTTGGAGTCCTCTCAGCCTGCCCTTTCCGAAGGACTATGGCAAGTACGCCTATACGGGAGTAAACGAGAGATACGGCTCAGTTTCACTTTCCATAGGGCGCCATTCATTTTTTCCTTGCGGGTTTTTGGCCATAACATTTGAAGGAAAGGAGCTATTTCAATTCTGTTTTTTGCACTGCACTCCACCGGCCATTCCACATCTAATGGTGTATGGCATGACAGGGTAGCTCCTAAAGCCACGAAGCCCCCCGGCGTGTCACCTGGTGCGGCCCGCACCCCCCTAGTGACGCCAGTGCATACAATTCTACTATCAGGCATATAGCGAATATACAAGCCTTTGTTTTGTACATGCAAAATTGCAAATATACCCACAAGACAGCTGCAAATGGCTGCACCCTAAGCTACCCTTGAACTGGTTAGAGTTTAACTCTCACCCAAATTTTCAGATCATTCCTCTGAGGCTTTGATTTCAACAACAGTCTCTTCTGGTGTTTTCATCCATGGTAAGGCAAGTCAATATGTTTGTTTCCCAGTTTGTAATAGGGTGGCTGTGTCACTATCACTTGAAAGGAGATGTGAAAATGGCTATATTTAATGTGTATGTCTGAGTAGATTCTGGGCTCAATCAGATTCAATTTTTCAGCTCCAATGCACTCACAATGCATCTCCAAGGTAAGGGCACAAATGTGACTGCCTTCTGATCAAAGAATGCACCACATGCCTCCCTGGCATGGCTGCATCAGCATTGCCAAGTTGGATAGGATTAGGCCCTTTGCCTATTTTTTTTTTTTTAATGTGGGAGCCAACTGGAACTCAGAGCTGTGATTCAGAGCTGAGATTCCATTGCCAACAGCTTAGTAGATTCAAAGTGCAAATCAGGTGTCGAAGCAGCCAAGATGGGCCAAACCGGCTGATCAAGTTTCAAGCAGCTGGCACTCTTCCAGGCAGATTTCAATTAACAGGTGACCTCATTACAGATGAAGATAGGACTCAAACAGGAAGGAAGTCTAGCCTTCTTTGGTTGAAGCAGCCTCAAGAACCTCACTCACAGCCCAATCCTGAGCTGCCTGGAGCCCAGAGGAGCAGTGGTGCCAAAATGGCCACCATTGCATCCTGAGTGCGCCAGTCAGCCTCGGGCAGCTCCTCAAAGGCACAAACAGTTAAGGAATGGTGTTCAGAAACCGTAAGGATTTTATTTTGATTTTAATATCTTGGTGCATTACAAGCTCTTGTTAAAAAGTCCTGGCTAGCAGTGAGTTAAACCATTCATGAGCGAGATTCGGCAGCACCTCAGAGCTATGTGCTGGCCGTTTGTATGATTGCCTAGCTCCCAAGTTCTTTCTGTTTTGAATTAACCCCTTATGTTTTGCCAAATTTGATTATCCTGATTCCTCTCCTCGTTCAATATTTCTTTTTATCAGCATTTTAATTAACTGCATATTATTCTTAGTCTGACTTGCTAAGGGAAAAATCCGTGGATTGTCACATTTAGCCCTGCTGGTGTGCTACTGTGAGAGTGATTTTGATAGACCCCTCTGAGGTT